>NC_134087.1:131427001-132044243 GCF_000715075.1 Nicotiana tabacum
AAATAACGTGCAGTAAGGTATGCTTTGCCTTTTTTCAAAACAATTTGGCATAAATCAAGTTGATTTCAAAAAGTGATTGCCGTCCTTGTAAAAATCAAAGCCTGATTTGTATTGATCCATCGATTTTCTTTTTCGAAAACTGTTGATTTTGTCTAAAACAATTCATTTGAAGACTTCTTCCAAAAATGTTTTCACTTAAACTAATTGAATTCTGCAAATTCCTTTAGAAATAAATGAAGCTTGTTAGGAAGAAGTAAGTAAGCGTAAGAACTTTATTGACAAGCAATTGATGTATGTGTTTGAACTTGAAGATATATTAACCTTATAAAGTGAA
Source organism: Nicotiana tabacum (assembly GCF_000715075.1). NCBI lineage: Eukaryota > Viridiplantae > Streptophyta > Magnoliopsida > Solanales > Solanaceae > Nicotiana > Nicotiana tabacum. The sequence continues at coordinate 131,427,336 of NC_134087.1, forward strand.
TGACTATTTTAATTCCATTTACCTTTACCCTACCATATTTATGCTAAGTCCTTTTCTAGAAATCACAACGAAGGCAAAAACATATATTATAAGCGTTTGTTGCACAATACAATACATAGAAACAGGCTAGCTATAATAGTAACATAAAGTGGAAGGGGAAATTGACTCTGGGTTGGGCTGATAATTGGTCAGGCCCAATTTGAATTCAAACGGCAGCAGACTTTAGCGTAAAAATTGCACGGGGCGTCCTATTTGGTCGTCCCCATTTAACCTATACCCATTTTTTTAAAAAGTTTTAATCTGTACCCAGTTTTTAAACAACTTCAGCCCCTTTTTCCTCCTCCTTCTCCTCCTTCGTTTTCTTCTTCTTCTATTAACAACTGAAAGGCACTATGATTAATTCTCTAATACTGCCACCATTCCATATGTTTGACCAATTAGGCTCAAACTTCCCAGCCTTATTTCAAATTTATCGTCGAGAAGGATACTGCTAAAAATAATATAACGTTTATTTCTGAAGATCTTGGTTTTTTCTCATTTTCATGGAGCAGGGAAATCAGAAAAGAGAAACAGTCCGGATAATGTGACAGAGATCGAGGGCAAAACGTATTATCTATTTGTTATTCTCTTGTTTATTTTAGTGATCATTTTAGGCTAAAATTTTTAGCTGGAAAAGAAATATGATGTCAAACTTGTTTGCAGTGGAATAGAAATCAAGGAAGCACTGAAAATGCAACTAGAAGTCCAGAGGTGTCTTCATGAGCAATTAGAGCTGAAGTTCGCCAGCTACAAAATATAAACTTCAGCTCTAGAGCTGAAGTGCGCCAGTTACAAAAACAAAAACTTCAGCTCTAAACTTCCGCTCTAGAGCTGAAGTTCGCTAGTTACAAACAAAAACTTCAGCTCTAGAGCTGAAGTTCGCCAGTTACAAAAACAAAAACTTCAGCTCTAGAGCTGAAGTTCGCCAGTTACAAAAACAAAAACTTCAGTCCCGTCTACTAGAATACTGAAGTTTTGCGTGATTGCCTTTGCTACTTCAGCCCCGTATGCTGAAGTTACGCGAAAAAAAGTGGGTCCGCTTGCAAATTTTTTTACAAAGCAGACATAAGTTAAAACGTAACCTAAAAAGCGGGTATAAATGCAAATACCCCAACTTTAGCGCATCACAAAGGAGGCAGCCTAGTTCATTGAACTTGGGCCTGAGTTCACAGTGAACTCAACAGGTCCAATGTCCATGCAAAGCGAAAGAGGAAATCAATTAGCATTTGCATACAAGGCATAATATAGAATCATAAAAATAAAAAAGTTAGGAACATAATCTACTGAACAAGGCTAAGCCAAATTTATTTGTGACATTCCCCTAAGGACTAGTCAAGGCCAATGACCATTGGCTAGAATGAACTATATTCTTCTACAAAGTCACCTATGAACCCCTTAGCACTTCAGAGTTCACAAGGGTTTCTAAGATCTCGAGTAGTGCTTGTGCCACGAAGGGCTTCCTTGATGATGAAATCAAAATCACAACATAAACCATTCATAACTGAAACCTTACTCTTCCTTAGAGGTTTGGCACAAAAATCTTGATTTAGAGTCTTTACCCAAACAAATTAGCTTAGGATGCCCAAGCAGCAAGTTAATCACAACACATAAGGTCTATGCAATGTCTTAAATTATAAAAAATAACAGATTTAAGAACTCAATCAAATAAAGTACAACTTTCTCAAAACAAACTAGGCTCATTGACAGAATACCAAAAATATTGTGCAATCAGTTAGGTAAAATGATATAGATAATCAGTGTAATAACGCATGCCTCTAATTCAATGTATTTTAAATAGAGACCACGGATATAGTACATGATGCAAGTATATATCATCACATACAAGACCTCAAAAGGTTTTAAGAAAACTTCAAAAGCTCAGAGTCAACTCAGAATCATTCTACATGTCATGACACTTACATAATCTCCTTAGGAATCACTGTTTTAGTCAAATAAGATCAAAAACAGATGATAGAATAAATGCTGGTAATCAATTATCCTTATAAACATTCTCACTACATCAAAGACATTTTCAAGTTGTACAATATCATCCAAAACTTATCTAAGGTGTCAAGAAAGTTGGCAGAAAATATTCATGCAGACTTATACTTATTCTCATGATTTTCTACAGAGGCCTAATACCTCATAAGAACATGATCAGGCATGATTTTTTTTAAACAGGTTCAAATAATCAGAATAAAGCTATAGGACACCCAACCAAACTCAAAATAGTCTTTCAATAACAATTGGACACAAAGTCAATCAAGAATTACATATCTTATTAGGCAACACAACTTAAGCATTTTAAACATGAAAATCATCCTTCACAAGAGGCCATGCTAATAGTGAAGATGACAAAAGTTATTAACAAGAGTTATTCAACATGATGGAGTGATCAGATTTAATCTCAAATTTGGACCCTATAAGCATGATATCTATAACATAATATTTCATAGCAAAAGAAGATAGCACTAAGTTAAACTATCAAGCGGCATAAACCAACAATGCTCAACCCATAGGCCAGGCAGTGTCATCCCCTACCAATGAAGAAGTTCTAAACATAACCTTCTCAACAAAGAAACAGTCGATAAGATAACAAGAACAGCAAGTGTGTAATTTCAAGTCAACATTAATTTTGCTAAATAAAACAGGATTACTATTAAGCCACAAAGTGGACCATGTTAAGATAGCTATTCAAATCTCATCACATACTTCACGTTCATAACCATGCTAACATGATAAACAAATACAACTGCCAACAGAGACATAAATTAGTTAAACATGCTAACATGATAAAACAAACATAACTACCAATGAGAAACATTAATTAACTAAGCAGAAAAATATAAGAATCGACAAGACTAACGACAAAGAACATCAATAGCTAAGCAGCACAATATGCAACAACAACAACAATAACAACAAATCCAGTGTAATCACATAAGTGGGGTCTGGGGAGGGTAGTGTGTACGCAGACCTTACCCCTACCTTGTGAAGGTAGAGAGGTTGTTTCAGATAGACCCTCGTCTTAAGAAACAGTAAACACGAAGCAGCCAACAATAACAACAACAAGAAAAAAAATAAAGATAGTGTGTAATAACAAATATCTAAAAATAAGAAATACAGGAATACTACTAACAATACTGGTAAGAATGACACAATATGGAATAGCAAAGATCTAGGAACATAAAAATGTAAGAATAATACTAATACTACATGTAAGATTAGGAGAAACTGTCGACTACCTATCAACCTACAATCCTAATTCTCGACCTCCACTTTCCAATCGAGGTTCATGTTCTCGGTAAGCTGAAGCAATGTCATGTCCTGCCTAATCATCTCTCCCCAATACTTCTTTTGCCTACCTCTACCCTTCCTCAGACCCTCTATATTCAACCTCTCACACCTCCTAATCGGGGCATCGATGTCCCTCCTCATCACGTGCCCGAACCATCTCAGCCTCGATTTTCGCAATTTGTCTTCCACAGGGGTCACTCCCATCTTGTACTTAATAACTTCATTCCTAATCTTCTCTTTTCTGGTATCCCCACACATCCATCTCAATATCCTCAATTCTCATACACTAATCTTCTGGACATAGGATTTCTTGACTGGCCAACACTCAACACGGACAACACCATACAACATAGTCGGTCTAACTACCACTCTATAGAACTTTTTCTTAAGTCTTGGTGGCATATTCTTATCACACAAAACACAATATGTGAGCCTCCATTTTATCCACCCAGCTCCAATATGGTGTGTAACATCCTCGTCAATCTTCTTGTTGCCTTGGATAACAGATCCAAGGTACTTAAAACCATCTCTCTTGGGAATGACTTGTGTATCAAGCTTCACGTCTACGTCTACTTCTTGTGTCTCTCACTGAACTTGCACTCCAAGTATTCTATTTTCGTCCTTCTCAACTTGAAACCTTTAGACTCCAGGGTCGGTCTCCAAACCTCCAGCCTAGTGTTAACCCCACAGCACGTCTCGTCAATCAGTACTATATCATTTGCAAATAACATACACCATGGAATATCCCCTTGGATATGTCGCATCAACAAAATCCATTTCTAGAGCAAATAAATATGGGCTAAGAGTTGATCCTTGATGTAACCCCATCAACACTAGGAAGTGTTTCTAGTCTCCTTCCACAGTCCTTACCGAATTTTTAGCACCATCGTACATATCTCTAACAACCCTAGTGTATGCTATTGGGATGCCACTAACCTCCAAACATCTTGATAGAACCTCCCTCGGGACTTTGTCATAGCTTTCTCTAGGTCAATGAACACCATATGCAAGTCTTTCTTCCTCTCTCTATACTACTCTACCAGTATCTTCATAAGATGAATGTCTTTTGTAGTTGACCACCCCTGCATGAATCTAAATAGGTTCTCAAAAATAGACACATTTCCCTCTCCTTCCTCTCTACCACCCGCTCCAAAACTTTCATGATGTGACTCAATAGCTTGATACCGCTATAATTGTTGCAATTCTGGACATCATCTTTATTCTTGTACACCGGGACCATCAAGCTCAACCTCCATTCATCGGGCATCTTCTCCATCCTAAAAATGATATTAAACAATCCAGTAAGCCACTCCAAGCCTGCCCGGCCCGCGTCCTTCCAAAATTATACCGAAATCTCGTTTGGCCATAGTCGTTTTACCCCTGCTCATCCTCGCATCACCCTTCAACCTCCTCAACCTTAAAGTGCCTACAAAACCCAAAATCTCGTTGGCTCTCTAAGGTCTCCAACTCACCAATCACGATGTTCCTATCCATATCCTCGTTCAAGAGTTTATGGAAGTATGTCTGCCACCTAAGCCCAATAGATGCCACATCCACCAATACATTATCTTCCTCATCTTTAATGCACCTCACTTGATCCAGGTCACGAGCTTTCCTCTCTATAACGTTAGCTTACCTGTACAATCTCTTACCACCACCTTTACTCCCCAACTCCTCTTACAGGCGCCCAAATGTTGCAACTTTAGCCGTCGTGATTGCTAATTTTGCCTCTTTCATAGCCTTCTTACAGAACTCCATATTCGTTCTCCTCTCCTCCTTGATTGCGCTCTCCACTAGATTCAAATAGGTTGCTTTCTTGGCTTCCACTTTTTCTTGGACTTTGTTATTCCACCACCAGTCCCCTTTGTGGCCTCTCGTGTATCCATTCGTGAACCCTAACACCTCTCTAGCAGCTTCTCTAATACAGTTATCTATTGTGGTATACATATTACTCGTGTTCCCATTACTCCTCTATACCCCCATTACTACCAGCTTCTCCTCCAACTTATGAGCTTTTTCCTTGGTCAAGGCTCCCCACTTGATCTTGGGTTAACCATACGCCGCTCTCTTCTTCCTCTTTCTTTTAATCTCTAGGTCCATTACGAAGAGCCTATGTTGTGTCGATAGACACTCACTTGGGATAACCTTGAAAGTGCACATGCCTCTATCATACTTCCTACATAAAAGGTAATCAATCTGAGTCTTGGCCATCGTACTCCAAAAAGTGACCAAGTGGTCTTCCCTCTTCTGAAAACACATGTTAGCTATCACCAAATCAAAAGCTTTAGTGAACTCCAACAATGAAATTCCTACCTCGTTCCTACCTCTAAAATTGAACCCGGAATGCACATTGTCATAGCCCCTAGCAGTCTCCCCAATATGGCCATTAAAATAACCTATTATGAAAAGCTTCTCGGTAGGTAGGATACCTCAAACCACCTTGTCTAAATTCTCCCAGAAGTTCCTCTTGACCTCTTCATCCAAGCCCGCTTGAGGCGTGTATGCATTAATCATGTTTAAAGCGAACCCACCAACCGCTAGCTTAATAGTCATCAGCCTATCGTTCACTCTCCAAACATCTACCATTAGCTCCCTGATATCCCTATCAACTAAAATACCTACACCGTTCTTGCCCCTAGCACATGATGAATACTATAATTTAAACGTGTTAACTTCTCGTGCTCTAGTACCCAACCATGTAGTCTTCTAGACACACGATGTATTAATCTTCCTTTTCTGGAGAATCTTCCCTAACTCTAAAGACTTCCCTGTCAATCTCCCTATATTACAGGACCCAATCCTCAGCCTAGCGATTCCCTTACCAACCTTGCCCCCCCTCCTTCTCCCCCTCCCAAGGACATGACCTTACTCTACCATCACTCGCTTCAGCCACAATAATCTAAGGGATACAAAGCTAGTACTACTTCAACACGCAACAAGGTAACTAAAAGAATATAGTCTCAACATAAGGCACTAGTTGAAAGCAACTACAGAAAAGCAAGTAATCGATGCAAGTGAATACATTGTAAATGGCAAAGACAAAGAACGAAATAGAATAAATCAAAATATATAAAGAGGAAGAAAGATACATAATAAAATCAAAATCTATAATAAAAAAGATAAAGAATAAATCAAAATATATAAAGACAAAGAAAGATATAACCTAAAATGTATTCAAAGATGTCTAGCCGCTGCCTCCGCCCACATTGAACTTTATTTCAGTGGGGCCCACTACTGAAGCGAACTGTAACCCTTATGTCCGGCTGTTCGCTGGGTATGTCACCGATTATATGCCCTAGCAGTGATTGTAATGGGAAGGCCAAGAGGGGTTACCGGATATGATATCGGCAGTAGTGCCTTGGGGAGAGAGAAACATGGGGAATAGGGGAAAGGCAAGGAGAAGCTGATGGTGATGTCGTGATGGCACCTAGTCTCCTCGACTAGGTAAGCCTAAAAATTAATAATAAATTGACAGAAATAATTAACAAGATGCTAAAACAAGGCTGAATAACTGATATAAACTTTCGAAAATAGGATCAATAACGGTACACTCCCCAAGACCGGTAGAACTAAGTCATAAGCTATACAGAGTCATACTAGAGTGTCTACTACATCAATGTCTGAATGAAAAATACAATAGTAGTAAAGGTAAAGGAAGGTGACTCCGAGACCTGCGGACGCCGAGCAGGCATACCTTGAAGTCTTCGTAAAGTAGCTAATAGATAATCACTAACAACCAGCACGAGCAGACGTACCTGGATTTGCATAAAAAGATGTGCAGAAGAATGTATGAGTACACTATAACGGTACCCAATAAGTATCAAGTCTAACCTCAATAGAGTAGTGACGAGGCCAGGTCAAGACACCTACTATGATATAAATAAACAGTATGAAAATGTAATAAGGATAAATAATGGAAAGTATAGAAATAACTGATACGAAACAGTTAACAGCATGAACTAATACCAGAATTGTAAGCACGGAAAAAACATAAAGAAATTAGTTAGAGACAACCACAATGATCATATACGGACAATAACTGACAACAAAAATAAGGAAGAACAAAACAACATGAATCACAACGAGGTATCGCCTCATACACAATAAGATTCACCACTGAAGTACATACTCATGTATATATATCAAGAATCACCACCGAGGTACCGCCTCGTATTCACAATTCACAATCTTAATCAGAATCATTCATCATGCCGCCTTGTGAGCCTTATATTTGAAATAGATTTTGAAAACAATTTTTCCGAAATAGCTACACACACTTTAGCTCATCTTATGACATCATGTGGCTTCACGTAGTTCCTCTACAAGAAACACGCACATAAGTCCCACCTTATGTCGTCGCATGCACATTAACCCCAAGCCTTATACCACCGCATGCGTGTTAATATCATATCACAATAACAACTCGCACCACAAGTGCCCAGATATCACTACTTGCCAACAATCAACAATATCAATGTTTCCATAATAATAGCATACGGCTCTACCACAACGTGTACAAGAATATCAATAATAACAATAAATGTAAAATTCTCAACAAGAAAGATATCTTAACAATTATCAACTCCACTTCAAAATGATACAGCTCCCACAACTTCAACACCAATAACTCAATAATAAGAAATATAACGTGTAACTAGGAACCAAATACTATCAACTCACAATGTAAGGAATATCATGACTTCAATGAGAATAATAGCATGGATAGAGATAATTAGTAACAATGACTTCAAATAATGATAATTAAAATGAAAGAGATAACACATACAATCACTTTAAGTAATGATAATCAATAATGAAAGAGATAACACGGATCAAAAATAAAGAGGCAACAAGTTCAACTAAAGCAAGAAAGCAATTTATCAAGTAGGATGTAGAACAAGTGTTAAACAAATCAATTAAGGCATGTGAGGATAGACTAACACAAACAAGAATAGATTGATTATGAGAATTTAGAATATAATATGGCATTTCAATTAAAGCATGGAAATAGTCTGAGTAGCCTAAATCGGTCAAATATCACGTATAACTTGTGTACCCACTCGTCACCTTGTATACATGGCTTTCACATAGCACAAATGAATCAATCAATACCAATTCTAAGGGGTAGTTTTCTCATGCAAAGTTAGGTAAGATACTTACATCAATTAGGCCAATTCAATACTCAAAAATAGCTTTTTCCCTAAAATTCTCCTCCACATGGCTCAAATATAACCAAAATAGACTTAATATCATCAAATATTGCTAGGACAATTGCAATAGATAAAGCTAAGATCTCTACATTTTTTCCCAAAAGTCAACCCGGGGCCGCCTGGTCCAATGGTAGATTTCGACCACCCATGACCTCACAAGTTCATATATGTGCTTAGTTTCAAAATCCGAGTCCAAGTCGACTCTCAAAACTCAAATTCTCATGTTTCAAAATCTTGACAAAGTTTCACAAACTTTCAGTTTGATTCACATGATTTTGATGTTAAAATCAAAGATATATTGATGGAATATGATTAGAAATAGATTAGAATCACTTACCTAAAGTTTGCAGGCGAAAATTTCCTCTCCAAATAGCTCCCTGCTGAGTCTAGGGTTCAATAATGAGAGAATGTTTTCAAAATCTCATCTCCCAGCCCTTTGTACCAACTGCAGATGTCGCATTTGCGACAATGCGAACCCTTGCAATTGCGGAACAAGACTCACATTGCTGAACCCTGACAACCTCAGAAAACATCTCAATTGCAATAGAGGCTTCGCAATTGTGAAGCTTGACCTAACCGCAAAAGTGAACAGTTGTTCCTAATTGTGAACATAACCAAAATTATGCTACCTTCACAAATACGAAGGAGAAGTCGCATTTGCGACATCTTCCCTTGTATTGTCACCTTCGAAATTGTGAGGCTGGTGCTTGCAATTACAATAACTAAGCACCAGCACACCAAGAGTTCATTTTATGTGCAAAACCATTCTGATACATGTCCGAAATTCATCTAAGCCCTCGGAGCTCTAAACCAAATATCCACACAAGTCTAAAAATATCATACAAACTCGCTCGTGTGATTAAAATGCAAAAATAACTTCTAAAACTATGAATGGAATACTAAAACGCATGAATTTCAAAGTGAAGTTCAAGAATTTCTAAAATTACATCTAAACGTCTGAATCCTTTCAAATCAACTCCAAATGACACCAAATTTTGTAGACAAATTCTAAATACAATAACAGACCTATTCTAAGTCCTAAAATCAAATTCCTAGCTCCATAGCTAAAAGTCAACCTGTTGTCAAACTTTTCAACTTAAAATTGCCAAATTTCGGCAAATCAACCTCAGACTTCCGAAATTAATTTTGAAGGATGAAATCACGATGCGAAGCAATCGGAGCCATCAAAATATAGTTCCGGGGTCATTTTCACAAAAGTCAAAGTTTGGTCAATATTTTCTAATTTAACCATCTAAGTCAAGAATCAAGAGGTCTGAATTAACCCGAAAGCTTCCCAAAATGAAACTAATTGATTTTTCAAGTTATAAATTCATAAACACACATGTGTGAGGCATAAAAAGGGGTAACGGGGCATAATTACACAAAATGAACGATCAGATCATTACATTCCTCATGTTTGGGAGTCTAGGAATTCTACCAAAAGTGACCGTATTCAAAAAGTGTCACTGCCAAAATCCCACCTTAGGAGTCGTGATGGCACCTAGTCTCTAAGACTAGGTAAGCCTAACACTTACAAAATTAATAATAGATTTTAACCAATCCATTATTAATCATGAACCAAAAATTTCTATATAAAGCCAACAATCCAAAGTAGATATATAACATCCCAAAATCGGTAATACAAATCATATGCTCCACTGAGTTCACTAGGAAATCATTAAGTACAACTGTTCCGGAATAGAAATAAACATTACAAAGTAAAACTTCAGAAGGTGACCCGAGGCCTGCGAACGTGACGGCAGGTATACCTTAAACTCCACAACAATACTCAATCAGCTATCTAATGACCAACACGCTTCGAGGTACCTTAATCTACACAAAAATATGTAGCAAAGCGTTGAGTATACCATAGTGGTACCCAGTAAGCATCAAGACTAACCTCGGTAGAGTAGTGATGAGAAATAGTCAAGACACCTACTAGTCATAGTAACATGTAAAAGTATGAATATAAAACTAACTGGGAACAAAATAAAGCTAAACAATATGGTAAAAATAATGTTACAATACTCGCAGTAAAAACTAGAAATAACAATTAACAACAAGGAGAAAACATGTAATAACGCCGTAAAGTAAGCAGAATACAGTTAAAGTCCGGTGAAACCAAGTAAGGGAAGACAAGTAACAACCCCATAAAACAACCTCTTTCACACAAGTTTATACAAGAATTTCCTCGAGGTACCACACCTCATAATCACAATCACGGGTCCCAAACCACAAACCCTAATCACTTGGCATCTTGTGCCCATATTACAAATCACATCCGCACGAACAGCTCATGTGTTGCACCGACAACTCATGTGCCAATACCATTAATACCTCATATCTGCACGGATAACTCACATGCTAAGAGAGTGACAATATCTCATATCCGCATGGACAACTCGCGTGCTAGCAGTGACAATACCTCATAACCATACGGACAACTCACGTGTCAATAGTACAACTCACGCGTAGAAGAAGGCAGGTATACAAGAATACATGTAAATGATCAACAAACATCAAGGTTCATATTCCTGGACTACCATAAGTGACAGATTACGGTGTATGTTTGTACAAGTGTACTATAACAGTTCGAGTCAACAAGTAAGATTAGAGACAATGAATGGCAATAGGAAACAACACAACAAAACTGTAATATGCATGACTCACATAAGGTAGGCACACCACTACATAAATATCATTAATAACAATGCCCTCACGCCATCACAATTCATCACAAATCATCCTCGACATAGCCCATCCCCCTCCATTGTCTCGCCACGTGCCCAACAATAAAGTAAATGCCCGCGTTGTCTCACCACACATGCATAATAATATTCCCACGTTGTCTCGCCACATGCGCAAACCCACATATATAGCTCGTCTTGTTATGCTGCATGTGCAAATATCAATAATAATAATAATAATAATAGCACAGACAGATCACGTGTGAACACCCCGACAATCCTCTCAACAATACCACGTGTGCCAAAAACATAACAACACAATATAACAACTCACATCACATGCTCCCATATGCCACAACATTTCCTTTGAAACAATTCCAATACAATAACCACACATAGCCCTCATCTCAACAACACTGAATACAACAATAACACGAGACTTCGGCAAGTAAATCAACACAAGAATTACAAAAACATAATAAAACGGAAGAATGAGCTCACAATGAAACCTATAACAAGTTATAATGGCTTCAAATAAGAATAACTCAATAATGAGAGAGATAATGTGTAACAATGATGTCAAATAAGAATAACTCAACAATATGAGAGATAACATTAACAATAATCTCAATTAAGAATAACTCAGAGGTAACATGTAACTGCGATTTCAAGTAAAGATAAATCATAATAGAAGAGATAACATGTAACAATGAAAGAGGCAACAACTTCAATTAAAGCATATAAGGGTATAATTGGCAATAGAGGGTAGATCATGAACCAATTAACTTCAAATAAGGCATGTAAGGGTAAATTTAACAATGGAGGTTATACATGGTAAGGCAATTTCATTTTAATGTACATAAGAAAACTAAGAGTCTAAAACAATTAAATTTCCACATATAAGCCATGTATACACTAATCACCTCGTGTACATGTCTTTCACGTAGTTCAAATAATGCAAACAAATCAATCCATATTCGGTAGCTCCCTCACACAATATTAGGCAAGATACTTACCTCAAAAGCCCTCAATCAATACTATAAAATAACTTTTCCTTTACAAATCACCTCCGCTCGGCCCAAATCTAACCAAAATCGACTCAATAATATCAAATAATGCAAGAGAAATCAATTCCAATAATTAAAGCTATAATCTTTGCATAATTCCTCAAAAGTCAACCCCGGCCCGCCCGGTCAAAACCCAGGTCCAAGGGTAGTTTCCAACTACCCATAATCCTACGAGTCTATATATGCATTTTGTTTCAAAATTCGAGTTCAAATCGACTCTCAAAACTCAAATTCTCATTTTTTAAAATATAGACAAAGTTTCTCCAAATTTCACTTTGATTCTCATAATTTTGATGTTAAAGCTCATATATAATCATGTAAAATAGTTGAAAATTGAAAAAAATCACCTACCCAAAGATTGTAGATGAAAATACCTCTTCAAAATTGCCTTCTACCAAATCTAGGGTTCCAAAATATGAAAATGAGACCAAAATCCTGTCCCCCAGCTTTTATGTCCAGTAGTAGGTATCACAAATGCGATCAGGGGATAGCAAATGTGAACCCTGAAAATGCAAGGAAATGCTCGCAAAAGCAAAACCTCGCACACCTCTGCTGTCATCGCAACTGTAATGACTTATTTGCAAATGCAAATTGTGGACCATCACAAAAGCGATCCAATAGATCGCAAATGCGACCACTGCCTAGCTAAGATCCACATCGCGCATGCGAACACATGGTTTGCTAATGCGAACATTACAAAGTCCAACTAATATCGCAAATGTGATGTCCCCCTTCACAATTGCTACTACGCAAATATGGTCATAGTCTTGTAGATGTGTGACCTGAGGCATCTGTGCACAAACCAACAATGCTAGAATCATTCCAAACACTTCGATACGCATTCGAAACTCACTCGAACCCTCGGTGCTCCAAACCAAGAATCAATACAAGTTTAAAAACATATCATGAACTCACTTGCACGATCAAATTATCAAAATAACATCTGAAACCATGAATCAGACCTCCAAAACTCATGAAATCAACATGAAACTCAAGAACTTTTAAAACACAACTGCGTGTCTGATTCATATCAAATCAACTCGGAATGACGCCAAACTTTGTAGACACGTTTCAAATGATAAAATGGACCTATTCCAAGTCCCAAAATAGAAATCCAAATGTGATAGCTATGAGTTCAACCTATGGTCAAACTTATCAAAATTCTATCCCTTTAAATTTCCAACTTTCGGCAAAATAATACAAATCAACCTACTGACCTCCAAATTCAATTTCGGACATATGACCAAGTCCAAAATCACGAACCGAACCTATCTGAGCCATCAAAATACCGTTCCAGGGTCGTTTTCACAAAAGTCAAACCTCGTTCAATATTTTTCAACTTAAGCTTCTAAAGTGAGAATCACTCATCCAAATACATCCTGAAACATCCGAAAATCAAATCCGACCATGCATACAAGTCATAATACACAATATGATGCCACTAAATACCTTGAACCACTAAACAGAACCTTAAAGCTCAAAACGACCGGTCAGGTCGTTACAAGAAGTCATGGATAGTATGGATATTCATATTATTCAGAAGTTAATTTATTTTTATCTGTATTAAATATGGATCAGGTCGAATATTTTATTTATTTTTTGCATTATCCGTTTTTGACCTGCTCATATCCGACTCGACATGTTCGTTTGCCACTTTTATTAGAGAGTTATATCTATCTATACTACATTAAAAGCACGAAGGCCCTTAGCGAAATATCATTCGTCTTTTTTACCCTTTTAAACTTGAGTTTACACTAAATAAAATAGTTATTTAATTATTTCTCTATTATTTAGTACTTTGAAATCAACTAGAACTTTACTTATTAAAATTTTCCTTATTTGAACGATTACATTAGGAAATTCTAATATATAGGGCATTAAAATAAATTAATGTCACGACCCAAGTTTTTCCCTCCGTTAATTGTTGTGACGGTACCTAGTCTTTACGACTAGTTAAGCCTAATATTGCGGAAATGAAACAAAGACACAAAGATAACAGCTAACGAATATAGTTAATAAGCTGAAACGATGTCGTTTGGCATATACAATAATCACTTTTTCCGAAAACCCGGAATGTCGCAATGTCACAAGCTTCTAAGAGGTCTTAACTGTTATATACATCATTTCTATGAAAAAGAAGAAAATGAACATAGCGGGTAGAAGGGGACTCCGAGGTCTGCGGATGCGGCAGATGTACCTTGAAGTCTCCTGAAGCAGCAACCACACATCTAAACTCAAGGCTGATAGCTAGTACCTAGATTTGCACACAGAAAACATGTACAGGAAAGGGCATGAGTACACCACAACGGTACCCAGTAAGGATCCAAGCCTAACCTCGATCGAGTAGTGACGAGATCAGGTCAGGGCCCTATTAATAAGACAGAAAGAATATTACAGTAAAATAAGTACGGAATCTAACAGGAATAGAACTCACTGGAAACCAACAGCTCAGAACACAGTAATAGCAATAGAGGGATCTCTCGAGATACCGTCCCGTAGTCCCAAACGTAAATGTGCAGGGGGATCTCCCGGAATATCATTCCGTAGTCCCAAAGTAAATATGCAGTGCTGGGGGATCTCCTAGAATACCGTTCCGTAGTCCCAAAGTAATTATGTAGTACAGGGGAATCTCCAAGAATATCGTTCCGTAGTCCCAAAGTAAATATGCAGCTCAACCAAACAGAGATAATAGTTATCGCAAGAAACCACAATTTAGACTAAGTATGAATCAAGGAAGAACAAGAAATTTCACTAAAATATGCAACACAGAGTTCAAATAGGCAGTTAAGGCAATTAAGACAGTTAAAGCACGTAGGCATACTTTCTTAAACTAAACAGGATAGTTACATACGCTAGAGTTACTCAATTAAAGGGAAACAACTATTTTCTTAATGAAAATGGAGTTTTTCAACAAATAGCCTGTGTACGCACTCGTCACTTCACGTACATGGGGCTCATATAACAAGCAGTACCAAATCCTAAGAGGAATTCCCCCACACAAGGTTAGGCAAGCCACTTACCTCGAACTCAAGGGCACTCAAAGCTCAATCACAGCTTTGCCTTTTAAACACCCATGTGAACCAACAATATCTAGCAAATTACCAACCAAACATTTCAATATAAGCCTTAGGAATCACTCACGATAACAAAGGACTCAATTTAGGTCATTATTGAAAAAGTTAACAAAAGTCAACACCCGGGCCCACTTGGTCCAAACCTAAAATTCGGACCAAAACCTGATTACCCATTCACCCCCGAGTCCGGATATACAATTGGTTTTGGAATCCAACCTCAATTTGAGGTCTAAATCCCCAAATTTTGAAATCCCTAATTTCTACCCAAAAATTCCCAATTCCACCATGAAAACCTTAGATTCTAGGTTGAAATCTTGTAAAATAAAGTGAAAGATTGAAAGAAACTAGTTAAGAATCACTTATCTATGATTTGGGGAAGAAAATGTCTTTTAAAAATCGCCTCTTGAGTTTTAGGTTTTGAAAATTTGAAGAATGAATGAAAAATCCCGTCCAAGTCTCATTTACCCAGCTGCAGATGTCGCAAATGTGACATGGGCTTCGCAAATGCGAAGCACACAAATGCGAAGGATTCATCGCAAATGCAAACCCCTTCTCACCTCTGCATTGTTCGCAAATGCAAGAAATAGATCTCAAATGCGAACATGGGCAAGACCGCATTTGCGACCATGTGATCAAAAATGCGAAGAATACTCCTTCCAGTTCCCATCGCAATTGCGAGGAATTGTTCGCTATTGTGAACAATGGCCTCCACAGCTACTCTTCGCAAATGCGATGAGTAGGTCGCAAATGCGAACCCAACAGTGGTCGCAAATGTGAAGCTTTGTCTCGCAATTGCGAGACCAGAGGCTCTGCAACAAGAACTGAAATACACCAGCAAATTTCGAAGTTCAAAACACTCTGTAGCCTATCCGAAACTCACTCGAGCCCTCGGGTATCCAAACCAAACATGCACACAAGCTAAAATAACAACCAGAATCACGAATTTATCACCAAATCAAATGAAATTCTCAAGAACACTTTAAAATTTCTATTTTCTCAACCGGACGTCCGAATTATGTCAAACCAACTCCGTTTCTTACCAAATTTCACAGTAAGTCTTAAATATTATATTGAACTTGTACCGGGCTCCGGAACTAAAATACGGATCTGATACCAACAAGATCAAACATTAAGAATTTCTTAAAAACCAATAAATTTCCGTACTCACAATTTTCAACAAAAATTCATAACTCAAGCTAGGGACCTCCGATTCCGATTCCAGTCATACGCCTAGGTCCCATATTTTAACACAGACCCACCGAGACTATCAAAACAAGAATTTGGGTTTGTTTACCAAAAATATTGATCGAAGTCAACTCAAATGAAGTTTTTAATCAAAAATTCTTATTTTTATCAACTTTCAATACAAAAGCTTTCTGAAAACACGCCCGGACTATGCACGCAAATCGAAGAGGAATAAAATGAGGTTTTTAAGGCCTCGAAACACAGAATTTGGTTTTAATTCATAAGATGACCTTTTGGGTCATCACATTCTCCACCTCTAAGAAAACCGTTCGTCCTTGAACGGACATAGAAAGGTACCTAGGCTAGGAAAAAGGTGGAGATATCTACTCCGCATGTCTGACTCGAACTCCCAAGTCGCCTCTTTGATCGGCTGACCCCGCCACTGAACTTTTACTGATGCAATGTTCTTTGACCTCAACTTTCGAACCTGCTTGTCCAAAATAGCCATTGGCTCCTCAACATAAGTTAGATCCTTATCCAACTGGACTGAACCGAAATCCAACATGTGAGATGAATCATCGTAATACTTTTGTAGCATAGAAACATGGAATATCGGATGAACTCCTGCTAGACTGGGAGGCAATGCAAGCTCAAAAGCAACCTCCCCAACACACTACAACACCTCAAAGGGACCAATAAACCTTGGGCTCAGCTTGCCCCTCTTTTCGAATCTCATAATGCCCTTCATAGGCGAAACCCGAAGCAAGACCCACTCTCCAACCATAAATGAAACATCGGTAACCTTCCGTTCCGCATAACTCTTCTATCTAGACTCGGCTGTGCAAAGTCTATCCTGAATCACCTTAACCTTCTCCAAGGCATCCTGAACCAAGTTCGTGCCAAATAATCTAGCCTCGCCCGGCTCGAACCAACCGACTGGGAACCGACACTGCCTACCATATAGAGCCTCATACGGCGCCATCTGAATGTTGGACTGATAATTGTTGTTGTAGGCAAACATTGCAAGTGGAATGATTTGATCCCAAGAAACTCAAAACTCCTTCACACATGCACAGAGCATATCCTCAAGAATTTGAATATTGCGCTCAGACTGTCCGCCTATCTGAGGGTGAAATGTCATGATCAACTCCACTCGAGTACCCAACTCATGTTGTACGGCTCTCCAGAATCATGATGTAAACTGCGTGCCTTGGTCATAAATGATAGATACCAGCACACCATGAAGTCTGACAATCTCTCGGATATAAACTCGAGGCAGTTTCTCGGAAGAATAGGTAGTCATCACTGAAAGGAAAGGAGTTAACTTGGTCATCCTATCCACAATCACCCATACTACATCAAACTCTCGCTGAGTTCGTGGGAGTCCAAAAACGAAATCCATAGTGATCCGCTCCCATTTCCACTCTGAAATCTCTAGCTTCTAAAGGAACCCACTTGGTCGTTGATGCTCATACTTTACTTGATGGCTATTTAGGCATCGAGCAACATACTCTACTATGTCCTTATTCATTCTACGCCACCAATAATGCTGCCTCAAGTCCTGATACATCTTTGCGGCACCTGGATGAATAGAGTACCGCGTGATATGAGCCTCCTGAAGAATCAACTCACGCAGACCTTAGGCATACATAGCCTACCTGCATTCTCAATGCACCATCATCCCCAATAGTGACCTCCTTGGCATCACCGTGCTGGACCGTTTCCCTAAGGACAAGCAAATGAGAGTCATCATGCTGACGCTCTCTGATATGATCATAAAGAGAACACCGAGAGACCACACAAGCCAATACTCGACTAGGCTCACAAATATCCAATCTCATAAACTAGCTGGCTAAGGCCTAAACATCTAATGACATAGGCCTCTATGGTGCTGGTAGATAAGCCAAACTCCCTAAACTCTCTACCCGGCAACTCAAAGCATTGGCCACCACATTGGCCTTTTCCAGGTGGTACAGAATAGTGATATCATAATCCTTAAGTAGTTATAACCACCTCCTCTGACGTAGATTAAGATCCTTCTTCTTGAATAGATGCTGCAACCTCTGGTGATCAGTATAGTTCTCACAAGGGACATCATACAAACAGTGCCTCCAAATCTTCAAGGCATGAACAATAGCTGCAAAATCAAGGTCGTGGATGGGATAGTTCTCTTCATATACCATAAGTTGTTCGGACGCGTAGGCAATCACCCTACGGTCCTACATCAATACCACACCGAGGCTAACTCGCGTATAAGACCTTGAACTTAAAGGCAATACAAATACCGGGGTTGTAGTCAAAGTTGTCTTGAGATTCTGAAAGCTATCCTCACACCCTTCCGTCCACCTAAACGGAGTACCCTTCTAGGTCAGCCTGGTCATGGGTGCTGCAATAGATGAGAATCCCTCAACAAATCGATGGTAATAACCTGCCAAACAAAGAAAACTCCGAATCTCTGTAGCTGAGGATGGTCTGGGACAACTCTGCACTACTTCCACTTTCTTCGGATCCACCTTGATCCCTTCACTCGATACCACATGACCCAATAATGCCATAGATCTAACCAAAACTCACATTTTGAGAACTTTGCATATAATTTCTTTTCTCTCAAGGTCTGAAGCACTGTCCTCAAGTGTTTCTCATGATCTTCCCAATTTCGGGAATACACCAGAATGTCATCAATAAAGAAAATGACGAATGTATCAAGATAAGGGTGAAATACACTATGCATCAAATGCATAAATGCTGTTGGGGTGTTGGTCATCCCAAATAACATGACAAGGAACTTGTAATGATCATACCGAGTCCTAAAAGTAGTCTTCGAGATATCTGGCTCCCGAATCTTCAACTAATGATAACCTAAACGTGAATCAATCTTGAAAAACACTCGGGCACCATGTAACTGATCAAATAGGTCATCAATACGAGGCAAAAGATACTGGTTCTTCACAGTAACTTTGTTCAACTGGCGATAATGAATGCACATACGTATATAACCATCCTTTTTCTTCACAAACAAGATAGGAGCACCCCAAGGTGACACACTGGGCCGAATGAAACCATTATTAAGAAATTCCTGTAACTATTCCTTCAACTCAAGAGGGGCCATACGATAAGGAGGAATAGAGATGGGCTGAGTGCCCGACAACAAGTCAATGCCAAAATCAATATCTCTGTAGGGGTATCAATACTGACATCTCTCACATAGGCTAAATACGCGTCATACCCCTTCTCAACCATTCGCTGAGCTTTAAGAAATGAAATGACTCTATTGGAGTGTAATCTAAGGTACTCCTCCACTCTATCGCGATAAACTTGGCATAGCTAGCGTCATGGTCTTGGCATGACAATTAAGAATAGCATAATGGGGAGACAGTCAGTCCATGCCCAAGATAACATCAAAACATACCTTACTG
Organism: Nicotiana tabacum; assembly: GCF_000715075.1. Taxonomy (NCBI): domain Eukaryota; kingdom Viridiplantae; phylum Streptophyta; class Magnoliopsida; order Solanales; family Solanaceae; genus Nicotiana; species Nicotiana tabacum. The sequence goes on from NC_134087.1 coordinate 131,447,311, forward strand.
AGAATTAACAAATCGGCTCTGGTCTCAAAACCACTAAGAGTAATAAAACACGACCGATAAACGCGATCAGCAAGAAGAGAATCTCCCACAGGAGTAGACACATAAATAGGGGAACTCAAAGAATCTCGAGAGATGCCCAAATGTAGGGCAAAATAAGAGGACACGTAGGAATAAGTGGAACCTGGATCGAATAGAACCGATGTATCTCTATGACAGACTAGAACAATACCTGTAATAACAGAATCGGAAGTAACAGCCTCTATACGAGTAGGAAGGGCATAGTATCTAGTCTGGCTTCCCCCGTTAGGGCGCCCTCGACCTCCCCGACCTCCACCTCTAGCTGGTTGAGCAAGTGGAGTGGCAGCTGGTTCTGTAATCATAGCCTGGGAACCTTGTGGAGCACGTTGTGGCTGAGAAGTCTGTGGCGGTGCACCCCTTCTAAGTTTGGGACAATCTCTCACAAAATGGTGAGTATCTCCACACTCAAAACAAGCTCTAGGAAGATGTGGATGTTATGGATAACTCGGACTAGGTCTGCTAGACTGACCACTGAAAGCACCCCATGCAGGAGGCACACTAGATACTGGAAGTGCATAATAAGGCTCTTGAGGTCTAAGAGGAGCTGGAATAACACTGGCTGCTGGAAGAGCTGAATCAATGAGGTGGCTCACATAACCCCTACCATGACAAACTACAGCTGGGGCACAGGCACCAGAATAATAACCCGACTCTCGAGACCTCTTGGCCTCTCTCTTCTCCCTATATCGAGCAAGCATGCCCTCTACTCTCCTAGCAATACTCACCACCTACTGATACGCAATATCCATCTCTAACTCCCGGACCAAGCTAGTCCTGATGCTGGGAATGAGCCCCTCAATAAACAGGCAAACCCTCTTTCACACTATAGAAACCAAGGCCGGTGCATGTCTAGCCAGGTCACTAAAATGGACGGCATACTCTGAGACCATCATAGTACCCTGGCGCAACTGCTCAAACTTCGCGCACCATGCGTCCTTGAGGCTCTGAGGGACATACTCTCTCAAAAACATGTTCGAAAACTGAGTCCATGTAAGGGAAGTTGCCTCAGCTGGATTGTCCAACTCATAAGTATGCCACCACTGATAAGCTTCCCCTCGAAGCTGAAAGGCAGTGAAAAAAACCCCACTCGACTCTGATACGCCCATAGTGTAGAGGATACGATGGCACTCCTCCAAAAATCCCTCAGCATCCTCTAATGCTAGACCACTAAATGTAGGAGGGTCATACTTTTTGTACCTCTCAAACCTCTGCTGCTCCTCCTCTAAAGCTACTACCCTACCCTCTGGCTAAACTGGGGCAGGTGGTACCGGTATAATCTCTAGGATCTAATCAACCTGAACCCGCTGCTCTAGAGTGCAGGCGGTGGGAGTCTGTGCTCCTCTCCCCGCCTGAGATATGGCTGCAGCAAGTGGAATCAACCCTGCCTGAGGTAGAGTGATGTACATGCTCATGAACTATGCAAGGGTCTTCTGAAGAGCTGGAGTAATAGTGGTAGGCGTATCAGGTGCTTATGCTCCGGCAGGAGCTACTAGTGGCTCCACTGTAGCAGCTCGCCCGGGTGCTCTGGCTGCACCATATGTGCGTCCTCGGCCTCTACCCCAGCCCTGGCCTCGAGTGGCTTCAGTAGGGGGGCGCGGGTGCCTGATCACTCCGGTAGCACGTGTCCTCACCATCTGTGAGAGAATAGAAGACAGAAGTTTAGAATTTAGAAGTCAATAATCTTGAATGACAAGGAATTAAATGAAGTGGAATTTTCCTAACAGTTCCATAGCCTCCCAAAGATAAGTACATATATCTCCGTACTGATCCGTGAGACTCTACTAAACCAATTTGTTACTCACGACTCCTATGAACCTAGAGCTCTGATACCAACTTGTCACGACCCAAGTTTTTCCCTCTGTGAACTATCGTGATGGTACCTAGTCTCTACGACTAGGTAAGCCTAAATTGCGTAAATGAAATAAAAACAAAAAGATAACAGCTAACGAATATAGTTAATAAGCATAAACGATGTCGCTTGGCATATACAATAATCACTTTTTCCTAAAACCCGGAATATCGCAATGTCACAAGCTTCTAAGAGGTCTTAACTGTTCTATAAATCATTTTTACGGAAAAGAACAAAATGTACATAGGGGGTAGAAAGGGTCTCCGAGGTCTGCGGATGCGACAGATGTACCTTGAAGTCTCCTAAAGTAGCAACCACACAGATAGACTCGAGGCTGATAGCTAGTACCTGGATCTGCACACGGAAAACATGTGCAGGAAAGGGCATGAGTACACCACAGCGATACCCAGTAAGTGTCAAGCCTAACCTCGGTCGAGTAGTAACGAGATCAGGTCAAGGCCCTACTAGTATAAATATAATAAAATAAGACAGAAAGAATATTACAGTAAAATAAGTACAGAAATCTAACAGGAATAGATCTCAATGGAAACCAATAGCTCAGAACACAATAATAGCAAGAAGGGGATCTCCCAAGATACCGTCCCGTAGTCCCAAACATAAATGTGCAGGGGGATCTCCTAAAATACCCTTCCGTAATCCCAAAGTAAATATGCAATGTTGGGGAATCTCTCGGAATATCGTTCCGTAGTCCCAAAGCAAATATGCAGTACAGGGAAATCTACCGGAATACCATTCCGTAGTCCCAATGTAAATATGCCGCTCAACAAAATAGAGATAACAGTTACAACAAGAAACCACAATTTAGACTAACTCTGAATCAAGGAAGAACAGGAAATTTCACTAAAACATGCAACACAAAGTTCAGATAGGCAGTTAAGACAGTTAAAGTCTGTAGTCATGCTTTCTTAAACTAAATAGGATAGTTACATATGCTAGTAAACAAATATTTACTTAATGAAAATGGGGGTTATTCAACAAATAGCTTGTGTACGCACTCGTCACTTCATGTACACGGCGCTCATATATCAAATAGTACCAAATCCTAAGGGGAGTTCCCCCACACAAGGTTAGGCAAGCCAGTTACCTCGAACTCAAGGCCACTCAAAGCTCAATCACGGCTTTGCCTTTCAAACACGCATCAGAACCAACAATATCTAGAAAACTACCAACCAAACGTTTCAAAATAAGCCTTAGGAATCACCCACGATAACAAAGGACTCAATTTAGGTCATTATTAAAAAAAAAGTCAATAAAAGTCAACACCTGGGCCCACACCCAAAATTCGAACCAAAATCCGATTACCCATTCACCCCAAGTCCGGATATACAATTGGTTTTGGAATCCGAACTCAATTTGAGGTCTAAATCCCCAAATTTTGAAATCCCTAATTTCTACCAAAAATCCCCAATTCCACCATGAAAACCTTAGATTCTAGGTTGAAATCTTGTAAAATGAAGTGAAAGATTGAAAGAAACTAGTTAAGAATCACTTACCTATGATTTGGACAAAAACAAAGTCTTCGGTAAATCGCCTCTTGAGTTTTAGGTTTTGAAAATTTGAAGAATGAATGAAAAATCTCGTTCAGGTCTCATTTACCCAGCTGTAGTGTCACAAATGCGACATGGGCTTTGCAAATGCAAAGCCCGCAAATGCGACGGAGGCATCGCAAATGCTAACACCTTCTCACCTCTGCATTTTTTGCAAAAACAAGAAATAATTTGCGAATACGAACATGGGCAAGACCGCATTTGTGACCATGTGATCGCAAATGCGAAGAATACTCCACAGCTACTCTTTGCAAATGTGATGAGTAGGTCGCAAATGCGAACCCAACAGTGGTTGCAAATGCAAAGCTTTGTCTCGCAATTGCGAGACCAAAGACTCTGCAACAAGAACTGAAGCACACCAACAAATTTCTAAGTTCAAAACACTCTTTAGCCTATCTGAAACTCACTCGAGCCCTCGGGGATCCAAAGCAAACATGCAAACAAGTCTTAAAATATCATACGAACTTGCTCGCACGATCAAATCGCCAAAATAACACCTAGAATCATGAATTTAGCACCAAATCAAATGAAATTCTCAAGAACACTTTGAAATTTCTATTTTCTCAACCGGACGTCTGAATCACATCAAACCAACCCCGTTTCTCATCTAATTTCACAGACAAGTCTTACATATTATAGTGAACCTGTACTAGGCTCCAGAACCAAAATACGAACCCGATGCTAACAAGATCAAACATTAAGAATTTCTTAAAAACCATTAAATTTTAATACTCACAATTTTCAACAAAAATTCATAACTCGAGCTAGGGACCTCCGATTCCGATTCCAGACATACGCCCAGGTCCAAAATTTTAATACGGACCCATCGGGACAGTCCAAATACAAATCTTAGTCTGTTTATCAAAAATATTGACCGAAGTCAATTCAAATGAAGTTTTCAATCAAAAATTCTTATTATTATCAACTTTCAATACAAAAGCTTATAATTGTCTTGGAGAGAGAATGAGCAACATCTCACTAAACCAACACTCTAGGAATCCACACCAAATTCCTCCCAAACCCCCTAACAAAATTTCACCAACAATCAATCCTACTCACTCTTACAAAGATAAACTAATTCAAGGGGAAATCTTTACCATTTCTTTCCAATCAATACCAGGAACCTCATCAACTACTATGGATATCCAATCAGCAGATGTGGAAGCCACTACAATGGAGGTTTTGTACCAAACCATGAAGCACATCATACTGAGTGAGGATGATAAAGAAAGAATGTACAATCCTTGGAAGTACTCACTCAACATCAAACTCATGGGCAAATGGCTAGTTCACCATTATTTAAAGAGGAAACCCCAAGAGCTATGGAAGGTAGACGAAAACCAACCCTCTAATAGATCTAGGGGAAGATTACTACACGATCAAATTGACTAAAGAGAAAAGCATGACTAGAGTACTACATGATGGACCTTGGTTCATCAATAATTTTTTCCAATCGGTGCAAAAATGGGTGCCTAATTTTATAGCCACAAAGGCATACCAAAATTATATTTTCGTTTAGGTAAGATTAGCACAACTCCCCACAGAATTTTATGATGGCATATTCCTAACAAAATTTAGAAACTGCATTGGCAAACTGCTTAAAGTGGATGCATGCACATCGGCCACATTAAGATTAAGATATGTGAGGCTTTGTGTGGAATTACCATTGGACCAGCCAGTTCAAAACTTTATCATGATTGGCCACTACAAACAACCTATACTCTATGAAGGAGAAGGTTTTTTGTGCAAAGTCTGTGGAAGGCTGGGGCACTCGACCAAAATATGCCCCCATAGGATTCTACCAAGTGGCCATAATGAATGTCCATTAACAAAGGAGGCACCACAAGCTAAGGAAGAAACTGCACGGGAGTGGATAACATTTGTTTCCCCAAGAAAAACAAATCAAAGGTAGTCAATCAGTCCATGAACAAGGCGAGTTCTTCTGTTGCACCAGGTATTAAAGTTCGCATGTATGATGCCTTGTCAGGTAAGTATTTAAATACACAACCTATGAGCTATGTTAACAATCAATTGCTCACTAACCTTAATACAACTTACCCTACAGCCCAAACTGACCAATGTGATATAGGAACATTAGTAGCAAATGAGCTTGCTGGAATACCACCCAATGGTAAGGAAGGTAGTTTCTCCAATAACCTTCTAGAACACATAGTTTTGGAAAAATCAATAAAAATTTTAAATAAAAACCACCCTAATTTGCATGGCAAGATGAAGGCTAACTCTACATGTGTCCAAAACAGTCACACCCTACTAAGTCCAATAATATCCTAAATCTCTTGTCTAAAAAAATGGATTTGAACTTAACTCCCACACTAATCAACAAGAGAGGCCAAGACATCATTAATACTACTAATAATAATTATCCCTCTAATATTAATAACCAATCAAATAACAATGGTAAATCTACTAACACTCACCATGCAAAATCCGTCCTTGATACCAACTCAACCATGTAACACATGGACATAGAAGATAGCTAAGTGGAGGAAGGCATATCCATGCAAGATATGGATATAAACCACACGCAATCCCTCTCCATTCCTACAAAGGTAGAGCAAATCATTGCAAAACCTACTACCCCAATAGATTGCCTGAACATACCAACAATGTCAAGACCTCCACTTACCTTGAGAAGGAGATATCGGTTGATCCAACTAATTCATCTCTCAAGGAACCAAAGGATGAACAACTTACCACCACTTCCTCCTCAATTCCTCCAAAATCTAGTAATATATGCCCAACCCCCGAGTTCACCCAACCATGTACCACAATCATGGGTGAAATTGGGTCTCCAAGGGCATGCAATCTCCTTCAATATATAAATCAATGGTCAGGAGTCAATCCTAATAATTCAAAACACGCACTTTCTTGCACAACTAATCTCAGAAGGGATGAGCCTAGCAATGAACAATTATATTAATCAAATGTGGATGAGAAATATCCCCCAACCTCTAGCACTCTCCTTGAACCAAAATCTAGTACACACCATGCAACAAATGTAGAACATACCCCACAACTCCAACCAACAGCTTCCACAGAATCCACCTATCAACCTTCCCTTCTTTGCACCGGAGGACATGATGTTATTAAACCACATATTCATACAGTGGACTCCACAGCACATGCAAGACCAGCAACAAGGTCCACAACCAGATCCAATGGAAGATCAAGTCCCAGTACAAAACATGCAGAACCAGGAAGGGCTTTAGGAGGAAGAAGAGGAAGAGGAGGATGACTTGGCCCACTTGGGGGAGCCAACAGTAGCTTTTTCAAACCTAAGCGAGGTAAAAAATACTCATCTTCAAGGAGATGCTAGAAAGGAAGTCTATCTTCAGCTGCCCAATGACACTTTACAAGTGCTCCTTGGACATCCGCCCTCCACACAATCCCACGATGGGGAAACATGTGGTGATACGGGTTCCCTCCATAAGGAGGAACCTAAACAACATCCCAATCAACAATCATCACATGTATCAACCAAATAATATCATAATTTGGAATGTGAGAGAAGCAAATAATTCTAACTTTAGGAGATACTTTCGTGAGCATATGGATACTCATAGGCCATGCCCAGTTGCTTTGTTAGAAACAAAAATGGAGAGTCATGTTTCAATCCTAGAAGATTTTCACTTCACTGAGATGGTTGAGGTTCCTCCTATTGGGCAAGCTGGAGGTTTGGTAATCTTGTGGAATCATGATGTGGTAACGGTTAGCAACTTTACTAGGAATGGCCAAGCAATTCATGCAATGATAGAGGTAAAACCTAAAAACCTTACTTGGTTATTTTCTACTGTTTATGCTAGTAATGATATATCTATTAGGAAGTTGTTATGGGATAACCTTAAAGACACTTTTGATAGGTATAATGGACCATGATTAATCGTGGGGAACTTTAATAAAATAATAGATTCAGAGGACAAATTTGGGGGCAGGTCTGTCAATCAAAAAAGGGTTAAGTCCTAATAAATTGTCTTAACTACTGTAATTTAGTAGACTTGGGATTTAAGGGGTGTAAATACACATGGTCCAACCATCGTGGGGAAAAAAGGGCCTAATAATGGAGAGACTAAATAGGATATACTCCAATTCTGAGTGGTTATAATAGTTCATCAATGTTACATAACACATCTACCTAAATTACACTCGGATCATAACCCCATTTTGGTTAATCTTAATAATAAAATTAATAATAACAATGATAGGCCATTTAGACTTGAAACCTTCTGGTGCTACCACCCAGATTTCCCTAGAGTGGTGTCTGATAGTTGGGCAAATAGGGATATAATTGATGGGACGGAGTCATTCTACAAAAATGTATTAGAATGGAAACAAGTTACCTTTGGGAATACTTTTGCTAGGAAAGAAAAATTTTAAAGCATATTAATGGTATTCAAAACTCTCCTAGCTACCAAACTAGTCAATACCTTAGAGACCTAGAAGTAAATCTTATTACTATAAAAAAAAACTAGAATTAGCTACGAACGTCGTCGCTAATCTGTCACTAAAACACCCTAGCTAGCAGAATTTCTTGATAATCCGTTGCTAATCTGTCGCTAAATGTAATTAGCGATGAATTTTTCTGTTTAGCGACGAATTTTTCTGTTTAGCTACAGAATTTGTCCGTCGCTAAAACCAGAATTTTTGTTAGTGTATTGCAGATTTTGACACAATCCTTGAAATAGAATAGGACTACTGGAAATTACGTTCTAGGGTCAATTAGTTAAACGAAGGGGACGCAAATACAAAATTCTTCCATATTCAAGCCACTAAGCGTAGACGGAGAAATAATATTATCTTTTTTAAAGATAACTCCGGAAATTGGATAGAAAATCAAGCTGCCCTAAAAACATATATTTCTAATCACTTTCAGAATATCTTTACTACGTCTCATGATAATACTAACTGGAAAGCCATAAAATCAGATAACACTACCTACAAAAAAGTTGTACTATCCAACCTTGATCGTAAATTAAAAAATCATGAGATTAGAAAAGCTATTTTCTCCCTCAAACCAAACAAGGCACCTGGACCAGATGGTCTACACCCCTTCTTCTTCCAGAAGTTCTGGCCAATACTAGGCAGTAAGGTCATAAATCTGTGCCAAAAAATCTTTGACACAAGGGTTATACCTCATGAAATTAACAAAACATACTTATGCTTGATCCGTAAATTCATTAATACAAATTGTCACATCTGCTTTTTCCGCCCCGCGAGGGTGAAGGAGTTTTTCCAATTAAAGGACAATCGAAACGGGATTTGTTTGTTTATTTCAGAGTCACCACTTGAGAGATTTAGGGTGTCCCAAGTCACCAATTTAATCCCGAATCGAGGAAAAGAATGACTCTGTATTACAGTCCGCGAACTAGAAATTCAGATAAGGAATTCTGTTAACCCGGGAGAAGGTGTTAGGCATTCCCGAGCTCCGTGGTTCTAGCACGGTCGCTCAACTGTCATATTCAACTTGTTTATCTGATTTTATACAATTATGCGCTCATGTGCAAGTTTTAACTCTTTACCGCCTTTATTATTATATTTTTAAAAGAATGTGAACATCGTTTAAAAACATGTCTTTGGATTGCGTCACATAAAATGCACCCGCAATCCAGAACATATTTTTATTCAATGTTTTGGGATTTGGATTTGGGTTGCATGAAATGCACACCCGAATTTGAGAAGGTGGGATTATTAAACACGTGCCTAAAGAGCCTATCGCGTCCTTATTTCTGGGGACAGCCGTGAAGTTTGCTAAACGGCTCCTCCCGAAGTCTAAGTAATTAAATGTACATTTATTGAGGCCCCGCAGTATGTACCTTTTATTTGGCGAGGCTCGTCTCATTTATTATTATTATTTTTAAAAAAAAAGGATAATCCTAAAGCGACTACGTTTTCTATTTCGTTTGTCTCTAGAATAAAAGAAGAAAATAGCTAATTTATTTACATGCTTGAGAGTTATTATTAAAAGAAATTTCGAACCTAAATAGTTAACATCGAAGATAGACGGGAACATGGGGGCTAGCACAGTTTTGGGGCCCAGGTCCAGCATACCGGGCGCAGAACTAGACCTGGGCCATTTCTATTTTTTTACATCCGACCTGCGGCTTACTTTTACATTTTTGGTATTCACAATAAGGCGCAAATGGAATCGACAACTACAAAACTCCTTTTATGACTCTAAATAAATAAACCTGTTAATTAAAACAGTTTAAACTACTGATTAATTAGCCTAAAGCCTTTATACGTATTTGAAACATGCTTTGCACAGAAATGAGCTGAAATAACAGAATGCTACCATTACATTATTGGTTCTTGTAGAATAACATGCAAGGCGTTCTATATACTATTACTGCTCGATACTCAATTGTACATAGCAAAGCTACTACATGCTTCTAACAAATGAAACTAATTATCCTTTTACACAACTTAAAATTTCAGAATATATGAAACCAAACGTTAAAATTTCAGTTCTTCATCTCATATTCATGCTTCAAATTTTTAGACCTACAACGGCCATGATAAAGTTATGTACCTGGTAGAAGAACAAAGATACAGTAGAAAAGAAGTCAGTAGTGATAGCAGCAGTGCAGTAGCAACACAAGCAGCACTCAGCAACCAAACAAACCCAGCAGGCAGATTCAAGAACCAAGAAAAAAACAAGCCCCAACAAGAAAATCCAATGATAACCAAATAAGGAAACCAGCGACAGGTTTGAACCAAAAGCAGAAAACCAGGAGTAGCCTAATGGAACAGTACTCAGCAAGCAGAAAACTGGAGACTACCAAGCTAAAAATCCAATAGTACCAGCAGAAAACAGACAGGGGCAAACAACAGTGATTTCTGATTTTTGTTAAACACTCAAGGGCAAAGACAAGTTGAAGCTCTTTGATGTAAAGCTTAACCTAGAATGAGGATCAAACGGCCTTAACACTCTTGTTCTTTTCTTTTTAAATTCTGAAATCTTAATATTTCCTTAATTCCTGATTTCCTAACCTCTTCACCTCTCATCCCCCTTTATTCTACCTTAAGTGAGCCTATTTATAGGCAAAATACAAGCAAGCCCCCAGGCTGCCTCATTTCCCTAGCCCTCAACTCTGCCCATAACTCCCTTAAACTAATCAAAAATGCCTAATGCCCATCCTCCTGACAGCCCCTCAACATGTGTTTTCTGCCCAAAGGTATGGGCAGCCTATAATATTTAATTACCCCCTCCCCCCCATGCTACCAAATTTTATTCCCCACTATTGTATTAGTTTAATCCTATTTTAGTACCCTATGTCAGCCCATCTTAAACTAACCAATTCTGCTTTTTTTTTCACACCCCAAACTACCCCTTTTAACCCCTGCTATTACTGTTTTAAACCTAAGCTTCAGCAGTCTGAAATTTAAACTTCTGAAAGTTCAAATTTAAACTATCCTAAACTGAGTTCCAGCTATTGTACTGCAGCTATGAATCATTCACAGATAGTTTAAAACAAACATCTAAACGACAATGATTCGATCAGTCATATGAAGCTATACGAATCAGAATATTTGCACATTCAGTCCTATGAAACTAATCGACGACATTTATCTAATTGACTATACTAATCATAACATAGAACAATCAGTCGATTAAATGAACCACATGAACAGGGCATCAACTACCTTCAACAACTTTGCACGACACAGGGAAACTATATGAATTATCAATTAGATGATATTAATCAAATTGAAATATGTATATCACTATACGTATTCAACCATAAACAGAATAACAATCGACCAAATAAAAGGTCATACGAAGATGGAGAACAATTGAAAGAAAAATATCAGAAATAACAAACAAACTGACTAAACACGTTATCAAATTCAAACAACACTCAAACAAAATAGAAAAAGAAAAAGGAAAACTCACTGGAATCTCAACAACAAATGACCCAAGCCTGAACTGGATTTGCTCATTTGAAGTCGAACAGACTTTAATCGAGGTGTTCTCAATCGAGAACACTTCGATTAAGGTCTATTAGACCCCAACCCTCCGTTTAAACTAGCCGGATTCCAAAAGTTCTTGTGTTCTAGGGTTCGAACAGTTCGATTTGGGGCTTGAGGATTTGTGGGTAGAGTCGGACCAAACCAAGCTTGGTTTGGTCACGAGTGAGGGCAGGATAATGGTTGGTATGAATCCGGGGTGGGTTGGTGTAGATTGGGGTTTTGCTCGAACCTTCAAATGAAGATTCGAGACGATGGGGACTGATTCGAACCCAACGGTTTGCAAATCCGTGTTCAGGGTGGTTGGGTGCATCAAGGGTGTTACTTTGGTGGCCACCGGCATCGTTGCCGCCGGGCTCACGGTGAGAGTGTATGGGGGCGGCTAGGGTTTGGAACGGGGGTTTGGGTTTGTGTTTGGGACGATGGAAGGGGGGTGTTCGGATAGGGGCGTGGGGTAAAGGTTTAAGCTTATATACGTAGTGGGCGGTTAGATCCTGGCCGTTGGATGAAGTGAGATCGATGGCCAGGATCTTTCACTTAATAGGGAACGGCACCGTTTGGCATTGGTTGGGGGGTCGGTTTGAATCGGTTACCAGGTCGGGTTTGGAAACGGGTTGCTGAAAGGGATCTTGGACCGTTGGATTGGACTGGATGGAGGGCTTAGATCAAATGCCTTATGCGGCGTCGTTTGGGTAAGTGAATGGCCTGATCTGGACCGTTCATTTGAATCAATCAATGGCTCAGGATGGGGATGCTGATACGGCGTCGTTTGGGGGTGTGCCTGGGAAGCCAGGGTTTGGACTGGGTTGTGGTAATTGGTTTGGGCCTGATTTTTCATTTAAATTTTGGCCCAAATCCGGTATTTTCCTTCTTTATAATTAGACAAAAATTCCTAAAAACCAAAATTAAACACACAAATATTAATTAATACCTAACAACAATTATCACATGAATTAAAACATCTAATAAAGTTACCATGACAACAAATAGAATAACAATGCATATTTTGTGATTTTCGCTTTCAAAACCAAATTATGGTTAATTAATTCGTAAATGTACCATTTTCTCTAAATGCATGCAACATGTATTTTTTTGTATTTTTTAACTATAGCAAGGCGAGCATTTACGGACAAAACAATTATCAAAAAATGTTACACAAACCCTCAAAATTGTACCCGAAGGTAACCTGTTTTATTTCTTTTCCGATTTCTTTTAGAGTAGTTTCCGTGAAGCAAAAATCACATGCTCACACAAATCAATTAAAAAAATTTAGTCCAATCAGCCTATGCAACACTTTGTACAAGGTGGTCACTAAAGTCATTGCTGATCGCATCAAGCCCTTCCTAAAACACCTTATTAATAATCAAAAAGGTAGCTTTGTTAAAAATAGACGAGCTAGTTACAATGTTATCATTATCCAAGAAGTGTTAAAATAGTTTAACACTCATAAAGGAAAAGAGGATTGCATTCTCAAGCTTGACCTAGAAAAGGCTTTTGATAAATTAGAGTGGTCATATGTTTACAGTACGCTAAAAATTTTCAACTTTCCTCCTAATATATCTTCCTTAATCCTTAACTGTATATCAACTAGTACTATCTCCATTTTAGTAAATAAAAATAAAACGGAGGAATTCTATCCCTCTAGGGGAATTAGACAGGTGACCCAATGTCCTCTTATCTTTTCATCTTATGCATTGACATATTGTTAAAAAATATTGAACATCAAGTTGATATTCATAATTGGGACCCCATTAGACTAAACAAAAGATGTCCACCCTTGTCCCACTTGTTCTTTGCAGACGACCTAACTTCAATGGGTCGTGCAAACAATAAAACAATCACAACTATGTTAAAAAGTATGGAAAATTTCTGTTGCCTCTCCAGGATAAATAAAAACAAAGTTATATCTAAATTATTAGTGTCAAAGTCTTGCACTAAGTAAAATATCACAATGGCCACAAACACGTTTGACATAAAATTTAGCAAATCATTTGGTACTTACCAAGGTTTTCCCATGCTCCAACACCACCCTAGGCATAAAGACTACCAACCCGTAATTGATAAAATGCGGGAAAGATTAAATAATTGGAATGCTAAGTGGTTGAGCATGGCGGGAAGGTGCACTTTAATAACATCCACTCTTAACACAATCTCAAATCTCCTAATCAATTATCTATACTTCCTAGTAAAACCCTGAAGGAAATTGACAAGATTCAGAGAGATTTCCTGGGGGACTACTAAAGAAAAGAAAAAAATTCACCTAATTGGTTGGAATATGGTATCAAACCCAAAGGATGAGGAGGGTCTAGGGATTAAAAAGCAAAATCTAAAAATATAACCCTTCTGGCCAGCCTAGCTTAGCGTATTCTTAATAACATATCATCCCTCTGGGCTCGTGTTCTCATTAGCTTGTATGGGAATATTAGTAGAACTGGGGGTTGCTCTAATACTTGGAAAAGCCTATTAAAGGGTTGGACCATCTGTAAGCAAGGAATAAGGTGGCCAGTAAACCAACACTCGAACATGAATATTTGGGACACAAAGTGGATCCCAAATTTCAACAACCTTAGAGATAATATGATTGGTCCCCTAACCTATAATGAAAATTGCTTAAAAATTAAATACATTCAGAATAACAATGGATGGGATCTAACAAAAATTTCTTTTGAGCTTCCTCAAAGCATTATTACTAGTATCCATTCCTTAGCTACAACCTCCTACCCTACTCATATGAACAACCTCATCAGGAGTATGAACCCTAGTGGGATATTAACAACCTCTTCCTGTTATAAATTGATTGATAAACAATTCCCCCCAAATAAAAAATTCAAATGGATTTGGGGCACAAAATGTGTAATGATCCGGCCGGTCGTTCTAAGAATTAACACCTCGATCCCCTATTAATTGTTTTTCCGTATTTGTTTCTGCTCTTTTTGATTTGCCGGGATGATTTGTTTTGAGTTTCGGAGTATTTTGGGACACTTAGTCCCTAAAAGAGAGCTTAAGCTTTAAAATTTGGACTGTAGTCAGAGCAGTATGAAGACGGCCTTGGAATGGAATTTCGTCAGTTCCGTTAGCTCCGTTGGGTGATTTCAGGCTTAGGGGCATGTTCGAATTGTGTTTTGGAGGTCCCTAGATTATTTAGGCTTGAAATGCCGAAAGTTAAATTTTTGAAGTTTCCGGTTCGATAGTGAGATGTTGATATCGAGGTCAGAATAGAATTTCAGAAGTTGGAGTAGCTTCGTAGTGTTGAATGTGGCGTGCTTGCAAAATTTCAAGTCATTCGGACAAGGTTTGATAGACTTTTTGATCAAAAGCGGAATTTGAGAATTTTGGAGTTCTTAGGCTTGAATCTGATGTTAATTTGATGTTTTGATGTTGTTTTGAGCATTCCGAAGGTTGGAACAAGTTTGAATGATGTTTTAGGATATGTTGGCATGTTTGGTTGAGGTCCCGAGGGTCTCGGGTGAGTTTTGAGTAGTTAAACGGATCAAATGCATGTTTGAGGAATTGCAGAAAATCCAGTAGGTCTCCAGTTCTGGTTTCCTTCTTCACGTTCACGAGTAGGTTCTTGCATTCACGAAGAGGAGCTGGGGCTGGTGGGAGCTTAATGCTTCACGTTCGTGATGATGGTCCCGTGTTCACGAAGCTGAGAGGTCATATGCCTACGCGTTCGCGAAGAGGGTCCTGCGTTCGCATAGGAGGGAGAAAATTGCTACCGCGTTCGGGTTGAAGGAATTTTGGGCCAAGCAAAGTTGTGCTTCGCGAACGCGATGGGCCTTCCGTGTTCGCGAAGAAGGAATTACCTGGGCAGATTATAAAGTTTCAAAATCGAGGGTTTAGCTATTATTATCAAAACTAGAGTTTGGGAGCTCATATTTGAACGAGATTTTGAGGAATTTTTAGAGATATCAATTGGGTAATGATTCCTAACTCCTTTTTGCTTATAACCCGTTAATCTAAATGTGAATTCATTATCTAATTTCGGATTTGGGGTGAGAAATTGGGGAAAATTTTGGAAAAGTTCTTAGGCTCATTTTGGGGTTTTGATTAAGATTTTGGCATTGGATTTGAATAATTTTGGTATGGTTGGACTCGTGAGTGAATGGGGGTTCATAATCTGTAACTTTTACCCGATTTCGAGACGTGGGCCTAGGGGACTTTTTGGGCAATTTTCTTAATTTCGCGTGTTAGCTTTGAATTAATTAGTGGAATTAGTTATTTGAAGTTATATTTACATCATGCAATTGATTTGAATAGATTTGGGCCATTTGGAGTCGAGTACTCCTGGAAAGAGTGTGGTTTCGGGTTGATTTTTGAGCCGTGTCGAGGTAAGTGGCTTGTCTAACCTTGGGGGGGAGGGGGGAACTCCTTTTAGGATTTGGTATTATTGATATATAAAATGCCTTGTACATGAGGTGACGAGTGCGTACATGTGCTAATTGTTGAAAATCTTAGTTTCATTAAGTAACTATAACTGTGTTTTTCTTCCTTGTTGTACATGACTTGCAATTTAAGCCTACTATTAGTTTAGGGAAGGATGTCTAAGTGATTTAACTGCTTTACTTGTTCAAACTGCTTTATTTGAATTTTGTGCAGCATGCTAGGTTAGAAATACTTGTTTACTTTGGTATGAAATTTGATTAAATTGAATATTCTTCGTGTTGTTGCTGTGTGTTTACTTTGGGACTATGGGATGGTATCCCGGGATATCCTCCTATTTGTTTACTTTGGGATTATGGATTGGTATTTCAGTAGATCCCCCTGCACATTTATATTTGGGACTACGGGACAGCACCCGGTAGATCCCCTGTACTGGATATTTACTTTGGGACTACGGATTGGTATTCCGGGAGTTCCCCTGAATCTTTATGATTCAGACTACGGAACGGTATCCCGGGTGCTCTGGACATTTACGTTTGGGACTACGGGACGGTATCCCGGGAGATCCCCTGTTGCTATTTCTGTGTACTTAGTTAGATTCTTCCGATATTTTTATTTGTTATAGATTGTTAGCTCTTAAATTATATTGTCGTATCCTATACTGTTTTACCTTCTTTTTTATCTATAATCAGTAGGGCCCTAACTTTCCTCGTCACTACTCGACCGAGGTTAGGCTTCGCATTTACTGAGTACTGTTGTGGTGTACTCATGCCCTTCTTGTGCATGTTTTTCATGTACAGATCTAGGTTCTTCGGATCAGCCCTACCATTCTTGAGGCGAGGCTATTCTTCAAAGACTTCGAGGTATATCTGCCGCGTACGCAGATCGAGGAGTCCCTCTCCATTCTCTCTTGTAGTTATAGCCCTTCTGTATTTACTTTGATTTAGACATTCTGGAGTTAGAGCACTATGTAGTATCCTTAGCTTATGATTTCATGAGATTCTGGGTTTTGGGAGATCTTTTCAGTTGAGAGTGTGTATTTGTATATGCCGAGCGGCATCTTAAACCTTTTCATTATGTTTATATGTTGTTTCTATTAGTTTTTATTTGTTATTTTCTCTTTTCTGCAAATTGTTAGGCTTACCTAGTCGTAGAGACTAGGTGCAGTCACGATAGTTCACGGAGCGTGAACTGGGGTCATGACAAGTTAGTATCAGAGCTTTAGGTTCATAGGAGTCATGAATCACAAGCCGGTTTATTAGAGTCTCGCAGATCGGTACGAAGACATCTGTACTTAACTACGAGAAGCTATGTAACTGTTAGGAAAATTTTACTTCATTTGATTTTCTTGTCATGCGGGATTTTTGATATCACAATTCTAAACTTCTATACCAGAGATGATCAGGCACCCGCACCCCCTGCTAGAGCCGTCAGAGGTCGCGGCTGGGGTAGAGGTCGAGGACGTGCCCATGGTGCAGCCAGAGCACCCGCGCGAGCTGCCACAGAGGAGCCACCAGCAGCTCCAGCCGAAGTCCAGGCACCTGATACGCCTACTCTACTACTATTCCAGCTCTTCAAGAGACTTTTGCACAGTTCGTGAGCATGTACACCACTCTAGCTCAGGCAGGGTTGATTCCCCTTGCTACAGCCACATCCTAGGCCGGGGAAGGAGCACAGACTCCCACCGCCTACACTCCTGAGCAGTGAGCCCAGGTTGATCATATCCTAGAGGTTATACTGGTACCGCCTGCAGTCCCAAATTAGCCCGAAGACAAAGCAGCGGCTTCAGAGGATGAGCAGCGGAGGCTTGAGAGGTTCAAGAAGATAAGCCTCCTGTATTCAGTGGTTTAGCATCAGATGATGCCTTGGGATTTCTGGAGGAGTGTCACCGTATCCTCCACACTATGGGTATATCAAGATCGAATGGAGTTTCTTTCACTGCCTTCCAGCTTTGAGGAGCCTCCTACCAGTGGTGGCATACTTTTGAGTTGGATAGTCCAGCTGAGGCAGCATCCCTTACTTGGACTCAGTTTTCATATATGCTCCTGAGAGAGTTTGTTCCTCAAATCCTCAGGGACGCATGGCGCACAGAGTTTGAGCAATTGCGCCAGGGAACTATGATTGATTCGGAGTATGCTGTCTATTTCACTGACTTGGCTAGGCATGCACCAACCTTGGTTGCTACAATTCTGAGAGAGTTTGCCAGTTTATTGAGGGACTTATTCCCAGCATCAGGTCTAGCATGGCTCATGAGCTGGAGATGGATATTTCTTATCAGCAGGTGGTGAGCATTGCTAGGAGAGTGGAGGGTATGCATGTTCGGGATAGAGAGGAGAGGGAGGCCAAGAGATCTCGAGAGTCGGACCATTATTCCGGTGTCCGTGCTCCAGTTGTAGTTTGTCATGGTAGGGGTTATATGAGTTGCCCCATTCATTCAGCTCTTCTAGTAGCTAGTGGTATTCCAGCTCCTCCTAGACCTCAGGAGCCTTATTATGCACCTCCAGTATCTAGTGCGCCTCCTGCATAGGGTGCTTTCAGTGGTCAATCCAACAGACCTAGCCCGAGCCAGTCACAGCCACCACAGCCACCATATCCTCCCAGAGCTTTTTTTGAGTATGGTGACACATGCCATATGGTGAGGGATTGCCCTTGACTTAGGAGGGGTGCACCTCCACAGAATCCTCAGCCACAGCGTACCCCATAGAATTCCCAGGCTATGGTTCCAGTACCAATTGCTACCACACCTTCCCAGCCAGCTAGAGGTGGAGGTCGGGGAGGTAGAGGTCGCCCTAGAGAGGGAGGCCATGCCAGATATTATGCCTTTCCTGCCCGCACTGAGGTTGTCGCCTCTGATTCTGTCATCACAAGTATTGTCTTGGTTTGTCATAGGGATGCATCGGTTTTATTCGATCCAGGCTCCACTTATTCTTATGTGTCTTCTTATTTTTCCCCGCATTTGGGTGTATCTTGGGATTATTTGAGTTCCCCTATTTATATTTCTACTCCTGTGGGAGATTCTCTTGTTCTGGACTGCGTTTATCGGTCGTGTTTGGTTGCTCTTAGTGGTTTTGAGACCAGAGCCGATTTATTATTGCTCAGCATGGTAGATTTTGATGTTATCTTGGGCATGGACTGGTTGTTGCTCCATCTTACTATTCTTGATTGTCATGCCAAAACCGTGACGCTAGCTATACCAGGTATACCGTGAGTAGAGTGGAGGGGTACTTTAGATCACACTCCCAGTAGAGTTATTTCTTTCCTTAAAGCTTAGCGAATGGTTGAGGAGGGGTGTGACACGTATCTGGCTGTGAGAGATGTTAGTGTTGACACCCCTACAATTGATTCAGTCCCAGTAGTACGAGACTTCCCCGATGTGTTTCCAGCTGATCTTCCGGGTATGCCACCCGACAAAGATATTGATTTTGGCATTGATCTTTTGCCGGGCACTCAGCCCATTTCTATTCCTCCGTATTGTATGGCCCCTCTTGAGTTGAAGGAGTTAAAGGAACAGTTACAAGAATTGCTTGATAAGGGTTTTATTTGGCCCAGTGTATCACCTTGGGGTGCTCGTGTCCTGTTTGTTAAGAAACAGGATGGTTTCTATGCATATGTGCATTGATTATCGCCAGTTGAACAAAGTTACAGTGAAGAACCGGTATCCTTTGCCTCGTATTGATGATATGTTTGACCAGTTACAAGGTGCACGAGTATTTTCTAAGATTGACTTGTGTTCAAGTTACCATCAGTTGAAGATTCGAGAGCCAAATACCCCAAAGATTGCTTTCAGGACTCGGTATGGTCATTACGAGTTCCTTGTTATGTCATTTGGGCTAACCAATGCCCCAGCAGCCTTCATGCATTTGATGCACAGTGTGTTCTGGCCATATCTTGACTCGTTCGTCATTATCTTTATTGATAATATTCTAGAATACTCCCAAAGTCGGGAGGATCATAAGCAACACCTGAGGACAGTGCTTCAGATTTTGAGGGAAAAGAAGTTATATGCAAAGTTCTCGAAATATGAGTTTTGGTTGGATTCTGTGGCATTCTTAGGTTGCGCGGTATCGAGTGAGGGTATACAGGTGGATCCAAAAAAGTAGAAGTAGTGCAGAGTTGGCTCAGACCATCCTCAGCTACAAAGATCCGCAATTTTCTTGGCTTGGCGGGTTATTACCGTCGATTCATTGAGGGGGTTTCATCTATTGCAGCTCCTATGACCAGGCTGACCCAGAAGGGTGCTCCATTTCAGTGGACGGAAGAGTGTGAGGCGAACTTCCAGAAGCTCAAGACAGCTTTGACTACCGCCCCAGTTTTGATATTGCCTACATGTTCGGGGTCTTATACTGTCTATTATGATGCCTCGAGGATTGGACTTGGAGCAGTATTAATGCAGGACGGTAGGGTGATTGCCTACGCATCCAGACAATTGAAGGTACATGAGAAGAATTATCATGTCCATGATCTCGAGTTAGATGCTATTGTCCATGCATTGAAGATCTGGCATCATTATTTGTACAGTGTTCCTTATGAGATCTATACAGATCACCGGAGTTTACAACACTTGTTCAAGCAAAAGGATCTTAATTTGCGCCAGATGAGGTGGCTAGAGCTGCTGAAGGACTATGATATCACTATCTTGTATCATCCGGGCAAGGCCAATGTAGTGGCTGATGCTTTGAGTCATCGGGCGGAGAGTTTGGGGAGTTTGGCTTATTTATCAACAGCGGAGAGTCCCATGGCGATGGATGCTTAGGACTTAGCCAGCCAACTTGTAAGATTGGATCTTTCGGAGCCCAGTCGGGTTCTAGCTTGCGTGGTCTCTCGATCTTCCTTATTTGATCGTATCTAGGAGCATCATTAGGATGACCCTCATTTGCTCGTCCTCAAGGACAAGGTTCTGCACGGTGATGCCAGAGATGTGACTATTGGTGATGACGGGGTATTGAGGATGCAGGGTCAGGTATGTGTACCCAATGTTGATGGGCTTCAGGAGTTGATTCTAGAGGAGGCCCATAATTCGCGGTATTCCATCCATCCGGGTGCCGTGAAGATGTACCAGGATTTGAGGCAGCACTATTGGTGGAAGCGGATGAAGAAAGATATAGTTGGGTTTGTAGCTCGGTGTCTCAATTGTCAGCCGGTGAAGTATGAGCACCAGAGACAGGGTGAGTTGCTTCAGCAGATAGAGATTCCGGAATGGAAGTGGGAGAGGATCACCATGGACTTCGTAGTTGGACTCCACGGACATTGAGGAAGTTCGATGCCATTTGGGTGATTGTGGATCGGTTGACCAAGTCTGCGCACTTCATTCCTGTGTGTACTACCTATTGTTCGGAGCAATTGGCGGAGATTTATATTCGGGAGATTGTTCGCCTGCATGGTAATCCAGTTTCCATCATTTCAAACAGAGGTACTCAGTTCACATCACGGTTCTGGAGGGTTGTACAACATGGGTTAGGTACTCGAGTGGAGTTGAGCACAGCATTTTACCCCAGACGGACGGGCAGTCCTAGCATACTATTTAGATTCTTGAGAATATGCTCTGTGCGTGTGTGATGGAGTTTGGATGTTCTTGGGAACAGTTCTTGCCACTGGTGGAGTTTGCCTACAACAACAGTTATTAGTCTAGTATTCAGATGGCACCGTATGAGGCCTTGTATAATAGGCGGTGTAGATCCTTAGTGGGTTAGTTTGAGTCGGGTGAGGCTAGATTATCGGTCATGGACTTGGTTCAGGATGCTTTGGAGAAGGTTAAGGTGATTCAGGATAGACTCCGTATAGCCCAGTCCATAAAAAAGAGTTACGTGGACCAGAAGGTTCGTGATATTTCCTATATGGTTGGAGAGCGGGTTCTGCTTCGAGTTTCGCCTATGAAGGGCGTTATGAGATTTGGGAAGAAAGGGATGTTGAGTCTGAGGTTTATTGGTCCTTTGAGATATTGAGACGTGTTGGGGAGGTTGCTTATGAGCTTGCCTTACCTCCCAGCTTGGCAGGAGTTCATCCGGTATTCCATGTTTCGATGCTCCGGAAGTATCACGGCGATCCGTCGCATGTGTTGGATTTCAATTCAGTCCAGTTGGACAAGGATCTATCTTATGTTAAGGAGCCAGTGGCAATATTGGACAGACAGGTTTGGAAGCTAATATTAAAGAACATTGCATCAGTGAAGGTTCAGTAGCGGGGTCAGCCGGTCGAGGAGGCGACCTAGGAGACCGAGCAGGATATGCGCATCTATTACCATCATCTTTCCACCACTTCATGTATGTCTCTATGGTCATTCGAGGACGAACGGATGTTTTAAGAGGGGGAGGATGTAATGACCCGGCCTGTCATTTTAAGAATTAACGCCCTAATTCATATTAACTGCTTTTCCTGTGTTTGTTTCTTCTATTTTTGATTTGTCGGGATGATTTGTTTTGATTCGGAGTGTTTTGAGACACTTAGTCCCTAAAAGAGAGCTTAAGCTTTAGAATTTGGACCGTAGTCGGAGCAGTGTGAAGACTGCCTCGGAATAAAATTCTGTTGGTTCCATTAGCTCTGTTAGGTAATTTCTGGCTTAGGGGCGTGTTCGGATTGTGTTTTGGAGGTCCGTAACTTATTTAGGCTTGAAATATCGAAAGTTGAATTTTTGAAGTTTCCGGTTCGATAGTGAGATTTTGATATCAGGATCGGAATGGAACTCCGAAAGTTGGAGTAACTCCGTAGTGTTGAATGTGACATGCTTGCAAAATTTTAGGTCATTCGGACGAGGTTTGATAGACTTTTTGATCGAAAGCAAAATTTGAGAATTTTTGAAGTTCTTAGGCTTGAATCCGATGTTAATTTGGTGTTTTGACGTTGTTTTGAGCATTCCGAAGGTTGGAACAAGTTTGAATGATGTTTTAGGATATGTTGACATGTTTGGTTGAGGTCCCGAGGGCCTCAGGTGAGTTTTGGGTGGTTGAACAGATCAAATGCATGTTTGAGGAATTGCAGAAAATGCAGCAAGTCTCCAGTTCTGGTTTCCTTCTTCACGTTCGCGAGTAGGGTCTCGTATTCGCGAAGAGGAGCTGGGGCTGGTGGGAGCTTAACGCTTCGCATTCGCGATGATGGTCCCGCGTTCGCAAAGCTGAGAGGTCATATGCCTACGCGTTCGCGAAGAGGGTCCCGTGTTCGCGTAGGAGGGAGAAAGTTGCTACCGCATTTACGACAGGGTCATCGAGTTCGCAATGAAGGAATTCTGGGCCAAGCAAAGTTTTGTTTCGCGAATGCGATGGGCCTTCCGTGTTCGCGAAGAAGGAATTACCTGGGCAGATTATAAAGTTTCAAAATCGAGGGTTTAGCCATTATCAAAACTAGAGTTTGGAAGCTCAGATTTGAACGAGATTTTGAGGAATTTTTAGAAATATCAATTGGGTAATGATTCCTAACTCCTTTTTTCTTATAACCCATTAATCTAAAAGTGAATTTATCATCTAATTTCGGATTTGGGGTGAGAAATTGGGGAAAATTTGAAAAAGTTCTTAGGCCTCATTTTGGAGTTTTGATTAAGATTTTGGCATTGGATTTGAATAATTTTGGTATGGTTGGACTCGTGAGTGAATGGGGGTTCATAATCTGTAACTTTTACCCGATTTCGAGACGTGGGCCTAGGGGACTTTTTGGGCAATTTTCTTAATTTCGCGTGTTAGCTTTGAATTAATTAGTGGAATTAGTTATTTGAAGTTATATTTACATCATGCAATTGATTTGAATAGATTTGGGCCATTTGGAGTCGAGTACTCCTGGAAAGAGCGTAGTTTCGGGTTGATTTTTGAGCCGTGTCGAGGTAAGTGGCTTGTCTAACCTTGTGGGGGGGAACTCCCCTTAGGATTTGGTATTGTTGATATATGAAATGCCTTATACGTGAGGTGACGAGTGCATACATGTGCTAATTGTTGAAAATCCAGGTTTCATTAAGTAACTATAACTGTGTTTTTCTTCCTTGTTGTACATTACTTGCAATTTAAGCATACTATTAGTTTAGGGAAGCATGTCTAAGTGATTTAACTGCTTTACTTGTTCAAACTGCTTTATTTGAATTTTGTGCAGCATGCTAGGTTAGAAATACCTGTTTTACTTTGGTATGAAATTTGATTGAATTGAATAATCTTTGTATTGTTGTTGTGTGTTTACTTTGGAACTACGGGACGTTATCCCGGGAGATCCCCCTGTTCGTTTACTTTGGGACTACGGATCGGTATTCCGGTAGATCCCCCTGCACATTTATATTTGGGACTACGGGACAACACCCGGTAGATCCCCTGTACTGGATATTTACTTTGGGACTACGGATTGGTATTTCGTGAGTTCCCCTGCATCTTTATGATTCAGACTACGGGACGGTATCCCGGGAGATCCTCTGGACATTTACGTTTGGGACTATAGGAACGGTATCCCGGGAGATCCCTTGTTGCTATTTCTTTGTATTGAGTTAGATTCTTTCGGTGGTTTTATTTATTATAGACTGTTAGCTCTTAAATTATATTGTCGTATCCTATACTGTTTTACCTTTTTTTATCTATAATTAGTAGGGCCCTAACTTTTCTCGTCACTACCCCACCGAGGTTAGACTTGGCACTTACTGAGTACCGTTGTGGTGTACTCATGCCCTTCCTTCACATATTTTTCATGTGCAGATCCAGGTTCTTCGGCTCAGCCCTACCATCCTTGAGGCGAGGCGATTCCTCAGAGACTTCGAGGTATATATGTCGCGTTCGCAGACCGAGGAGTCCCTCTCCACTCTCTCTTGTAGTTACAACCCATCTGTATTTACTTTGATTTAGACATTTTGGAGTTAGAGCACTATGCAGTATCCTTAGCTTGTGATTTCATGAGATTTCAGGTTTTGGGTGATCTTTTCAGTTGAGAGTGTGTATTTATATATGTCGAGCATCATCTTAAACGTTTTCATTATGTTTATCTGTAGTTTCTATTAGTTTTTATCTATTGTTTTCTCTTTTTCGCAACTTATTAGGCTTACCTAGTCGTAGAGACTAGGTGCCGTCACGATAGTTCACGGATGGCGAATCGGGGTCGTGACAAAATGTCCAAGGAAAATCTAGTTCTTCCTATGGAAATGCTATCACTTATGTCTCCCTACTAGAGAATATCTTGAAAAATTTGTATTAACATCGACACAAACTGCCCCATATACAAGAACATAAATGAATCCACAATACATATCTTCTGGGAATAGACTGTGGCTCAAACCTTTTGGCAAATGGGGGTGGCCATAACCAATCAAATGGATGATGAACACTGGGTAGATTTTTTACGTACGAAGAATCTTGAAATAACCAACAAATTCATCACATGGGAAGAAACTTTTCCATTTGTATTATGGGCGATTTGGCGAAACATAAATGAAAATAACGTGAACAATACTAGCAACCATATCAATACGACCAAAGTTGTTAACCAAGCATTGGAATACCACTTGTTAATATCCAAGCCTACTACTAATAATATAAAAGTCAAGCTTAAAGTAAAGTGGCAGTCTCCTCCAAGGAATTGGTATAAGCTCAATTTTGATTGAGCCTTCAACAATAACTGCTTACATAGAGGTGTCAGTGGAATAATACGCAACAACAAAGGCGAATAGATACTGGGCTACTACGAGAAGCATCCCACAGCATCACCTATCCAGGCGAAACTCCAAGTAATACGGCATGCACTTTAAATAATTATCAAGGAAAACATATTCTCAGTTGAAGTTGAAACAGATGCCACAGAGGTCATACACTTCCTTCATGAGGATTATCCTACTTATAATGATTTAATTTATGAATGCAGATAGTTAATGGAGAAGGCAACGCAGCAAGGGGAGATCACAATGAAGCTTAACTTTCGTGAAGGAACATGGTAGCTCACGAGTTGGCAAAAGAAGCTCTAATGGCTCCTAATTATAATAAACCTTATTATTTTATCTTACCTCCTATCTTCGCAATGGATGCCTATTGCAAGGATTAGGATGGCCATATGTATGTTAGATCATGTTCTATGAATGTGTGTATTAACCTAACTGCGTTAGGCAATGAGTGTGCCTTAGAAGGCATTTCTCTAGTATGTACTAAAGACAATGCTACGGGTCTTTTATCCTAGCTTGCCACTGTTTTTATTATTAGTAATATTAGTATCTTTTCCCTTTTTTTCAAAAAAAAAAATTAATACAAAAGCTTTTCGAAAACACGCTCGGATTGTGCACACAAACCGAAGAGGAATAAAATGATTTTTGAAGGGCTCGGAACACAGAATTTGATTTTAATTCATAAGATGACCTAACAGGTCATCACAATTAAGTTTACCTTATACCATTCAAACAATTTATTTATAATTTCCCCCCTTATTCTACGTATATAGACATTAGGAATGTGCATTTGATAAGGATTTCAACGTTAGTCTAATATTTATTTATCTCCTTTATCAAATTATTTTCATATTTTTTTATACAAATATTGTTCACGATATTTAATTATTTATTTAATATTAAAATTTTAAATCAACTTAAAATTTAAATCAACTAAAATTTTAGTTATTAATTAACTCTTTATTTGAATTATTTAGAAAATTTTAATATTTATAATTTTAAATCGATTAAGATTTTAATAAATAATTTACTTATTTGAAGTTTTTACTATAATTATAATAACTTCCATGTTAATTTTAAAATATTTAAAATTTTAATATCATCTGAAAGATGTATTAACCTATTATATAATATTTGAAGATAAAATCAATAATTATTTGGCTTGCAAACGTCATCTATTATAAAAGTATAGAATTTATTCAACAATTGTTAAACAACATACACTCAATAATTATTTTTCTATTAATGTTTGCAAATTTGAAACAATAAGGATGAAATAATAGAAGGTAAAATATATTTTAAATGAGTTGTAGTTAATTATTCATTCTTTTTACAAATATTCTAACAAATGACATTTCCCTATTTTTTTTTATATATTAGTTTATTGTTGTAAATTAGTGACTCAATATTAGTCATTTTTAAAGAGTATATTTTCACTTATTAATTTTTTCCATAGGAGCTACAGGATAACCTATCGTGATAAAAGTAATTATTTTACTAGTTTGTTCGATATTAAGGCATAAAAATAATAATAATTTTCATAAGATATTCTTACAAAACTCTAAGGACTTTCACCGGATAGGATTTGAGATCAACACACACATATATATATATATTAAATTTTTTATTTGAGTTATAAAATGAATGTTAACAAAAATATAATTTTCGAAAAACGATGACCATTGATCCAATTTACCAAACTCAACAAAATTAGAAATTCCTCCTTATAAGTCCTTAATCATCTCGTTCAAAACTGATAAAAGACAGTATTTTTTTCTTACAATCAAAATACAATTGTTCTATTTCCTAATTTAATAAGAAGTACAATAGAAGTTAGTTTCAACGGATTAGAAGTGAATATTTCTATTGCAAAGGAAATAGATTCATCTGCTATACTTTGTTTAATCTATTCTTTCTTCATTTTAAATGGAGCTTTCTTTCTTTATCCAAACACATAACTATACATTTGAATATTTTTTTTTTTATGGAAATAAGAGCCTAATAGCCTGTTTGGCCAAGCTTCTCAAGAGGCCAAAAGTGTTTTTTTTTTCCAAAAGCACTTTTTTTCTTAACTTGAGGTGTTTGGCCAAGCTTATTTGGGGAAAAAAAGTGTTTTTGGGAAGAAGTAGCTTCTTTCCAAAAGCAGAAGCAGAAACAGTTTTGGCTTTTCTTCTTACCTAAAATACCCTTAACAAAATATAATATATACCAAAATAACCCTTAAACCTAATACTTAGGATATTAATTTATAAATATTTCTTCTTATTTTTAGGAAAACTTTTTAATATATAGTGACTTTAGGGATGAATGCTTTTATATTTGTTGAAGGAATTTTAATATATTTAACTTATATTAAAAGAATTAAGTACTTTTTAATTTTATTTTCATATTTTACTTGAATAAAATAAATTTTTTATTAATTATTGCATGTAATAACAAAATTTTGAGATTATTTATTTACTTATAATATTAATTATTAAGTAAATATATTCATGTCCTTATTCGTAATTTGACACTTAAAAGCACTTTCTAAAAAGCTTGGCCAAACACAAATTATTTCTCAAAAGTACTTTTCAGACTGATTAGCCAAACACAAACTGTTTCTCTACAAAAGTACTTTTTTCAAAAGCACTTTTAAAAAAAGCACTTCTCAAAATAAGCTGATTTTTCCAGCTTGGCCAAACAGGCTATAAGAATGTAATGAAATTACTCACTTTTAATAGATTCTAAATATATTTTTTATGTATTAGTTTATTATTGTAAATTATTGACTCAACATTAGTCACTTTTAAAGCTTATATTTTCACTTATAATTTTTCATAGGATCCACGGGACAACCTGTCGTGATAAAAGTAATTGTTTTACTTATTTGTTCGATATTAAAGCATAAAAATAACAACAAATTTCATAAGATATTCTTAAAAAACTTAAGGAGTACCATTGGGTTGGATTTGGAATCAACACATATTCTTTTAGAAAGTTATACTGTCATCACCCAGAACTCCCACTATCGTGAAAGTGATATATTTTAAAAAAGTTATAATATATTTTATTTTTAATACAATTCAAAAATATTATTTAATAATATTTGTGTAATTTTTAAAAATTATCTAATTATTAATATAAGAAACACGCGCAAAGTGATGTACCTGTAACGATCCGACTGGTCGTTTTGCTTTCTAGAACCATGTTCCCTTAAATAAGACTTCCCGTAACTGATTTATGACTTGCGAAGATAGTTGGTTCGGGATTTGGAAGAGTTTGGGTTGAAATCGGAATAATTGGTTCATTAAGGTTGGCTTAAAAGGCCAAGTATGACTTCGGTCAACATTTTGAGTAAATGACCTTGGAATCGAGATTTGACAGTTCCAATACGTTCGTATGATGATTTCAGACTTGGGTGTATGTCAGGATCGGGTTTTGGATGACCCAAGAGCGTTTTAGCGCATAATAGTAAAAGTTGGCTCTTGAAGGTTTTAGAAGTTCTATAAATTTAGTTTGGAACGCGTTTTGGTGATATCGAGGTCCAAACGGAATTCCGAGATCGGGAATAGTTCTGTAATATCATTTAAGGCTTGCACGCAAAATTTGGTGTCAATCTAAGTAGTATAAGTATATTTCGGCTCGTTGAAAGCAAATTGAAGAACTTGAAGTTCTTAAGTTTGATTCGTTGGTTTTGGGTGGCGATTCTTAGTTTTAATGTTATTTCGGTGTTCCGATAGCGCGAGCAAGTTTGTATGATGTTGTTAGACTTGTGTGAGTATTCAGTGTGGAGCCTCGAGGGCTCGGATGAGTTACGGACGTGTGTTGGGAGTGAAAACACTCCAGTTTTCTGGTATTTCTGGGCAGCTGTTGCAGGTCTCGCAAATGCGAGGATTTGTTCACATTTGCGAGGAAGGCTTCGCAATTGCGAAGAAGCCTGAGCTGGGCAGTCGTCGTATTTGTGACATTTCGTTCGCATATGCAAACACAGTAGGGACCGCATTTGCGACCCAACTGTCGCATTTGCGACCCTTGCAGAGGGACCCCAGGTTCACATTTGCGATGCTTTTGTCGCAAATGCGACATCATGTGCACAGCTTTTAAAAACGGGACTTATACTATTTATTTCATTTCACTTCTACACTTAGGAGATTTTCAGAGCTTTTGGAAGGGGGCTTTCACCGAGCACTTTGAGGTAAGTTATTTCTACTTAATGTGAGTTTAATACTTGGTTTTTGGGTAGATTAACACATAAATATTAGTGAAAATTATGGAATTAGAGTAAAACCTAGGGTTTTGATAAAAACAAGATTTAACCACAAAATTTGTTATGGAATGAAGTAAAGATCATATATTCTTGATCCTTAGGTTATGAGTAACAATTTTCTTCAAAAATCTCCGGAATCTGGGCACGTGAGCCCGGGGATGAATTTTAGGAACCTTGCATTTAGGGTTGGAGAATTAGTTTAATAGTTAGAATATGAACTCTTGAACATGTATTGACTAGTTCTTACCCATATTGAATAGTTTTTGGATCGTTCGGCTCCGATTTGAGAGTTTGAGCACCTTCTTGAAATTTGAAGTGAACTTTGGGAAGAGGTAAGTCTCCTTTCTAACCTCGTAAAAGGGAATTGTCCCCATAGGAGAAATAATTGAATATTTGCCACTAAATGCGGTGGCTACGTATGCACGAAGTGACAAGAGTCTGTGCGTAGCTACTATTATGCTTAAGTCCGGGTAGTTTAGGTCCCAAAAGCATGCCTTACTTGCCGTATTTGTAACTTTATTGTTAATTTAAATTGCGTAAATCATATCAAACTTGGCAAATGAATTTCTAAAATGTTAAACATCATTTTTCTGATAAATTATTGATTGACTGCTTGATATGTTTATTTGTGTGTGACCGCGTCGCATGTATGATTCGCGAGCGGGGTAATAGATGCATCTATGGTTCGCGCCGTTCGACCCTCCGGCAGTGCACACTTTATTTTTATGTTGGATCGGGTCGTACGACCTCGGCATTATTTGCGCATGCTACTTGCTTGGTACTTTCTGTGATTTGAACTATTTAAAATGCCTTGGAATAAAGATTGTTAACTGAAATGTTACCTATGAAAGAGCTTGTCACTTCTTTTTACCAACTGTTATTTATTCATGACATCCATGCTTAGTGTAACACTTAAATTATATCACTATTTGGCCCCAGTAAGTGTCAAGTCGACCCCTCGTCACTACTTCTTCAAGGTTAGACTGGATACTTACTGGGCTCATATTGTTTATGTACGCATGATACGCTTCTGTACTTAAATGTACATGATCTGAAGTAGTTGCATCTAGCTACCAGTCCGGTGCGTGTTCCTGATACTTGACCGAGATTCCACGGTGAGCTGCCCCTTCTGAGTCGTTCAGCAGCATGCCAGAGTCTCTTCTTTTGTTATTACTGTCTATTCTGTTTCAGGCAGTAGGATAGTTGTATTCTTTTGTACATTCTACTAGTTGCCATCGGACTTGTGACACTAATTTCTGACACACACATTGTAGACTATTATTTCAGGAATGTGTTCCTATTTTTATAACTTGTTAACTATCGACAGTTTAAAGGTTTAAGATTTAAAAAAGTTGAGATTTGTTTCGGTAAAATAAATGAGCACTCACTAGTTGATTAGGGTTAGCTTGTCTAACAACGGAATTGGTCGCCATCACGACCTATAATGGAATTTAGATCGTGATAGTAGCCTAGAATTAGTAGTTGAAAATGATGGAGAGTGTATACATGAATAGCCTGGGACAATACAGTTCTTGAGAATGAACAGATCTTATCAAAGTGAGATCTGATGACCTTGAAGAGGGCAACAAATCACATTGCTAATCTTATTGGTTTCTTTGGAGCTACGGTTTTGTGAACTAAAATAAATTTTTGTTTCAGTTGACATGCTAGGGCTGATTTTTTGTTCAGTTGAGTGAGTATGTCTGGCAGGTTACTTTACATTTTAAAAAAAGATGATAAAAATTGAAAAAAATGATAAAAATCGAAATAATAAGAAATCGGCTTAATTAGATTAATCTGATACAAATATTTAAAGAGCCAATATAATTTATTTGAATTTTTTAAATTAAAAATCGATCTAAACCCCTTAGTGGGCGTTTGGACAAAAGAATTGTAAAATTTAGAAAAATGTAAAAAAAAAAAAAAAAAATCAAATGAAAATAATACTTAAAAATTAGATTTGTGTTTGGACATGAATATAATTTTGGATTGTGTTTGAAACTTTGAGTGATCTGAGTGAAAATTTGAAAATAACTTTTTTAAATTTTTAAAAAATTTTAAAATTGATCTTCAAGTGAAAATTATAAATTTTATGGTCAAATACTGATTTAAAAAAAAAAACTAAAAAATTTCAGGAAAAAGTAAAAAATTCTTATGTGCAAAAGGGCTCTTTAGTCATATGGGGGCCCCAATTCTCCTTTATTATATCATGTGTGCTGCAGCTCATTCACTTTACGCAATACCCTCGTCACTTTCTCTTCAACCAAAAAAGAAAGAAAAAGCAGTGGGGAGACGTTTGAATTGGAAATAGGAAGAGAGCAAAAATGGTGGACTTGGCAAGGGTACAAAAGGAGCTGCAAGAGTGCAACAGAGATGTTGGGGTTTCAGGAATAAGTGTAACCCTTAAAGGTGACAGTCTCACTCACTTGATTGGTACAATCCCTGGTCCTCTTGGTACTCCTTATGAAGGTGGTTCTTTCAAGATCGATATCACTCTTACTGGTAACTCTCCCAATTTCCTTCTACTCTCACTTTTACATTCATCTTCTGCATACAACTATTAAATGGTTTTTGTTTTTTTTGGGGCTTCTAGGGTTTTGAATTTATAGAACACGTGTATCAAAGAAATGGTGTGTTATTGAGGTTTTCTTGAATGTAAAAATTGAATCTTTTTCAGCTAATGTGGCACATGAAGGAATTACGGATGGACTTTAGTTTAATTTGTTGTCAGGCTCAGGCCCTTATGTTTGGGGGAAGTACGGAAAGGTTCCACTTGAGTCGGGCCATTATTAATTACTATATGTATTTGAAAGCAGAATACATATTAGACTTTCCAAAACATTTCATTTAGACATTTTAACTAAAAGTGTGACTTATTGAATACTTGATTTTTGTTGAAAATGTGCCTATTGAACAGCCAGCCAACCATTTGAACGCGTGAGGTTGACATGCTTGATGTGGGAAATGTAACCAATGAGAAATGGACATGTTCGATAGATTTCTCAAACCCTTGCAAAAATTACCAGCATTTACTCACAACATGTGTGTGCGCGCATTATTGAGGCTTTCTTGTATGTAAAAGTGGAATCTTTTTCAGCTGTTGTGGCAAATGAAGGAATTATGCGTGAACTTTTGTCACTTTGTTTAATTTGTTGTCAGGCCCTTATGTTTGGGGACAGTGCGGAAAGGGTTTCAGTGTCATAGTTAATAGATCGACTTGAATGCAGATGAGTCGAACCATTATTAATTGTTACTCCATTTTATATGGTAACTCCCAGGGAGCTCAATGTCATGTTGATAAGGAGGATAGTCTAGGATATATATATATCATTGGCATGGTCTACTGTTTATCAGAATTAGCAGTTTTTGTGTATGACTCCTAAATCAAGAAGCTTTGTCTTTGCAGATGGCTACCCATTCGAGCCTCCAAAAATGAGATTTGCCACAAAAGTTTGGTATGAGAAGCAGACATGCTCTATCATTTCTTTCTATTCTTTCTTCTCCTTTGTAGTAACAGGAGTAATGCCTGTGCAAAATTTCATTTGGTGAACTGCTGACTTAGGTTGTGATATGAAGTAATAACAAATGGCGGATTACCTATTGGATTATTAATGTTTGTAATTTTGATCAGCTACTGTTTCTTATATAGAACATATTGACAAGTCATGATGTCTCTACTTCAGATTCTGTTAATCGGGCTCATGAAATGTGGTCAAACATCAGAGGATGAAAACACCTGATATCTGAGAATAATACAGTACAAATTTAAATGAGCGGTGGTGTGTGGTAGGTAATGAGGGTGATGAAAGAATTCTAGAACAAAAATATTCCTTCTAGTAAATCTGAAGTTTAAAAGCATTTGCAAGATACTCAACATTATTTAGTGATATTAACTTCTCCAGAGTTCTAAAATCATTATGCATCAGTGTCCGTAAAGTATCCCTGCATCTCTCATCTTAAATAGTGTTAAAATGTGCTTCCACAGAAATTGATTACCTCTGGCATACTCCTTATTTCTTTTTCCTCTTGATGAAAGCCTAACTTCACATTATTGTTATTGTCATGAACCTATAATTGAAGCGTTCAAGGTTAACATCAGTAAGTGCTCCTTTCTAGATAAAAGTAAATCTTATGTAGGATATGCTATGATGAAAACATGTTTGGTTTACGCATTGCTTCCTCTAGGACTTGAATACACTACTTAACCATATTTTTCAATTTCATCAAATAGGTCCAATAGGTGTCATCCTTTCACTGATGAAGTAGAATATAATAGCAAGACTTTAGCCAATCTTTAGCATCTGCCGAGCTGAGAAAACCACTTGCACACATTGTTGAGATTGCCTTGATTTGTTCGATGTTTTTACTTAAATAATATTGACTTATCCTGAAATAGATTTCTCAGAAAACCATGAGCATGACCTTATCGTTATCTCTTACGTTTTTTCTGTGCCATACACTTTGTCCCACATATGCAATTAAAAGCTAGTGTTAATCGCCACCTAATCTATCATAGAAACTCCTCCATTTTGCTCCCTTCCTCTAACACAACAGCAGAGCAAATGAGCTTGTTGTGTACATTCCAATGGAGCTTAAAGATACAAACTTCTCATTGTAATTCAACCTACATTATCAACATAGAATTGACAGCCACAAATACCCTTTTCACTGTACGCAAGCCTCTCTTTGCTCCTCGCACCTACGCACCAACCACCAAAAGCATGAGCAAAGTAAAGCTTCTGTGGATACCAGTTATATCATTTAAAAAAAAATGCAAGGCAGACATCCTTGGAGGGTGTGATATTTCTACAACAGGATCTTGGCCTTCCGAATGACTAACTTTTACATAGACCTTGAATACGGTATCCAATTGAAGTATCAGAAGTAACCCCCCCCCCCCCCCAATGTGTGATATAAAGTTCCTGTTTCCTGCTTCTTCCAGTGGAATTATGATTCAAGTGCTTTTATGTGTTGAATTCCCTTTGAAGGCATCCTAATATAAGTAGCCAAAGTGGAGCAATATGCCTAGACATCCTGAAAGACCAGTGGAGCCCAGCGCTAACTCTCAAGACAGCTCTCCTTTCTATACAAGCATTACTCTCTGCTCCTGAACCTGATGATCCACAAGATGCAGTTGTTGCACAACAGGTGCTTCATATATTCAGTAATAATCCCCCTCCTGCTCCCCCTACCGCATCATAAATCTTGTATGTTTGCTTAGTTTTCATGTTGCTGGCCTTGTTTTGTGTCTCACGCCCTCTTCCCGAACAAATATTTGGTTTCAAATGGTCAATCTGTTTCTTGTTGCAGTATCTCAGAGACCATCAGACCTTTGTTGGCACAGCTCGTTACTGGACTGAAACATTTGCGAAAACACTTGGCACCGAGGAGAAGGTGTGCAATTCTTACATGCTTTTGCTTTCCTTTTTGTTTTTAATTTCCTCCCGCTACTTAGTCTTGGGTAAATCTTGCATTTTCCAAATATGCTACTGAATGAGTAATTTGAATGCCGCAGATACAAAAGCTTGTGGAAATGGGGTTTCCAGAAGCTCAAGTGAGGAGTACTTTGGAAGCCACAGGTTGGGATGAAAACATGGCACTTGAAAAGCTGTGCTCTGGCTAGCACCTTTCATACTGCAACTCATGTTTTGGATGTAGAAGATTATATCCTGTCATCAAAAGCTGAATGACCAAAAAAAGTCATTCATTCATACTGTTACTTGGGCAACCTTGTTTTGGTATCTTTTATGGTTTGGGGTCGACGTCACAACTCGTGAACATTCTGATGTCATTTTACAATATCAAGCAAATTGCATATTAGTTTATGATAGGAAGTGCATTTGCATATTAGCTTGCATCATGCTTTCTTCTTTTGTAAACTAATTCTGCAAAGTTAATATATTACATTTTTGGCCATAACCTGTTATTGCATCTTTCTCCTATAGAACTGCATTGCATCTTTCTCCTTTCTCACAGATCAATTTTTTTTTTCTATTTCAATCCTGTCGTTTTCACAAAACCATCTTGTTGCAGCCATCTATATATTTACTTTTATTGATAAAGAGAAGCTTAATACAAACCTTGTATGACTAGCGTACTTCTTTTAATCCCTCAATAAGATGATAATATCAAACTGAGCACACGTTTCTCCTAATTTGAAGTTATATATTATTTCGTGATTTTGTCATCAAAAGTTTGACCTTTAAAGCCATAGTGTTGAGCTCGTAAGATGTTACAATTGATTCCATGGCACTGAGCATGAGTATTGAACTCGACTGTATATAATTGTCGAGGGCAATAGACATGTATGACAAGAAAGTGTATAGGGGAGTGGGAGAATATTTAGCTGTGTATTCACATGTACTAACGTCTGTCTCAGTATGGATTCAATGAAACTACGAATATTTGGTAAATTAGAGGGTGCACAAAACTATCTGAATGTTAGTTTCTAATTGTTCTGAACTTGTCTCAGCAATTATCAATGCTAGTCGTCACGTTACAAGTTTCACACATTTTTTTGTTGTACTATTTTTTAGTTTAAACAACTTCTATGGGTATGTTTAATCAAGAAAGTGCATTAGTTCACTATAATGTGTGTGTGTGTGTGTCTTTACCATAATCACCATTGTCTAATGTATTACAGATTAAGAACAGAAGTCTACAGTTTATTTTGGCTCCCAACACAAAACTTAAATTACAATGTTACGTTACTTTACCAATATTGGCACCAGATTTAATTCTTCAAACTCGTTGTTCTTCAACAGTTCTAAACACTCGAACGCAAGTTATGACTATCAAGAAACCAGTATACAGGTCCACAAAGCATATGTCGTAACCTATTAACAAGAAATTGACAAAACAGGAAAATTAAAAAAGGAGAATCAACCAAATTCTATAGGTAGAACACAGAAAAATAGGAGAGATATAAATTGCATCGCTGAACAGCAGGTGATGTATTCTTCAAACATCTTTTCCAAATCTAACTACTCCAAAATGCCTAAAACATGGTAAACAATCATCAATTGGTCATTAATTTTCACAAATTAAATGTGATGAAGAAACAAAAAAAGTATCTTCAAGAAAAACGTCTTGCCATATCAGAAACATCTCTTTCCCAATGTCTGTGTCTATATATATATATATATATATATATATATATATATATATATATATATATATATATTAAAAGTTCAAAAAATAAAGTGTGTCTTCCGCCAAAAGGCAGTTCTTCATCGTCGTTTCCAAATTCTTGTGGATACAGAGATAGGGATATTGATGGTTTCATTAGTTTCTTTTTTTTTACTTTTTTTCTTTTGTAGCTTACTGATATGACCCTTGGTGATAAATTAAATGAAAAACGTGTCTATACTAAATAGGAGAAGAGAAAAAGTCCAAATAATTAGAGTCTTTGGACAAAATGAGAAGGAAGAAAAGTAACGTCGCATTCTTTCTTTCTCAAACATTACCATTGCAACCGTCGCATTCCTTCAAAGATATTTAATTTGAAGAAATAAATGGCATTTCTAGTAAAAGAGAACATGATGCCGCGTCGCCTCTATTTTGCCCTGCTTTATAATTTATATATACAATCCTATATATAATGTAAATACTACTCAAGAAGTGATCTATCTAGAAAATATTTATTCAATTTCATTATCAATAAACAAACACTACCGAAACAAAATAAGACAATGTCTTTATCTTATTTAAATACTTATAAAAAAGCTGTAAATCTGACTGAAGTCTTTTTTTCTTTTTTTCCTGGAAATCTGACTTAAGTCAGATAATACTAAAGTTCTCAATTCGAGTCTATAACGATGATAACGATGTTTCTTAAAAAATTATCACTTGGCTTATACTTGAAACTCGTGTTTCTTTTACCCTATTTTGATACATGACTGAATAAGAGAAAGGAGCAAAAGCGTCTGGAGAACAATAAATAAAAGTGAAGAATTTATAGCAACAACAACAATTGAGATACGACTGGACAAAGAAAGAAAAAACAGTTGCATTGGATTTTAATACTTCCCAGAACGTATGTATTTTCTGATAGAATGTTTTCCTGAAAGTATCACAGAAAAGGCCATAGAAGCTGAAAATTTTATTCTCGACAAGTATTATATCCTTGCATGTTGAAATATCTGGCGGCAGATTTCCTCTGCTAATTTAGTTTACAGTTTAGCTGTTTTTACAGTCAACTAAACTTTCCAGAAGATGGCAAAAACAGAAGCATCCACTCACAGGCGGATAAAGAATCGATATCCACAAAAAGGAGTTAAATGCCTGGAACAACAAGACCTTGTTGGACCAAAGCCTAAGCAGCATTTGGAACTCTAATTAGGTACTTGATCGGTAACAGGCCCTCTTTGCTGCGCGAACAATGTCTTCTACCTGCATCAGAAAATTCAAATACTTCATAAGGAAACAAAAACCAGTTATCAAGATGGGAAGAAATATTAGCTATGCGGTTATTCATTGTTTGTTTCAAGTAGTACCTTTAATCTTTATACCTTCAACTTTCATGCACATTGTTTGCAATTTGTATGGACATGATATATGGACTTTCATATACTAAAACTGAAATCTGGTGTTTTGTTACTCTTCTCCATCTTTTTTCTACTTAGGCTGATAAAACGTGAAGAATATTGCAATATTCGCTTGGTCAGTCAATCAGTCAAAGATGTCTCGATAAAAGATGGGAATATAGAACATTCTATTCATTCAGCTCTATCGGATCAATTTGATACTAATACTAACTAATGCCTTTTAAAGCAAGTTAGACGTCCAACAAAACATTATCACTACACTAACATACAATAACCCTAACCAGACTTAAGACTAAGAAAGTTCTTAGAAAACACCTGACCTAGTTTAAGTGTAATAAAAACAACTAAACTTTAATAGTCTAATTCCAACTAGTTGCCTATATAGATCTTTTACTTCGACCATATTCCAAGTCCACGTTGATCTGAGAAATTATAGCTCTTTTGAGATAATTTTCTCCATGTGATTTTAGGTTTGCCTCGTTCTCTTTCAGAAACTTCCAACTGTCGAAGTATTTCACCAATGGATTGATGCATAAAAGAGGTATAAGTAGGATATGATCAAACCATTTAACACATATCTAGGATGTGATCATTTTAATCATGTCCAATGTTGTATAATCCCACATTCATCTTAACATCTGCATTTCTTTGACTTTATCTTGTGTTGTGTGTATATGCTAAGGCCCCAACATCTACACCAATATAACATTGTTGGACAACTGTTTTGTACAACTTGCACTCATTATTTAGCAACATAGTCAAAACCTATCTACCCTGAGCATTGGACCTCAGAATACTTGGCTATCAATAACCCTCGTTGACAAGCAAGAGATATTATTCTTGGATGTTGCATTGGCCAATTGATCCTAATATGTCCTTCGACCAGTTCAACCTCTTTCCTGAGTGCATCAGACCCTAATCCTTCAACATTATACAAATGTTCAGAGACACAGAGAGTTTAACGCTCAGCCATGTTGGGATCATTTCTTTTTTCATCCAGTTAATATCCATATGTACCAATTTGCAATCACAATATCCATAACTATGTTACATGGACTTGTTTATGGTACGTATCCTGCACACGTGTGTATAAATATCTGGTACCGATATGCAGAGTCTTTTGCTAATATTTAATGTATTTTCGAGAATCCGCATGACCCGTGCATCTGCACATCCGTTCGGCAGAAGTACATCAAGGCAGGGAAGATATGAAGAATCTATGTAATATAGGCCATAACAGAATCATAAACTACAAAGGACCTAATGAAACCACCAATTTGTGATTAATTAAAAGATAACAAACCCAATGGGTGAGAGCTAAAGATATCTTCAACGACAAACCTGTGGAACAGCCATTCTTTCAAGATTTGCTGCGTATGGCATAGGAACATCAGCACCTGTTATCCTCTCAACTGGTGCATCAAGATACGCGAAGCTCTCCTCAACCACAGATGCACTAGTAAAATTAGGAAAATATGATCAGTAAGTTTTATTGAAACGAAAAACGGAACAAAGGAGCTCAAATTTTGGGTGGGTTGGGGAGGGTTTGAGTTGTGTGTGAATGGGTTATGGTCCAAGACTGTTAAAAGAAAGTAACCAGATCTCAGCGCCAACTCCATGTTGTGGGAATCCTTCTTCAACAGTTACAAGTCTGTTGGTTTTCCTCACAGATGCATTAATGGCGGGTCTATCAAGTGGTCGGATCGAGCGCAGATTTATAACCTGATTACAGAAAAGAAATGACAAGTAAAAAGCTGGAACTTTTTATGCATACTAGTAATAGTATAAAAGAACAAAACTGGACATGAACGCAGGAGTCATACCTCAGCACTAATTCCTTCCTTAGCAAGAATTTCAGCAGCCTATAAAAGTTAATATGTTATAATCGAAACAAGTATAACTAAAGACAAGATCATGCTATATACTCCCTCCGTTCCAATTTATGTGAACCTATTTGACGGGGTACGGAGTTTAAGAAAAAAATGAAGACTTTGAAAATTTGTGGTCCTAAATAAGTTAAAAAGGGGCCCATAGTTGTGTAGTTATAAAAGCTTCTCATTAAGGGCAGAAGCGTAAGTTTAAGCTAAATTGTTTCCAAATTTAGAAAGCAGTCGTTCTTTTTGGAACGGACCAAAAAGGAAATAGGTTCACATAAACTGAAACGGAGGGATTATTGTTTATGCATCAACATCAAATCCAAGAAATATTATTATCTCTTGTGAAGTTCCACTCTAGAAAACTAGCAGATCGTAAGTTGTATGAGACTATTCTTCGAATATTAAGGGCATTTGTACTAGGATCTAAACTTCAGCAGTTACGAGTGAATACTTACTAATTTAACACAATCCAAGGCTTAACATATTATTTTACTTATCAAAAAAGAAAAAAGAAAAAAGCTTAAAACAATCCAAGACGCAGAGAAAAAAATAAAAGCTAGTTGCTCAAATCCACTCAAATTCAAGCCATCTACAAGTCCCGAAACAGAAGGAATTCTGTGTGAATCAGAAAGGAGATAGATGAATGACACTTCAAAGCTGAAAGCTGTCAAATGATTCAAGACTTGCGATAATAGTCCCCAAACTCATAAAGAAAAATCTTAGATTCAGATAGAACTAGCATTGCTATCAGGTATAGATACCCTTCTACTGTCATGTGCCTCATCGATTGGAAACAGTCCTTCTGGATTCATTAACCGTCTTTCCATATTCGGAGAAACCGTCAAAAAAATTTCACGGAGTATGATGCTCGAATTCATTCAGAAATGGTTTAAACACTGCAAAGGAAAATGACGACAAACCTGAAGAGCATAGCCAACCATCTTTGAGAAGGCAGTGATTGTCACATCCTTTCCTTCGCGTTCTATCTGCCAATGCTTGTAAAATAAGGAACAATAGCCCATAAGATGATACAAAAAAACAATGTAATACACCTGGATCAACTTGCCTTAGCTTTTCCGATGGGAAGACAGAAACTAGAATCAAGAGCTTCTGCTGAAATAGGGAAAGACTCACCATATCTGCATCATGAAAATCAAGCATCGAGGATAGATTATGAGAAGGAATAAAGAAAACAACAGTTTTCAATAACTTAACCAGTAAAGCAACTTACAGCAATTCATTTTCTAGAAACACAACCGGATCGGGATCCCTGATAGCAGCTTTGAGCAAGCCACGAGCATCTTCGGAAGAGTATGGAGCTAGTACCTTTAATCCTGGACAGGAACCAAACCATGCTGCATAGCACTGCAAAAATAAAAAAGAAAGGACCATAGAACTTTATGCAATAGAAAAGTGCTTGTGGCACACAACATTGCTGGAGGTTGAAAGATATCTTCGACGACAACTTTAAATAACTGACTAAAACAACCCAATAAAAACAAGAGAACAGATCCAAATATGCCTCTGAACTATGAGAAATGGTTCATCCATGCCCTCCATAAATAGTTCGGTTTAACACAGTCCTAGGCTCCTAGCCGCTACAAAACAGGTATTTGCACTTAACGACTAGAGACTAGTCAGTACTCCCTTCCGTTTAAATTTATGTGGCACACATTTCTTATCCGTTTAAAAAGGAATGACACATTTCTATATTTGAAAACAATTTAACTTTAGACTTTTCATTTTATCCATTTTACTCTTAATGAGAAGCTTTTATAGCCAAAAAAATGGTATGGCCCCACAAAGCTTTTACCCTTTACGCTTTTAACACCACAAGTTTCAAAATTCTTTTTTTCATAAACTTCATGCCGAGTCAAATCACGTCAAATAAATTGAAATGGAGGGACTATCTAATTGGATTGATTAGACCAGAATTTGCCACATGTCCATCACTTGGCTAAAAATTAAACCCAACCTTTTTATTCCCTTCCCCTTTTACTACCCCACCCTTTTACCCTGCGCTGGTGGTGATTCTTTGAGAAAGAAAGAAAAGAGTGGAGGGGCCTGTATCAGGCTCAAATGCCTGAAGTTGTCTTAGGGACTGCTCCAACAGTAGGAAAGTGGTCCGGTCCGTATTCAAAACCCCTTAATAACATCTTGTGCCTCAGCAATCCCTTAGCTAAGTTACCTTGCAGTGCACCAGGTGGTAGGTAAAAACCATCTCCCTGTCTACTAACCATCTTCCTGTGCACTAATGTAATTCATACCATGTGCCATCTATGTAAGAGTTATTAACTAAAGCCAACAACTTTAAAAAAACAATCCATTCAAAACAATGAAAGCAGAATATTAAAGAATCTAGAGTAACAGTCTTGTCTACTTCTGCCTATTGGCTCCACTTAAGAATCAATTCCATCAATGAACATGGTGAGCACATCATATTTCAGTTCATAGATATACCTGAGAGTGTTGGGCACCGACACCAGCTGCAGCACCATTAGGACCCCTGAAAACAATGGGCACAGATATCTGGCCAGCAGACATATAATTTGATTTTGCAGCAGAATTGATGATATGGTCAATTGCCTGCAAATAATTAGAGAAAATACATTATGCATGTGGTCGGGGTTAAAAACTATAATATACAAACTATGATGTAGTGAATTTGCGGGAACCCACCACCTCATATGCTTGTCACATTTGCAGACAGGAGATGTCATAATCTTATTCTAGGTCTCCTATAGACACGTGTTCATAGACAGGTGAAGAAAGGATGCTATTTGGTTAGGGAGACAAATATACAAGAACTCAATCTCCCAAAAAATAATAGTTGAAGGAAGAAATTTCTACCTATCTCCACAACAAGCCCCCTACAGATATAATCTAGTCGGCCACCAAATAGTACATCAAATGATCAACAGCCATTTACAGTTCCAGCCACTTAGGTATTAGCTATAATGTAATACATCAAACCGTAAATACTCCTGGACCTTCAATGTAAAGAAGGTCCCCATCGACTTCCTACTTTACATGGGTGTGTGAAGACATTGCTTCAGAAACAAAGCAATCTCCTACTGTCCTTTGTTTTAGATCATGATTCTATGGGTGTAACATAAATTTAAGCATGGAAGTCATTGTCACTATAGTTCTTTCCCAAAAAGTCATTGTCATTTATAGTTTTGTGCATTAGGTGGCTGCTCGCATTTTACTGATTGAAGTAGTAGCGGC
This sequence comes from Nicotiana tabacum, assembly GCF_000715075.1. NCBI lineage: Eukaryota > Viridiplantae > Streptophyta > Magnoliopsida > Solanales > Solanaceae > Nicotiana > Nicotiana tabacum. The sequence goes on from NC_134087.1 coordinate 131,490,682, forward strand.
TTGCATCCCCATCCCCCATCCCCCCAGAAAACACTAGCAAACAGTAGATATTAAAAATTCAGTAATAGTTGGTTCAGAGACTAAAAATACCAAATTTAACTTTTGAAGTTGTAGAGAATAGTCTAAGTTCCCGTCGGCCATTAGTATTGTGTTTGAATTTTTTTGCAATACATTTAATTTAATAAGCACAATTCCAGAAGAACACCATATTAGAACTACTAACTAAACTACAAAACAATCATACACAATCCAAATTGTTCGCATGCTTTGCTTAAAATAATCATTCTCAATCGACCTCCCAAAAGTCTAAATAATATTGATGGTGTCACGACCCAAGTCCATGGCATGCATTGTCCGCTTTGGCCCAACAGACCTTACGGATTTGTACCTTAGGCTACGCCATCACCGAGCCCAAAAACGCGCGTAGCATGTGAATTTGTGCTATGCCATTCCGATGTGGGATTCGCCTAAGGTGAATGTGCCCCCTTCATAAACTTGCCAACCTAGAAGCATGTCAGTTCTACTTGACCCACCCTCCATCACTGACATTCACAAATGGGTACCATGAACTCATTCAGACATAAAATACATATGGGCAATGTTCAATGACATTGTTGGATGATCTTCGAGTAAGAACAAATAGATCAATAAATATTAAAAGAATATACAACAACTCTAAATGAGAACAGAAGTTCAACCTGCATGGAAAAGTTAAATGTCATGAATTCGATTATGGGCTTTAGACCATGGTAAGCTGCACCAACTCCAATTCCAGCAAATCCAGCCTAGGAAAGAACAAAAAATGGTTTAAGTGCTTTATCATGCATGTTCAAGAAAGAAAGGAGCAGCAGCAGTTTCATAATTGAAGCAGAAGGAACAACCTCAGTAATTGGTGTATCAAGAACCCTTTCCGGACCATATTTATCCAGAAGCCCCTTCGTAATCTAAAAAGAAAAAAGAAGAAAAAAGATGTTCAGGCGCTAAAAAAGATGATCATCAAGGGCAAAGAATGCATAATAGACTTGAGAAGATAGTGAAAAGAACCATTTCTGACCTTATAGGCTCCCTGGTACTCACCAACCTGAGTAAACATAACACGGATTAAGATTTCCTTTATTTGATAAGTAAATTAAAAAATACATATCAAGATTAAAAGAAAAACATTATTAGTGATGAATATTTGCAGCAACAAGAACAACCACCTCAGCAACAATAACTATGCTTCAGTGCCAAACTAGTTAGATCGGCTAATATTTGTAATAACACGCATGCCACGACAATTATACCTCAATTCCAAACTAGTTAAGGTTGTCTGCATAAATCTTCTGTATCAGTTCTGCGCAATTTGGGGCCCATTTCACAGATAAAAGTTTGCATTTTAAGAATCTTTAAGCAAAAAACTTGGATTGTACCTCTTCTCCCATAACAAAGACCTTAGGATCCGCAGACATTTCTTCATCTAGAGCTGAATTTAGCGCGTCACGCACTGTCATCTACAAAGAGATTAAGTGCTTTCTCCATCAACAACATTAAACATTAGGCAAATGCATATTTAAACAGAAGAAAAAGAATCACCTCTTTAGCTGACGAAGAATAAGTTCTAGATGCAAATACCCTGCTTCCCATCAAGAACTGATTCTGAAATAGTAAATCCAAATTCACCATTTTTCTTTTTCTTGTCAGAAAAAGATATCAAAATCGATCCAAAAGAAATACTCCAAAAAAAAAAAGTTAATTGATTCTCACCAAAGCAGAAATCTTTCTGCTGGTCATTGTTCGACCTATGATTCCAGACATATCTGCCCCTTCTTAGCTTATCAAAATCCTAATAATAATAATTATTACAAATGCATATAAGTCAAATCTGCTTGAGGAAAAGCAGGATGCATATACACAAACTCATATATTGATCAACCAAAACATACACATACAGGGTGCATATATGGATAACAATAATCTCAACAAAATGCCGAAACTGGATCTGGGTTTTAGTTATTACTACTATTATGATTATTAGTAGTATTATTTTTGGGTGTGGGTTTGTTGAAGGGTAACGAACCTGTTAGGCGCTTCGTAGTGGCACAGGGCGCAAAGAATAATAGAAAAGTATGCGCTGCCAAAAGAACCCAAAATGGACAAAAGCGTTTTCCTATTTGTTTGCTTACCTTATATAAATGGATAATAATATTGGCGCCCAACGAGTATATAAGAATTATTGTGGGACCCGATTCATTCCGACTTCTCTCTTCCTCTAAGACTTGAGAGATACAACCCCACACCCCACACCTCCCACCCAAATGTTGTCTTAATGTCAATGGGTACCACGGAATATGGCTGCTGTGAATATTAACCATTCTCCATCTAATTTCTTTTTCATAATATTCCTCCCACCATTTCCCCTTCTTTTTCCTTTTCTCCCGTTCCGTTTTTGGGCTCTTGGGACTTCTGAAGGGTTACTATTGGACATGTAGATGTAGCATAGACTTACGATTTTCATTCTATATATAAATGGTTTAATATAGTACACTACTGCTAGTATAATCAAATATAGAGTGAGTTAGGATTGTGAATTTATGAGTTTTGAATTCTTAAATAAAGATTATAAAGTTATGAATAAATTATTTATACAGATTAAATAAATTTTTAAAACAAATACAAGATCTGAATAAAAGTTATAAGAATTTGTCGAACTCAAAAGTTGAATTGCAGGCCATTCTCGTGTCTTCTCATGAAAATGGTAAAATCACAATTCTTAACCTTTTTTTCTTTAATTTATCTATAACACACATTTCCTCAGTCTTATTTTCAAGTGATGTGAAGCTTAATACCTAAGTCATCCCGAGGAGGGGTAGTTTCAAGTATCTCGGGTCTATAATCCAAGGTAACGAGGAGATTGATGATGAAGTCGCCTACCGTATTGGTGCGAGATGGTTGAAATGGAGGCTCGCATCTGGTGTTTTGAGTGATAAGAAAGTGCCACCAAGACTTAAGGGTAAGTTTCACAGAGTGGTGGTTAGACCTTATTATTTTATACTTCAATACTACACAAGAAGGGGTGATTTGTGTGGTGTCCAATGTTTTGCATGCACAGATTATAGAAGGATCTAGTTCTTCTATGTGTTCCTTATACTTCTGTTGTGGAATAATAAATGCAAAAAGTAAAGAATACAGGTATTTTTACGTAGAAAATACCCGGCTCAAAAGGTGAAAAATCACGACCTACTACCCAGTAGGATTTTTCACAATACTTTACTAAATTACTAAGCCAAAACAGTGTTTACCAAACTATTGTAACCCTAAGGATTACGTCTAACCCTTTGTAGCAACCAGCCTTAAATTGTTGCGACAACTTCAAGTTAACTCCAACTTGAATACTATACTCAGAGTACCTAGTACAATTGCTTCTAGATAAAGCTGAAAGGAACAACTCAAAACCGCTACTACAATTTAACTAGAATAAAAGACACTACAATTTAACTAGAATAAAAGACAGACACTTGAAACTGGTTCTTTTATCTTGTTCACGTAGCTTCAGGTTCGCACACTTGAATCATACATGAATTGTTTGCAAAATGCCTTACTATTTTGCTCTTAGCTCTCGTTTAACTTCAGCGTTTGTGCGTACCTGTAAAATGAAAACATCCGGAAATATATAGAGTTAGTAGAATATGATTAACTAGAGTCTTAATACTATACTTTTTGTCACGACCCTAAACCCGAACTCGGTCGTGATGGCGCCTCTCGTGAAGATAAGGCCAGCTAATTAAACCCAATTCACTTTTTAAACAGTTAAACAACATAAAAGCAGTCTAAAACATGATTTAGCAATACTAAGTAGCGGATAATATCAATAAAGTACTGAAGTACAACCCAACACAGCCCTAACCGGGGTGTCACAAGTCACGAGCATCTAACAACACTGAATACTCAAATGTAACTACAGAGTTCAACACTGAACAAAGGACATAAGGAAAAGATATAGGGAGGAGCTCCGGGCTACGAACGCCAACAGCTACCTAAAGACTCCTCGAGATCCGCCTGAAGCTGGAATGAAACAGCACTCGTGAGCGAGACCAGCTACGCCTGAATCTGCACACAGGGTGCAGGGAGTAAAGTGAGTACTCCAACTCAATAAGTAACAAATGTAAATAACCACTGAAAGTAAGAAAACACGTAAGGCACAAGTCATTCTATAATGAAGCAGTAAAATCATTTAAAAGCAATAAACTAGTGAAAGTTAAGTAAAATCCTTTTTCAACAAGAAAACGGGTAATTGACGAGTAGTTAAGGTAAAGTAAACAAATAGAAGTTCTCCCCTCGGGCACAGTATCAACAAATCCGCCCCTCGGGCAACATCTCAGAACAGTATTAGCCCCTCGGGCTCAATCTCACATCACAATGGGTACCCGCGCTCACTGGGGTGTGCAGACTCCTGGAGGGGCCTCTTACGGCCCAAGCGCAATATCAAACCACCTCATGGCATCATCACTAGGCCCTCGGCCTCATATCAATCAAGCCACATCATGGCGTATATATATCAATCCCTCGGCCTCATAATCAGTATCAAATGTTTCCTCACAACATAGGCCCTCGGCCTTACTCAGTCAAAAATCCTCGCAAGCCACTCGGGCAGTAGTAAAACATGTTTCTTAACCCAAAAATATCATTTAAAAGATCATGTAAGTGTTAAAGCAGAGTAGACATTGCTGAGTACGAAAAACAGTAAAATATAACATGACAGAGTTCAAGTATAAAGTCAAAACAGTAAAGAAATACTAGTAAAAATCCCTGAAGGGTTCAAATAGTTGGCAAATGGCCCAAATATGGCATTTAGCCCAAATAATGATGATGACAAATAGATTCCAGTCAAATATGCGGTAAAATCATCAATCGGGATGGACCAAGTCACAATCCCCAATAGTGCACGACCCCACGATCATCATCAAGCGTGTGTTTCACCTCAATATAACACTACGATGTACAATTTGGGGTTTCAACCCTCAGAACATCATTTACAATCATTACTCACCGCGAACCAGCTAAATCTCTAGCTTGCGACGCCTTTGCCCCTCGAATCGGCCTCCACGCGCGTCGAATCTATCCAAAATCATAACGAGGACGTCAAAATATGCTAAGGGAACGAAGCCCAAGCGAAAACAATCAATAAATGGCACAAATCCAGAAATTATCAAGACCCGACCCGCGGGCCCATGTCTCGAAATTCAGAAATTTTTACACCAATAGATTCCTTATCTCGCTACGAGTTCATACATATCAAAAACATCAAAATCCATCCAAAAATGGCCCTTCAAATCCCAAATGTTTGGTCTCCAATTTCAAGCCCTAGTTCTTCAATTTTAGGCTTAGATTCCATGATTTTCTAGGTGGAATTCACATAATAATCGAGTTTTTAGTCCAAAATTCTTACCTTCAAACATTTCCCCCTTGAATCCTTCTTCAATCTCTTTCAAAAATATCCAAAAATGACCAACTATAGAGGAAATAAGCCCCAAAATCGCGGACAAGACGAGTTTAAAAACCTTTTACCCAAGTCCAATTTCCTTTTTCGCGAACGCGGTCAAACCCTGGCGTTCGCGAAGCACAAATTTACTTTGACCAACTTCGCGAACGCACTACCTCTCCCGCGAACGCGATAAACAACTTGACCTCAACCCAGCTGACCCAAATTCCTCTACGCGAACGCGAAGCCATTCTCGCGAATGTGATGCTTCACTTCCCAGCCCTCCGCGAATGCGAAGCCCTTCTCGCGACCGCGATGCATACTAATCTGGCCCTTCGCGAACGCGGAACTCCCCTTCATGAATGCGAAGGCCAAACCTGACGCCTCCCTTCCTAATTTTTCGCGAACGCGAAGACAAAAATACCTGCAACTGCCGGAACTCAAAATCTGCAACTTTCTTCACTTCAAAATGATTCGTTCATCCCCTCGAAACTCACCTGAGGCCCCCGGGACCTCAACAAAAGGCACCAACATAACCCAAAGCCTTATTCAAACTTGTACCAACCTTCAAAACACCTCAAACAACATTAAATCAATCAAAACACATCAGATTCAAGCCAAACTTTCTAAAATCTTTCGAATTCCGCTTTTGATCAAAAACTCAACCAAACCATGTTCGAATGACCTGAAATTTTGCACATACATCCCAAATCACACAACGGAACTACTGAAACTCTCGAAATTCCATTCCGACTCCTATATCAAAATCTCGCATACCAACCGGAAATCGTCAAAATATCAACTTCGCCAATTCAAGCTTAAATCTACTCCGAACCTCCAAAACGCATTCCGATCACGCTCCTAAGTCATAAATAACCTCCCGAAACTAACTGAATCCTCGGAACTCACTTCCGAGCCCTCTAACACATAAGTCAATATTCGGTTGACTTTTTCAACTTAAGCTTTCTTAAAAAAGACTAAGTGTCTCAAACCTTACCAAAATCATTCCAGATTCGATCCGACCAATCCGATATCACAAAACACATATAAACAAGGCATAAAGAAGCAGAAATAGGGAAAACAGAGCAGTAACTCATGAGACGACTGGCCGAGTCGTCACACTTTTCCTTAATGGAAGAGTTCTAGTTACCTTCAACTTCTAACTCTTCCCTTATTTAGGATAGAGTTCTCTTCGAGTAATGAGTCCCGCTGTTTATCAATTATGCAACCTTTTCATTCGGGAGATATCAGATATAACCATTTAATCTTATCTCATTCACGTGCATGTCTTGTGCTCGAATCTGCATTGTTTATGTACATTGTGTATGAACCTGGTTCATGCTTGAGTTCCTTTGTTAATCATCAAAACAAGCATACTTAGGCCAACAAATTCCCTTTTTTTGATGATGACAAACTCTGTGCTTTTCATAAGTATGAGACATGTTTCAACTTAACTCAATATCAAATAATGTCAGAACACTTTCCTTTTTAAAGTCATAAATCATTAAGGACCAGGTTCATTAGGTTATAAACATCACAGTCCAAAGTAAAAAACATAACATATCTTCCCCCTTTTGGCATCATCGAAAAGTTGCATAATTATGTTAGATAACCAGATTTTATTAGATCTTACTCATGGCCTCTGGGGCTACATCAAATGCAATCATGGATTGAATTTTCTATCTATCAATCTAAGGATAGATTCGACGCCTCTGGGGATACATCAAATGCAAGCATAAAAGGAAATAACAGTACTGTAGCATGATAAAAAAAACAAAAAAAAACATCCCATTCGAGTCACTGGTTTTCTAACTAGGCTATGAAGGGTTTAAGGCTGGGAATGACCAGGTTCTTGGTTTCTGTCCTGAAACAGTTTCAACATATCATAAAAAAATGCCTTCATTCTTCTCCTTCTCCTTTGCAAACTCAGTCTTGAGAGCATCCCTATCAGTTTCTACTTTAGGCAGCCTCTTAATCTCAACATCCTTATCTTGATGAACCAGGTTCTTCACTGAGAATTCTCTTGTGTAAGTTTGAATTTTCCAAGAAAATAAAGATAATATCATTAGAGATTAATGAGATACTTTAGTATATGACACAAGAGTATACTAGTAAAACTATGAGACAGGGCAAAATCTAATCTAATTATGTACAAAATTCACAAATTATCTAACAAATTATTGAGTTAGAACTGGTTCCTTTTATGTTATGTTAATCATCTTTAATTCTAACTTGTTCCTTTCAAAGTGTCTTTACTTAGAGATTTTATGAAGATGTCAGTTATTTGCTTGTCAGTAGCACAAAATTCCATAGTGATCAAACCCTTTTCATAGTTGTCCCTAAAAAAGTGATGTCTAACATCTATGTGCTTAGTTCTTTTGTGATGAACTGGATTCTTGGTCATACTGATTGCACTGATGTTGTCACAAAAGATGGGGATACAACCTACATCAATTCCAAAGTCCATTAATTGTTGTTTGATCCAAAATAATTGAGCGCAACATGAGGTAGCAGCCACATACTCAACTTCAGCAGTAGACAAATCTACATAATTTTGCTTTTTGGTAGCCCATGACATGAGACATGAGCCAAGAAAGTGTGCCATACCTGAAATGCTCTTTCTATCCACAAGAAAACCTGCATAATTAGCATCAGCATTTCCCACTAAGTTGAAATTACTACCTTTTGGATACCATAGACAAAGGTTAGTGGTGCCTTTTAGGTATCTCAAGATTCTTTTGACAAAAGTCAAGTGAGAGACTCCTTTGGATTTGCCTGAAATCTAGCACAAAGGCCTACACTGAAAGCAATGTCAAGTCTACTAGCAGTGATATATAACAAAGAGCCAGTCAGTCCCCTATACATCTTCTAATCAACAGATGAACCAGGTTCATAAATATCCAATTTTGTGGATGTTCCTATAGGAGTGTCAATTTCTTTGGAGTCTTCCATTAAACCTTTTAAGTAACTCTTTCACATACTTCTGCTGATGCATGCTTAAAAAGAAATTAAGCTCACCCATCATACTTAGATCAAATTCACTCCTCGTTAGTTAAGCAAATTCTTTACTTAACCTATCAGTAGTTGCTCCAAAGATTATATCATCAACATATATTTGAACTACCAAGAGATCTTTACCTTTTTCTTTCAAAAATAAAGTATTGTCAATTTTACCTCTTTTGTAGCTATGCTCAAGCAAGAATTTTGACAATCTTTCATACCATACTCTTGGAGCCTGCTTGAGCCCATAAAGTGGCTTGTACACATGATCAGGACATTCCTTACTTTCAAAGCCCAGAGGTTGCTTGACAAACACTTCTTCCTTTAGATATCCATTGAGAAAGACACTCTTGACAGCCATGGAGAGTGAATTCCATGTAATCAGCAAAGGCTATAAGGAGTCTAATTTCTTCCAATCTTGCAACTGGAGTAAGAGTCTCATCATAGTCTATGCCCTCCTCTTGACCGTATATTTGAACCACCAATCTTGCCTTGTTCCTTGTAACTATTCCATCTTCATTAAGTTTTTTTTTTCTGAAGACCCATTTTTGTGCCAATTACTGATTTGTCCTTAGGTCTTGGTACCAAATGCCAAACTTGACTTCTCTCAAATTGGTTGAGTTCATCTTGCATAGCATTCACCTAGTCTGCATCCTGCAAAGCCTCAACAACATTTTTAGGCTCAATAAGAGATAAAAAAGCATAAAAAAAACAAAGCTTCTTCCAAGAAGATCTGGTTTTGATTCTAGAGGTTGGATCAATGATTATGTTCTCAATAGGATGAGAACTTTGATACTTGTAAGGTTTTACAACCAACTGGTTTCCTCTAGATGTTCTTTCAATGATTTGTTGTTGAGGAATAGGTTCATGGACAGGTTCCCTCGAGGTTTGAGGATCAGTTCCTCTTTATTCAGTTCCCCTTTTCAGGTTGCCCTGGGTGGAAGGACTTGTTCCATCACCTATTCCTTCCTCTGGTGCAGCTTCAGTTTAGGTTGTGGTTTCATTTGAGGTTCTTACCAGCCTAATTGCTTCATCATCCTATTCCTACCTCTCTGAAAGAATATTAGTTTCATCAAAAAACACATGTACAGTTTCATAATAATTCTTTTGTTATAAATCTTATAAGCTTTACTATGTGAAGAATATCCGAAGAATACTCCCTCATCACTTCTGGGATCAAACTTACCTAGAGAGTCTTTACCAATATTGTGCACAAAGAACTTCATCCAAATGCCGTAAGATGTGATATATTTAGCTTTCTAGCTTTAAGTAACTCATAAGGAGTCTTCTCAACAAAAGGTCTAGTCATGCACCTATTTATGATGTGTTGATACCCAATTTTTCCATGTATATTTTTTATATATACAAAATACTTTCAAAATTATATATGTACGCATATATAAGCATTCCCAAGGGTTATAGTATTTTTCCCAATTTTTAAAAGATTTTTAAAACCAATTTATTGTCCATTGTAGCAGTACAAAATCAGTAATTACTCCCAAAATCATCAATTTTGGTGAATAATTTATTTTATTTCCATATTTATACCAAAATATAGTTAAGTTAATTTTTATATATTTTTACAAATTTATTTGGTATTTTTAAAGCTAAATAGCATATAATTGCAATTCTAGCCTACTTTAAGATTTAATAGCATTTTTTATAATCATAAAATTGGTTCCAGTATTTTTAAATTAATATTTATATATTATTTACTAATTCAGTACTTTTAATTTGTTTTCAAAATCATTTTTTACTATTTTTGTAAAATAAAAGGGAAAAACTGGTTATGTAAATTTTAACCTCATTTCATTTCAATTGTAGCCCCATTACATTTCAATTTTAGCCTCCAATTGACCCAATCTTAACCCCCAATTGGACCAGCCCAATTTCAATTTCAACCCAACCCCTTAACCCGTTTATCCAACCCGCCCGATATTCCTTTTAATCCAGGCCGTTGATCGTTTTGACAACGGCCACGATCACCCCTTACCATTTTTAATCCACCGACCCTACCCTAATCCCCTCATTTCCATCTCTCAACTGCCTTTGAATACTCTCCTCTCTCGAAGGTTTCCTGGAACCCTAGCCTCTCTCATCCTCTCCGACCACAACCTCACTGGAATCCATGGCTTCTCAGGCCATGGATGACCTTTACTCACCTCCCTCCACTCTCAAACGTTTAGGGTTCGAAGCTTTGAGGTCTGACCTCAGTGGTGTCCGTTTAGATCCTCTCAGATCCATGGTTTTGAAGTCTCTTCGGCCTTTCTCTGGCATATCTAAAGCATTTCGACCTTGTTCTAACTCATCCGACTCGAGATCGGACTTTTCTTCCAAGCCTTTCTCATTTCTAGGGTTTCTCTGAAACCCTAACCATTCGAGGTTTTTATCTGGTTGTTTTTTTAAATCTATGCTATATTTGTGCTCTACTAGAGTTTTAAAACGTTTCCCCAATTTTTTCTTTCAAAATTTGTTTCTCTTCAATTTAGGGTTTCTGAATTTTTTTTGAAATGTTTCTCTGACTCTTCCTCTTCTTTTCTTTGTGTGTCTGTCTATGCTATGTTTTGTATGTTTTCTTTTTCTACCTAGCATGTTCTTCTCCTGTATCTTTATGTTTGCCTTATTTTGCATGTGTTTCTATTGTGCTCTGTTCTTTCTTCTACTGGTTTCTATATCATGCTTTCACATGTTTATCTTATGTGTTATTTTACCCTTATGTTCCTTTTACTGTATTTTCTACTAAGCTTTTAGATCTTTAGTTCCCTTCTTCTGGACTTTGTTTGAGTGCTTTGTTAAACATGTTTCCTCTACTGTTCTCTTAAGTGCTATACTATCTCGTTTCTCTTCTGAAACTTGTTTAAGTTCCAAGCTTTCTTAAAACGTGTTCTTTATGCTTCAAATCAACTTTCTCACTTTGTTGTTTCAAACTTGCTATTACATCTTTTTTTCCGCATAAGTCTCTGAAAGACCTCTGAGACTGTTTTCGTTATTTGTCTTCTTTTTCTCTGTATCTGACTCGAGTTGAAAACCCTAGGGTTTGGGGTTTTTGTCAAGGTTCGATCTTGTGTTTGAGACTACGGTTCTATTTTGGAACTCTAGGTTTCTCAGACTTGTTTTGAGTCTTTGTACTGAACTCGAACTTCTTTGACTCTGAACTTTTCTATGTTAGGCTTTTCTAATTAGCATGACAACTCTTTCTTGATTCACATATCTGTGCACTTTATATATGATGAATTCTTCCTTCAAAAAAGGTTTTGCCAATTTATGATTGATTCAGAATTCCTTTTAATAAGGATCGATTGATTGTTACTGATTTTTCTTTAATTAAACCTTTCTTCACCTTTTCTGGTTGGATTCATTCATACTAAAATGCAATTTCTGATTTTTTTACTGGTTGTTGATTGATTGCCTTTCCTTATTTGCACAAACCGTGTTGCTATCAAACTCTTTCCTTAAATAACTTCTGTGTATTTACCCTTCTTGTACTACTTTGAAAAATATTTTGATCAAACTCTTTCCTTAATTATCTTGCCCGTTTGAAATCAGAATCCCTTAATTGAAGGGAGACTTTATGTGATTGATTTCGAAATTATTTTCTTACCTTTTCTTACTTGCTTTCTGCACTATAAAGGGCACAACCCTTCTGCACTTTTACACACTTCTAGTTCAATACTCTTTAAGACCTTGAGTTCAACAATTACACAACACTTATTGAACACTTTCAATTTCGATACTCCTACATTCTCAATTCAATACTCTAATCTCTTCTGAAATCTTCTGGCTGTGTGTTTGCAATTTGGCTTTACTACTGCTCTTCTCTTCTTATTTCCCTGAAACTGGTATGTTCTAATTTAACTTTTGGCTTCATCCCTATGTGTTTGCTTTACAGTTTCAACAATCTTGTCTACTTTGCTGTTTATGTTCTGTATTGAATATGTTGTTCTCTTTGCATCTGTTGCTGTGTGAATTCCCCATACCCTTATTCCCTTCTATGTTTTGAGTTAAGGTTCAGGCATGGCAGTATCCAAATTGCTGCTCATGTCTGGACCTGATCCTTTAATGGATCCTAACTCCCAAACAATATGGCTAACATGCTGGTTAGGGGTGTGCCAGCACTCCTAATTGCTGGGTATGACCACCAGCCTGTCTTGGCCTTCCCCAAAATCCCCTCTATGCACTTGCACTCTTTTTTAGATTCTAAGTTCTGCCCCCTTCCTATGAGCCTTGCTTTGGGACCTTGAGCTCCCTCTGAACTTGGACATTTGAGGGCCGGCCCTTCCACACTGCACTATAATTCAATTCTGCAATATATTTGGGTATAAGCACTGCCCTGCGCATGTGTAGGAAGTGACATGCTCGTTTGGGTCGGTCATACCGTTATACTTAGGAATCTCGGGCATACATAATTTTTTAGGGCTCGGTTTTGGGGCCACACTTGGAGGGAAAGGTTTTGCACAAACTTCTTAGAATCCAAGCCTTTCAGTACCGGCGATGCTCACGGGATTTGTTCGACCCTAGAATTGTAGGTTTCTACCTTCTTGTCGTTTGCCTCGATTTTCTTTTCCCCTAATTCTATCTGTTTTGTCAGCTCCTCGAGCATTATTATGATCTCGGGGTTAGTCCTCGACTCATCTCCATTCTACCTCTCTGCGACTGATTCTTCCCTGCGTGTAATTTACCGAGACGGATCGGGTTTGATTCTGCTTGGTGTGCAGTTTTGGTTTTGTAACTGAGCTATCGCCGCTTGTTGAACCTATAACATTTCGCAGATCATCCGTAGATGATCCCATCTCCTCCATTGTTTTGAGTATTCTACACTGTCGATCGGGCTCCACCACGGATGCTATTCTCAGGGTCAATAGGCAGGTTTGTATCGATAGCCACATGCGAGTTAGCATCCAACGGGTTCGCGACTGAAATTCTGATGGGATCTACAGGCGGTACCTCGTTTCCCGGTGCTATGTTGCTATATTCAAAATGGTGACCGGACTCATTGTCAGCAGGTAGGGGTGCCAATTGTGAGTTTGACATTTTGAGCCTTAACCTGAAATTAGAGACACTTCAAAGAACAAGTGCAAAATAGTGTGTGTTATGAAAATTTGTATCAAATAACCACTATTATTCTTAGCCCCACGGTAGGCGCCAAACTGTTTACCCTCAAAATCGGATAACAATTTAATTTTAAGTGGTTTTAAGGATACGTGGATTAATTTGACACAAAGCGATAAATTAAATTGTAATTAAAGTGAACCATGATAAAATAAATTCAAAACGTGCGACTTGAACAGTAATAGCCTTGAAAAGTGAGTCTCACTAGAACTGCATACAATTCAAACATTATCAGACACAGAAGAATAGTAGCTTGCAGAAAGAAAATAATATTATATTGCTTTGGGATGCGTGTAACAATCTGTTTTACAAGTTATCAGACCCCCTTTATATAGTAGAGGAATCCTACTTTAGGTACAATTCTATAAAATATAAAAATCCCATGATTTACTGATTAGCTGGTTTCTCATTGATACGTGCCGAGATTCCAGCCGTGATACTCGACCGGTTACGGATATTTCGGCCTTCCGTTATTTGGTCTAGAAATATTTTCTCGAGCTTCGGGGTCAGGGTCAATTCCGGGGTCATGGACTCGATGTTCTCGAGGATGGGCATCTGACTTCGTATCCTAGTTCGATTGAGCCCGAGGTCGATCTTCAACCCTTCACGTTTCTATCCCGATCTGTCATGCAATAGACGAGCCTGATTTCGACTGTTTACACATCCTTAGTAATTTTACTTTTGGTGTAGTTTGTAGTTCCGCTCGTTTGAGTGAGATTATCCTCCATCACCGACTGTATTAGGAGAAAAAAATAAACTTTTAACTTTTTGTTGAAACCCATTTGGGTTATGGGTCAAAACAGATTAAAGGAAAAATGGATCTAACGTGGGTAGATCCATTTAAGCTGATGCAACATTTATTTTTGGATTTTTTTAATTAAATTTAATGCCATGTTAGGTTTATGGCATAGGCTTGGGTCAAAGTGACTTTTAAGTGACAATGATAAACTTTATTTACTTTTAAGTGACAAAATATAATTGAATAACTTTTGTGAAATTGATAGATAGTTGAATGACCTTTAGTAATCTAAGTAATAAATATCAAGGGTCAGAATCCTTTTTTCTACTATTTTGAGGTTCGTTTATATGTTTGAAAATTGAAGATTTAATCTGTTTAGCGGAAACAAATTGCTTTCAAGGCACTATTGTATACATAAGATTGAAAGTCGGAAAGATTAAAGGCGAGTTGTGTTGAAGTTCCACATGGGTTGTGGGAGGGCAAATTAATCTCTTTATATAGTATCCGGTAATCTTAATTTTTTGAGTTAACTTTTGAGATTGATTTGAATTCAAGGTTCATTTTTTATCGTTGTATCATATTTTTTTGAGCTAGCTTTTGTGGTTAAGTTCCTAACATTCATATTTAATCAAATTACGCAGCATTGTCACGAAGCATGCTTTTGTATTTTGTAAAGAATTGAAGTTCTTTAGAGTCAAAACAAAGGCTAGCCATCTATGGCACACTTCATTTTGATTGCCTTTATGGTGTCCAAAAGAAGAACATAGCACATGACAAGCATGTTTTGAAATAGCCATGAGCATTTTCTTATATTGTAATTGTTTTTTTTTTTGGGTAAGAAAGAAACTACGATAATTACTTGGAAAGTTAATTACACGAAACGACTTGTCTACAAAACATGGTACTTAAACAATCATTTTCATAGTACTGAAAAATTGCTATTGGGTCGGGTCCACCCATAAAGGATGTTAATCCGCCCGTTAACCTATTAGTTAGCCCTTATCCTAAAACTCTAGTACTAGCCTATATAAATACCATTATGAGTGTTGAAAAGCGTTAATACGATGTCATGTGGAAGCTAACAAATCATGCCTTCAACAATAATACATTAAACATCAAAAGAGAAATATACCAAAAGAAACATAAATATTTAACGTGGTTCGGTCAACTGATATATATCCATATGTAAAGATAAGCAATTCACTATATAAAATAGACTACAGAATATCAAGAAGACAACGTCACAAAGGGGCATACATAAGTGGCAGGTTCACATTTTTCTAAGAAATTCCCCCCTAAACAAGATTCTCTAACCTTTTAGGGCTACATTGTAGATGCTACTAACTAATAAGAAATGATCCTCAATTTATAGAAGTCCAAAACCTTTTCCTCCAAGAAAAAGGACTAGCCAAATATGTGATAATTATAAATTTCTTCTAGAAAAAAGAAAAAAGTCAATTATGGTAATTATGGTATAACTTTTTTTTTCTTTAGACTCAGATTGATTATCTCCTCCTCAGGAGGTATGACTGCGGGTTGTGCAAGGATTGCAAGGTGATTCCGAGTGAGACACTCGCGTCGCAGCATAGACTCTTAGTGATAGACGTTGGTATTAGGTTAGAGAGGAGGAAACGCTCTGCTCGGGGATCACTGAGAATCAGATGGGGAGCCCTGACTAAGGATAAAGCCCAAGAGTTGGAGTGGCGGTTGTCGTCTATGGGAGTTTGAAAGAGCAGTGGGGACGCAAACACTATGTGGTCAGCAACAACAGACTGTATAAGGGCGTCTGCGAGAGAGGTGTTAGGGGTCTCGACCGGTGGCTCTGGTAGGCATAAAGGAGACTGGTGGTGAAATGAAGTGGTCCAAGGTAAAGTGGAAGCGAAGAAGGCGGCATACTAGAAGTTGGTGGGGAGCATAGGTGAGGAGGAGAGGCGAGCGTGCATGGAGAGATATAAGGTAGCTAGGAAGGAAGCTAAATTGTCAGTCATAGAGGCTAAGACTGCGGCTTATGGTCGTATGTATGAGGAACTAGGGGAAAAGGGCGGGGAGAAGAAGTTATTCCGGCTGGCCAAGTTGAGATATGAGAAGGCTCAGGATTTGGACCAAGTATGATGCATCAAGGACGATGATGGTAGGATATTGATGGAAGATGCCCAGATTAAGAGGAGATGGCAGACTTACTTCCATAAACTTCTAAACGGAAAAAAGGATCGGGATATTGTGCTATGCGAATTGGAGCATTCCGAGAGTCACCGTGACCTCGGGCATTGCAGGCGTATCAAGGTTGAGGAGGTCGTGGGGGCTATGCGTAAGATGAGTAGAGGCAGAGCAACCGGACCAGACGAGATCCCAGTGGAATTTTAGAAGTGTGTAGGGAGAGCAAGTTTGGAGTGGTTGACTAGGTTGTTTAATGTTATTTTTAAGGCAAAGAGGATGCCGGATGAGTGGAGGTGGAGTACGGTGGTTCCATTGTATAAGAACAAAGGTGATATCCGGAGTTGTAACAATTATAGGGGTATCAAATTACTGAGTCATACCATGAAAGTATGGGAAAGGGTCGTTGAAGCGAGGGTGAGGATGACAATGTCTATATCAGACAACCAATTCGGGTTCATGCCTGGTCGTTCAACCACAGAAGCTATACATCTTGTTAGGAGGTTGGTGGAGCTGTACAGGGAGAGAAAGAAGGATCTGCACATGGTGTTTATTGACCTAGAGAAAGCGTATGACAAGGTTCCTAAAGAAGTTCTCTAGAGATGCTTGAAGGCAAAAGGTGTGTCGGTTCCCTATATTATGATGATTAGGGACATGTATGATGGGGCTAAGACTCGGGTTAGGACGGTAGGAGGTGACTCTGAGCATTTCCCGGTTGAAATGGGGTTACACCAAGGCTCTGCGCTCAGTCCGTTCTTATTCACCCTGGTAATGGATGCGTTAACAAACCATATCCAAGGGGAGGTGCCATGGTGCATGCTATTTGCTGATGACATAGTTCTGATCGATGAGTCACGAACCGGTGTTAACGAGAGACTGGAAGTTTGGAGACAGACTCTTGAGTCGAAAGGTTTCAAGCTGAGCAGAATGAAGACATAATACTTGGAGTGTATTTTCAGCACTGAGCCGGGGAAAGTGGGTGTGGATGTGAGGCTTGAATCACAGGTTATCCCAAGTAGAGACAGCTTCAAGTACCTTTGGCCAGTTATCAATGGGGGAGGGGAGATCAATGAAGATGTCGCACACCGTATCGGGGTAGGATGGATAAAGTGGATGTTAGCATTCGGAGTTTTGTATGATAAGAGAGTGCCGATGATACTCAAAGGCAAGTTCTATAAAGCGGTGGTTAGACCGGCTATGATGTATAAGGCTAAGTGTTGGCCTGTTAAGAACTCACATATCCAAAAGATGAAAGTAGCAGAAATGAGGATGTTGAGGTGGATGTGCGGGCACACTAGGATGGACAAGATTAGAAATGATAATATTCGGGAGAAGGTGCACGTGGCTCCCATTGATGACAAGATGCGGGAAGCGCGGCCCAGATGGTTCGAGCATGTAATGAGGAGAAGCCCAGATGCTCCAGTAAGGAGATGTGAGCGGCTGGTTGTTGAGGGCACGAGAAGAGGTAGAAGTAGGCCTAAGAAGTATTGGGGAAAAGTGATCAGACAGGATATGGCAAAACTTCAGATTTCCGAGGACATGACACTTGATAGAAAGTTGTGAAGGTCGAGTATTACAGTTGTAGGGTAGTTGAGTCTCGCGTTACTTGGTACCGTTGTGAGCCTAGTCTGGTAAGGTTTTAGTCTAAAATAACTAGGGGCATTGCCATGTCTTAATACTTTCGCTTTTCGATGCAAGATCTATTTACTAGCCATCATTTCTGCCTTGTATTTTTCTTCTGCAATTTATGTTCCTATTTTTCCTATGATCTCTGTGGTGAAACTAATATTCTCTCCTTTTGTTTTTCTTATTATCTTGAGCCGAGGGTCTTTCGGAAACAGCCTCTCTACGCCTTCGGGGTAGGGATAAGGTCTGCGTACATACTACCCTCCCCAGACCCCACTTGTGGGATTTTACTTGGTTGTTGTTGTTGTTGTTGTTATGTTACTCTTTCTTCAAGAGATAAGAAAATCAAATATGGTAAAAAAACTTGGGCAAACACCTAACATTTCTTCTCATAATCTTCAACGAATCATATCTCTAAATCTCCAAGATAAAGTCTTTGTCTACAAACTGTCAATTTTCTCGAACTAAAATCTTTATTACCATCAAATAGGCTACAACTAGAACCGAACCTGCATTAAATCTGTCTTCAACCTCGCTCTGATATTATCTATTAGGATCAAAGTAATAAATTGTCATGCGGAAGCTAATAAAGAATATCCAACGACGATAAATCAGACAACAAAAGAAAAAAATACCAAAAGAGACACAAGCATTTAACGTAGTTCGATCAGTTGACCTACATTCATAAGCGAGATGAACAGTCCATTATATAACATAGAGTACAAAATATTGAGAGAACAACCTCAGAAAGAGGCACAAAAAATGGCAGACTAATATTTGTCTAAAAATTTCCCTTCTTAAACAAGTGTCACGACCCAAAATCTAACCTATCGTGATGGCGCCTATCGTGGTACAGGGCAAGCCTCAACTAAACTTCTCAACACAGTAGAACTTTTAAATAAAGGCAGAAGCAGTTAATATTAAATAAAACCTTTTAGAACAAAATATAACTCCAAAAGTACTAAACAATCCATCCCCAAAATCCGGTGTCATAGAGTGCATGAGCATCTAAATGATAACAACATCCGACTGATAAAACACTGTCTGAAAATATAGAACAGTAGAATATGAAAAGAAAGGGGAGTTAAGGTCAACAAACGCCATGCAGCTGCCTCAATAGTCTCCTGAGTCTGACTCCTCAATCAGCAACCGCCGTGACCAGAAGTGTATAGATCTATACACGAGGTACATGGGGAAACGTGAGTACACCAACTCAGTAAGTAGCAGAATTAAATAAGGAACTGAGAAGTAGTGACGAGCTATGCAAATACAGTTATCTCAATAACTTTCAAATAAGAGTAGTCATACTTTCAATTTAACAGTTTAAGTCACATTAGTACGTACTCAATAAACCACATATCAAATTTGACTGAGCAGTAAATATTATCTTCCAATAATTTTCAAAACAGTGATATGACATAGACGAAATAACAGTAATGAAGTAAATGTATTTTCTCAGAATAACAGTCACTTTGTCCTCCCATTCACTCCAACCTCACAATCACTCATTCCTCACATTCACTCATTCCTCCCAGTCGCTCAGCACTTGGCACTCGCACTCGACACTCGCACTCAATAGGTACTTGCGCTCACTGGGGGTGTGTACAGACTCCGGAGGGGCTCCTTCAAGCCAAGCGCTATAACAAGCCACCTTGTGGCATAAATCACTCATGCCCTCGGCCTCACTCAATCATAAATTAGTAACAACATGCTGCGGCGTGCAACCCGATCCTATAAATATCCTCACAGATCAGGCCCTCGGCCTCACTCAGTCATAAATCAGTAACAACATGCTGCGGCGTGCAACCCGATCCCATAATCGTCCTCACAATTAGGCCCTCGGCCTCACTCAATCATCAATCTCTCCAGTCTCATGGGCTCAAAATGTCATGAAAATCAGCCCAAAAATGATGATATAATGTATCAATAATAACAACTGAGACTGAGATATTATATGAATAAATGAATATGATTGGGTATGAAATATCAATGAAATCAGTGAGATGACAGCAAGAAACGACCACTATGGGTCCCAACAATATCGACATAAAGCCTAAACATTATTTCTAACATGAAGTACAGTCAATTTCTACGAAAACAGAGGGAACATGTATTAAACAGTAAGCCAATTAATTCCACAGTCTCGCGGGACGGACCAAGTCACAATCCCTACGGTGCACGCCCACACGCCTGTCACCTAGCATGTGCGTCACCTCCAAAATAGTCATACAACACAATGTCCAGGGTTTCATACCCTCAAGACCAGATTTATAATCGTTACTTACCTCAATCCGAGCAAAAATCCTACTCTAAAATGCTTTTGCCTCTCAAATCGACCTCCGAATGCTTCAAATCTAGCCACAATAATTCAATTCAATAAATAAAAAATATAGGAATTAATTCCACATGGAATTCTACATTTCCATAAAAAAAATCCGAAATTGCACTAAAAATTTGCTCATGGGGCCCACGTCTCGAATTTTGACGGACTCACAAAATCCGACAACCCATTCAACCATGAGTTCACCCATACAAATTTTATCAAATTCTGATAACAACTCGACCTCCAAATCTTAAATTTTCATTTTTTTTAAAGTTTTACAAATTTCTCCAATTTCTTCCATTTGATTCGCTAATAATTGATGAAAATAATCATGAAATCATGAAATGTAATCACTTTTGGATATATAACACTTACCCCAATCCGTATGGTGAAAATCGCCTCAAAAATCGCTTCAATCCGAGCTCCATAGCTCCAAAAGTGTTAAAATGGCCGAAAACCCAAAATATAGCCTCGGCCCAGGTAGGTCGCATTTTAAAGAAGCGACCTACTTGAATTTTTCCCAACCAGAAATTTGCAGTGAAAACTGCAGCACTAGGCTTCAGTTAATCAATCATAACCTTTTGTACAAATATCCAAATGATAAATGGTTTAACTTTCTGAAAACTACAAAGCAAGGTCTACAACTTTCATGTTTTGCAATTTTGGATTCCTTATAAATTTCGAGATATAAGCTTCCAAAGTAGCCTCCTCGCATCAGAAATTTTTGGCGATTTCAAAACTCTTTCCAGACAGCCTGTAGTTTATTAACTATAATGTTTTGTTCACAACTCTAAATGGTAAACGGTTTGATGTTCTGAATACTAGACACAAAGGGCTACAATTTTTATTTTTGGATCATCTCCAAATTCATTATAGATTGTGAGATATAAACTCTCAGAGTCAGCTCTGCGCTGTCCAAAACCTGCTGCTGCCCTGCGAATTACAGCATCTTCAACAAGGCGCCCAACTATCCGAATCCCATCCGAAACTCATTTGAACCACTTGGGACCTTGTCCATATATACCAATAAGTCCTGTAACATAACACGGACCTGTTCGAGGTATCAAATCACACTAAACAACATCCAAACTACGAATCGCACCTCGAATCGAATTACGAGTTTTCAAATCTTCTAACTTCTATATTTTGAGTGGAAACATATCAAATCAATCCGGAATAACTTCAAATTTTACACACAAGTAATAAATGACATAATGGAGTTATTCCAATTTTTAGAATCGGATTCCGACCCCGATAACAAAAAGTCAACTCTCGGTCAAACTTTTCCAAAAATCTTCTATTTTCCAACTTTCGCTAAAATGCGCCGAATTGTCCTACAGACTTCCAAATCTAAATCCGAACATGCTCCTAAGTTCAAAATCACCATACAAAACTATTTGAGTCATCAAAATTCCATTCCGGGGTCATTTGCTCAAAAGTCAAATCTCCGTCAAACTTAAGAAATCTTTAGCCTTAGATTTCTAGATTCCGTTAAATGGCAAAAATTTGATCTAGGGACCTCCGAATTCAATTTCGGGCATATGACCAAGTCCCAAATCACGATACGGAACTACCGAAATGGTCAAAACTTGGATCCGGGTTCGTTTGCTCAAATATTGACCGAAGTCAACTCAGTTGAGTTTTAAAACTCTAATTCATAATTTAATCCATTTTTCATGCAAAAACCTTCCGAAAAGTTATATGGTCTGCGCACGCAAGTCAAAGAATTATTGATAGCGCTTTTCAAGGTCTTAAAATACTGAGATGATTATTTAATTTAAAGATGACATTTTCGGTCATCACGACAATACTCCCAAACCCCTTAGGATTACATTGTAGATGTTACTAAATGAGAAGGAATGATCCTCAATTTATAGAAGTCCAAAATATTTTCCTTCACGAAAAAGGACTAGCCATATATGGAAAATTTATAATTTTCTTCTAGGAAAAGGAAAAAATTAATTACGGTAAATATGTTGTTCTTTCTTCAAGAAATAGGAAAATTAAATATTGTAAGAAAATCGGAGCAAACACCTAACAAAAAGAACATGTTTTTCATCATAATAGAACATAAATTCAATCCTATATCTAGAGGATTATTAGGCTGTGAAAAAAAGGGAGTTCATCCTCTTTGTGAGGATTCCTGATGACTAATGATACAAGTCGTGGTTGCTACAGATACGTAAGGAAAAACCCATAAGTCTTCTGAATAAGTAATTTATTTTAGATACTTCACATAGGAAGATAAAACAAAAAAGGGGTACATAATAGGCCATTAGGTTTCGAAATCTTCTAAGTTGCTTCCATGCTTCACTAAATAGTACTATTTGTTTTCAATATTATGGGCTTAGTTTTTTTTTTCTTCCTTGATTTGAGTAGAGCGCTTTAATTAGGACAATTTTCTTTTGGGAAAATGCATAAGTACCCTCCTGACCTATACCTGAATTCCCAATTACACATTTTTTCTTTGCGGGAATTCTATTACCCCCCTAAACTTATTTTAAATGGAAATATTTGCATCCTTAACGCAGGCAACCAAACTCTTGGCAAGTGGTGAGCTACACGCACCCCCACATGTATTTTTAGTACTTTTTTGTTCTTTCTTTTTTCTTATCCTTTTTTCTTATTTCTTATTATTTTCATTTTTTTGGTTATTTAATTCTCTTTCTTTTTGTTTTGGTCAGCGTCAACATAAAATGGTGGTCGTCAGAATTTCACAAACATCATTTTTCCGGCGAATTTTTTTTTCCCGGCGATAGAGTTTTATCCCAATCTAAGTGTGTTTTGTTTTATATATATATATAAACTTTTCTTAATAGTGTAATTTATGTGTGAGAGGAAGAGCAAAATAAATAAAAACTAATATAAGCTGAAAAAACTTTTTTCAGTTAAAATTTCAATACAACATTTTTTTTCCAGCCTGGGAAGGTTTTCCGATGATGAATTTTTTTTCCCCAAATCTGAGTGTATTTTGCTTTGCTTATGAATAGATCTTTTTGAGAGTTTAATTTGTGTGTGAAAAAAAAATGTTAGAAAAACGGTTAGAAAAAGTCGCCAGTGAATGAATATCTGCCGGAATTAGAGAAGAAACGAAAAAAAAGTAAAAGAAAAAAGACAAGAAAAGGAAAAGGAAAAAAAAAGTAAGAAAAAATGGTAAAAAAGAATAAAAAATAATCTGAAAATCGTTTTTTCTTGCATACACACACTCTGCCATGTCAGTGTTAAGGGTGCAAATAATTCCATTTAAAATAAGTTTAGAAGGGTAATAGGATTCTCGCAAAGACAAAATGTGTAGTTGAGAATTTGGGTATAGGTCAGGGAGTACTTATGTATTTTCCTTTACTTTTTATGTACCTTTTACGTCTCTTTTGAAATGATTTCTCCTTTACGACGTCGAGTTTTTCTTACAAAGAAAGATAATAAAAACAAGAAACTGGAGAGCACTCGCTCCATTTTGATTGTATTGATCGAGTCCTTTTTCCAAGTCTCGGACACGAAACTTATTATCTCTAAGAACTAGCATGCTAATTTAAGATGTCTAAAACCGTCAAAATAAGTTTGGCCCATAAAGCTAGCTCAGCTCGCTGCTCAAGTAGGATTGGACCAAGATTATTTTAGCTCATTTAAAAGTGAAGCTTATAGGCCCAATCATAGTTATAGCTTGTTTGGCAAAATTTTTTTTTTTTGCCAAAAGCATTTTTGGCCAAAAATTGAGGTGTTTGGCCAAACTTTTGGAAGGAAAAAAAATGCTTTTGAGGAGAAGCAAAAGCGGTTTTGGAGAAGCAGAAAAAAATAGCTTCCCTCCAAAAGCATTTTTTTGAGAAGCACTTTTGAGAAAAATACACTTAGAAGCAATTTTTTAAAGCTTGGCCAAACACTAATTGCTGCTCAGAAGTGTTTTTCAAACTAATTAGTCAAACACAAACTGCTTCTCACCAAAAGTATTTTTGAGAAAAGCACTTTTGAAAAAATACTTCTCAAAATAAGCTGATTTTTGTAATTTGGCCAAACGGGCTATTAGTCCAGTGGCCCTTGAGGCTCAACTAAAGCTCGACCGGGCCAGCCCATGAGCCAAAAAAATTATTCAAATTAAAAATTAAGATAAAGAATTAAGAAAGAGTCAAAGAGACGAGTTTTGCTCATAGATAACACTTAACTAAATAATTAAATAAACACTTAATCAAATGAGTCTTTTCAATTGAGTTACTAGGAGATGATTTCTTAAAATGAATTTGCTTGACTTTTACTTTTAGTATCTCATAGTTGGAATTAGGCATTCTGTTTTGAGCATTGATGATGCAGTAAAATTTATTAGTAAAATAAAATAATCCAGTTCATGTTAGTTTATTGGGAATCCTTCATTTTATTTTTTTCATGTTAAGCATATTCTATGTTTATGTGACTATTGAGTAGATTGTTTTTTATTTGCATATGTCAATAGTTTGGATTAAGATTCTTTTCGTGAAATCTTTTCATTTATTTCGATTATTAATTGGCAATATCTTAGAATTTAACTAACAACTTTAAAGTTTTATAAACACCTAAATCTTTATTGTTACAAATAAAGTTGACTTTCACGAGTACTACGAAGATTATTTATGTAATATTGACATATAACAAACAACAACAACAACAATAATTCCAATGTAATGTCACAAGTGAGGTCTCAGAAGGATAGTGTTATAACCCGATAGGTCATTTATGATTTTAACCTTTATTTATGTGTTCTGGGACTTTGAATAGCTTTGTTTAGACTTTCTCGATTTGCGGGCGCAGTCCTTGTCCCTTTTTTGGGAAGGTTTTTATGATAAAATCGACGAAAATATTAAATCGTGCCTTAAAACTCATTTGAGTTGACTTCGGTCAACGTTGTATGTAAACAAATTCGAATTAGTATTTTGACGGTCCTGGTGGATCCGTATCGTGATTGGGGACTTGGGCGTATGCCCGGAATCGAATTTGGAAGTCCCTAGCTTTGATTAACGTACTTTGTTGAAAACTATAAGTTTAAAAGTTTAAAGAATTTCAAATTTTGACCTTAGGTTAACTTTGTTGATATCGGGTTCGGATTTCGGTTTTGAAACTTGGTATATGTTCATTTCAGTATTTATGATTTGTCTGCAAAATTTGGTGCAAAGCGGAGTTGATTTGACGTAATTCGGACGTCTGGTTGAGAAATTGCATGTTCTTAAGATTCATTGAAAATTTCATTCGTTTTGGTGTCCGATTCATAGTTCTAGGTATTATTTTGGTAAATTAATCGCGTGAGCGAGTTTGTATGGTATTTTTAAACTTGTTTGCATGTTTGGTTTGAGCCCCAGG
Organism: Nicotiana tabacum; assembly: GCF_000715075.1. Lineage (NCBI taxonomy): Eukaryota > Viridiplantae > Streptophyta > Magnoliopsida > Solanales > Solanaceae > Nicotiana > Nicotiana tabacum. Next base: position 131,516,416 of record NC_134087.1, read on the forward strand.
GGGCTCAAATGAGTTTCAGATAGGTTGCGGTTGTTTTTGAACTTAAGGAATTGCTAGTTCTAGTGCAGGTCTTTGACCTCGCAATTGCGAGGTCTATGTTCGCATTTGCGAAAGTGCATGGCTTCTGTCAAGTTCGTATTTGCGAATAAATAGTTGCACTTGCGAAGTAGGGGGATGGCTTGCATTTGTGATCAAAATGATCGCAATTGCGGAAGTCCAAATTCGCAATTGCAAACAAAACCATCGCAATTGCGATGGCGACAAAGATATGGAATCTTCGCATTTACGAAGACTTTCTTGCATTTGCGGGGACGCAATTGCGACATCTACGCCTGAACAAAAGAGGGAAAAAATGGGAATTAGCTCATTTCTTTCAAACTATCAACCCTAAACACCCTAGAGGCGATTTTCCCAAGAAACTTTCTTCCTAAATTCTTTGGTAAGCAACTTTAATCTATTTCTTTTCAATTACCCATTACATTTCATAAGTTTTCAATATTAAATCTAGGATTTTCATGGTAGAAATTAGGGATTTGGGTCGAATTAGGAATTTTTATAAATATAGACCTCAAATTGAGGTCGAATTATGAAATAAATCACATAACCGGGCTCGGGGGTGAATGGATAATCGGATTTTGGTCAGAATCTTGGGATTTGACCAAGCGAGACCGGGGTTTGTTGAATTTTTCAATAATGATCTAAATTGAACCTCTTTCATTTGTAAATAGTTTCTAAAGTCTATTTTGCATCGTTTGGTCAATAATTTGCTAGATTTGGTTGGTTTGGAGGCGTGTTCGAAAGGCAAGACCGTGGTTGAATTTTAAGTTGATTGCGGAGTGAGGTAGGTGTTGGGTCTAACCTTGATTTGAGGGAATTAGGAACCCTTGAGTTATGTGTCATGTGAATTACATGTGTAGCGGCGTATGTGCGAGGTGACGAGTGTATATCCGCCATCAAAATACTTGTTTCCATGCTTTTTCGTATTTCATTGATTATTTTATTCTATGTCTTAACTGTTACATGCTTTAATTGCTTCATATGCCTTAACTTGCTACTTGTCATTTATTATCCTCGCATTAAAAATGTTAATTTCTTCCATGCTTCCATGATTAATTTCTACTTTCCTTAATTGTCTTACTTGTATCCTTTGACTGTCATATATTTGACTTATCTTGTTGCTCAGTATTAATTGTAGCCTTTCTTGATTTGGTACAAGGTTCTTTCTTAATTGGTAGCTTTCATATTCGTTAATCGTAGAGGTTCTTGTGATTCGAGTTGTTAAATTGATTGCATTTATTGATTTATTTATGGATTGGGTTGCACACCGCAACAAGTGGAATAAGGGAGGATTTATATTGGTACGGTGTGATCGGGTTGCGCACAGCAATAGATAAAATAAAGGAAGATTGATATGGTGAAATATGAGAGGCTTATGATATCGACTCTGATTGTATGGTGGGATCGGGTTACGCGCCGCAACGTATATTTACTTATTATTATTATTATTAATATTTATATGGTGGAATAAGAGAGGATCGTGTTTGTACGGTGGGACCGAGTTGCGCGCGTGCAGGTTATTGTAAGTGACCCGCCTTAGCCTCGTCACTATTTCATCGAGGTTAGGTTCGACACTTATAGAGTACTTGGGGTCGGCTGTTGTACTCATACTACACTCTACATCTCTTGTGCAGATTTTAGAGTCAATCCTAGCAACGGTTAGTAGATTGCTCGGGTTGACTATTGGATGGAGACTTGAGGTACAACTGCTTGGCGTTCGCAACCCTGAAGTCCCCTTCTACTTTATCTTAGTTGTGTATTTTCTTTCAGACAACTTTACTTTCATTCAGACATTTTACTTTCATTCAGACCTTTATCTGTATTATTCTATTAGCTCGTACACTTGTGATACCAGATTCGGGGTTGTATTTAGATATTACGATTGTTATGAATTTTCGCACTTTATTTCTATTTAATTGGCATTGGTTAAGTTGATTTGTTAAAAATGGCTTAAAACTATTCTAACATTGGCTTGCCTCGCAAGTGAAATGTTATGCACCATCACGATCCCGATGGTAAAAATTTCAGGTCGTGACATATAGTGTGTACACATACCATACACCCACCTTGTGAAAGTAGAGAGGCTTATTCCGAGAGACCCTTGACTCAGAAAAAGCATAGTCATAATACAATTGAAAAGAAATACATGAATGGGAAACCAAGTAAAAAGAAACAGTAAAAACAACATGATAATAAGATGACCAAACCATAAAAGAAAGCCGATAATAGAGATATGTGTATAAGAAACTATGAGATTCATGATGCATAGGTATGAAAAGAGAATATGTTGAACATCCTACTAACCTTCTAGGCTTCTACTCTAATTTTCGACCTCCATACCCTCCTATCAAGGATCATGTCCTCGGTAAGCTGCATAAATTTATGATTTTGCAATTTTTACTTACTTGCATACTCTCTCTGTTCCAATTTATGTGAACCTATTTCCTTCTTGGTCTGTTCCAAAAAGAATGACCCCTTTCTAAATTTGGTAACAATTTAGCTTAAACTTACACCCTTAATGAGAAGCATTTATAACCACACAAATATTCTGACCCCTTTTTGACTTGTTTAGGACCACGAATTTCAAAAGTCTTCAATTTTTCTTAAACTCCGTGCCCAATCAAACAAATTCACATAAATTAGAACGGAGGGAGTGTTATATAATTAGAAGTGTTAACAAATTTTGCAGAATTTCAGGTTCAAATATAGATTGAAAAAATATCTTACAAAAAATAAAAATTGAAAAAGATGAGAGTTTGTTCGTCCTAGCCCGCTACTCGCTTAGGGGTGAGTTAGGCTAGCTGTTTTAAGGGCCTTTTGAAAGGTAAAAAATTGCACGGGGCGCCCTATTTGGTCGCTCCCATTTAACCTATACCCATTTTTTTAAAAGTTTTAACTTGTACCAACTTTTTAAACAACTTCTGCCCTCTTTCTCCTCCTCCTCCTCCTCCTCCTCCTCTTCTTCTTCTTCTTCTTCTTCTTCTTCTTCTTCTTCTTCTTCTTCTTCTTCTTCTTCTTCTTCTTCTTCTTCTTCTTCTGCTGCTGCTGCTGTTGTTGGTGCTGCTATGAAACTTCAGTTCATGGGATGATTGTCATAAATATGTTTATCATATTATTTAAAAATAAATTATAAATAATTACGTAAGTTAGTAGACAATAATTTGTGAATATTTCCACATACGTAAGTTAGTAGACAATGATAATTCTGTTCTTTTCACGTTTATTGTTTCCAAAATTTATGATTAGATACTGTTGGCAATCTGATTATTTATATAGTATGTTAGAAAGCTTTTTCAAAAACTTCAGCTTATATAATGCTGAAGTTTTTACAAATGAACTAAATAAATTCAGCATCTTCTGCTGAAGTTTTTGAAAAAGCTTTATGACAAAACTAATGAATCCAGGACAAAAAAACTTCAGCTTTTAGTGCTGAAGTTTTTTACAAAAGAACTAAATAACTTCAGCATCTTCTACTGAAGTTTTTATAAATGAACTAAATAACTTCAGCATCTTCTGCTGAAATTTTTGAAAAAGCTTAATGACAAAACTAATAAATAAAAAAGAAGAGAATGCGCCAAAGAGCATGTTGGTTTTGGACGAGCTATATATCTTGTTAGCATATATCGTGCTTCAGCTTCCTTTATCTAGTTTGATGGGGGAATCATCTTGTTGCCCCTCACCAATATAGTCCTAACTCTTGCTGCTGATATAGAAATATGTCCACCTTCGTTTGGCCAAAGTTAATACATAGAATGAGGAAAAGAAGAATGTGGAAATCACAGAAATCATTGTTGCCACGAGCATTAGCGACAACAATATCAAGCACAAGGGACTGTAATGCAATTGTCTTTATGAAAGACAAACTCCAGAGTAGGATGGTCCGGAAAAGCATTTTTTGTTGAGCTGCCTTTGAGTTAAGTTCAACAATTACAAACAAAAATTTCAGCAAATAAAGAACAAAACTTCAGCTACTATGCTTAAGTTCAACAATTACAAACAAAAACTTCAGCACACTTGGTTTAACACACTTGCTACTTCAGGCCCGTCTACGTAGAATGAGGAAAAGAAGAATGTGGGAATCACAAAAATCATTGTTGCCACGAGCATTAGCAACAACGATATCAAGCACAAGGGACTGTAATGCAATTGTCTTTATGAAAGACAAACTCCAGAGTAGGATGGTCCGGAAAAGCATTTTTTATTGAGCTGCCTTTGAGTTAAGTTTAACAATTACAAACAAAAACTTCAGCAAATAAAGAACAAAACTTCAGCTACTATGCTTAAGTTCAACAATTACAAACAAAAACTTCAGCACACTTGGTTTAGCACACTTGCTACTTCAGGCCCGTCTACTAGAATGCTGAAGTTTTGCGTGATTGCCTTTGCTACTTCAGCCCCGTATACTGAAGTTACGCGAAAAAGTGGTAACACTTGCAATTTTTTTGATAAAGTGGGCATAAGTTAAAACATGATCCAAAAAGCGGGTATAAATGCAAACGCCCCTTTTAAAAGTCGGGTCGGCCTCTCCTAGCCCATCAAATTCCATGACCTGTGAGGCCTGGGCTTGGCTGGGCTGGCTACCCGTTTTAACAGCTCTATTGGATACTTTACTTGTAGGAGTATATGAAATAACTTGAGGTCAGATTCCTTTAGTTTCCATTTTTCTTCTCTATTCTTTTTTGAGCGGTGATAGGTGAATAGGAGGTAGGGAGGTATTAGTGAGAAATTTGAATCCTTTAAGTGATGTAGTGTGAATTATGAAATTGTATGCGTAAATTCAATAGACTTGGAATTTGTGCACAACAATACTAGCTTTATCGTATTTTTAGGCCATGTAATTAGTGGCATATATTCAGTGTTACACAAACAAAAGATGACAAAGGTAAGATGCTTTGCCCTCCATCCTAAGACTTTGGCATGCATGCTTACACTTCTCTTGAAGAACAAGCATGGAATATAATTTCATGAACAAACAATTTAAGTAGCTGCAAGCAGAGAGTAAATGGAAACAGTACCCAATAATCTTCTTTACATTGCCCTGCAACTGCAAATAAATTAAAGGAGGAGATTGTATTAACTTAAAGGAAGATCGACAAGAATAAGAAAAATGTTAGATTGGGCACCAATTATTATAGGTTATCTTCTGTTCGTACTTCTCTCGCCTGGACTATTATTTCAGCTTCCGGGGAATCAGCGTCATGTCGAATTCAGCAGTTTCGCTACGAATGGGAAAGCCATTCTCCTCCACACCCTACTTTTCTTCGTCTTCTTTACCATCCTCATTTTGGCGTTTCGTATTCGCATTCGCTTTGGCTAGCTCCTGGTTTCCCATGTACACTCTTTTGTTTGAAAGATATTGTTAATTAATAGGTTCAGGTATTCTGGGTGGGATTTATTGGATTTTGTACCGTTATTGTAATGTTCTACCTCTGCCTTTTCATTTTTTTGTTGTTTGTTTCTTGTCTGCTCAAACAAGGGAAATTCTATTCAATATGACAGTTTAAATTTAGGTTGTCTGCTGAAAAATTTACGCTTTGTGCATTTTAAGTGGTACACTTTTTTGTTTTTGAGTTTAACACCATCCATGGTTGGTTTGATTTCTATAGATGTCTGGAATAAGATGCTTTATGTGTAATATCTTATTCCCTTCCGTCTACTTTTTTACGATCCATAATATTGTTTTTTTCAAGATATTAAGAAAGAATTAACTTTTTCTTTCAAAAGTTGCTATTAAAGTAAAGAGCGTAGGAATAGTTTGTTATATTTTTAATAAGAAAATTAAATTTTAATATGGTCAATTTCATTGTTAATTAATGCTAAAAGGTGAATTCTTTAATACATGTGAAAAGAGCGAAAAAAATCACTTAAAATAGGTAGTGAACAAAGATCAAAGGCTTTGTTAGTTTGAATGTGGGAGTTTGATATCATTCTATAAGATTAGTGGGGAGTTCGATTCGATACAATAAATTGTGTCCATGATAAATTCACAAACCTTAAATTTTAGAATCGCCTATATATGACGTATTGTCAAGGTGCCACTCACTTCCCTATGAATTTGTTGGTTTGAGTTTTTAAACTAGATTTAATAAGAAAGTTTTTTTAAATATGTCTTCTAAAATCAGAATAATAAGTTTTTTAAAATGTATTTTCTAAAATCAGAATAATTCTTTTTTTACTTACAGAGACAAGATTCTGTAAAGTAACTAGTATTAATTTTTAAAAATTATATTTTAATAATCCATTTAAATAACTATAAATATATTTAAGTTCAAACGAACTAGGTCCTAAATATGAATAAATTCTGATTTAAAAATTAGTTTTTTGCTAGAAATATTCATAAAAATAATACCGTGTATAGACAAACAATGATATAACCATTTCCCTTGGAGGCATGGCACCCTGACAATAGGATTTAGCTCTTCTCTTCAAATGTATTTCTTTGAAAAGCTTTTTTTGAACAAATGCTTTCAAAATCAATTAGTTTTTAGAAGCTTGACCCAACATGCTCTTAATCTTGTAGTACAAATTCTTTTTTATGTTGTTTTCTCTTTCAGCAAATTTAGATGAACATCTTGAAGACCACCATTTATATTTGAGAGAATTACACATAAGTACATAAGTACATTTCACATATAATCTATATATATATAACTTTGTAAAGTCATAGCCCGAAGATAATAAGCCAAAATTCAATATCCAATTTCAAATTGGTTCTTGAAATAGCTAATGTATCTAATTTTTTTTATTAAAACCTCAAGCTTCTAATCCAATTTTTGAATCACACTAAAAAAAATATTGTAATAATGGTGGTTTTTACCTGCCGCTATAAGCATTTACCTACAACATTTAATCATAATTAATTAATATATATAATTTTATATTCATGAAAAGTATAACATTGATATAGTTTAGTACAACATGGAATATGAATAAATATTTATGGAGAATATTTGTGTCATCTTGATAAATCTACTAAATACAATACATCTTATCTCAACCTTTTTATCTTTATTTGGGTCTAAATTATAATCTCCCATTATTCTCATTTCAATTAAATTGACCGCCCATGTCCCTTGGAATTATACCTGTTTAACGGGTCGGGTTGACCCATTTTCGGACCGGCCCAGATCAATTGTAACCCGAACCGGCCCGAATCGGTAGTTAGAGGGCCGGGTGGGCTGGGTTAGGGGGTTTAGGGGGTTGATTCGTATAAAAATAATTCGATTAACCGGACCAGTCAAAACCTGATCAATGAAAAATATTGTTGAACCGGTTAACCGGCCCTGCCCGGACCGGTTCAACGGCTATTTTCTGAATTTTTTATTTTTTATTTTTATTTTTTAAAGGGATATGACCGCTGGCAACGGTCAGCTTCAAATTTGGCCGTTGCCCAACGGGTTGATTGCAAGAATAGCTCTTTTTTGGGCAATTTTTTTTTTAAAAAATAACACTTTTAGTAATTATTAATTTAGCCCTTTAAACTATAAATACATCCCCATCTTTTTTTATTTCTTCACTCATCTCTCATTTCTCAAACTTAAATTCTCAATTCAAGCTAAATCATGCCCTGTACTTCTAGAGTGCGCTCATATATTTGGGAACACTTTGAGGTGGTAGAAGAAAATGAAGAAGTTCACAAAGTAAAGTGCAAGAACTATGGTCTAGTCTTAAATCTTCGTCTAAAGTGAGTGGGCACAGACTGTTTAAGGAGGCATATAAAGAGTTGTCTTGAGCGTCCTCCAGAAATTCGTATTTAAGTTGATTTGAGACAATTTATGTTATTTTAAAATTATTAGACGTATTTATGCTTAATATTTTAGTTAGTTAGATTAATTTGAAGTATTATTATGCAATGAAAATTTAGTTTTACTCTTTTTTTGTTAATTTAGTTGTTGTTAAATGTAAACTTTAATTTGTAAGTTTAAAATAAAAACTTGCAAATTATAAGTGCAAATTTTTTCCATCTTCATTGTATTCTATTATCTTACATTCTTAATGAAATGTTCAAAATTTCAAATATAAGAATTTTAAAGTCTTTGCATCCTTTTATTCAAACTCTTTTTATAAGATTGTTTTTTTGTTTTATATTTTTACTTTATATTAATATAAATTACGATAGTTATACAAAATACAAAAAAAAAAAATAACAATAACCCGGACCGGCCTTGCCCCTTGAACCCATAATCGTTCCAGTTTATTTTTTACCGGGTGGACCCGGACCTGTTAAGCCCAGTTTGAAAAACTAATAACCGGCCCGGATTAAAAACTGGTTGGTTATCTTTTTTCTCAGCCCGTACCGACCCGTCCCACCCGTTAAACACCTTTACTTGGAATTGATGCCTAGTTTACTTGATAAGTCATAAGCCTTCCTCAAATGTAGTGAAGTGTCGAAGCTTCATTCATTAGCATAATATCAATACTGGAGCCCGTTTGGCTTCACTGATTTAGAGTAGCTGATAAACATTAGGTGCTGAAAAATATTTTTAAGTGCTGAAATTGATTTAAAAAATAAGCAGTTACGTGTTTGGATAAAAGTGTTGAAATTAATAATATGCAGTTGAAGAACTGGGTATACGAAGAATTTTGTTTTAAAAAGAAGTATTTTAGGAATAGAATAGTAAATATTTTGATTAAACTTAAATTGCTTATAAGCTGAAATTTGATAAGTTGGGGGAGACTAACTTATGACTTTTGGCTTATTTTTGACCTACAAGCATTTAACTTATAAACACTTTTAATTTTACTAAATGCGTATAGCTAAAAGGTAATTATGAGCCACACCCTCACATACTTTCCAATTTTCCCTTTCCCACCCACGAAGCAATAAAAAGTTGTATTTCAAATAAATTGAGATCTGTCACTTTTGGGCCACTTTTTCTAGATCTTTGGCTGTCATCAGTCACCCCTATTTTCCATTCATTTCATCTGCTCAAACCGACAAGTTAATTGTGTGAGGAGCAATGGCGGACTGGGGCCCAGTGTTGATAGCAGTGGTGCTGTTTGTGCTGTTAACTCCGGGCCTATTATTCCAGCTTCCCGGCCGTGGAAAAGTGGTTGAATTTGGGAACATGCAAACTAGCGGCGCCTCCATTTTGGTCCATACCATTATTTATTTTGGCCTCATCACTATCTTCCTCCTTGCCATTGGCGTCCATGTCTACACCGGCTAAATAATTTTACCTTCACTTGTTGTAAGTTGTAACAAACTCTCTTCAATTGGATCTTACATTTCCGAATTGCTACCAGATTGTATCAATTGGGTGAACTGTTGGGTTTTTTTCCCCCTTTACCTTAATTACTCAAATACTTCAAAGCATTATGCACTACTTTTCTTAGGTTCATCAATTGACAGGATCGTTAGAATCTGCAAATTTTTCTTCGCTCTTTGGAATAATGATTGGACTTCAAGTACGATGATGAAAAATCGAATTACTATTCGTCTCCTAATCCCAACAAGGGAGTAAATCAATGAAAGAATGTGATGAGAGATTGATTTCGTAAAAATTCGGATTGTGGAAAATTATCTGGTAGTAATATATAAAATGTGCTTAGTGTTTGGACAATATTTGGTTGAAGTTGAGGTTGAAAAGGAGTATCTGTTTGCATATAATATTTCACATTAAAATTGAAAATGAAATAAGTTTTATATTTAGTTCCTGTGTCTTTGGTGGGAGTTTACTGGGTAGTTGTTGTTGTTGTTGTTGTTGTTGTTGTTGTATTTAGTTCCTGTGTTTGAAACATCAGACTATGTACCAAAGAGAATGACTTGTGGTCAATGTACTTATTATTTTATAGCCATATGTTATTTTCCTAGTTGATTTTTGTTTTCATTGTTGTCACTGCTTGATATTACCTCTACCTATGTGAGATTTGCAAAGCATAAGTTTAATGGATTTCCTGAACTGGAAAAGAAGGATTCGCATAGCCGGTCCAACTAATTTGAGATTGAAGAGTAGTTGATTGATCATCACTGCTTATTGCGCATTATTGTTTGCCTTAACTGATGCTTCATTGTTGTTCGATGATCAAGCCATTCCTTTTTGGGCATTTCCCCTCAGTGCTTTGCTATTCACTTTTCCTTCTTCCAAATCTTCAATTTTACCACATACGCCTTGAATCCTGCTATTGCCTAAATAGAGAATGGGAATGACTGTCCCCATTTCCATGTTATTCCATCCAAAAGACAGGCTAGTTTGAGTTCTAGAGTTAGCTCAGACCTATCAGTCGCATCTCTTGTTATAGTTTCAAGTGTCATACTAAGACTAGGAAACAGGGTTTAATGATTTCTCTGGTGAATCGACCATTTCCATATCTATATTCTTTCTTGAGGATGAAATGGAGATAAGCTGAGAATGGTTTGAAGAAAAGTAGTGAAACCTGCAATGGCTACTAACTTCGCTTTTACTTTCTCATAAAGCATGTTATGTCTGAGTAGTAGTAGCAGCTATTTCTCTTCCTCCTTGCTATTCGCTTTTTCTTTTTTTTCCCTCGTTTGAATTTTCAAAAAGCATCTTATGTCTGAATACTAGCAGCTAGCCTCCCCTAAGGCCTTTCCCAGCTATGCGTGTGATCACATAGGTGGAGTTGTAGTTATATTTCCATTAACCAGTAAATCGGTTAGTGTCAGAAATGAGCTAAATTGTTCTCTGTTTCATGCATCTTAGCTGATCAAATGCCCTTCTCTTGGCGAGTTATTTGCCGTAGTATCATTTGGGCATAAGCGTGCAGCTCGTATTGTTTTTGTGTTGGGAGTGCTGGTGGGGGTGCCATCCTCCCAAAGGTTAACGCAAATCTGATGTCTAACGACCTACTGCTTATTGCAACTATTGAAATTACGAACTATACTATAGCAGTGTTTAGATGATATATCTAACCAAGGCTTTGGGAATTCACATAAGCTAGATTCTAGTGCTTGATGAAGGGATTTAAAGGAGCTTCTTAGTGCATTCTTGAATAACAATGAAAGTATTTATAATCTTTGTTGCTGCTGATTTTGAGGTGACCAAACTTCACTCTCTTGTCAAAAGATAAAAGCTTCTATTCTTGATTTGGTCAATTTCTTCTGGTGTCCAACTCAGAAATTCAATACAACAGTCACATATTGTCAATATTTGACTGCTACTAACAGATTTCTTGCCGCCACTTCTTTGGGCAGTGCAGTCAGATCTTTCTATAACAACATTCTTATATAACAACACAACATTTCTCTATAAAAGTCAAATTTTTTCGGAACCAAATCTCATGTTCTATTATAATATATGTTTTTTAGCAATTCGCTATAACATCCAAAAATATCCGGAACAAACAAGACTGTTATAAAGAGGTTTGACTGTGTAACGAAAATGAGTAGATAATATTGACTAAGAACAAGAAGGAAAGAAGAACAACTTATTAAAAATACTATGTAAGCCACTGCCTTGAAAACGATTTCGGCACGACTGGGTGCAAATCGTTAAGACCGATCGCTCAGCAAGGTTCCACAACACCTCCAAACACGCACACTCGTGGTTGGAAGTTTAGAATTTGCACAAAACAGTTGCCCAGAAGGAAGAGAAGATGAAGGTATTTTCAGTAGCTGTTACGGAAATTAAAATGTTGTAGGAAGAAAGTAATGATTAGCAAAGATGAATTCTTGGTTAAGAATTGAGTGAATACGATGGCTAATGACCATCCTATTTATAGGCAATTAGGGAGGTTGCATGTATGACAAGTGTGGAGAGTCTTTTAACACTTGTACAAATATATTAGTCCACTTGACTTCAATATTAACAAGTGTACCTAGTCTTTCATGCATGAAGACACATGGTAGATTTGCATAACCACTTGTCAAAGTCATTCAACACTTAGCTTTAAATCAATGTCACATGTAAAAACTCTTGTCATGTACCAATTATCTAAGAGTTTTTGGCCACAAGCTTTATGCAAGAAGCCATTTGGAAATAGATAGGACATTTGAAATAAAAAGACCCATGGCTATTGGTTGTAAATGAATTTTCAAAAAGAAATCTTTGATTTTGTATTATAAATAATACCAACAGACTGTACAGTAAAATGACAGTTCAATTATTATTTGCTAGGGTTGCCAGCAGAAACATTAGTACAAAGGTGTAGAACTGTTGGCTTTGTGAACTGGTTATGAGGCATATTGATTCACTTGTCAAGCATATAAAAGGTCAAATAAGAGGGGTGAATTAGTTGTAGTCCGAGGAATATGAAATGGAACAAATTTATTATGAGATTTTCCTCGTTTTCTGGTTCATCAACTATACATAAAATGTCAAGAAAGAAGTAATGAAAATGATTTTTAAGCTTTTTGTAAACAAAGCTACTCATTCAAGTTCCGTCTTCCATTCCGAGTTCATTTTGTATTGAGCTCCTCTGTACTAATTAATAACATTATAGGAAAAAAGATTTTCTGTCTACACCGCTTTTCAGAAAGAAACAAAAAAATTGATCGACAAAATTTAGTTAAAATAGGCACTACACTAAGAGATCCTATGTGATCTTCCTTTTTAAATTTTTTCATTTTTACTAATGTGATCTTTGTTGATCATGACATCACTTAATTTCTAGTTTTTGAAATGTTCTGCAATTGGCACAAGCAATAAAACTCAGTCACTACCTTAATATTTTCCATCCACCGGTCTAAAATAACATTATACTTTAATTGTTACGAGCTTTTAAAGTAGAATAACTTTATGCAAAGATGAAGAATCAGTTATTTTTAGGAATCAGCTAAGTGTTTGCCATTTTAGACAAATAAATACATTAAAAGAAACTTATTACAATAAATAGTGTCAAGACGACTTGCAAAGTATTTCATGCATATGTTCATAAGATAAATCGTACTTTCCTAATAAACCAATCAGGGCTTAACAAGCGATAAAGAAGTGCCTTCACCGCGATACCAATCTAATAGATGCATGACATAGGTTTGCATATTGATTTCTCTAAATCAACCATGGTTAATTAATACATATGTTTCTCTATTAAATAATTTAACTATGACAAATTAATAAGATTTGTGTAAACAACGAGTCCCAAAGATTCAGATTTTAATGAAAAGACCATTTCCACTTTTGTTTAATCCATTTTTGTGATGGTTGCAATAGTTCTTTTCAAGAAATGGAAAAAAAACATAATAGTACAAAATGTAAACCACAATAATGACATAATGATGATGGCAACGATTATAAAGCACACATTAATTATTAAATGAAAATTAGGTTAGCGAGTTGACAAATGATTGAAAAGAAGTCTTTAGAAATGCAATCCGAAATATAATTGAAGTGAAAGGGACTTGGTTTTGTGTTATTTGGATGTTTATCATCAACCACTATCTAGCCAAACCTAATCCCAAAATCATTTACATATAAATGCACCAACTTAACTACTTTTCTTTCTTATAGTCCATCTTTTTTCTCCCTCCAAAACTAGGGTTTTCTCATTATTCATCGCGACAATAGCTTTTATTCTTGGTCATAGTTATTATATTGATGATCTACGAAGAATATACAACGGTAAATGAGTAATCTTCTTATTCTTCAACTTTCATTTCTTTTTCTTTTTGTTAATACTAGCTATCAAGTTTCAAATGTGATGTTGGAATGGCTCAATCTAATCAAAATTTCCAACATATTTGGTCCTTTAATTTGATTGAGCCGTGCCAATATCATATTGGCTTCCAGCGAGTTGTTCCTTGTCTTTATTTTTTCATCTAATGTCATACTATGGGGGTGTTTGGCATGACGGAAAATATGTTCGAGCAGAAATTGTGTCATCATCCAACACTATCTAAAATTTAAGTATTATTTTAAATGGACGAGAAGAGAAAAATATAAGTGAAGAAAGTTGCTTTTTACCATTAGTGGAAGATATTTTTCAAGGAAAATATCTTTTAGTATTAGATGGCCTGAAATTGACTTATCTTCTGAAAAATACTTTCCTTCCTGCCAAACACATCCGTGCCTCTTAAAATCTATGTCTCTATCTCTCTTTGGGTTAGAGTATTATTTCAAATTTAATGCTCATATTCAGAAAGTCTAAATTTTCTCAACTTTCTCCAATTCAGGACCACTATAATTAGTATTGACATTTTCTTTTTCGATCTTGGATTTGGCCAACTTGTTCTCCTTGGATCATATAAAGATGGGATTGATATTATTCCTAAGGTATCAAACTGTCGATGTGTCGTCTCTCTCTTGTTATATTGACATAGCCAGTAGTTTGGTGAATAAACAATTTTTCATGTTCTTTATGTATTCATATGCAGAATCGAATATCTTTTTCCATACAGAATGTCATGATTTGGCATAACGCTGAAATAAGACTTGAAAGCATATATAATGTTTTAATAGAGTTAAGAGATTATTTTTTTCACTCGATGTCCCGTAATGGTATTAGGATCCGACTAAGTCTGCATTCACACTGAAAAGTCCAACATTTGGGAGGTAAACCGCTCTCTGACAAACACGCAGACTTCATATCGAGGGCGTGAATCCGAAATCTCTGGTTAAAGATAACTATTGGTGTTAAGAGATTTATTATTTCTCAAGAGTATCTTTATTAAAGGTATATATATATATATTTGAATTTTTGTGAAATTTGTAAAAGAAAAAAGAGAAACGTTTCAGATGACGTAATATTATATTGAATTTCTTTTTTTTTTGTTGTTGAGAAAATAGACAGACTCTGCATATCCTATAAAGAGTATAAACTTCTAATAGGATGCAATTTCTTTTCTCTTTATTTCTTTCTTAGGTGGTGTAGGTTTTAGCTAAAGAAAAAAAAAATGATATTTTTGTACCTTTGAATTTTCTTGCTAAAATCTATCTTAGGAAGAACCCACCTTCAAAAGAAAATTTATTATATCCTTATAGTTTTAAAAGTGATTTCTTTCTTATACGAGTGGTAGAAAGAAAATGGGAACCAAATAGAACTAACTAGCAGATGGCTATGGTCTCTGATGATTCTACCCTCTGGTTTGATTGTTTTTATCATAAGTTCCGTCAATGTTTATCTTATAATGATTAGTAGGTGGGTACCATCTCATTGGTATGTGAAACTTAGGTTTTGGGATTATAGTAATATGTGCGATTGAAATGAACTCACCAAAGTTGAGTCTTAATTTTAGTTTGACAAGCGATTGAAGTTGTGTGGTTGAAGAAGTTAGAGTTCCTATTAAGCGAAGTGTTCCACAGGATAATAGGTATTAAGGTGGAGTTTGGAGTTTTGATGGAGGCATTTGTTGTATTGTTGGTAGTGTCTTTGAGACACGTATCTTTTATCAAGTGGACAAAGTTGTATACTTGTGATTTTTGAAGATTGAGCAAAGTCCATAAATGGTATGAATTTTTGCACGAGAAGAAGATGTGATATATGTCTTCTAATTAGTTTGGAGTATTTTTTTTTTGAACGGGAAGTCTTTAGTAGGTAACTTGTGGTGCACAAATAACCACATGAAATATTTCAGCTTGTTCAAACACTTAAGTCGCCAGATACATGAGGTAGTGGTAGTGTTTGGTGGCTTTATTAGGTTGATGATTTGTAATTGTAGTAGGTAGGTTGACTTTGTGGCAAAATTCCCAATGAGTGCTTGGTTTCAGAAGGATTGATCAGTGTTTTGTGAGAAAGAGATGTAAATCTTGTTGACTTTGTGTACAGTATCAGGGTGTAGTGTTAGAGATAATTTATCAAAGTAGCATGAATGATTTGTAAGGGTTGAAGACATTGTTTGTTGTTCCTCCATATATTGTAGAGGCCCCTGTATTGAATATCTTAAACATGTATTATTAGGGATCCAGTTGTCATGCCAGAGATTTATTTTTTTCCCATATCCTATGTTCCAGAAAAGCCCTGAGCGGAATAGAGGATTTGCTTTGGTCATGCATTTCCAAATATATGAATCAGCAGGTTTTGCCTCGAGTATGTCTACTCGTCTATGCTGGTGTAACGATCCGACCGGTCGTTTTGAGCTTTTGCACTTGATCGCCAGTTCTCGGGCATGACTTGCCTCGTGTAATGTATTTATGACTGATGTAGATCGTTGGTTTTGATTTTCAGGAAAATCGAAAGAAACTTGAAAGAACAGTCTCAGATGAAAGCTTCGAATTTGAAAGGTTTGACCAAGAGTTGACTTATTTGTATATGAGCTCGGATCGGAATTTTTATGATTTGGTTAGCTTCGTTGGGAGATTTATGACTTAGGAGCCTAATCAGAATTGATTTTGGAGGCTCGGAGTAGAATTAGGCTTGAATTGGCGAAGTTGAGATTTTGGCGATTTCCGGTTGGTAGGTGAGATTTTGATCCGGGAGCCAGAATGGAATTATGAGAGTTGCAGTAGCTTCGTTATGTCATTTGAGATGTGTGTGCAAAATCTCAGGTCATTCGGATGTGGTTTGGTTGGGTTTTTGATCGAAAGCGTATTTCGGAAGTTTTTAGAAAACTTAGGCTTGAATCCGATGTATTTTGAGTGATTTGTTGTTGTTTGAGGTGTTTTGATGATTGGAACAAGTTTGAATGAGGTTTTAGGATGTGTTGGTTCCTTTGGTTGAGGTCCCGGGAGCCTCGGGTGGTCAATCGGACCATTTTGGAGTTTGGAAAATTGTAGATTTTGTTCCAGCAGTTGCAGGTATCTTGGCCTTCGCGTTCGCGAAGAGGATCTCGCGTTCGCGAAGGGCCGGGTTTCGTAAGCTTCGCGTTCGTAAGGGTCCATGCCACGTTCGCGAAGGCTTGTGAGGGGACTTCATCGTGTTCACGAGTGTGTATACGCGATCGCGAATGAGGATTTGGTCTGATGGTCAGTTATTCATCGCGTTCGCGAAGGTCAAGGCCATGGAAGCATTGCGTTCGCGTAAGGTAAAAGTTGGTCAACGCAATTTTGTGCTACGCGTTCACGAGAGGTTGACCGCGTTCGCGAAGAAGGAAAGTCAGGCTTGGGCAGAATATTTTTAAATCGTCTTGTCCGCGATTTTGGGTCTATTTTCACCCATGGCTGCTCGTTTTTGGAGATTTTTGAAGGAAATTAAAGAGGGATTCAAGAGGAATCAACTTGAGGTAAGAATCTTAGTCTTAAAACTCGATTATATTGTGAAATCCACCTAGAAATTCATGGAAACTAAGCCTAAAAATTGAAGAACTAGGGCTTGAGAAATTGGACTTTTGATTTGGGATTTGAAAGACCATTTGGGGTCGGATTTGAGAAATTTTGGTATGTATGAACTCGTGTAGAGATAAGTCATCTAATGATGTAAAAAATTCTGAGTTTCGAGAAGTGGGTCCGGGGCTCGGGTTTTGGCAATTTCGGGATTTGTGCCCGTTATTGATTGTTTTCGCTTTTGCTTTGTTCCCTTAGCGTATTGTGATGTATTCGTTCTGATTTTGGATAGATTCGACGCACGTGGAGGCCGATTTGAGGGGCAAAGGCGTCGCGAGCTAGAGATTTCGCCGGTTCGAGGTGAGTAATGATTGTAAATGATATCTTGAGGGTTTGAAACCCCGGATTCGCACATCGTAGTGCTATATTGAGGTGAGACACGCGCTTGATGATGAACGTGTGGTCATTTACTATTGGGGATTGTGACTTGGTCAGTCCCGATTGACGCTTCTACCGCGTATTTGATTGAAACTTATTTGTTATCATCATTATTTGGAGTGATTGCCATATTTGGACTTCGAGCCAACTATTTGAACCCTCTGGGGATTTTTATCACTATTTCCTCAATGTTTTGACCTACTACTTGAACTCAGTCGTACTGTTTTCAACTGTTTTACAACTCAGCCACTTTTACTCGGTTTTGAAACTAAAATGATATAGTAAATGATGTTTTGGACTGAGATCTACTGTTTTTACTAATGCCTGAGGGGCTTATGTGATTTATGGACTGAGTATGGCCGAGGGCCAGATGTGAGGATACTAAAGGATCGGGCTGCGCACCGCAGCAGCGTTCTACTGATACTGATATTAGGCCGAGGGCCTAGATTTTTATGCCACGATATGGCTTAATATTGTGCTTGGGCCGTAAGGGGCCCCTCCCGGAGTTTGCACACCCCTAGTGAGCGCCGTCGACGAGATATATGGATCGGGCTGCACGCCGCAACGATATATGGATCGGGTTGCATGCTGCAGCGGTGCTGGTACTGTTTTATGTGTTTACTTTATTTTATTTGTCTGCCATTATCTATTGTTTGTGCTACTTCATGTGATATCTATCTGATTGCCTGGCATTATTTGTTAATTGAGTGTTGTGCCCGAGGGGCAGATTTTCGTGCTTATCTACACTATTTGTTTTGCACTCATTTGCGTAACCGTTGAAAAAGTCATTTTTAAAAGAGGTTTAAACTGAGCTAAGATGTTTTTCCAAGGATGTCAAAGTTTCACTGCTTTTACTCAAAGGGTTTTAGACTGCTCTATACAACATGATGGTTTGTTTTACGTGATTTCTTACTGCTCAGTTATTATTTACCTTTATTACTCACTAAGTTGGAGTACTCACTTTACTACCTACATCTCGTGTGCAGATGCAGGTATTTGTTCACCCGGTAGCGGGTTTTGAGATGGTCAGAGGCTAAGTTATCGGAGTTTAGCGAGGTGGCTGCCAACGTTCACAACACCATTTTTTCTCCCTTTTTGCTCATCAGTCCTGTTTTTTTTTGTATATTTCAGACCTTGTAGTTGTATTTATACTCTAATAGATGCTCGTGACTTGTGACACCCCGGTTAGGGCTGTGTCGGGTTGGGTTTCCGTTTGTTATCTCTATTTTCGCTAAATATTGCTATTGAATCATATTTGAAGTATCTTTATGTTATTAACTGCTTAAAGAAGTGTACTGTGTTGGTCTGGCTGGCCTTGTCTTCACGAGAGGCGCCATCACGACCCGGTTCGGGGTTAAGGTCGTGACAAGTTGGCATCAGAGCTTAGGTTATATAGGTCTCACGAGTCATGAGTAGGTTTAGTTGAGTCTCGCGGATCGGTACGGAGACGTCTGTATTTATCCTCGAGAGGCTGCAGAACCTTTAGGAAAAATTTCACATTCTTGAATTCTTATCGTGCGTCCTTGATCCAGCTTGAAAAGTAACTCTTGAAATTCCTTCCACGCGTTCGCATGCGCGCATGAGCACTCAGTATCAGATGTGCCTTGATGGCTTGTGATTCCCTGATCGAGGGGCGAGATGTGATATCTGTGAGTTTGATGTTGGGCCAGTCTTGAGAACTTGAGGCCGGATCTTTGCCTATGGCTTGAGCACCGAGGTGCTGATTGTGTGAGCAAGTGCTTTGAACTTATATGTTCAGTATAGTCCCTATTAGTGGGAGAGACGGTTGGATAACTATGTGATGAGTATGTTAGTAATGCAAGATGTATATATATGACTTGGAAGTGACGATGAAGGTCTGCTGGAGGATAGAAAAACTTTTAGGTGTTTGAATTCCATCTTGGTTTGAGGTGTAGCCCTGAGTTATGGGCGTATGAGGGATCTTTCAATGTTTCCCAGTTGAGAGTGAAGTAAATTTCATGTTGCGGTATGAGTTTAGACTCAAGAAGGCTAAGTAACTGCGTACAGTTTGTGATAGTGGAAGGTATACAGAAATGTTAATTGAAGGCAAAACAGGTGGGTTATCTCTTGCGAAGAATTTTGGGGTTATGTGACCCTTATATGTCTGTTAGAAGATATCATTTACCAGTGAAATATAAATGTTGAAATTTGAATGCGGGTCACTTCAGAGAGCAAGCTTGACTGTTGCGCGAGTGAATTGCGAGATTTGCAGAAGAGTTAAAATTCTAGATGATCTGTGTTTTCACCAGTTTATAAAAGATTTGAGTTTAATCTCACTATAGTATTGTGGCATCAATAGAGTATAAGTGTTATGAGTTATCGAGTGTGTTTTGATCTATGGTTTCGAGCCAAGTGGGGGAGTTTGCTGTTGATTTGTTGATTGCACGGTTATGTGCTATGTTGGTTCTAGTTTGAGGCGCACTGGTGAATCAGTTATGGCTTACGGAGATTGAGACCGAGGATGTCTCGAGTAAAGGAAAATTTTTGATAGAGGTTATGTCATGCTTCATAGGTGTATGGGAATCTCAGAGTGTCTTGAGCTGTTGTGGTAATGGATGCTTGGTGCATAGAGCAGGAAGTGACTTGGTTGTTCTAGGATGAGGTTACACCCTGCGGTGTCGGAGTGCTATTGAGACACGGGTGGTTCTGTTCATTTGATCAGGCTAATTGCAGTTTGAATAAAGTGAATGACTCTCGAGAATGGTTCTAATATGTTCAAGATTTTACATATAACAATTGGGTATTTTAAAGTTGTATATGTGGTTAGAAACTGAGTTTTCATTGGAAGATATCGAGACTTGTGGTATTTTCTTTATAAATTATGAGATTCTATGTATCAGTACTAGAAAGGTAAAGGTAACAAATTTAGATTCCCAGGAAGTCTCTTCAGAGTGAAGCACTTTGATCGTGGTGCTCGTGGGAATATCTGAGAAAGTATTCAGCGGCTTATGAGCCTTAAACGGTGTGGCATTATGCTTGGGTCCCGTCTGGTAAGTCTGGGTTGAGGAATTGTGATGTTATAGCAAGAATGAGTATCAAGTTGAAGGTAAGTCAGAAGGAAATTCGAATAGATGGGATAGCTTGGTAGTAGGCTGAGTTGGTATGGTAAGAATATGATTAGTTCTTTGGATGCTTGAGATAATGAGTTTCTACAGGTGTTTCTCGGCAATTCTCTTGGGTTTTAGTGATTTGCGTAGCTTGGTTGAGTTAGAAGGATTCAGTCCTGGCAGGTCTGGTTTGTGCAAGGGGAACTCGGAGAGTTCTTGATGATTTCGACCTCGGTTGGAAATGTATATTTTCTATGGGCTTGAGGAGCATGGTATGTATAGTGATTTCTTTTAGATGGGAACAATGGAAGTTCTTGGTTGGTTGAGTACGTAGATGTTTGTGGCTCGGAAGGAAGATAAAGTTCTCATGTTATCCTGAGATGGTATGGTATATGCGGTAGGTTGTGGAGGATTGAAAATTGCGTGTGGAAGGTTACAGTTCAGTTCTGAACGGAAAGTCATGAATTCTTAGGTAGCACGGGCAGTTTCAGATGATTAAGGAAGTGGTAGTGCTAATTGGGGTGATTTGACGAGGGTATATGTTTCAGAAAAGACAATGTGATTAAGTTGATGGTACTTCGGTAGTATTGCGGCACTTTCTTGTTAGATCGACTGGTGATATTCGAGTTTTGCTTGGTGGCACAGGGAAATATTTGAGTATCTATCGTGGAATGATTGGGTATTTGAGGCGTAGCATGTATTCGGACAACGAAATTGGGATCAGATATGGTAATTCATGGACCGTGTGGATTTGGAGATGGAAGTTCTCATATTCAGGCTATGTTGTGGTTATGGATCATATGTATCGGCACTGTTTAACGACAATCGGGATTTGGAGGCTCGAGTGGATCTTTCTTTGTTGGTATGTTAGATGTTGGATGTGATGTTGGAGTTCAGAATGGTTGTCTCAGTGTTGGGTTATTCTGGACTATTATGCTATGGACTAAGCCAGAAATGCCACGGGTTGAGTGGCGAGGTACGGCGGATTATGTTCTAGTAGAGTGGTTTATATTTCAAGGAACCAGCGAACAGTTGGGAAGGATTGCCTTTCTTAATTGAGCCTTCGTGATGGATGTCAGTGCAGAGGATTCTACCACTGATTCAGTTCCGGTATTGAGGGACTCTCCGGATGTGTTTCTTGTGGCGGGGCATGTCACCGGGCAAGTTTGTTGATTTCGGTATTGATTTAGTGCCGGGCACCGTATCGTATGGCTCCGGAAGGAGTTATAGTAGTAGAAGGAGCAACTTCGGGCTTCCGTGGTAAGGAGTTCGTTGGCAGGCCAATGTGGATGCGTGTTCTAGCTTGAGTCGGCTTGGTTGGCCCCGAATTGTATTGTTGAGGGATAGGTTGATTTGACCATTATTGAGTTTATTAGTGATCTGGGGAGATCTATGAGTTGCCTTTCTGTGTTGCGAGACGTTATGATTTGTTGGTTATGGGCACACATGGTGCGGTTCCATTGGGGTTCATAGTGGAAGTCGAGCGGGAAGAGTAATTGAGTGTTGCTCGATGAACGGCGTATGGGTTATGTCCTATCGGGTTTGCGTGGTATATGTTACTTGTTTCACCGTGGGTGTATTGATTTGCTTTGGTTCCAGACGTCAAATTGTGCGTGGTTGTTAATTTCGAGCATAGTGACTTGAGGTGTTTCATGTGGAACAATGTTTGGATAGGATCGTGCATTTTGCAGCGAAGCTATGTGGAGATATGACCTTTCGGGTTAGATTCGGGTGTTCTATTTCTATGATGTGAGACGGGTCCTCAGTCTTGTATTGTGATGGTACTGGTGAGCTTGAGGGGCAGCTCTTTCGTTAGAGTCATTTTCATGATTTAAGTATGTTCGGACAGTTGCTTATTGGTGCGTGTATTATGCAAGTTGTGGCTTAAGCCTGTGTTGATGTGTCATGTCACCGGAGTAGTGTGTTGGATCAGAGGAGATCGTTGGGATCATTAATGAATACGAACGGAATCGATTTCAGCATGTTGGAAGGATAGTATCGAGGTTCGGCTCAGAAATTGCTATGGTTTTTGCCAAAGAAGAAGTGACTTCATGAGTGGTTGATCTGAGAAACTGTTATGGCCTTTCATTGGCAGTATATGAAAGTGTTGGAATGAGACTTTAGTGGATAAGAGGTTTTCTACCGGTATTCGGTTATTGTGTGCAGCTGCTGTGAATGGAAGTTATCGCTACATGTGCTTGAGTTATGCGGTATATCATATAATTGCACCTGAGGTTGCAAGCACGGGTTATTACAGCTGATTCGGGCCTATTCAGAGCATAGATGTAGGGATATGATCGTATTGATGGTTTCAGAAGTGGAAATGTGGTTCTATTGGTTTATGGGCTAGATTGGGATTGTGTAATTTCAGTTACAAGGTGTTATCGGACCTATGTGAGATAGGGTGATGTGGGATCACCCCCGAGTATATGCATGGTAAAGTTATTTATTTATTGGTTGGCTTCTAGAACAACTCTGGGTACGTTCGAGGACGAACGTGTGTTTAAGTGGGGGAGGATGTAACGACTCGACCGATCGTTTTGAGATTTTGCACTTAATCGCCAGTTCTCGGGCATGACTTTCCCCGTGTACTGTATTATGACTGATGTAGATCATTGGTTTTAGTTTTCAGGAAAATCGGAAGGAATTTGAAAGAACAGTCTCATATGAAAACTTCGAATTTGAAAGGTTTGACCAAGAGTTGACTTATTTGTATATGAGCTCGGATCAGAATTTTTATGATTTGGTTAGCTTTATTGTGAGATTTATGACTTAGGAGCGTGATCAGAATTGATTTTGGAGGCCCGGAGTAGAATTAGGCTTGAATTGGCGAAGTTGAGATTTAGGCGATTTCCGGTTGGTAGGTGAGATTTTGATCTGGGAGTCAGAATGGAATTCCGAGAGTTGCACTAGCTTCGTTATGTCATTTGGGATGTGTGTGCAAAATCTCAGGTCATTCGGATGTGGTTTGGTTGGGTTTTTGATCGAAAACGTATTTCGGAAGTTTTTAGAAAACTTAGGCTTGAATCCGATATGTTTTGAGTGATTTGTTGTTGTTTGAGGTGTTTTGATGATTGGAACAAGTTTGAATGAGGTTTTAGGATGTGTTGGTGCCTTTGGTTGAGGTCCCGGGGGCCTCGGGTGGTCAATCGGACCATTTTGGAGTTTGGAAAATTGCAGATTTTGTTCCAGCAGTTGCAGGTATCTTGGCCTTCGCGTTCGCGAAGAAGATCTCGCATTCACGAAGGGTCGGGTTTCGTAAGCTTCGCGTTCGTAAGGGTCCATGCCGCGTTCGCGAAGGCTTGCGAGCGGACTTCATCGTGTTCACGAGTATGTATACGCGATCGCTAAGGAGCATTTGGTCTGATGGTCAGTTATTCATCGCGTTCACGAAGGTCAAGGCCATGGAAGCATTGCGTTCGCGAAGGTCAACGCCATTCGCATAAGGTAAAAGTTGGTCAACGCAATTTTGTGCTACGCGTTCGCGAGAGGTTGACCGCGTTCGCGAAGAAGGAAAGTCAGGCCTGGGCAGAATCTTTTTTAATCGTCTTGTCCACGATTTTAGGTCTATTTTCACCCATGGCTGCTCGTTTTTGGAGATTTTTGAAGGAAATTAAAGAGGGATTCAAGAGGAATCGACTTGAGGTAAGAATCTTAGTCTTAAAACTCGATTATATTGTGAAATCCACCTAGAAATTCATGGAAACTAAGCCTAAAAATTGAAGAACTAGGGCTTGAGAAATTGGACTTTTGATTTGGGATTTGAAAGACCATTTGGGGTCGGATTTGAGAAATTTTGGTATGTATGAACTCGTGGAGAGATAAGTCATCTAATGATGTGAAAAATTCTGAGTTTCGAGAAGTGGGCTCGGGGCTCGGGTTTTGGCAATTTCGGGATTTGTGCCCGTTATTGATTGTTTTCGCTTTTGTTTTGTTCCCTTAGCGTATTGTGATGTATTCGTTCTGATTTTGGATAGATTCGACGCACGTGGAGGCCGATTTGAAGGGCAAAAGCGTCGCGAGCTAGAGATTTCGCCGGTTCGAGGTGAGTAATGATTGTAAATGATATCCTGAGGGTTTGAAACCCCGGATTCGCACATCGTAGTGCTATATTGAGGTGAGACACGCGCTTGATGATGAACGCGGGGTCATTTACTATTGGGGATTGTGACTTGGTCCGTCCCGATTGACGCTTTTACCGCGTATTTGATTGAAACTTATTTGTTATCATCATTATTTGGACTGATTGCCATATTTGGGCTTCGAGCCAACTATTTGAACCCTCCGGGGATTTTTATCACTATTTCCTCACTGTTTTGACCTACTACTTGAACTCAATCGTACTGTTTTCCACTGTTTTACAACTCAGCCACTTTTACTCGGTTTTGTAACTAAAATGATATAGTAAATGATGTTTTGGACTGAGATCTACTGTTTTTACTAATGCCTGAGGGGCTTATGTGATTTATGGACTGAGTATGGCCGAGGGCCAGATGTGAGGATACTAAGGGATCGTTGTGCGCACCGCAGCAGTGTTATACTGATACTGATATTAGGCCGAGGGCCTAGATTTTTATGCCACGATATGACTTGATATTGCGCTTGGGCCGTAAGGGGCCCCTCCCGGAGTCTGCACACCCCCAGTGAGCACCGTCGACGAGATATATGGATCGGGCTACACGCTGCAGCGATATATGGATCGGGCTGCACGCCGCAGCGGTGCTGGTACTGTTCTATGTGTTTACTTTATTTTATTTGTCTGCCATTATCTGTTGTTTGTGCTACTTCATGTGATATCTATCTGATTGCTTGGCATTATCTGTTAATTGAGTATTGTGCCCGAGGGGCGGATTTCCGTGCTTATCTGCACTATTTGTTTTGCACTCATTTGCGTAACCGTTGAAAAAGTCATTTTTAAAAGAGGTTTAAACTGAGCTAAGATGTTTTTTCAAGGATGTCAAAGTTTCACTGCTTTTACTCAAAGGGTTTTAGACTGCTCTATACAACATGATGGTTTGTTTTACGTGATTTCTTACTGCTCAGTTATTATTTATCTTTATTACTCACTGAGTTGGAGTACTCACTTTACTCCCTGCACCTCGTGTGCATATGCAGGTATTTGTTCACCCGGTAGCGGGTTTTGAGCTGGTCAGAGGCTAAGTTATCGGAGTTTAGCGAGGTGGCTGCCAACGTTCACAACACCATTTTTTCTCCCTTTTTGCTCATCAGTCCTGTTTTTTTGTATATTTCAGACCTTGTAGTTGTATTTATACTCTAATAGATGCTCGTGACTTGTGACACCCCGGTTAGGGCTGTGTCGGGTTGGGTTTCCGTTTGTTATCTCTATTTTCGCTAAATATTGCTATTGAATCATATTTGAAGTATCTTTATGTTATTAACTGCTTAAAGAGGTGTATTGTGTTGGTCTGGCTGGCCTTGTCTTCACGAGAGGCGCCATCACAACCGGGTTCGGGGTTAGGGTCGTGACAGCTGGACATATTTTGCTTGCAGATTTTTACCTAGAGTGATTGATTGTTCGTATGGAATCTCCATAGTAGTCCTGCTAGCATTGCATAATTCTTTTCACTGGTTTTATAAAGCCCTAGTCCTCCGAGCACTTTTGGAGTGATTATAGTCTCCCAGTTAATAAGGTGTACTTTTCTTTTTTCTGGAGTTGAACCCCATAGGAAGTTTCGTTGGATACGGTCTATGTGGCTCCTAGTAGAGGTTGGCAGTAGGTTATTTTGCATGGAATAGTTTGTATGGTGGCTAGTACTAAGTGTATGAGGATGGTTCTACCTGCCATGTTGAGAGTTTTTGCGTTCCATCATGAAAGCTTGTTATTCATTTTATTAATTATGAATTGATAGTCTTTGCCTTTGGGGGAGTTGTCAGTTAGGTGAAAACCTAGGTATTTACCAAAGTTGGTAGCCTTGCGGATGTTTAGGGAACTGGTAAGGCACTCTTGAGTGTTGAGTGTCAAGTTTTTGGAGAAAAAAGTTTTGATTTAGAGAAATTAATTTTTTGCCTTGATTGGTGGTGGAGAGAATTGAATATATTAATAATTATGTAGATCAGCACGAGCGAATAGTATCAGGTCATCCGCAAAAAGTAGGCGGGAGACTGGTAGCCCCGATCTACTAATCTTAACTGGTATCCAGTCACTATTGATTATGGCTTGATCAATTTGGTAGGATAGTGATTGCATATAGATGATGAAGATGTATGGGGATAGTGGGGCTCCTTGATGAATGCCTCGAGATGGTTCAAAGAATTTAGTAGGTCTTCCATTTATCATGATTGACACGAAGGAGGTGGAGATGAAATTCATAATAAGCTTGATTAGAGTAGCTGAGAATCCTAGGGTGTAAAAGACTTGCATATGAATGACCATTCCAGTCTATCAAAAGCTTTTTCTAGGTCTAGTTTAAGGATCATGTTTCCCATCCGTCCTGTCATGAGATTAAAGGAGTGGATATGTCTAAATTATTTATTAATACTCTTGAGAAGTCATTTCCATAATTTGCGTACTAAACACCGAAAAATGAATAAGATTACTACTTGTTTTCTAAGAAAACATTTTCTTGGAAAATATTTTTCGTTATACCAAACACACCCTTAGATGAAAATAACTACAGAGACGACTATCAAATTAACTAGTGATGATAGACTATAACTGCATATTTTAGTCGCTTATTACACTCCAATGTACTGCGCTTTAATTGAGTTTTAACTTTAATCGCTAGTGTTTTGCACTAATTATGTATTTTATGCTTTGTAGGAGTGATTCCAAGTTATGTAGATATTATGGAATGAATTCAAGTGATCTGGAGCTTTGAAGTCTGAGTAAAAGCCCAAGGAATCAAGCCGGGATCGTGTTCGGAGATCAATGGATGATAGTTAAGAACGAAACAGAGAATTGAGCGGGCATACGATGCCTTGTATACTAAAATGCACATAACCTTTCTCTCAGAACTCCGTTTAAGCTCCACAGTATATCGTTGGAAAGCTATTTGAAAGGGCTACAACTTTCGTGTTTTGCATTTTTGCGAATTCCCACTACTACAGTGCATGGCGCGCCGCGCATGTGGAAATTTCCTGTAGCCTGTCAGAATAAAGCTGAACTTCCCCATAAGCACACCGCGTGGTGCGTCTCCCCATGCGGCGCGCCTGTGCAGATTTTATAGAGCCAGAGTCATATTTCACGCGGGAGAAGGTATTTTCGTTTGGGCCCGACCCTATTTGGTATAAATACATATAAAAACGCTATTTTGAGAAGGGAGACATACTTTTGACATAATTTAGACCTGTGGAGCCGTCGTGGACATCGGAGATTTGACCTAGGAGGCAAGAACACACTAGGAGCAAGGCGGAGAATTCTTCTACGAGTTTTTCAGTTCCTTCTTTCTATTTCCATTATTGGTTATGAATTCTAGTATTGTAGTTATGCATACTATTA
The DNA here is from genome assembly GCF_000715075.1 of Nicotiana tabacum. Taxonomy (NCBI): domain Eukaryota; kingdom Viridiplantae; phylum Streptophyta; class Magnoliopsida; order Solanales; family Solanaceae; genus Nicotiana; species Nicotiana tabacum. Next base: position 131,544,534 of record NC_134087.1, read on the forward strand.
TGAATAGCTAATTTGTTATCTAGGGTTTTGATGGAACCTATTGGAGGATAATTTTTCTATTATGTTAATATAGATTTGTTGTAGTATTTTCTCTATTTGTTCAACTACGTTATTATTGTGGTTGGTTGAAGAGCTCCCAATCGACTGTGCCTATTTAGTATGTATTACTCGTGAGAGAGTGCATATTTAGGTAGTTGTTGAACAAAATCACTCTTAACGTATATGAGGGATCAATACGAAGGGTTTAAAGGTTAGGGATAACGAAACCTTGAGTGCGATCCGAGTGAGCCGTACCTAATGCCAGCTAGCATAATTCTGGAGAATATGTCTAGTAAATTATGGTAATTACTCGGGAGAGAGTTACGACAGTCAGAGTGCTCATGATCAGTAGAGAATACTTAGGCGAATTTATAGAAAACGTAGCGGGAAGGATTCCGACAATAGGAAAAATTATAACTCTAGACCTCCTTAATCTTGTCTCTAACCTTTAGTATCTTTAGTTGTTAATTTACTATTTTAATTTGTTAGTTAATTAGTTAAACACAAGAATCTTAATATCTATAAGTTAGGAATTGTTCAAGCTTGTCTTCTTAGTGATAGTGAACAGTTGTAGCTAAGCATTAGTTCTTTGCGAGATTCGACTCCGGACTTGTAAACCGAATTATATTTGTAACGACCGCTTAATTCTTTTTATAAGGCATAGTTTGGCGAAATTAACTAGTCGCGGAACCTTGATGAAAGATTAAAAGGTTTCGGTAAATGGTTACTATGTATTTAGGTAAACAGTTAGCGGGTAACATATGATATGTTAAATTAAATACTTCTAAATAAATACTAGTAGATGTTTTTCTCATGAGATATTACTCCTAGTACAATTATTAAACAATTGACCATATGCCCTTGAACGCTTTCTTCCATTGATTGTGTCACAACGGTAGAAGAGGTGACGCGCCAATCCTTCATTTGCTGTTAGAAATATTTAATCCCACGGGGTGTTTGACTCAGACCAATGAATATAACATAACAATTTTTATCATTTAATCATAGTTAAATAATAAATATTCTTTTTAATTTGTTTATACTTAAAATTAAATTGTTCTAGATTAGAGTAAACGTTGTGCCTAAATAATATTTGTCGTTCGCCATCTCTATATATCTATATCTATATCTATCTATACTATATTAAAAGTGGAGAACTCTTAATAACTTCTAACTTGATAATAAATAAGTATGTATTTATGTACAATTGAGCATAAATCAGTGACTTAAAAGGACGCACCCGAGTAATTAGTCTTATCAGTAATTCTATAAAATTCATTAATTTATGGCTGAAAGGTATTCTTCTCTTACTGTGTGTCTTTCTTTTCTTTCTTTTTTAAAATTAAATTCCGCTCATACCTTTCTTTTGACCTTTTCACTTAATGTTTAGTCGAGTCTCCATATTGTAATTTACAAATAGTGCTAAAGTTCTACACATATATTGAGTTGATTTTTATTTAACTTACAAAAATATGAATATATTTTTTTCTCTTGGGTGATCATTGCTTTAAGAAGTGGAAAAAGAAAATAATTATTGCATCTATATATTATATTTTCTGCTTTTCTACTAACTTTTTATTTTGACAATGCTTTTCGACTAGCTTTAGACAAGGCGATGCGATGCAATGTTTGCATTTTGTAGCATAAGTTATTTATTTTTAAATTCGATCAAACTAAAAATTATTTTACGCATAGATCGTTCGTCTCTAAATTCAAGCACCGGCTATTTTCTATTAACAGTCAGATTTGGAACTAACCAAAAAGTAGTAAAGTTCAATTATTATACTTTCTTGAATTTAAAATCAGATTTAGAATATAAAATATTATATGTCAAAAGAACCGCTGGTCTTTCCTTTTTTTCTTTAGGAAAATAACAAAAAAAAAAGGTTGTGATGTTGGCAATAAATAATTACTACTCAGATTATCTGTATTTTAAAGTTATTTTCATATTCAAGTTCCCTATATATCAAATAGCCTATAAAATTATGTTATAATGATAAATCTTGATAAAAATAAATTAATAGTTTTAATGTCAAAAGAAAAGAAGATCCTGAAAAAAAAAATCAAAATATGATATTTTAAATAAATCGCTACTAAATAAGATAATTCAAATTAATTATTTTGTTAATTAACCATACAAAGTTTATTTTATGTAAATTACAAACTTAAGTGATTTTGTGACATACATTTATTTTTATGAATACATTAGCAATGAGTTTATGTTTTACTAGTTTAGCCATTAGGTTTCATGTACATAATATGTTGTTTGTTTAAGCTAATCGTCTACTTGCAAAGTTAAGTATTTGTTTGGGATGAACTTTCAAAGTCAATATATGATGATTTACGGGGACCATTTGTAGAAATTTATACCTTAATTATATTAATATTATGTTACAAAACTTGATATCGTACAGAGACACTAGTATTATTATAAAAGCATAAAGCCCTTAACTAAAACGTCAAAATACCAAATCACCCTTTTAAATAATCAAAATACCTATTATTAATATACTAATAAAATATTAAATAAATTCGGCGAAACCGTAAACTGAACAAAGAGGGAATCATTTATGACTAGAGTTGTCAAAACGGGCCAGTCCAGCCCAAGCCTCGCGGGCTTTTAAATTTGGAGGGCTAGGACGGCCCGGCCCGTCACATGAACGGGCCTTAAAATGGCCAGCCCAACCCAGCCCTAAGAGGGCCGCGGGCTGGCCCTTCAATTTTTTTTTTTAAGAAAAAAGAATTTCTTTAAATCCTTAAATATTTTTTCGTGACATAATCGATTAATCATGTAAATAACTTCTGTTTACTTAGAGAATTTCTTCCATTTTTCTCAGATTCAGGGATTGCTTCAATAAGTTTAAATGCTGAAGTTTTTTAAGTTAGGATTAATATCATTTACTGATTTCATCATTATAGACCATAAAATTTTTAAAATTCCTGAAATTTGCTAGTGGTCAATTTTTTTTTTGTTGGTGTTTTCAAAAGAAAGAATTACAAGAAAATACACATGATTTCACACCATAACAAAAAATAGCCCATATTTTTAAGTTTTACCCAACCTAACCCATATTGTACATATTTTGAAAGCACTAGCAAATTCAAAACTTGTGTTCTTACAACCATTGCTTCTAAAAGCTATGGAGTTAAATATGTGTTCTCACAATCATTGCTTTCACTCTCTGTTCTTCTTACATCTTCTACATATGCTTCAAAGGGTCGTCCGCCATTGATGCTTGTTACCCTGTGTCATCTAGTTGCAATGTAAGAAAATTGAAAAGTAGAAGTCCACCATTGAAGGCCATTCAAAGTTTTGCTTTCGAAAATAAGATTTTTTGAGTTTGTTATTTATTTGGATTGAGTGTTGTTCTAATTGATTGAAAATATCAAAAGAGGTTCAAAATTTAAATTTGAAGTGATTTGGAGTAGATTTGGGCAAGATTTGAGTTAAATTTTAGAAAAGACGCAAGGAAGAAGACGAAGTCAGTTTTTTGTATAATTATGTATAATCTTGTATAGTGTATATAAGTATATAAACACATCTTATACACTTTTATACAAGCGCCTGTAGACGAACTTCTTCCACGATTTTCAGTTGCAATTCTTGTTTAAAACCAGTCCAAAATCTCCATTAAATGACTTCAAATTTTATATATAACCTCCTTATACTATTTCTAACAAGTCTAAATAACACCCACTCCAAGTTTCTCACAAAATCAAATTCGAAATTTAAACCCACACGTTTAAGCTTGTTAAAAATATAATTTTCACCATCCAAATGAATTTGGTTTGTTGAACTAATATTTGAGTCACAGTTACTGAATCGAAAATTAACTTAAAAGCTTGGGCAATCTTTTTTAAAAATTAAATAGTAATTTCTAGAACCTATTGGAGTTGGATATTGAATCTTAGCCTATTATTTTTGGGTTAGTTGGTTGTAAATTAAAATATGGGCTATAAAATTGAAAAGGAGGGAGCTCAGTTGTTCTTACGTGAAATTTTTCCTTTTAAAAAATTGATCTTTTTCTATACTAAAGAGCAATTTAAATATTAATAGTATATTAAAGTAATCCAAACTGATCATTGGCTACTTAAAGTAATATTTTCTTTTGAAAATTGATTATTATTGCTAAAACTTTTCGAGTTCGTTATTAATTAAGTAAAAGAAAAACTAATTTTATCATATTACATGCATGTCAAAAATGTCAATTCTAGTTGATATGGAATGATAAATGAGCAATCTAGGGTTGGAGAATGGGGATTATAGTTAATAGTTTTTTTTAGTTTTTACTTTTTTCAATATTAAATATTTAATAGTTAATTAATTTATTAATTTTTAGCCCACGGGCCGGCCCAGGCCCAGCGGGCTGACTTGGGCTGGGGTTATAAGCCTCAGTTTTTGAACGACCAATTATAAATCTGGCTATTTTTAAATTTCTCCCAGTATTTTTGCTTTGTCATCTCAAGAATCGAAGTAGAGTTAGCAAAATTATGTACCTATTAATATGTCAAAAATGCTGCATATTAGGTAAATATGCTTTATTTCATGTTTGTACCTTATAAAAGTGAATAAGCATAAAAAATACATACATCTAATTAAAAATTAATTTTTTTATAGTTAACGATATCAAATTATCTTGACCTCAACAAATAAGTCACTACATGATAATCCACGTTGAATATTTACGTAAACTTGTAGTTTATTCTTTCATGTTTTATTTACTTAAAGCTTTATTTAGATAATATCAATATTATTTTCTAAAACTATATATTATATGACTCGGCATACACGTGCAACGCACATGCCGAGAAACTAGTTACTAAATAAAAAGGAGGGTAGCGGGAGGAAGGTGAGAGTTTTCCAAATCTTGTTAGTGTGGAAAAATTACTTTTAAAATCAAGAGTTTTCTTCTAATTCTCTTTTATTGTTCTTCTCAGAACACATGACGAAGCAGTTCATCACTATCACTCATAAAACTACTAATCAACAAAAAGGGAAAAGGGAGATGATGAAAGTTGTAGCTTTATGGTCACAAACTTCAGCTTGCACCACTTTCTAAATATTCAAAGTCCCAATCCACCAAAAGATCTTCCCCTTCGTCTTATTCAAAAGGGCAACAGCACTATTCATTAATCAAACGGTTTTTTAATAATCCATTAGCTATTTAGTGGTAGCCAAAAGCTTTTTCTGCATTTTTTGATATACTAACTATCATGTTTGAATAATAAGTAAAACCAGATCATATGTTGAACTAAAGAGTAATCAGATTAACCTCATAAGGTGAACTAAGTCATCTGGCGTAATTAAATATGCTTATCCGTAGGAGACAATTAGACAAATCCACAAATAAGGTTAGCATATGTTAAAAAAATATTCACCACAAGCCATTGATCATCCTGAATAGAATTCCTAGCTCCTCAGCTGTTGACATTTGATATGTCCTCTATTATCACCTTACCGTCTGTGGCATCAAAGAAGAAAAAGTTTTTAAGGGGATCTCCTTTTCCAGATATTGCTTTAATAACCTCCTGCAAGGATAAAAACTTGAACACATCAGCGAAAAATGTCAAGAGGTACCAAATGAACAAGACAGCAGCATAATCACCTGTACAAGGACTCCTCCCACAATGGCACAAACTGGAGGAAATTCATGTTTAGATGCTAACAACCTTTCTAGTAGAGAATCCGGGATCTGAGATTCATTTATGCACTGCAAATCAAGAGGCAATTTTGTTAAGGACTTGGAGGAAATGCATTACATTAATATACTTGAATTCATGGGATATACCTGCGCCTCACATAGTTCCTTCCTCAATTTCAGAACATTCGGAAGGTCATCCGCAGAAGTATCTCTAGGATTCCGCTTTTCAAGTACTTCAAACCTCTCAATGACTGCAAAAAGATTTACCAGTCACAAGTCAAGGGACAAGATAATTTAAGTAAATTTACTGTTGCACTTGGGCCGTGTATCAAATACGCAATCATGGACCTCCTATCATTTTGTCACCATTACCACTTTCAGTGAAAACAAACACCAAGATAGCTAATTAAAGTATTCTTGGTGTGCAGGCTACCAAAAAGTGGAATATTTCCACGGACTGCTGCCACTGTACTATAATTAAAACAGATAACATATATCTGTAATTTGAAGACCACAAATTATCATAGGATGCAGAAGAACACAAAAACTGTAATTGTATATAGCACCCTGTTAAGTATCTCAAATTTTCCCCAAGGTTTTTTTTTTTTTTGCAGCAAGCTACTACATTGTATTTGAACACCACAAATAGTCAGTTCTTATCTCATAATATAAGCTTCTGGATAAGAATAATGGTGGTTGGGCCGTTGGGGGAAGGGGGAGTGGAGAGACTAGGAAACAGCCTATGACTGATACTGCATCCTCTCTGAAGGTGAGCAAATTGATTCAGTTTCTATATTCCTAATGTATCAAAGCAGAAGCAATGATCCTAAGAACTTAAACATGCCACATTGGGATTGAGTCTGACTGCAACCCACTGATCTCTCTCTTGTTCTTGTTACTTATATAGCTGAAATTCCAATTGACCTTCATGCACCAGCAGGTACCAGATAGCGAAAGTCTGTACTTAGAGAGCATCTTTAAACATGCATAAAAAATTACAAGAACCTGAGTAATACGGTATACCTCTCATGGCAAAGTATAGCTTTGACATTCTCTTGGGTAGAGATCTCCACGGTACTTCAGTGGCTTCCTGCAGAAGTTTAGGTAAGGCAAGTGCCATTTCAAATGAAAAACTTATAAAATACTCTGCAACACAGAAACCATACTAACTTCAGGTTAAGAAACCAACAGATGTAGTAACCCAACCATTTTTATCTGATTTAGAAAGTTAAAAGGGATTATAGGAATCTTTAGCGTATGTTACATTGCTGTCTCTCTTTAAAGCATAATTGCCTTTAAAAATCTACCTGTTCCAATGAATTCCATACATCATCTCTTATTTTTTTGGGAGTATGAGAGATCCTTCAGGATTTTGAATCCAGATCCAATCATTATGTCCATATTTATGTCTGAAATGGTGTCGCAGGACTTCATCAGTGCTGAAACTGGACATGAGAACAGGTTAAGGTGGATTATTTGATGTCTGGTGATGGTCGTGAAGAAAATGGCAGTGATGAGAGGCAAGCCGCATTAGAACCCTCACAAATAGGTGGTGAGGTGTTCATCAATGGAACTGATAATGCAAATCGCAAGGGTGTTGTCTCTCGGGCGAATTAAGTCTTCCTTAAACTACTATATCTAGACAGAATGTTAGGAGGTTCTTGTTACTTTGAAATGAGAAGGTTATACTCACCAAAAACTTTGCCCAACTCTATGGAACATCACATGTGCAGCTAATTGTTTCCGTTTAAAAGCTGCCAGATACTAGTGACAACCTTCAAAGCTACCATATAAATGTTAAGATGTAGCAGATGGATTATTAACCACCAAACATTTCGAATGGTGCTGAAAAAGAAATAGTGCTGAAACAAGATTGAAAGGGAAAATCAAGAAAAGAAAATAGGGGTGTGCATTCGATTTATCGATTCGATTTTGAACCTTATCGATAATTACTTATCGATTATCGATTTGTACATATGCTTATCATTATCTTTTCAATAAGGTTTCGATTTATCGATTTTTGGGGCTTATCGATTCGGTTATCGATTATACCAATAAGAAAATTTGCGGGATTCCACGGAAAGTATATCACTATAAACACGCCTAACTAATATGGACAAAAAGAAGCTAAAATAAGACGAACACCGTTTATAAATAAAAATTGTGTCAACAAGCACATGCAACGAAACTAAAGTAAGGGATCAAATGTATGCCACCAACACTCCAACGGTATATAGAAAAAAAATACATCATCACGGCTAATTCTATTTTCCATTAATTTGAACTTCATTCCCTTGAGCTTTAAATATGATCATTCCTTAAATGTGGTAGATGAAATAATAGGGTTAGAGACTTAGGGTAAAGGAAAGGGTATTATAGAATAAGGGTAAAAAAAATATATATATCTTATCGGTTTAATCGATAAACCGATAACCGAAGAGGAAGAGGACAAAATCGAAATCGAAATCGATAACTCGATAAGGAAAATTTCGAAATCGAAATCGATAAACCGATAACAAATAATCGATTCGATTTATCGATAAACCGATTCGAATGCACACCCCTAAAAGAAAACATCATAGACTTTAGGCAATGATATAGACAATCATCCATCTGGACTGGAGCAAATTGATCTGCTTAGAAGCAACATAAAGAGGTCCATAAGGTTTCAGCTATGAAGTATGAAATAATAACTAGTTCAAATCACCTTTTATTCATTAATCATACATTTGCTTTCTGCTAGGCAGATATAGTAGTCATTAACTTAAGTTGAAAAAGAAAATCAAAGGGATGACTTCGACATATCTGAGATTCGCTGAGACTGAAATCTTAAAAACGAAAAGAAGATATAATCTCAACGATACAATAATGTAAAACAGCACAACAGCTAAACAAGAAAACATTTTCTTTGTTGATGGCTTCGATGAAGTCATACCTCAAAACTCGGATAGTGTAGTTGGCATTCAATTGTTTCTTCATTCTTTTTCTGCAGAAGTGATAAGAAGGGATTTAAGAGATTCCTTCAGATTTAGCTATATGATAAGCAAGACATAGGCCCTTAAGATAAAATACACAATGTGTGGAAAGGACTGGATCGAACTGAACAGAGATGCTCTATCCAAGGACTAAATCCACCACAACCACAGGAGACTTAAAAATGAAATGAATTTGGTTATAACCTTGGAATAGCTGTAATTCTGCAAGTCAACAAATATCTCACCGCAGGAATCTCGGCATTCTACATGGTAAAATGCGACACGCCTTGGCAACTTGCGACACTTTGCATTGACTGATTTCTGCATAGGGAGCATAATCGAAAGGAAAATCATAAAAGACTGATATTTTCATTGGAAAACCCATCTTATCTATGTTCAACAAGAAAGAAGAATGTCCATACTTTTGTCAATAGGGAGCAACAACTGATGACAACAGCATCGAACTTCTGAAAGAATTCAACATCGAAGCTGGCCAGGTCACCTAAAAATATCAGTGGCAGATTAACCTAGCTTAAGAAGACATTACCAGATCAAAGAACAATAAAAAGTGGAAACGCAGTTGCTTGATGAGTTAGAGGAACTATATTTGTAGCAACATTTTAAATATATATATATATATATATATATATATATATATATATATATATATATATATATATAGTACAAAAGAATACCAACCTTTTTCAAACAGAAACAGAAACCATGGGGTTGAAATCTTTCGGTGATTCACAACAAAGCTCAGCAAGTGATTTCCCCCGGGTTACATTTTGATCAGAAGGAACTAAGAAATTAGCAGACAGCAACTCTTCTGTTACAAATCGATCATCATTTAGCGTCAAACTACCTACTCCGGCCAAGACAATATTCTTGCAAAACTGGAAGAAAAGGGAGAAAAAAGAGTTAACAAACTGAAAATAAAGGAGTTAAATACAATACGAAGTTCCTCAATTTGATTTTAGCATCTGGCGCACTAAATGTTTTATACAAACTTGTCCTATCAAATGACCACGAATCATGATGTTCACAATTTAAGCTTGGATAAAATCCAATTCCACCAACAGGAAATGATTAAGTTGTTCTATTGATAACAAAAAATATTATCGAAATAAATTTTTACTCAGAAACTTGATCACCGGTAGAATTGTACCTCAACAACAGTCCCTTTCAGTCCACTGACAAATATATGAGATTTGCTCAACCTGACATAAGTAATAAAATAGTGGAAAATTTTATAAAATGAAAAAAACTAGATGGTCTGCCATTTGTCTATCTAAAAATTCTTGTATATGTCATTCCTTTGAAGATAGATATTGTTTTTTTAAATTAAAAGTACGTCATATATGAAACTAGGATGAGCACACATTCCATTTGCCCTTCATGTGAATCGCAGAAACAAGGGTTCCCTCTTTATCCATAATAGCAAGTTACACCAGACTAAAATCTACATATGTTACATGGACTTAAGTACAAATATCAGATTCAGGTAGGTGTAGGATTACAGCAAATTTTAGTAGGCCTTTTGTAGTGTATTTTGGAAGATCCAAGTAAGGAACCATTGTGAAGTACTGAAGTCTCGAACTTGACAAGGGTAAGCCAAGAACTGAGGAGTCCATGTAACAAAGAACTTCACACCTTTGCTCCTCACTTTATGCTGAAGAAATATACACTAAACTATAGATGAGACCAACCAAAAAGATTTCACTAAACAGAGAACTTATATGGAGTAGTAACCAATATGTAGCAGTTAGCAAGCCTACTTGGTTCAACCAGTCAATCAATCAACGACTCCTCAATCTCAAACTAGTTGTGGTCGGCTAAGTCAATCAACCATGCTTAGTTGATTGACATACAAATCTCTACTCACAACTAGTTGGTATCACCAATATGGATTCCTTACTTCCACGCTTCTATGTTTTAGCTAAGTTCGTATCGATTATGAAAGATCTGGGAGCCTCGTTTAGTTAGATGAAGAAATGAAAAAAATAAGTTTTGCGCAGTGAAGAGTAATCAACTATAATAGTACAGAAGCTAATAAACTCAACCTTCATGACTAATATTAACAAGATAAGATATTTCTTCATCTGAAAATTCTCTAACCTGCAGGTTACTTAATCAATAAATTTGACCTCTTCCTTAACATACAGAAAACACTAAGTTTAAGAAAAAGGCAGCATTCGGATTGACAAAAATATTCAGCAGTCTTGAGTCTACAGAAAATCATCCTCATTTGGAGTCAAAGTAGAAGAACCATCTCACGTACTAAAAAGCCAGCAAGAGTGGTTGCAATTTGAAGCATCAATCTCTATTGAATCTCATCGATAGGTCGCCAAAAAACAACCTAGAGTTTCGCCTTTTGAAGTGCTAGTCGGCAGTCGCATGGAATGATTGAGCCAGACCAAGTAAAAATGACTTGCTACTCAAGAAAGGAGAGTGATGGGAAGTAGAGATGACAAATAACACAAGCAAAGCAGGGTGGGACATGTAGTGCCTTGCCCTACAACAATTTTAACCCAAACCCTACAGTCACTAGGTAAAATAAAACCCTTTACGGTTTTTAGAAATCTTTATAGAGTATTAACTACTCTCCTTAGCTTTTTGGTTTAACAAGAACAACAGAAAATAGAAACACTATGCCTCATCTCCTAAATTCTCAATTTCTCGTGATCCACCTAATTGCTTTACCAGATTACACTCCACCAAGCACAACAACAACGACCCCTGTGAAGTCCCACAAGTGGAGTCTGGGAGGGTAGTGTGTATCCAGACCTTATTCCTACCCTGAGAAGGAAGAGAGGTTGTTTCCGATAGACCCTCGGCTCGAGAAAGATGAAAAGAAACAGTAGAAACAAGCAAAATCAACAAAGAGGGCCAGAAAGATAATAACGACAAAGGAACCAGTAGCAACAAGCTGTAACAACAACAAAATACTAAGAAACCGAAGTGAAAGGTAATGGGGAAACAACAGGAACTACTAGCAATCTAAGACAAGAAAAACTACGAGATTAACCCTAAAACCATCGATATAGAATAGAAATACGCTCGACTAACTACTAATCTTCTATCCTAATTCTCGACCACCACACCCTCCTATCAAGGGTCATGTCCTCGATAATCTGCAGTCGTACCATGTCCTGCCTAATCACCTCTCCCCAATACTTCTTAGGTCTCCCTCTACCCCTTCTCGTACCCACCACGCCCAACCGCTCACACCTCCTCACCGGTGTATCAAGGCTTCTCCTTTGCACGTGCTCGAACCATCTGAGCCTCGCTTCCCGCATCTTGTCATCCACGGGGGCACTCTCATCTTCATCCGGATATCTTCATTCCTAATCTTATCCAACCTGGTATGCCCACAAACCTATCTCAACATCCTCGTTTCTGCTACTTTTAACTTCTGGATTTACACTCCACCAAGTAATAAACAAATCACAAACTGAAAAACACTTGCTGCCTAAAGTCAAGTCATAACCCCATTATCCTTACCTGAGAGTGGGTCAGTATTGCTTACCGTTTCCAATGATGATCCAATGAAGGCTTAATAAAGAAAAAGTAGAGAGAGTAGAGAAATGGATAACGAGGCTTTGTTCATGAAGTGCAGCGAAACTAAGTTTCAACCTGACCTACCCATATCCAGTCTCACTATACATTTTTCATAATTCTATTTTTGTTCCAACCCTGCTCCACTTAAGTATTCTCCCGTTTCGCCCCATTAAGGCTTTACCTTTCCCCACTCCGCCCACCACCATGTCCTGCTACATTGCCATTCCTAAGGGGAAGCGGGACAACACGAAGTCTGATCATCATAAACAATCTTCAGATTACCTTATTTTGTAGTGATTATTTTATCATCCTCATTCTCATTCAGCTATCGGTAAAAGTGTCTCTACACAGCTATGAGGACCTTGCTTTTTGACATATGTTAAGAGGTAACTTTGAAAAGTATACGCTCATAATACAATGTAAAGAATATAATGTTCACACTATCAACAACAATATAAACACTGTAGAAGGTTACGTACCACACTAAGCGCACAAGTACCAAGAACATTTACTTCCCTATTATCACCGGTTATAAGGATGCTAAACTCAGATAGATGTATGATGTAAGTAAACATCTATAACAACCGTCTATTTGTGATGCATTATCTTACTGGTTGCCTGTGTAAATGAGAAAAACAAATACCTTCGCTGAGCGTCGACACCCCAAACCCTAATTTGACGATCATATATGGCAGTTTCTTGCTCTGTCAATTCCTCACATTCCTTTCCCATTTGCAACCTGAACTTTCAGCATAGTATAAAAATGATACCCACAGACTACAAATAACAGAACTAAGTCAGCATTATTAACTTTTTGCAGTTATGGCTCAATTTTTCAGTTCAGCTCGGTCAGTGTTTCTCGAGCTCGGGCTTCTATACAACTGGTCAAAGCAGTATGGTCTAAATGGAACGACACTGAGGAAAATCCGTTGCATTGGAGTGCAAAAATTAACTGGAAGAACGTATGTTACGGAGCATACATTGTAAATGAATAAAAAAAAATTGGGGGAAAAACAAACTAAAGAAGCAAAGGAGAGAGCTTACACTTACACTGAGGAAACACTACTTCCGACTTCGATTTTAGGGTAAAATCAGATAGAATGAAGCAAATATGCGGATCAACTTCAATTGTTTCCCTTTTTCTTTTCCTCTGTAGTGCCATGTTTTTACTTTTTAGTTCCCACCAATCATGTTTTTTGGTCGGTCTTATTTTGAGTTAAAAGATAATTCAAAGTTTAAATTTCTCATCATCACAATATTTTCATCTGGGTTCATGAAGTAATGATATGAATTTTATATTTATGTTGTAATTTAAAATCTGCATTATGTCTCCGAATGGCTGTAGACGAATAATTTTTTTTCAGGATTTTCCACACTGAATACAGAACTATGCACACTCCTAAGGACTTGAGTAGGCATCCATCATTTTATCATCACTTATATAGAGTGCTTCCTTCCTTCTCCTTTTCTTAAATAAACTAGTACTCCAATATATAATAAGCGAAAGTTGTTGGATGGCCGAGGGTACTGTACAGAAATAAGATGGTAATTTTGTCCTCATTCCTTAAGAGATTTTCGGGTGTCCAATTTGAAGCACCACGCCGTTTAGTTTTTTCCCCCACCCTTTTGCTTCTCTCCATCTCAAAGTGCTTTCCCATCTTTATTTTCTTCTGCTTCACTAGAACAGAGACATTTATGTCGGGCATACACGCGTGCATAGCATGTGTACATGCCATCTAGTTTTGTGAGAAAATATTAGCATGAACCCACGAAAATAATAAACAAAGGTTATGTTGGTTTATATTTTTAGCCAATTATAACATTCAGTAGATATATTACTCTATTTTTCTTGACATCGTCATTAAGTGAGAGTACCAGTAATTTTTCTTTAATCAATTTTGCTTTTTGCTTTTTAAGTTCTTTTTTTTTCATAATATTGGCCATATAAATGTAATATTAATTTATAATAAAAAACGAGTGTTTAACCAATTTTTGTGAGCGGCCTCGCAAATTGATAGGTATGTGAAATTTATATGCATATATTATATCATTTTAAAAATGCTATTGTTTGTAATTTATATTGGATTTGAAGAAGATTGAGATAGTTCAGAACTGACCTAGACCTACATCAGCTACAGAAATTCGGAGCTTCTTGGGTTTGGCAGGTTATTATCGCCGTTTAGTGGAGGTTTTTTCATACATCGCAACTCATTTGACTAGATTGACCTAGAAGGGTGCTCTTTTTAGATGGTCCGACGAGTGAAAGGCGAACTTTCAGAAATTCAAGATTGCATTGACTACAGCCCCAATATTGGTGCTTACAAGTTCGGGATCTTATACTGTGTATTGTGATACATTGCGTATTGGGCTTGGCACAGTGTTGATGTAGGACGGTAGGGTGATTGCCTGCACGTCTCGTTATTTGAAGATTCGTGAGAAGAATGACCTTGTGCATGACTTAGAGTTGGCAGTCATTTTCCACATGCTGAAGATTTGGAGGCACTATCTATACGGTGTTCTATGTGAGGTCTATGCCGACCATCGGAGTCTCCGGCACATGTTCAAGCAGAAGGACCTTAATTTGTGGTGACAGAGATGGTTAGAGTTGCTGAAAGACTATGATATCACCATACTATATCATCCGAAAAAGGCCAATGTAGTGGCTAATGTATTGAGTAGGACGACTGAGAACATGGGCAGTTTGACATATTTTCCGGTAAAGGAGAGGCCATTGCCTATGGATAATTAGGCATTGGCCAATCGGTTCATGAGATTGGATGTTTCGGAGCCTAGCCGGATTCTCGCTTGTATTGTGGCACAATCATTGTTGTTGGAGCGTATCAAGGCTCGCCAGTTTGATGATCCTCACTTGTTGGTGTTGAAGGATACAGTGCAGTGGGGTAGTTCCAAGGAGGTTGTGATTGGAGATAATGGTGTTATGCATCTTCAGGGCCGGATTTGTGTTCCAAATATTGATGGGTTGAGATAGTTGATCCTTGAGGATGCTCACAATTCGTGCTATTACATTCACTCAGGTGTCACGAATATGAACAATGACTTGAAACATTACTATTGGTGGTGAAGAATGAAGAAAGATATTGTTGCTTATGTCTCTCGGTGTTTGAATTATCAACAGGTGAAGTACGAGCATCAGAAAACAGCTGAATTGACTCATAGATTGGAGATACCGGAGTGGAAGTGGTAGCGCATCACTATGGATTTTGTGTAGGCTTACCATGGACTCTAAGGAAATATGACACAGTCTAGGTTATTGTGGACCGGTTGACTAAGTCCGCACACTTCATTCCAGTGATAACTTCATATTCTTCAGAGAGTTTGGCTCAGATTTACATCCGGGAGATTATCCGCCTGCACAACATGTCCATTTGCATCATTTCTAACTGAGGCACGTAGTTTACATCACATTTTTAGAGAGTCGTGAAGGTTACGGTGCAGTGGGGTGGTTCCAAGGAGGTTGTGATTGGAGATGATGGTGTTATGCGTATTCAGGGCCAGATTTGTGTTCCAAATATTAATGGGTTGAGATAGTTGATCCTTGAGAAGGCTCACAATTCGCGCTATTCCATTCACCTAGGTGTCAGGTGAAGTGCGAGTATCAGAAGCTAGGTGGATTGACTCAGGGGTTGGAGATACCGAAGTGGAAGTGATAGCGCATCACTATGGATTTTGTGGTAGACTTATCACAGACCCTGAGGAAATATGATGCGGTTTGGGTTATTGCGTACCGGTTAACTAAGTGCACACACTTCATTCAAGTGATGACTTCCTATTCTTGAGTTTGGCTTAAATTTACATACGGGAGATTATCCGCCTGCACGTTGTGCACATTTCCATCATTTTTGACTAAGTACTTTGTTTCATCCTCAGACAGACAGATAGCCCCAACGCACTATTCAGATATTAGAGGACATATTGCGGACATTCTCTATGGATTTCGGGGTTTCGGAGGTTCATGGGACCAGTTCTTACCTTTAGCAGAGTTCACCTACAACAACAGCTATAAGCCGAGCATTCAAATGGCTTTGTATGAAGCTGTATATGGGAGGTGATGGCATTCGCCGATTGGTTGGTGTGAGCCCGAAGAGGCTAGATTATTGAGCACTAATTTGGTTTGTGATGCTTTGGAAAAGGTTAAGGTAATTCAGGAGCGACTTCGTATAGCTCAGTCCAGGAAATTGATTTATGCGGACCGGAATGTTCGAGATGTGGCTTATATGGTGGGTGAGAAGCTTCTTTTCCGAGTGTCGTTTATGAAGGACATGATGCAGTTTAGGAAGAATGGCAAGCTGAGCCCGAGGTTTATTGGCCCGTTTGAGATCTTGGGGAAGTTGCTTATCGGATTGCATTGTATCCTAGCCTAGTAGGGGTGATATTTCACATTTCCATGCTTCAGAAGTATCATGAGTACATGTTACATATTTTGGACTTCAGCACGATGCAGCTTGATGAGAATTTTACATATGAGGTGGAGTCGGTGGCTATTCTAGATCGACAGGTTCTAAAGTTGAGATCCAAGAGTTTTTCTTCTATGAAAGTGCAATGGAGAGGTCAGTCGATTGGGGAGGCTACGTGAGAGTCCGAGTCCAATATATGAAGAAGATACCCACACCTTTTTACCTGTTCAAGTACTTTTCTATGTCTGTTCAAGGACGAACGTTTCTTTTAGAGGTGGAGAATGTAACGACCCGATAGATCATTTTGAATACTAACCTTTATTTCTATATTACGAGACCTCTCATAGCTTTGTTTGATGTTATATGACTTGCGTTCATGGCCCGTGTCATTTTTCGGAAATTTTTTACATGAAATTTTTAAAGAAAATATGATTTTTGTCTTTGAAAATAACTAAAGTTGACCACGGAAAACATTCTTGATAAACGAACTAGGATCGGTGTTTTGATGATTTCGGTGGGTTCGAATTATATTTTTGGACTTGTACGCATATTTATTTGTGGTCTCGGGAGACTCGAGGGCGTTTTGGCGTGTTATGTGGAAAGTTGGAAAATGAGTTTAAAGTTTGAAAAAACTGAAGTTTTGATGATCGATTCGTGATTTTTGATGTTTTTTGATGATTTGAGGTAGCGAGTGAGTTTGCATGATATTATTACACTTGTGCGCATGTGTGGGTTGGAGCCCGGGGGACTCGGTGAGTATTGAATTAATTTTGGACCATTTTTGGCCTTGTAAGTTTGTTGGTTTTTCTGTTGGTGTATCAGTGCTTCGCGATCGCGAAGGAGAAATATGGGGCTGAGGCTGGTTGTTCTACGCAAACACGAGGGTAGGCTCGTGAATACGAAGGCTTAGGGGGATTGACCTTCGTGAACACCGCAGACCCTACTGTATAAGGTAGAATCAGTTCGTATTAAATACTCGACTAATAGAGCGATACGTGGAACCGGAGAAAAATAAAAAGCGAGGTAAGTAGAAACCAAGACTGACAACAGCAGGTTCGCTTGGCACCAGGAAGACCCCGAGTGGAATATTGCTAATGAAGACAAGCGAATGTTTGCCACCCAATAATATTCAATAAAGAATATTATGTTGTATTAAATACACAATCCGTTATAGAGAATTTGGGCATTCATAGTCTGCCGTTACACATTCATCAATAGCCACCATAATTATCATTTAAGAGGGTCTTGATCCTAGGATCTTGTTCCCTAGGTGCAGCTATAAATAGTGACTTCAACAGCCATTATAAGAGGGATGAATTTTCTGACAAACTTATGCTACATATTATTCAAAATCTCAATAACACTTTATTTCTTGTCTATTGATATTCTTGTTACTGCCTTCGGAGGCTCTGCTCCCGGAACCAAGATATTTGTTATCTTTTCTCGATTTTAACGCTAAGTCTTGAATTTTATTTAATGTATTTATTGTTTTTGGGATCAAATCGATTTGCTTGTCTATAAACCACGTTACAAGTTCAACTGTACCGTTTTACGGGTAAACAATTTGGCGCCCAATATGGGGCCTAAACATTTGTGTAATTGAGTTGATCCTTGCATCTATTACTAATCCGTTTAATTCTTTGTTTTTAGCAAAAAATCATAAAATATGGCAAGTAACGATGTCAACATCACACATAACATTGAGGTCCAAGGAAATCAGCCTCAACACGAAGATTCGATCAGTGATACCCATAACGAGGATGATGTAGCCACGTCGGTCCATGGCGGGCAATATCCACGACATGTTCGGGAAAGCAACTCTTGATGATGTTGAATACGAGCACATTGCGGAAACGGTGAGAATCCTGGGGGAACAACAAAAGGCTATTATGGTCCATCCCTCGCGACAAGATCAGGTCATGATAGAGCTGAGGAAAGCATTGTCGGGTGACTCTAACAACACGAGTGGAAGAGGTCCAGTTCCTCCCAGTGTTCCAGCAAACTAAACAGCTCAAAGTATTGATAACAGAACCCCGAGGGGTGAGGTCGGCTTCGATAGGGTCAGGGGGAACGACAGGGGATCTAATAATAATAAAAAGAATGATTCGTTTAAAACCAAACTCATGCGGTTTATGAGGGAAATAAATGCTCGAATGGACCAAATCCCGATTGCACCGCCAGTGTTGAAAGGACCAAACTCAAAGAAATATACCTAGTTGATGTTCAAACCGAGTGTGACGCCGGAGTTAATCCTGGAGCATTCAAAATGCTAGACATGCCAAAATATGATGGGACGTTAGATTCTCAAGAGCACATTACCACCTACACAACGACGGTGAAATGAAATGACTTAGCTCCGCACAAGATTGGGTCAGTCTTACTGAAGAAGTTCGGGGAGACCCTCATGAAAGGCGACCTAACATGGTATTCACTTCTACCTGAGCACTCAATAGATTCCTTTGAGATGCTTGCAGATTCTTTTATCAATACCCATGTCGGGGCCAAGAAGGTGCAAGCCCGAAAGGACGATATATTCAGAATTGCGCAAAGAGAGTTCGAATTGCTACGAGAGTTCATGACTAGATTCCAGAAGGAAAGGATGCCGCTACCAACCGTGCCAAATGAATGGGCAGCTGAGGCATTTAGTAAAGGGCTGAACCCGAGGAGCTTTGATGCTTCTCGAAAACTAAAAGAACGTCTGCTCGAGTTCTAGGTGCCAACATGTGCAGATATCCACAACCGCTACAAATCAAAGATAAGAATAGAGGATGATTAGCCTGATTTACTAGCATCAACCAAGGGTCGAGACCGAGAGAAGAATAATAAAAAGTTGAAGGATGATTTCAACACAGGTTGACGGTCTTCTAAAGGCCGATTTTTGTCCTACGAAAGGGCCGAAGGACGCATGAGAGGTTTTCGGTCGGCGGATAGGTTCGCTACCAAAATGAGATTTGGTTGTGGTAGGAATAATAGTTCATTGCAGGACAAAGAGATATCGGGCTCTCGAAACTCCACCTACCCCAGACTATTCGAGTACAATTTCAATATCAGTGTGGTAGAATTAGTATCAGCGATGAGGAACATTAAGGAAGCATAGTTCCCGAGGCCGATGAGATCTGTTCCCAATCAGAGGGATCCTAATCTATAGTGTGAGTATCATGGGACCAACGACCATCAGATTGGGGATTGCCGACATTTGCACGAGGAGGTGATGACATTGCTAAAAAGTGTCCATCTCAGATAGTTCTTAAGCGACCCAACTAAAAATAACTACGGCCGCAATCGGGATAATGCGGAGCCCTCGAAGACGAGAGAAGATCCTCCTCGTCTAACGATCAACATGATTTTTGTAGGGAGAGATTAATGGTGTAACCTTTTCAGCAGCAAAAAAAACAAAGGTATCAGTGACCTATAGCAAAAGACTCTAAGAAGTCACCGAGAACGATATCACCTTCACGGAGGAGGACGCATATGGACTCTTACTACCGCAAAACAATGCCCTGGTAATTTATCTTAATGTTTTAGATTTTAAAATTAAACGTGTTTTGGTGTACCCAGGAAGTTCAACCAATATCATTCAATAGAGAGTGCTGGAACAAGCAAAGCTAACCGAAAGCATCATTCCTGCCACAAAGCTCCTTGCCAGGCTCAACTTATTAAGTGTGACAGCCTAAGGGGAGATCTCGCTACCTACAAACACCAAAGGGGTCATGAAGACAACCCTCTTTGAAGTAGTAGATGGTGACATGGGCTACAACATTATTCTTGGAAGACCATGGCTACACGAGATGAAGGTTGTGCCATTAACTTCTCAAATTTCTAACTCCGGAGGAAATCAAACAAATAAGAGAAGATCAACCGACAGCGAGGGAGATGAACGCAATCTTGGTTTCCAGTAGTAAAGGAAAGGAACATGCAACATAGCAATTATAAGAACCAACGCCTGCTCCCGAGCCAAACGAAGTTGATAGGGAAGGGGGGAACCGTCGAAATCCTATCAGGTACCAAGGTATTTCCAGGTACCAAAAAACAGATGCAACCAAATTTACATCGTGACACGCCCCTTTTTCTCGCGAAATCGGGTTTCGACACGTGACAACTCTTTTAAGGAAGGTGTTAAAAAAGAGAGTCGCCACCTAACGGGTTTGAGGTGTGTTAGGGCACCTATTTGTAAATAACTCTGATTTAACTAGTTTGCATCACCAAAGATCGGGTAAGGGCTCAAATTACCTTGAAGAGAAGGTGTTAGACACTTTTCGAGGTCCACAACTGTGGGTCCCGGCCGAACTCCAATTATATGAATTAGTCAGATAAACAAAGACAAAGAAAGCAAGAAGTTTGGGAAAACTCATTTAAAAGACACAAATAACTGATTTAAACACGAGATAGAGAGGGGGGGGTCCTAAATTTTTTAGCCTAAAGGATCACCCAGTGCAACATAAATAATACTTCGTAACTCCCTCGAGATGGGAAGTTACTCGTATTATTCAGCGGGTACAGACTATCATCTCCTGCTACCCTATTACTATCTTTAAGTTGTTACTTAAAGCGCACTAGTTGATTCTAAACCGTGCCTTATGCGTGTACTACCCGTCCCAAGAGGCATTTGGACCTCTATTTTGGGTGGTTCTAGACTTAACTTAGGCTGCTCAAAAATGATAAAACTAGGTGACATACAAAATAAGTTGGAATTCATGTAAAGGCAATTAAGGGCTCAAGTTAGCCTGTGCACTTAGACAACAAATGCACGCGAACAAATTCTCACATTAAGTGTTAGACAGTTTCAGAATTGAGCCAAATTAAAGCCATTAAGCCATATATACAGGGTTTCTATGTGACCTCGTGCAGGCAGTTTCAGATGCAAGGTGCCATCTTATAGACGTGATTTCTTAAACAACTATACAATTTAGGGGAATTTTGTATTGCATGCTGATTATTGAAATTACAAATTATACGTGGTTAAACCTATAGACATGATCTCTAGATGATTTACGTAGTAGCTGGCAGTGATAACCATTGGAAATACTCAGAATTATTTAGTTTGATCCTACATGCATGCTTTCTAATAGTGGCAGAGCTAAGCAATGAAACAGTGTTTGCAAGTTCAATATTAACACTTTAAAGCGGGTGGTAATATCATATAGGCAAGATTTCTAATGATTAATGATTGAAATTGATTTTTTATACTTAGCTCCTATAGGCATGTCTTCTGGGTGAGCAGTATAATGACAACAACAAATTAACCAACTAAAGTCCTATAGGCATGATTTCTAGATGAAAACCAGTAGAACATAAGCGAGTATAATCCTACAGTCACAGTATCTGATGAATATGTTGCAGTTATGCAAATTGAAAGAATAGTCATTGACATTTATCTCTTATAGGCATGATATCTATCAAAACACATAGGAGCAGAATATATTGAACGAATCAAACACTCAGGTCCTATAGGCAGGTTATATAACAAACACATAGGAGCAGATCATGTTGAACGAATTAAACACCTATAGGCAGGATTTCTACCATTTCATGCAAACATTAAAAATAAACCCATTTTCCCAATTTTACTAATACACCAATTGTTATTATAGAATTATTACAGGCCTAGTGACGAAACAAATTACAAAGTGATAGGAATAACTATAGTGGGCCTAACACAGGCTCAAATTATACCCAGCTAGGTCTTCAATTTCGTATCCATACGGGTTTCACCACAGCCCAGAAACCTCAAGAGAACTTGAAACAAAACCAATAGCCATAGTTGACCAAATGATCCATAAAACAGCCATTTATACAAGCCAATTGGCTTATTCTGTAGGCACAGAGAGGCAAAATTGAGTAATTAGGACAAGGTAGACAAAGAACCTCAGGCCCCAGTGTGTGAGAGTTCACAAGGGTCTCAGAGTGGACCTCGAGCAGTGCTCACACTAGAGAGGTCAGTAGTAAGAGTTTTGGTGGCCTTGGCTTTCAGCCAACCAAGAATGGTAGGTTCAGGATAGCATAGGTAACAAATGAGAGAGAGTGGACAATGGTTAAAAAAGACAAAAGTTGAGGAAATACACTCATAGCTTAAAGTAGACATAACAAAGTTGAGAACACAGAGCAACTAAGCAAACATGTCACAAGACTTAGAAGCAGGTTCAGCAAGACTTAGAAGCAGGTTCAACACTTAGAAAAATAACATATAGGTAGTCACATATTGAAAGAATAAAGGGAGAAACAAATTTGCAAAGCTTATCATGCATAGGTGCATAATACTAAACAAGTTTAAAACCTAAAAGGTCTAAATTATGCTAAGTATGCATCCTAGTATCACAAGACAACCATATTAACTTGTATCATAAAGCAGAAAAGTGTCAAACATGGTATGGAAACACAAACTAAGGTGGTTATTCTAAAGGTTTCAATTAGTTACTAAGGATATAGGACTAAGTAAAACAGGGATATGGAGTGAGACACACTATTAGGGAAGCAGATCATAGTTGATAGAATAGGTCTTGACACTGATTAGAACACATTACATATGCCACACTATCATTATAGAGATTCAGAATAGAGTGGAAAGTAAACCATGTCAAATAGGAAACGTATGCATTTAGGTATTGACCCGTAGACTAATTAACTAAAGAATGTCCAATTTATTCGGATGAAGCACATTCAAATGACAGAATTGACAGCTTTTATGTAAGAATAAATACTAAAGAAATTTAAACAAGTGTGAAACTGGCAAGGTCACACACAAAAGTAGCCCAGAACACATTGGCTAAACAGACTTAAGAGAGTCCAAAATTATTCAAATTAGGCATAAGCATGTCTAAGAACTAGCAGCATTAAGTGAAATTAAATGCTAAAGAGACATAAATGAGTGTAAAGTTAACAGAGTTGCACACAAAAGGTAGCCCAGAATAACATTAAGTCATGCATTTCAGAAGTGAGAATATATGCAAATCACAGACACGTGAGAACGAAATTGCAAAGCCAAGTGTCTTACCAGTTAAACGAACAGTAAGAAAGAACAAAGATTCCACAAGAACCCAGAATCTTAATGCGTCAAAGTACCCAAGAGCTTCAAAGGAACCCGTGCAATGCTCATACCAAGAAAAGGTTGAATAATAGGATCCCAGTGGCCATGGCTTTCAGCCAGCCAAAACAAAGCATAGAACAAGATAATGAAGGAACCACAAAACAAAGCTTCAAATTTTAGTGAGATTATAGCGATTTCGGTTTGTCTTAAAGGGGCATGGGGATGGGTTTATATAATAGCAGAAATTGAACAAGTAAACAAGGAAAGTTGTAAAATCAAACATAAATAAGGAAGTATTAACATCCATAATAAATAAAAATCGGATTTAGGAAAAAAAATAAGTAAACCCTAGTTGGCAGAAATCGAAAATTAACCGAAGATCCTGGCCAATCGAATCCATATAGCCATGATATAAACGTATATGGACGAGATTTTGTCCAGATTCTAGCGATTGAAGTTGAACGGACCCAAATATGAGAGATGATACTTTCCAAGTTTAGGCAAGTACTAAGTGATACCATAGTCTTGCAAGTAATACCGAGATAACACATAAAAGGCAAAATAATTATGGAAGGGATCCATGATTGAAACAGATTGGGAGAAGATTGAGAGGGCGACTAGGGTTTCTGGGGGAGGGAGGAGTGTTTGAGGGTGGCTGCTGAAGAGATAATGGAGATTAGGGTTTGGGCGAGGGGATATAAAGAGAACGGGGGAAGTGTTATGAGCCGTTGATCTGATCAACGACTGAGATTTGAGAAGAGTTGGATCGGTTTTTTAGACTGAGTTGGGAATTAGGGTCGTTTGGATTGGGCTTAGGGAGGTTGGGCCAGAGATTTGGGGCTTTTGGTCCGAAATTGATACCAATTTTGGGCCAAGTTTTAAAAATAGAAAATTAAGGAGAAAATAGTTTAATAAATCAATTAAATAAATTATAAAAAATGCCCTTTATGCAAAGTTGTCACACCTTCTTTTTACCGCAGGGGATAGAGAGTTTTTCCAATTTAAGTGACACTAATCGAAATTGGATTATTTATTTAATTTTAGAGTCGCCACTTGGAATAATTGATGGTGTCCCAAGTCACCGATTTATTTTAAATCCCAAATCGAGGAAGTTTGACTCTGTTTTAAAATTTGCGAAACCAGAAGACCGAATAAGGAATTCTGTTAATCCGAGAGAAGGTGTTAGGCATTCCCGGATTCCGTAGTTTTAGCACGGTCGCTTTGATCATAACTGACCTAATTAAATTATTTTAGTTACGTATTTTAGAACCTATGTACATTTTACCTTTTACCACTTTTAATTACTCGATTATTCGTGATTAAGTAATTATCTTGAAACGAGTTACGCGTATGTGTACTCGCTTTGTTTGGCGCGTCAAGAATCATGTCACGCGTACATGTACACAATTCACAATACTTAATTATTTAAGAAAGCTTGGCCAAAGTCGCATGAACGTGTACCTTGATTTATTTTGGAAATCGTACTTATGTTACGCGAACGTGTACACAATCACGATGATAGATTAAGTCGCGCCTGAAGCATTTTCTACGAATATTTGTGATTTATTAACGGCCTAAGCATGTCAAAACTAACAAATTTCAATCCAACTCAGTAACTAATTTAAAGATCCAAAAACTAAAGGAAATAGTACTGCCAATTACGAAATAAAAGCAGAATCTATGAGATTAAATATATTTCCTAAATATGACGACCAAAGAAAACCTCAAACCATGTCGGAAATAACCTACTGATATACTAATTAAAAAGGAAGAACGCTAACAAAAGAAATTAAATTTTCAAAATATACTACTATAAAGTATAGGAAGAACTGTAAAATAATATATGCATATAAGAATAGAAATTCTAATACCTTTGGTTTAAGAGCTTTTAAGACTACCTTAATTTAACAACTAATCACATAAGGGCACTTATCTTGTTCCATCCGGGAAGGCATAAGAAAGATACAATATTTGATCATGCAAACAGGGCCTTGAGTTTCATCATTGCTTCTGGGTAAGTACATTCGTTGGCCAAACATGAGCATTTTATATTTATAGAAAATGTGAGAATCTTCTACCTACAAGAACCTTAAACTTCATAATATGCGACGTCCATGATTTTGATTTAGTCACTTGAATCTTAAGAACACGTGAAGTACCACAACTATGTAAAGACAAGTTATTGTCAGAGAATAGCTATATTCATTATTTACAGAGACATTAATAAACAAGCATTCAACTTATAAACAAGAATGCAAATAAGAACAGAGAAGAGGGGGACCTTTAAGTAGTTTTTTTCAATATATGAGTTTGATTACAATGAACTCTGGCGACGCAGAACTGGATCGTACAATAGAAACGGCAATGGGAGCTGGGACTGTGAACCGCGAACGACGACGGGAACACCTCGGGCTCCTCAAGCATAAACCAAATACAACCACCTCAAGCTTGTATTGGGAAAAATTACATTTATATAAGGATGACGTGTCGAGACACGTGGGCTGATCAAATAGTCAAAAAATTACAATTAATCAAGAGACACGAGCAATAATAGAAACGAGCAAGGACAAAGGAAAAGACACAGGTGGCCGTACCTGTTTAAGTCATTTATATCCAAGAATCAAAAGGAATGGATCTGACCATAGTAAAGAGCGCAGATACAAAATTTGACAGACAATAAATACTTGATACGTTAAGGAATTTGTATTGATTATAATGATTATGTAATGTAGCATTCAATGTCTTTAATTATTCATAATAGCCTTATTATGATTTGGGGAAAACGCATATCTTTAAGATACCTATAAAAGGGAGATATCTGATCAATTGTAGGGACAAGGGATACCATCGGAATATATTTTGATTTACTTGTTTTTCTCTTGATTACATTCTAATTACTTTAAATTACTTTCCTTTGCATATTCTTTTGATTATCAGTAACCCTTGTTCTTCTAAATTCTAGCTTTGACTGGAATTCTATTTTTTGGTTAAACAAATTGGTTCTGTTACCGGGAATCTAATAATCTATTTTCTTTTCACTTGACCTTCCTTGTTGCATCAATTATGTCGAATAACAATGACAACACCCCAAGAAACCAAGAGAACCAACAAAGTCAGGGAGGTCCACAGAATATTAACATTCAAGTTCCTACTCCGCAAGACTCTCCACGACAATCTCGTGAGGGTACTCCTGATGGGTCTCAAATAAACGAGTATGCTCAATTTGAAAATGCTGAAGCTGTTGATGAAGCTTTGCAGAAATTAATTGTCGCTCAGGTCAACAAAGTTGTTGAGGCACTTGTTAACCAGTTACCTGTTGCAACACCCACACCTACTCCAAATAATAACACTGTGGAAAACCCTCGTTCTGGACTTGTTAATTCAGGTAGCGATGGAACTCCCAGTAAGTCACAGGAGAGAGAACCAGGTAATTTCATTAATTCTGATTTGCAAAATTTAGTACTAACCTTGCAGAAACAGCTCAAGGAGCAAAGTGAGCGCATAGAGCAGATACCCGGGGTGCCGCCCATAATCAAAAGGGTAGATATGGATAGATATTCGCAACAACCTTGGAAGCCAAGTGCTGCTCCACTCCCAATACCAAAAAAGTTCAAAATGCCTGATATTTTAAAGTATGATGGAACAACAGACCCACGAGATCACGTGACTGCGTTCACAACGGGTGTAAAAGGCAATGATTTGACTAAGCAGGAGATTGAATCAGTCTTAGTAAAAAATTTGGTGAAACACTCACCAAAGGAGCGTTAACATGGTATTCTCTTTTACCCGAAAATTCTATAAATGCTTTTACTGAGCTTGCAGATTCTTTCATCAAAGCACACTCGGGAGCTCAAAAAGTAGAGAAAAGAATGGAGGATATTTTTAAAATCAAGCAGGGGGACTCTGAACTGCTTAGAGAATTCATGGACAAATTTCAACGTGAAAGAATGACATTGCCACGCGTACCTGACAACTGGGTAGCGATAGCTTTCACAAGTAGTTTGAATGAAAAGAGTTCGGAAGCTACGAGGAGACTCAAGGAAAGCCTTCGAGAATTCCCAGCTACAATGTGGAATGATGTTTATAACAGGTATAGCACGAAGTTGAGTATTGAGGAAGATACTATTCCGCAATTCCAAAAAGATGAAAAGATAAGTTCAAGACGGGCGGAGACCGAAAAAAGGTCCGATAAAAACAGGTACGAGCCTTATATGGGACCTTCGGGAAAAGACTCACGGTCAAAGCAGGATAGTCAAAGGTACGATCATAGATCAAGAAATAGAGAATTAGGTTCTTCATCAAAATTCAAGAACGAGTGAAATAACAGAGAGTCACGAGATGACGATAGAAATTTAAAAGCAAGATTTGGTGGTTATAACTTCAACGTCAACACCTCTGAGCTCGTGGCTGTTTTAAGAAGCATGGGAGATAAGGTTCGGTGGCCAAAGGAAATGAGATCAAATCCAAACAAGCGCAATCCTGACCATTGGTGCGAGTTTCATAATGACCACGGGCACAAAACAACAAATTGTAGATTCTTACAAAGTGAAGTTGATCTTTTATTAAAACAAGGATATCTTACTGAGTTGTTCAGTGAGAAAGGCAAGTAGGCTTACATGAAGAACAGACAGGAGCCTCCAAAACCACCTTCTCCCAAAAGAACTGCTAACGTTATAAGTGAGGGTGAAAACGTCAATGGTATATCATATACTGCAGCTAACAAAACTTCCAAAGTAACAATTACCCAAGGTAAACGGGTGCGGCATGTTTTAGAGGAAGACAATATAACATTCAATGATGCAGATATAGATGGCGTATCAACCCCTCATAACGATGCACTGGTAAATTCTTTAATTGTACATGATACTAATGTGAAACTAGTTTTGATTGATCCAAGTAGTTCCGTCAACATTATTTTGCTAAGAGTATTACATGAGATGCAAGCTGAAGATAGAGTAATACCAAAGGCGCATACTCTATCTGGATTTGATAATTCCAGTATTGTCACGAAAGGGGAGGTAATACTTACCACATTTGCTGAAGGGGTCGTCAAAGATACAAAGTTCCAGGTAGTAGACATTGAGATGGTTTACAACGTGATTCTTGGAAGACCCTGGATCCACGAAATGGATGCTGTTCCTTCGACCTTGCATCAAGTTATTACATTTCCATCGCCATGGGGAATCTGTCAAATTCGTGGAGATCAACATATTTCCAGGGCTATCAACTCCGTTGCAAATACAAGCATGAGAAGTGAAGGTAAATAGCAATCACAGAAGGCAGTTGACGACTTCGCAGCATAAGCCTCGACTGAACAAGGGCAAACAGACGTAGACTCAAGGCCTGATACCATTCAAGAACCAGAAGAGAATGAAAATATCAAAACAACGATAGAGCAATTAGAGCCTGTCGTGTTATTTGCTCAATGGCCTGATAAAAAAGTTTATGTAGGAGCCAATCTTGACCAAGGGATGAAAGGTAAGGTAATTGAATTTTTGAAAACTAACATGAACTGCTTTGTTTGGTCCCACTCTGACATGACAGGAATACCACCAGAAGTGATGACTCATAAACTAAATGAAGATCCATCATACCCCCCTGTGAAGCAAAAGAAAAGAAAGCAAGGGACTTTCAAGAATCAGGTGATTCAAGAAGAAGTTCGAAAATTGCTAAAAATTGGTTCCATTCGAGAGGTAATCCTAACTGGTTAGCTAACACTGTTGTGGTTCCGAAGAAGAATGGTAAGTGGTGGGTTTGTGTAGATTACACAGATCTTAACAAAGCCTGCCCTAAAGATTCTTTTCCACTACCGCATATAGATCAATTGATTGATGCAACTGCATGTCACTAGCTGTTAAGTTTTTTAGATGCATATTCAAGTTATAATCAGATTAAAATGGATCCAGGAGATGAAGAAAAAACTTCATTCATAACAGAAGGGGGACTTATGTTATAAGGTAATGCCCTTTGGCCTAAAGAATGCAGGTGCAACGTATCAGAGGTTAGTTACCAAAATGTTTCAAGAGCATTTAGGAAAGACCATGGAGGTATATATAGATGATATGCTTGTTAAAACTCAGTACTCAAAAGATCACATATCACACTTATCTGACACATTTTCGATTTTGCGCAAATTTAATATGAAACTAAATCCCGAAAAATGTGCATTTGGCGTTGCTTCAGGTAAGTTTTTGGGTTTTCTTGTTTCTAACCATGGTATTGAAGTGAATCCTACACAGATTAAAGCCATTGAGGAAATTCCTGACATACTTTCAAATAAGAAAGAAGTTCAAAGATTATCAGGAAGAATTGCAGCCTTGGGAAGATTCATTTCTAGATCGTCAGAAAAGTGTTTCAAATTCTTCTCAGCCCTTAAGAAGCAAGATCATTTTGAATGGAATGAGGAATGTCAATAGGAACTTAGGAATTTGAAAACGTACTTATCAAATCCACCTTTGCTGGCAAAACCAAAGGCTGGGGAAAAACTACTCATCTACCTTGCTGTTTCGGAAGTGGCGGTAAGCGCTGTTTTGGTCCGAGAAGAACAAGGTAAACAATTCCCTATCTATTACGTAAGTAAATCTTTGTTAGGTGCGGAGACGAGGTATCCTCAGTTAGAAAAACTTGCACTTGTGTTAATCATGGCATCTAGAAAGTTAAGATCTTACTTTCAGTGTCATCCTATCGTTGTAGTAACTGCCTTCCCTTTACGTAACATATTACATAAGCATGAGTTATCAGGTAGGTTAGCTAAGTGGGCAATAGAGTTAAGTGAATACGAAATTGCATACCAACCTAGAACTGCTATAAAATTACAAGTATTAGCTGATTTAGTGGTTGATTTTAGCTAGGGAATGCAGTTAGAAGCAGAAAAAGAATTGCAGGTATTCAATGGAGCTAACCCAGGGACTTGGACTTTATTCACTGACGGCTCTTCTAACGTAAAAGGAGCAGATTTAGGGGTCGTATTGGTACCACCTACGGGTGAAACCATTCGGCAAGCTATCAAATGTCATTCCATAATTAACAATGAGGTAGAATATGAGGCTATGATTGCATGTTTAGAACTGGCACGGGAACTTGGCATAAGTCAGATTATAATCAAGAGTGATTCACAACTCGTAGTCAATCAGATGTTGGGGACTTATACAGCCAGGGAAGCAAGGATGCAACAGTACTTGGAAAAGGTACGGGAATTGATAAAACAATTTCAAAATTGGAAAGTTAGACAAATACCCAAGGACAAAAATCTTGAAGCAGACACCCTAGCTAATCTCGCATCTGTAGCCGACGTGGCAAATGATGCAAATGCCTCAGTGATACATTTATTTCATTCAGTTCTTGATCCTGATGTGAGTGAGGTAAATTTTAATAACTTAACATGGGATTGGAGGAACGAAATTATTGCTTTTTTGCAGTATGGAACCGTCCCTGATGACAAAAAAAGGGCTTATGTGCTACGAAGAAAGGCTGCTCGGTACTGTTTAAAACAAGACAATCTATATAGTAAAATGTTCGGTGGTCCCTTGGCAAGATGCCTTGGACCTTCGCAAACAAAGTATGTAATGAGAGAAATACATGAAGGACATTGCGGGAATCACGCAGGTGGAAGATCACTAGTAAGAACCTTAATTAGGGCAGGTTATTACTGGCCTAAAATGGAAGAAGAAGCGGAATGTTTTGTAGCCAAATGTGATAAATACCAAAGGTACGGTAACAATATGCATAGACCTGCGGAACTATTACACTCGGTCATTGAGCCATGGCCATTTATGAAATGAGGAATGGATATCGTGGGTCCATTACCACAAGCAAAAGGACAGGTAACGTTTTTGCTTGTTCTCACTGATTATTTTACTAAATGGGTGGAGGCAGGTGCATTCAAACATGTGCAAGAAAAGAAAGTCGGAGAGTTTATTTGGCGGAATATCATATGTCGATTCGGCGTACCGAAGGAGATCGTATGTGATAATGACCCTCAATTTATAGGAGCTCAGATCACGGAATTCCTTCAAAGTTGGCAAATTAAAAGAATAACGTCTATGCCTTATCACCCAGTGGGTAATGGGCAAGCAGAATCAACAAATAAAGTCATTATCAACAATTTGAAGAAATGATTAGAAGAGTCAAAAGGGAATTGGCCAGAAGTACTACCTGGTGTTTTATGGGCATATCGTATAACAGCGAAAACTAGTACGGGAGAAACACCGTTTTCATTGGTTTATGGAACTGAAGCTTTGATTCCAGTCGAGATAGGAGAACCGAGTACCCAATTCACACAGGCGACACAAGAATCTAATGACGAGGAGATGCGGGTCAACCTAGATTTACTCGAAGCAAGGAGAGAAGCTGCACTAATAAGAATGGTAGCACAAAAGCAAGTCATAGAACGATACTACAATAGAAAAGCACGCCTCAGGTTCTTCAAAATTGGGGACTTCGTGCTTAAAAAGGTTTTTCAATCTACAAAAGCATCTAACACAGGAAAATTAAGTCCAACATGGGAAGGACCCTACAAAGTTTGTGATGTTTCAGGAAAAGGACCAAATGAGAGGAACTATCAAGTGCTCGAGGCTTCATACTTCAACACTCAAACACTTGGGGGACTGCATAATATACATAGACATGTATATAAAGAAGGCAAAGAAGATTGAGGGAAAATCAAGCCTAAAAGAGTTAAGTGCAGAGTAAAAGTTACGAGATGGAGCCACGAGCTGAGGCTAAAGAGAAACAAAAATCTCATTATAGCTAGGGTATTAGGGTAAAGGACATATACTAAAGCGGGTTATAAGGAAAAACCCCGTACCTATTACTCTTCTTTTGTAAAAATCTGTTACAAGAAAAACAGTTACGAGAAAGTTATAGATGTACTTCAAATACATGTAAAGAATTATAAGTTCCAATAACAACTTGTCACAGTTATTTCAAAGAAACATGTGTGTTCCGATTTCTTTTATCGTATGTTAACACCATTATGAAGTTGAGACGTCTACTTCATTAAGTGTCGAAATATAAAAGGGCCCTCTTTTATAAAACTCATGTTCAAATTAATTAGTCATGAGGATAATAGAAGCATTTTCAAAGAATAAAAATGCAAATTATTCTGTAAGTCCTTAAAAATTAAGGCAAGAATAAAGGAAACAGAAGTTTATAATAATAACATGAAGAACTTCTTAATATGTAAAAATCTAAGACTAAGGACAAACTTAGTCATAAAACTACGAGACTATCTATATAGATTGCCCCATAAAAGACTTGGGGACTTACGACTTCAAAATCAACCCTCAAATAAAGTTAAGGGTCTGATTACAGTTTTCCAAAACAAAAGCAAAGTCACTAGAATGTTCAAAACCGGTCAGTGAGAAGTTTAAGGAACCGAAGCAGGAGCATCAACAACAATGGGTTCAATTTGGGAAGCTACATCAACAAATGCAGTTTCAATTTGGCTTGTAGCAACAGATTCGATTGGGCTTAAAAGAATTGGGATACCCATATCAGCCTCAACATTCACGGGAGCTTCAGCCACGGGAGAAGGGAAGTCCTGAGTTTGTTGAGCCTTTTCAATGGTTTCATTGATCTTAGCTAACTCCAACTCCAGGTTGAAGTTTTCTTGACCAGCTTCAAGTAGGGTATCATGACGAGAATTCAAAAATGCCCAACTTGTCTCGACAACAGATTTTTCTTCAAGGATCTCATAATCCTTTTCCCAAGCAGCGATCTCATTCTTTAGCTCTTCATTTTCAGCCAAGGCGGATTTGTGGGAAACTTGGAAAGTGGCATGGGAGCATTCTAAAATACACACTTTATTAGCAGAGATTCTAAGATCCTCTTGTGCTTGAGCTAAGTTTTGCACGAGCTCCCCAACGTAAACTTCCTTTCGGTCCAAAAGAGCTTTTAACTCTCTGATTTCTTCACTAGTTTTAGATAGTTTCTCTTAGAAGGAGGACTCGAGACGTTCTTTGTCTTTTTCTGCTTGGCTTAAAGAAGCTTTTGCAACCACCAATTCTGAAGTTAAAGCCCGCACTCGTTGCTCTAAGGTACTCTTGATCTCTTGTAAGTTTTCTATATCAATCTGTGCACTCTCAAATTGCTCTTTCCAATTTATTGCTTCCGAATGAGAATCACGTGCTATCTTCTCCAAGGGGGCAATTCTTTTCATCATTTCTGTGCCAATAAGGTTGGCCTGAAAAGGGGAAAAAGAAGTAAGAATCCTCAAAGATAGTCAGATTATAAAGCAAAAAAAAGGAAGAGAAGGAAAGCACCTTCAAAGTAGCATGTACGATATCATTCATTAAAGTCAGGGAACTATGACTCTCCAACTTGGCCTTTTCAATTGGGTCGATTAAAGGCTCCAACCATGCATCTACCTGACCTGACTTTCTTAAAAGGCTGCTCTCGGTAGGAACTTCACCCGCCTCATAGCGACACTTCTACTTGAAGAGCCCGCTTTTGTATGATGAACGATAGGAGGGGGAATAGTCAAATGAGGAGCTGGAGAAGAGGTGAAAGCAGTAGAAGAAGGAACGGAAATAGCTGGGGCAGGTAAGGAAGGAAACACAAGCACGAGAGTTGGAAAAGAAGATAAGGGTAATTCGTCTAAAACAGGTCCTACATCTTCACGGCCAAATCCGCTAATGATAAGTTGGTCAATAGACTCACGAGTATCGTGGGGAGTGACGTCATCGTCAGGAATTACTATTGGAGTTTCAACAGGTTCGATAAGAGAAACCGACACTTCAGCTTCGTCATTAGGTACGATGCGTCTCCTAACTCGAGGCCTTGTCACTAGGGAGCCCTCATTTCCCTCTTCTTCAGAGTCTTCCTCTTCTGCAGCTTTTCTTTTTACAGAAGAAGAACCCAAAACTATTTCCCACGCTCGTTTTAGAGAGATACGGGTTCCTGAAGGAGTACGGGTTCCCGAGGAAACACGAGAAGCCGCAACTGCTTCAGCAGTAACTCCTCGAATAGCAAATCCTGACGAAAAAAAGATAGAAATTAGAGCAATAAAAGATAATATAGACACGAAAGGCACAAAATATAAATTCTTACCATGAGTCTTTACCTTCCAACCAAAACGGTTAGAAAGTGTTTTCCAAGACCTACCATCCATCAGTGCGATCTTCAGCAATTTATCTACCCAACCACAGAAGTTGGGAACATCCCCTACAACTCCCATGGTTGCTAAAAAAACAACAAAGGCAAAATTAGAGAAGTTGGCAAATTTGAAGGAAAAAGGTACAAGAAGGTTAAAAGACTTACGTGCAAAATTCCACTTTTCAGGGAAGGGAACATTATCCTCACCCACTAAACCAACAGTGGGGGTAGCAACAAATTGGGCATACCAGCCGCGGTCTTTGTCATCTTTGGGACTCACCAAAACC
This sequence comes from Nicotiana tabacum, assembly GCF_000715075.1. Classification (NCBI taxonomy): domain Eukaryota; kingdom Viridiplantae; phylum Streptophyta; class Magnoliopsida; order Solanales; family Solanaceae; genus Nicotiana; species Nicotiana tabacum. Next base: position 131,579,571 of record NC_134087.1, read on the forward strand.
CTCTTACTCCTGGCTACTAGTGTAAAAACACCATTGCGAAAAAGCCTAGGTGAGTAAAGATGAATCAAGTGGGGGAAAGTAAAAGGAACTTCAGCTTTAGTGGCTAAATTCCTTAAACAAGCAACATCCCTCTATACGATTGGACCAATTTGGCCCAAACAGACGTTGAAGAAACGGCAAATTCGAGAATGACTGGGTTAATCGCTGGTCTGAACCCTAAAGTAAAAGGGTATCTGTAAACAAAAGAAAACCCAGTTAAATAAGAAGTTATCCTCTGATTCGGATTAGGGATAATAATGGAAAAATCGTTACTCCAATGACAGTCCTTACGAACCACAGGAGTCAAAACTTCAGTAATTTGAGTGGGGTAAGTATCGACACGATCTAAAGCGGTAGTATGGTTTCTAAGAGATTCCCTATCGTGGTAAAAAGATAATTCTGTAGGGACTATCTGTTCTACTAAAGGTTTGCGTAATGGTTCAGAAGGTTCTTTACTCCTAGAAGAAGATTTGTGAGAAAGGGAACCTCTGGTTCTAGAAGAGGGACCAGAACTAGAAGAAGGCATAGACGAACCACCTCGAGTAGATCCTAAGCTACGAAGCCTACCTCCCTTTCTATGCCTAACAGGGGCATTGGGTAAAGAATCAACAATGGAGACTTCTCGAGGGTGAGGGTTTGGTGAAGACATAGCGAAGATGAATGATGTAAAGAAGAAGTAAACAGAGAATGGGGAAATTAAGTGTTCAGTAAAACTTTATGAGGTAAAAGACAAGGGAAGAAGTTATACTTATATTGATAATCGACCGCCAAAGGTAAAAATGCAGTAAAGGAAGGATCACAATTATGATAACTGGCACTTCGTAAATAGTGGAACCGTAAAAACCTTGAAAGAGGCTGCAAAAGCTGCAGAACCAATGAAAAATTGATATGTGTACGGAGTATTAAATGGAAGTGACAATTGAAGCGTCAATTTTGTCATAACATTAATGGTGACAAAAATTCTCGTTTTAATGAAATCCACTTCCCAAATATTCAACTGATAAATAAATGGAAAGTGGGGGGAGTATCTGTATTGGGAAAAATTACATTTATATAAGGATGACGTGTCGAGACACGTGGACTGGTCAAATAGTCAAAGAATTACAATTAATCAAGAGGCACGAGCAGCAATATAAACAAGCAAGGACAAAGGAAAAGGCACGGGTGGCCGTACCTGTTTAAGTCATTTATATCCAAGAATCAAAAGGAATGGATCTGACCATAGTAAAGAGCGCAGATACAAAATTTGACAGACATTAAATACTGGATACGTTAAGGAATTTGTATTAATTATAATGATTATGTAACGTAGCATTCAATGTCTTTAATTATTCATAATAGCCTCATTATGATTTGGGGAAAACGCATATCTTTAAGATACCTATAAAAGGGAGGTATCTGATCAATTGTAGGGACAAGGGATACCATCGGAATATACTTTGATTTACTTGTTTTTCTCTTGATTACATTCTAATTACTTCAAATTACTTTCCTTTGCGTATTCTTTTGATTATCAATAACCCGTGTTCTTCTAAATTCTAGCTTTGACTGAAATTCTTTTTTTGGTTAAACAAAGCTATACTCCATTTTCGCTATTAATTCTTCTTAGAGATGACTACATCAACTGTGAACTAAACTAAAGGGTGAATGTTTTCTTTCCATTTTTGAAATCTGGAGACTTACCAGCTAGCAAAGCAAACTATTAGTTTTTGGTTTTCCTTCTCAAAACTCCAAAGAAACAGAAAAGGGAAAGGTCTAGGGGTGGTATGCTATGGAAGAATGGCTAAAGTGTGCGGTTGGTTTCTCTTTCTTGGAGATCTACTCTTGAGCTTCGGATGATGCATGGAATTTTGACGGAATAACGCAGACTAAAATATACGTAGTCAGCTCCAGCGCCAAATCACTCTTCTTCTCCCCTTTTTACGTCTGCCCTCCTACTTCTATATATGAATATGTCTAGTAGTGAGGTCAAAGATGTGCAGGTGGTTTAAAATAGATGTGTGTGATCGTGTGTGTGTGCCAGTGAGACGTGAAAGGTGGGGGGAGTTAGGGGATTGGGACGTCAGGAGTCATGGATGAGTTGGAGGTTAAATTTGTTACAAACTTTTTAAACAAAACACGTGAGTAATTGCTGCTTCTTTCTTTTCTTTTCTTTTTTGTTTATTTTCTTTTATTAAATAGAATTCAAATAAGTATTAAGACAAAAAATATTAATTAACTAAATCTAGACTAACAATATATATATATTTCTTTTATTTAAAAATAAGAACTAAACTTATACTCTAAGAATGTGAATAGTTTTTGTAGTTTTTAATTTTCTTAAATAAAACCTATTAAGAGTAAGATAAAAAGTTTAAAATATCAATATTAGACCTAAAAAAAAATATTTACACTAAAATAGTATAGAATTTGGGTGTGGTAAAAAATTAATTGTTCACAGCATGCCCCTCTTTGCTTGAAAACATGAAGAGTTTTCAGGCAAAGAAAAATGAACAAGGTGACTAATTTTTGACCTCACTATTATTTGAAAAGGAAAAGATGATAAAAGAAAAAGATGCGACCGAGCCTTGATTTTAGGCAGCCTACATATCCCGGGTTATAAAGGAATCAGGTCACGTGTAGTTCAAGTGAAAGAAGAGTAATGGAGTATGCTTAGATGGAGAGTCGAGCGAAGTTCCGTCGAGGTTCCGATCCGCGGTTCCTAATATTACATCAAAATGAAAAGAAAAATTACATACTCTTGAAATCTAAGAGTTACAAAATTCCTATCTAAATACTATCTGGAGTCTTGACTTGATTCTTGAGTTGCTTCTCCCATTGACTTTAGACTGAAACTTGATGCTCTCGATGCAAAAGACTATGAAATATTCTCCCAAGCTTGATTCTTGATCAGATAATGAGAAGATGGATTTTGACACCCTATGTCTTCGCATGCATTATGTCAAAGTTGGTTGCAGCTGATATTGAGATCAAACGTTCCACTTTCTCTGGAAAGAACTGAAATCTTAATTTTGCACATCCAATCCGTACTTTACAGAAAAACCTACAAGCCATCACAAACAAACAAGACGAACAAAAAATTTCTGCCCCAGTTTGCACTAGGAAATTTTTGTGAGTTATTGAAAACACAATAAATTCGCTATTGCAAAATGAAGAATTGAAAGAGAAATGGGCTCTTTTTTTTCTTTTTGATAATAGGGGATGTGGTACCCTATGTTTGCAACAAGAAATGCAACCAGGGGATGTAGTACTCTGTGTTGGCAATGAGGTGAGGTTCTTGGCTCTCTAAGATTCTACTAGGGAATGTCGTACCCTATGTAGGCAGAAAATAATGCGACTAGGGGATGTCGTACCTTGTGTTGGCAATAAGTTGAGGCTCGTAGCACTCTGGGAGGCTAATAGGGAATGTCGTACCCTATGTGGGCAAAACGTAATGCAACCAGGGGATGTAGTACCCTGTATTGGCAATAAGATGAGGCTCATGGCACTTTAGGATGCTACTAGGGAATGTCATACCCTATGTTAGCAATAAATTGAGGCTCGTGGCGCTCTGAGATGCTACTAGAGAATGTCGTACCCTATGTTTGTAACAAGAAATGCAACCAGGGAATGTGGTACCCTATGTTGGCAATAAGGTGAGGCTCTTGGCATTTTGATATGCTACTAGGGAATTTCATACCCTATGTTGGCAGAAAGTAATGTAGCCAGGGGATGAAGTACCCTGTGTTCGCAATAAAATGAGGCTCGTGGCATTCTAGGATGCTACTAGGGAATGTTGTACCCCATGTTTGCAACAAGAAATGCCACCAGGGAATGTAGTACCCTGTATTGAAGATAGGGTGTTGATTTCCTATAATGAAACTAAAAATAACATGATTACGTGCAAATTGGAAGGAAATCATGGATTTGAGAACTTCACTTGGTGATGTTCAACTTTCCACGAACTGTTTCACTAAACTATTTTGTTCCTATTCTAAACAAAGAAAGATTCGTTAGTTTTGAAATGGTGGTCAGTTTGTGGCCTTGATCTCTTGGGCGACTTGACCTAGTGTCCATTGCACTTGTTAGAACAACTGGCTCTATCAATGGTCGTACGAATTACCGGGAAATTCCGTCTTTACTTTCTAGAGATCTTCTTTCTCAACATCAAAACCTGCCTATTTTGCGCCTATACCCATTTTTGTTTGCGGTGCAAACAACCTTGCTCCCAAAACAACTTTTAACCGAGTAACTTTTGTTGACCCTTGACACATTGTTCATTCCTTCAAGCCATTTGCTCGTCAAGGAAAATCAATGATGGCTTTATGCCTTTGCCCATACTGTTTATGCCCAGAAATTTTCTTCATACAATAGGAAAACTGTAACCAATTTTGCAACCTTTTCTTTGCTTTACTTTGACAAAAATTAGACTGAAAGGGACTCAAAAAAGTAATGCGAAAGAAAACAAGAAGGTGAAATAATAGGTATTATAACTTAATCAAGAAGCGTCCCTTTCAAGGGGAAAAAAATAAGAAAGGAGTTATCTGGAGGAATATGGTGACTTCAATGAATCATGACATGCACTTTGGACTGGATGCTCGATCCGCTTGAATTGTCTAATTCTCGAAATCTGTTGTAAAATTTACTTTGAAACTGAGTTCTTTGTCTTAACCATGCTTCTGCCGGGATATAAGAAGACCTAAAATCGATCAACCATGCTCTTTGTGGGTTTTCACCAATTGACCTCTCTCATTTGCCTTTTTCTCAACTCAACATCGCCTTATAGTGATCGTGAGGGTTTTCACTAAAAAGACCCTCTAATTTATTTTTCTCTCTTTACAATGGCTGAGGCATCACCCGCAATATACTGACTTAGCATTCTCAAAAGTTGATCAGAAGGACTTAAAAGGGAAATGTAAAAAGAACTATTCAACTGAATTACAACTTTTGGAACCATTTTGATGGAACAGCCGTCAAAAATAAAATAAAATCATGCCCCAGTTTCTTTGAATATTGGGAAAATGTGGATTTTTATTTTGGTGTGACCGAACCCCAAAGTTAGGCTGCCTACGTATCCTTTTGGAACCAGGTTAGACGTAGTTCAATTTACATGAACTTGTTTTGATGATAGTTTTTTAAGTACATTGGTTCCAAAAGAGGGGAAAACAAAGAAATATAAACAAGGCTTCAAAGGGCTAACTAGGGTTGACCAGTGTTTGGTAGCAAGAATGATAGCCTTTCGCCATCCCAACCTGAGAATGCTAAGTGTAAACAAAATGCCCTAATAGAAGAATGTCAGACATAGTATCTCTTGACCGCATCTACGTTGATGGATATATCTGTCACCTTTCCATCTATATCTGCCAAGTGTAGAGCTCCTTTTGACAATACTTTTTTGATAAGGTAAGGACCTTGCCAATTCGGGGTGAACTTTCCTTTTGCTTTTTCCTGGTGCAGAAAGATGCATTTCAAAACAAGCTGTCCTACCTCGAATTTTCTTGGGTGCACTTTCTTATTGTAAGTGTGTGCCATTCTTTGTTAGTATAACTGACCAAAACAAACTGCCGCTAAATGTTTTTTATCAATTAAACTCAACTGTTCCAATCGGGACTTGACCTAATCAATGTCCTCGATTCTTACTTCAACAATGATTCGAAGAGAGGGAATCTCAACTTCAGCAGGTATGACTGCTTCAGTGCCATAAACCAATAAGTAGGGTGTTGTGCCAACTGATGTACGGACAGTTATCCGGTATCCTAAAAGAGCAAAAGGCAGTTTCTCGTTCCATTGTCTAGACCCTTGGACCATCTTCCTAAGAATCTTCTTGATATTCTTATTCGCAGCTTCAACAGCTTCATTAGCTTTGGGCCGGTAAGGAGTAGAATTGCGATGCTCAATTTTAAATTGTTCGCATACCTCCTTCATCATATGACTATTCAAATTAGCAGCATTATCTGTAATAATGGTTTTTGGAATACCGAAACAACAGATAATGTTGGAGTGAACAAAGTTTACTACTGCTTTCTTGGTGACTGCCTTCAATGTAATAGCTTCCACCCATTTGGTGAAGTAATCAATTGCAACCAAGATGAATCTGTGCCCATTTGAAGCTTTTCGCTCGATTGGGCCAATGATGTCCATTCCCTAAGCAACAAAAGGCCAAGGAGCCAACATAGGATATAACTCTAAAGGAGGCGAGTGAATCAAATCACTGTGAATCTAACACTGGTGGCACTTGCGAACAAAACGAAAGCAATCTCGCTCCATAGTAAGCCAATGATATCCTGCCCGAAGGATTTTCTTTGCTAGAACATATCCATTCATATGTGAACCACATACTCCTGAATGCACTTCATTCATAATCATTTCAGCTTCTTTGGCATCCACACATCTCAAAAAATTCAAATCCGGAGTCCTTTTGTATATGATTTCCCCACTCGAAAAGAAGCCATTAGAGAGTCGCCTAATGGTTCTCTTTTGATCCCTATTAGCATGTTTCGGATATTCTCTTATTTTCAGATACTGTTTGATATCACGGTACCATGGTTCTCCTTCTAGTTCTGCTTCAATTGTATTGCAATAACCATGTTGATCCCGAATTTAAATTTCTAATGGGTTAATGTGAGTATTACCCGAATATGGAAGCATTGAGGCCATGGTGGCCAAGTCATCAACTAATTCATTGTGAAACCTAGGAATGTACCTGAACTCGATGGACTTGAACCTCTTGCTAAGATCTTCCACGCATTGTCTATATGGAATGAGCTTGATGTCTCGAGTCTCCCAATCACCTTGAGCCTGCCGAATAAGCAAATCTGAATCTCTCATCACCAACAGTTCATGCACCTTTATGTTTATTGCCATGTTTAGACCCATGATGCAAGCTTCATATTCTGCTGTGTTGTTTGTACGGAAGTAACTAAGTCGTGTCGTGGCAGGGTAATGTTGCCCAGTAGGTGATAGAAGAATTGCCCCAATCCCTACGCCTTTGATGTGACAGCCCCATCAAAGTATAGTTTCCAAATTTGACTGTCATCTTGGACTAGTCTTCAACTAAATTAACTTCTTCATCTGGGAAATATGTGTTCAAAGATTCATATTCATCATCAACCGGGTGTTCTACCAGATGATCAGCCAAAGCTTGTGCCTTCATGGCAGTGCGAGTGACATAAACAATATCAAACTATGTGAGCAAGATTTGCCACTTTGCCAATCTGCTAGTTAGCATCGACTTTTGAAAGATGTATTTCACGGGATCCATTCGGGATATGAGGTAAGTTGTATAGGCCAAAAGATAATGTCTAAGCTTCTGAGAAACCTAGGTTAAGACACAACATGTCCTTTCCAAAAGAGTGTATTTGGCCTCATAAGTGGTGAACTTTTTGCTCAAATAATATATTGCTTGTTCCTTTTTGCCTGTGGCATTATGTTGACATAGAACACAACCAAAGGAACCATCCATTACTGACAGATATTCCTTGATCTTATCAAAAGCTTCTTGGCACTCATCTGTCCACTTGATAGCAGCGTTCTTTTTCAACAACTTGAAAATAGGCTGACATGTGGTTGTAAGCTGCGCTATGAACCTGCTGATGTAGTTCAACCTCCTGAGCAAACTCATGACTTCTTTTTTATTCTTTGGGGGAGGCAGCTCTCGAATGGTTTTTATATTGGAAGGATCTAACTCAATGCCTCTTCGACTAACTATAAAACCCAAAAGCTTCCTAGAAGGAACTCCAAATGCACATTTGGCTGGATTGAGTTTGAGATTGTACTTTCGTAGCCTTTCAAAGAACCTTTTCAAGTCTTGCACATGGTCATCTTGTGTTCTGGACTTAATGATCACATCATCAACGCATACTTCAATCTCTTTGTGCATCATGTCATAGAATATAGTAGTCATGGCCCTCATGTAAGTTGCCCCTACATTCTTCAAACCAAATGGCATGACCTTATAACAATAAGTTCCCCATGGAGTTGTGAAGGCGGTCTTTTCTACATCTTATTCATCCATCAGAATTTGGTGATATCCGGCATAACAATCCACAAAAGATTGGATCTCATGTTTAGCACAATTGTCAACAAAGATATGAATGTTGGGTAAGGGAAAGTTGTCCTTTGGACTTGCTTTGTTTAAATCCCTATAGTCAACAAAAACTCTAATTTTCCCATCCTTCTTTGGCACTGACACAACATTTGTTAACCATGTGGTATATCGGACGACCCTGATCACATTTGCACTTAGTTGCTTCGTGATTTCTTCTTTAATCTTATCACTCATATCTGTCTTAAAATTCCTTTGTTTTTGTTAGATTGGTGGAAAATTAGGATATGTGGGAAGCTTATGGACCACTAAATCGGCACTCAAATCCGGCATGTCATCATACGACCAAGCAAATACATCTTTGTACTCGAACAAAACTTGAATTATGGCATCTCTCGTCTTTTATTCAGTATGAATGCTTATTTTTGTTTCTCTGGTTTCTTCGGGACTTCCCAAGTTAATTGCCTCAGTTTCATTTAAGTTAGGCTTAGGCTTATTCTCAAATTGATCCAATTCCCTTTTTATTTCCTTAAGAGCCTCATCTTCATCATACTCAACTTCTTGATTCATTATTTCGAGATTAGACAACTTTTTAAGATTTGGGCATGAATTCCGCGTGCATGTCATGTTTTTAAAGCCAACATTGACGAAACTAAAAATGATAAGAAATTAACAAAATTAGGGAAAGGAAAAGACAAAATTCTACTATAAAACTGGAACTTCATTTCATTGAATTTGAAAGGATAGAATGGTTAACATCAAAGCAAAGCAATTAAACTAAAATATCTGGATTACAACCTTGAAAATAATCCAAATACAGAAAAAGCAACAAAACAGACTACTAAGACTCCTTCCTGATGGGAAGAGGAGTTGCTTCCCAGTTGTTGAGCGAGGTATTTGGACCAATCAACTGAACACTTGCACGGCTAGGGCCCTCACCAACTTGAACCATATTGAATTTCATAGAACATCTCCTTAAGACCCTGGCAAACTTCATCAATGTTATCCTGAGCAGAAGGGTTTTGGACTTCTTCAAATTGTGGCTTGACAAAAGAGTATGCAATGTGAGGGATTGGTTCCAACCATTCTTTTTGCGGGCCTTGGCTCTGTTTATGGCAGCTAATGTTGGTTTAAACCACAAGCCAAAGGTATCTTTCTTCGAAAAGGGAGCAATAGGGTTCACAATTCCCTGCAAAAAGGATCCTAATCTGTTTCCTGGTTCATAGCCGTTCCTCAACATCAGTGAAGCTACTATCATAGATGTGGCTGAAAGACGGGGATGCAGAATTGGTTTTCCTTCTTCCACTTGGTCCACCTCAACCACCTTAAATGCTTGATATATGAGGGATTCACATCCTTCCTTGGCCTCGGTACATGGAATGGACGGGTCATTATAGACGGATGAGTTGTCCTCCCCATGAACACCAATTTCTTGCCTGTCATACTCGAATTTGACCATTTTATGTGGGGTGGATGGTACAGCTCTGGCCATACGGATCCACAGCCTTCCCAGAAGAAAATTGTAGGAAGTTTTCATATCCAACACTTGAAAGACAATGTTTAAATCAACCGGGCCAATTGTCATGGTGAGTTCGATTTCCTCAATAGTGTCTCTTCTTGAACCATCAAAAGCTCTGATGCTGACACTACTAGTTCAAATTCTGTTAGTATCAATGTTCAGCTGTTGTAATACCCTATGACTCCTGTGATTAAAAGCTTTTGATTGTCTCTTGTGATTTCCTTGTTCTTGTATGATAGTTCTTTCTAATAAAATGGTGTTTAGTTATACATACTAGTAATATTTAATGGTACTAACGTCCCTTTTGCCGGGGGCACTACATTTTTGAATGAATGTAGGTGGCTCCATAGCGGACAGTGCCGATCACGCGTTGCAGAGTGTCCTCCTCTCGAAGTCTTAGTGAGCCCCTTTTTCCTTCAAGGGGTTATGTTGTACATCTTTTGTTGTAAACTTCCACTTTTGAGGTATAGCCTGGGCCTTGTTGCCGGCGTTGTCATAATTGTCTTTTGTATTCTTAGAGACTCCATAGACATTTGTGTGGGTTATGTATGGGTGTTGTATGAGTCTATGAACTAGGTTATAATCCTAAACTCTTGTTTCTCTAAATTGTAACTGTATGGAATCTTGGAACTTAACTACGATTTAAGGTTGTGATATAAAATGAACTATCTATGTTGAATGTAGAATCTCTCCTATTATATAAATAAACGAAAACATGGTTTTCTTAATCATTTTGAGTTGGGTAGAAAGTGTTTGATAAGGCTTGATCAGTTGGGTTCACTCGACTGAGCGCCGGTCGTGCCTCCCGAGGTTGGGGCGTGATAATATCCCTGGTCTTACAGGAATCAGGCCGTATGTAGTTCTGGATTCATCGGCGAAGTATACCGATGAGGTCATTTCAAGAACAGACGCAACATCTAGGGTTGGGTGAGTGAATGGTTGACAGGAATGATTAGGTTTGATATGGCTTAGATAACTGGAGTGGGATTGCTCCTGTTGGGATAGCCGTTGCTTGCTGGGTTACCTGCAAATAGAAGCAATACAAATGTATACTGTGCATAAATTAAACATGATGCAGGTTCCCGTTGGACTATGAAAGTTGTCTTCGGACGGTTAGGGATGTCGTCCTTAGATCATGATGTCCTGGGCTATGAATTTCTCGATGAGAGATTTGCCGGCCATAAAATGATGTTCTCATGACATGAAGATGGTGCCTCCGAACCATGACGCCTTTGAATAATGATATGCAAATTTGAGGGGTCCTAACGCCATGACATGGTGTTTTCCGGCTATGAGGATGATGCCTTTTAGACTGCGATGCCTTTGGATAGATTGGCGATATTTTAGCCCATGATATGCAATAATATGATGTTAACAAGACAAAGCTTAGTCTCACAAAATGGAGGGCAGAGCTTAGCCCGATTGGAAAGCAAATTGATAGTGCTAGAGATAGAGCAATATTTGTGCCGAGGGGATGGTGATTAGCCTCATGCGAATGTGGAGGCAGGGATTAGCCTTATGCAAGTATGGAGGCAAGGATTAGCCTCATGCAAATGGGAGGCAGGGATTAGCCTCATGCAAGTATGGAGGCAAGGATTAGCCTCATGCAGGTATGGAGGCAAAGATTAGCCTCATGCAAGTCTAGGAGGCAGGAATTAGCCTCATGCAAGTATGGAGTCAAGGATTAGACTCATGCAAATGAGAGGCAAGGATTAGCCTCATGCAGGTGTGGAGTCAAGGATTAGACTCATGCAAATAGGGAGGCAGGGATTAGACTCATGCAGTTATGGAGTCAAGGATTAGACTCATGCAAATAGGGAGGCAGGGATTAGCCTCATGCAGGTATGGAGGCAGGGATTAGCCTTATGCAAATAGGGAGGCAGGGATTAGCCTCATTGAGTCAAGGATTAGAGTCATGCAAATAGGGAGGCAGGGATGATCCTTATGCAGGTATGGAGTCAAGGATTAGACTCATGCAAATAGGGAGGCAGGGATTAGCCTCATGCAGGTATGGAGGCAGGGATTAGCCTCATGAAAATATGGAGGTAGGGATTAGCCTCATGGAGTCAAGGATTAAACTCATGCAAATAGGGAGGCAAGGATTAGCCTCATGCAGGTATGGAGTCAAGGATTAGACTCATGCAAATAGGGATGCAAGGATTAGACTCATGCAAGTATGGAGTCAAGGATTAGACTCATGCAAATAGGGAGGTAGGGATTAGCCTCATGCAGGTATAGAGTCAAGGATTAGATTCATGCAAATAGGGAGGCAGGGATTAGCCTCATGCAAAGAGCACATAACAAATAAAGGTAGTATATGTCTTAGCTGGAGATATATTCGGTGTCTGATGGCCTAATTTATAGTGATCTTGCTACGTGAATGTTATCGTTACGTCGGATGTGCCTGCGTTCAAAGAAAAATTGTAAGTTTTGTGAGGGGAAGGTTGGTTCGTATTTCTGTCGGCTGGCTTTGCTTTACTCCGTTCTGAAGCCCTTTCGAGTTCCCCTGGATGACACCCGACTGTTGTGGAAATAGAGTTTTCGAAAATATGTAATTATTGATAAAAATAGAGTTGTTTTGGAAACGTATTAACATATCAAGTAAATTTTGATGAACTAGTGACTATAACACATCTCGAAGGCATTGCAGCTCTCTCATATCAGAATTTTGAGGGTCCTCCTCAAAATTCTACCCTAGTTTGGTAGATGATCTTTTGACCATTTACGAATAATGGATCTTGTCGAACCTTCTCCAAAATTTTGAGAATCCTTCTCAAAATTCTGCCCCAATTTCTTGACTGGCTACTGACCGTCTAACACATGTTGGCGTTGGATGGACCTGCTCCGGAATTTTGAGGATCCTCCTCAAAATTTTGCCCCAGTTTCTGGTCTTGGGGGAGATGAAAATTTTATTATGATATGACCCAACCCATAAGGTTGCCTACGTATCCCCTCTTAAACGGGAATCAAGTCAAGCGTAGTTCAATTACATCAGATGAAGAAATGTAAATAATCTAAGCATAGTATCTCTTGACTGCATCTAAATTGATTGGTTTTGGCCAGATTTCTCCATCCATTTCTGCAAGTATGAGTGCTCCTTGATTTTGTCAAAATTTTTTGACGGACCTTGCCAGTTCGGTGAGAATTTCCCTTTGGCTTCATCTTGATGTGGGAAGATCTTCTTCAGCACCAACTATCCTGGTGGAAATTGCCTTGGTTTGACCCTTTTGTTGAAATCTTTGGATATTCTGTTCTGATAAAGTTGGCCGTGCCACACTGCATTCATCCTCTTTCCATCTATAAGGGCCAATTGTTCATAGCGGCTCCTTATCCACTCTGCATCGCTGAGTTTAGCTTCCTGTATGATTCTTAAAGAAGGAATCTCTACCTCAACTGGGATGACATCCTCTGTACCATAAACCAACATGTAGGGAGTTGCTCTGGTTGATGTGCGAACTGTAGTGCGATATCCCAAAAAAGCGAAAGGTAACTTCTCATGCCACTGTTTGTGGTTCTCTACCATTTTCCTTAGTATCTTCTTAATGTTTTTGTTGGCGGCTTCTATGGCTCCATTCATCTGAGGCCTGTAGGATATGGAATTCTTGTGCTTGATTTTGAAAGTTTCACACATAGCTTTCATTAGATCACTGTTGAGATTGACGGCGTTGTCGGTAATAATGCACTCGGGAACTCCGAATTGGCAGACAATACGACCCTTGACAAAATCTGCGACGACTTTCTTGGTTACAGCTTTGTAAGATGAAGCTTCTACCCATTTTGTGAAGTAATCAATGGCTACCAGTATAAACCTGTGTCCGTTTGAAGCAGTAGGCTCAATCAGACCAATAACATCCATTCCCCAAGCAGCGAATGGCCAAGGAGAGCTTGTTGCATTGAGCTCATTTGGCGGCACTTCTATCATGTCGGCATGCACTTGACATTGAAAGCATTTGTGGACATACTGAATGCAATCCGTCTCCATGGTCATCCAAAAGTAACCTGCCCTCAGTATCTTCTTATCCAAGATGAAACCATTCATATATGGACCACAGGTCCCAGCATGCACAACCTCAAGTAGCTTAGAAGCTTCCTTTGCGTCGACACACCTTAGTAAACCCAAATCAGGAGTTCTTCTGTACAAGTTTTCTCCACTATGGAAGAAGTGGTTTGACAATCTCAAGAGTGTGCATTTATGGGTGTGATTTGCATGCTCTGGGTATTCTCCTTTTGATAAGTATTCTTTGACGTCATGGAACCAAGGCTTTCCATCTACTTCTTCCTCAACATGAGCACAATATGATGGCTAATTATGGATCCTCACCGGAATGGGATCAATGTATTTCTTATCCAGATGTTGTATCATGGATGACAAAGTGGCCAATGCGTCAGCAAACTCGTTCTGAATTCTGGGCACATGTCGGAATTCTATCTTTGTAAACCTCTTTCTCAATTATTGCACATGGTAAAGATATGGCAATATCTTGGAATTCTTGGTGGCCCACTCTCCTTGTACCTGGTGCACAAGCAAATCTGAATCACCGATCACCAATAACTTCTGAACGTTCATGTCAACTGCCATGTTGAGTCCTAGTATGCAGGATTCATATTCTGCCATGTTGTTGGTGTAGGGAAATTTGAGTTTAGCAGATACCGGATAATGCTGACCTGTTTCTGATACCAAAATTTCCCCAATGCCCATTCCTTTGAAATTTGCGGCTCCGTCGTAGAACATCCTCCAACCATCATATGCTTCAGTAATGTCTTCCCCTACGAATGACACTTCTTCATCATGAAAATATGTTTTCAAAGGTTCGTATTCTCCTCCCACCGAATTTTCAACAAGATGATCTGCCAATGCTTGTCCTTTGACCGCTTTTTGAGTTATGTAGACGATATCGAACTCACTCAATAGTATCTGCCACTTAGCTAACTTCCCAGTTGGCATGGGTTTTTGAAATATATATTTCAAAGGATCCATCCTGGATATGAGGTATGTAGTATAGGCACAGAAGTAATGCCTCAACTTCTAGGTTGTCCAAGTTAAAGCACAGCAAGTGAGCTCCAGCAGAGAGTACCGTGCTTCGTAAGACGTAAACTTCATCTCAAGTAATATATGGCTTGCTCCTTTCTTCCTGTCTCGTCATGTTGTCCCAAAACACCCCCGAAGGCTCCATCTAATATAGATAGATAGAGTAGCAAAGGCCGCCTCAATTCTGGCGGGACCAAAACTGGTGGTGTGGATAAGTACTCCTTAATTTTGTCAAAAGCTTTCTGACAATCCTCGGTCCAACTTGTTTCGGCATCTTTTCTTAGCATCTTGAAGATGGGCTCACATATGACTGTGGACTGTCCTATGAAGCGGCTGATGTAGTTGAGACGTCCTAGGAAGCTCATCACATCCTTTTTGCACTTAGGTGGTGGTAACTCCTGAATAGCTTTGACTTTAGATGGATCCAGCTCGATCCCTCGACGATTGACAATGAATCCCAATAACTTTCCTGCAGGAACCCCGAATTCACATTTTACGGGGTTCATCTTCAAGTTGTACCTCCTTAGTTTGTCAAAGAACTTTCTCAAGTGTGCTATGTGATCTGCGTCCCTCTTGGATTTGATAATGACATCGTCCACATACACCTCTATTTCTTTATGTATCATATCATGGAATATGGTTGTCATGCCTCTCATATAAGTGGCCCCAGCATTCTTCAAACTGAATGGCATCATTTTGTAACAGTATACACCCCATGGTGTAATAAAAGCTGTCTTCTCTGTATCTTCATCATCTATCCAAATCTGGTGATAACCCGCGAAGCATTCTACAAAGGATTTGATTTCATTCTTGGCGCAATTATCGATCAGGATGTGTATATTCGGCAGCGAGAAGTCATCCTTGGGACTTGCTCTGTTTAAATCCCGATAGTCAACACATACTCTAACCTTCCCGTCTTTCTTCGGAACTGACACAATATTAGCTAACCAGGTTGGATATTCGACCACCCTGAGAACTTTGGCTTTGATCTACTTGGTAACTTCCTCCTTGATTTTCAGGCTCATGTCTGGCTTGAACTTTCTGAGTTTCTGTTTTACTGGCGGACACATGGGATTAATAGGCAAATTGTGAGCCAGTATGGAAGTGCTCAAACTAGTCATGTCATCATATGACCATGCGAAAATGTCCTCATATTCTTTTAGGAAACGAATGTACTCTTCCTTCTCTGTTGGTGAAAGTGAGTGCTCATGCTGGTTTCCTTAACGATCTCGGCGTCTCCCAAATTTACTGCTTCGGTTTCGTCCAGATTGGACTTAGGCTTATTCTCAAAATTTTCCACCTCCTTGACAATTTCCTCGGGTATTTCATCTTCTTCCTCTGAATTACTATTCTCATGTTGCGTTGCCTCATTACATGTCACAGTCACTAGTTCATCAGGAAAAGTAATAATAACGCTGTGGAAGGAAAAATGTAAAGATAGTAGTGAATAATAAAGAGCAAATGCATTTGATTAAAACTTGAAAAATTGTCCAGTCAAAGTGTGGCTCGATGAATCGAGCATTTATTTTGAAACAAGTAAATCTTAATTTTTAAATCTTAAACAAAATTACGGGAAATCTTAAATGCCGAGAATGGCTATAGAAGTAAATTCTGCCAAGCTACCCAGGGACTCGGCGGGCTCGAGATGGTGTGGCGGTCCAGTTCTTGAGAACATCTCCCTTCGCCACAGTCTGAATAGTGAGGCCTTCTTCCTCCCCCTCCTTAACTATGGCACCACAGTCCATGTCCTTATCCTCCAAGAATAAATTCTTCAACCCAGCTAGTGCTTCTTCCTCTGCAGTCCCCCATACTGTGTCAGCCTGATGAAAAGCTTGTTCCAACCGTGGCATTGGTTGCTCAAGAGGGTAATACGGTCCGCGCCATGGAGGCGACCAATCATTGTACTCTTACCATGTATACTGGTATTCAAGCCCAAAGGTGGTGCTATGATTTTTCAACTGTATTGGTCTGGTGATACCTTGGAGGTTCTTTCCCAATCCTTTGCCGAGTTCATATATAGACCATGCTAGGATGCTTTCTATTTTGCTACTCCACCACTTATCCTTCTTGACAGCATTGACCCGTTCGATGTGATGATAGGTTCCCCCTCCTAGCCTTTTTCTATATCCAATGGCCGATATGGTTTGACTAGTGTAGATGGGGTTACTTCCATCTTCGTGAATGATTACCTCCTGAGGGTTCCATTCAAACTTCATGGCTTGATGTAGTGTGGAAGGCATGGCTCCAGAGGCACGGATCCATGGCCGGCCCAACAGAAGATTATATGAGGTTGGTATGTCAAGCACTTGAAATTCAATGTCGAACCAAGTTGGACCCATTTGCAAGCAAAGATTGATTTCCCCGATCGTGGCCCTCTGGGACCCATCAAAAGCCTTCACATTCATGCTTCTTACCCGTATCTCATGGAAAACTTTGTCCAACCTTTTTAGAGTGTCTAGTGGATAAATATTTAGGCTCGAACCTCCATCAACCAAGACCCTGGAAATGAACTTGTCTTAAAATTGCACCATAATATGCAATCCTCGATTGTGATTCAGCCCCTCAGGTAGTAGCTCACCCTCATGGAAGATGATCTTATGACTTTCTAGTACTTGCCCAACCATGTTGGCCATTTCACCGCTAGTGATGTTATTGGGTGCATAAGCCTCGCCTAACACTTTCATTAAAGCGTTTTTGTGTGCCTCTAAATTCTGCAATAGTGACAGGGTAGATATCTGAGTAGGGACTTTGTTCAGATGGTCAACAACAGAGTACTCCTTCACTTGCACTTTCCTCCACAGGTCATCTGATCCGGTCTCAATGATAGGCTGCCTAGTAGTGGCCTCCTTACTTGAACCTCCCAGGTGTTCAGGTGTATAGACTCTTCCGGTTCTAGTCATTCCTTGTGCAATGTCAGATTCCACTACCTTGGTTTTCCCTTTCCACTGAGCCTCGACAACATAATCTCATGGTATTGCTTTTGAGTTGAATGGGGGTATGGTTGATACTGTCATAGTGAAAGGTGTGACCACTTCTACTTCAAATAGAGCAGGGGTGGCTGAGGGCGGAGCGTTCCACCTCAAATGGAACTGATGCAGTTACCTCAACCTCGATTGGTGCCTGAGTCTGAACCACAATAGGAGTAAGTGTGACTGCAACCTTAATGTCATTTCCTTCTCGAATAAGCCTGATCGAATCCTCGGGGTCCCATTCTTCATTTGTCTATATCACATGTACACCATCACCTCTATGATCAGGGAATGGATTGTTGCGGACATTAGGTGCGGGTTCCTTTGCTTGTATGACCTTGTTGTCAATTAGCGTCTGGATCCTATCCTTTAGTGTTCGACACTCAGCAGTGGTGTGCCCTTTCATACCGAAATGGTACGCACAAGTTTTGTTTGGATTGACCCATTGGGATGGATTTTCTAATGCCACAGCGGGAACATAAGTGACGTAACCTGCAACTTTCAACCTTTCATACAGTTGGTCGACGGGTTCAGCAATGGCGGTGTATTTTCTGGGTGTCTTGCGGTCGAAGTTGGGTCTTGGTCTTGGATAATTTTGGCGAGCTGGTGGTGATTGGAAGTGGGATGGTTGGGTGTTATAGGTGTGATGGATAGTGGCTGATTGGGAATATCTGGGAGATGAAGGTTGATATGTAGGCGGTGATGCTTGGTATGTGGGTGGAGGTGTTTGATATGTGGGTGGAGGTGTTTGATACGTAAGTGGAGATTTTGGGCCCTGGGCCACCATTACTTCCCTAACATCTCCGTTTTTCGATATGCCACCTGAATGTAGTGCCTTATTCATGGCTTGCAGTGCCTCGAAGTTTCTTACCATCCCGCTCTTGATTCCTTCTTCGATTCTTTCTCCAAGTTTGATGATGTTAGAGAATTTGTGATTTTTGATAACCATCAACCTCTCATAATATTGTGGATCCTATGCCCTGACGAAGAATTTATTTATCAGTTCTTCGTCCAAAGAGGGCCTGACCTTGGTCGCTTCCGAACTCCAACAAGTATCGTATTCACAGAAAGTCTTAGTAGGTTTCTTTTTAAAATTCTGAATGTAGAAGATATCCGGTGTATTCTCTGTGCTAAACCTGAACCGGTCCATGAAATCTGACGCCATGCTTACCCAATTAGACCATTTCTTGGGATTCTGGTTGATATACCAAGACAAAGCGTCCCCAGTAAGGCTCATCATAAAGAGCTTCATCTGGATCATTTCATCTTTCCCGACCCTGACAAGCTTGTCACAATAGGTCATTAGATGAGCCCTGAGATCACCTGTACCATTGAATATTTCGAACTTGGGAGGTTTATACCCCTCTTGCAGTTCGACATCCGGCTCTATGCACAGATCTTCATAGTTCAAAGCTTCTATTCCTCTGTCGCCCTCAATACCTTGAACTCGGCTTGTTAACTTCTTAAGTTCTTCAACCATGTTTTTAATGAGCAAGTCCTTCTCGGAAGATTCTGATGTACAAGATATTAGTTGGGTAGAATGAGGTATAGTTTCCACATATATAGGGTTGCTTTGATGGGTGCCAGGAACTTGGGTGTAATGATGGTCATTGGTGGAGTTTTGGGGATTGGGAATAGGTTGTGGTGTGTTTTGGGGAGTGTGGTAAGTGGTGGTTGGTGGGTACTAAATTGGTTGATGATGATGTTGCGGTGGAGTTGGTATCAGTGGATTGATATTTTGGGGTGGAGTTGTGTATTGATTTGGTGCGGTAGGATTTTGTGGTTGTTGGCTTTGTGTGTTCTGAGGAGGTGCTGGGTTCTTTGTGTTTTGTTGGTGGATGTCGGGGACATTGAGGGTGAGTGACATGTTTGCCAAGTTGCGAACCTACTCAAGTTCTCCTTGCAATTCCAGTATCATTTGTTCCAGTCTCAGGACTAGATCATTTGGGGAAAGAGTACTACAACCATCTGAGGTTTCTACGTTCTCGATATTCTCCTTTCGAATCCCACTTAAGTCGTCCATTTGTGCTTTTCCTCTTCCTTTTGTGTTGTTTGGATGAGGAGGAGGTGGATGGCCTCTAGATCTGGTGTGGTATGCTGATGAGGCCAGTATGAGTGAACCAACCTAAAGGGATGGGAATAACAATAAAAAATAAGCAAAAACAAAAAGGTAACAAGTTAGTGAGGATCCTGAAATGTTTGTAGTATTTAAACATATATTGCGGAAATGTAAATTCACGTCCTACTTTGGGAACCTCGGTGTGACCGAGGTGGACCTAGCGACAAATAAACTTGGAGAATTTTTAATGCCAATAAATGCTTCATTTCATAATATAAAAATAGACGAATCTCAAAATGACACTAAGATAATAAAATAAGTCACTACTGGCACTTGGCCTTATTACATTTTAGGAAAAGCAAGTAAATCTAGCCTATTCGGTCCCAGAAGGACCTTCTCCAGATTCGATCTTCCGAACTCCATCATATAGATCCCCCAACTCATGCAGCCCCAGGAGCAAGTAGGCTCTGGCCAAATGTCCTCCTTCAGTTCCTTTAGCATTCTGGCAATTTTCAGTCCTCTTTATGACTTTACCTTCCAGATCCACTATTCCTCGCTCCAGATATTCCAGTTTCCTGTTGGAAGTGACTGCCATCTCTTTCCACTCCTCGATCAACCTCACATTACTCTCATGTATTTCCCAGTGCTCATTCTCAGAGTCATGGACCCTCTTACGGAACCTGTTGTACTTGACTTGAGCTTCAGTTTCCTCATCTATGATTCTGTTCCCTCTACCGGCCCCTGGTGCCACCATTCCTTTTAGATTGTCCTCCAACCATGCCGAGTAGAGAGGCTCACACCGTGCATGATACCTGTCTAGCTCAACAGTGTTCTTCTCCATAATGATTTTGTAGTGCCACATATGCTGAGCTTGGCAGTTGTTAGGGACATCGTCATCTTGAAAGTCTGCCCTAAAATGACTTATCTTAACATCCCTTTGTACAACCTATTTCCTTCCTGCTTGCCTCATAACTCGCATAGGGACATATGGGTATATCCTCTCAATCCGATTAGCACCAAGTGCGGAGCATCCCTGGACCTGATAATAAATTTGTCTGTTGGGAACCATTCAAACATCCACTGCACTTGTTCCTCGGTCAGATTGTCGAAAAACTCTACCCATTCTTTGGTGGTTTTCGGCTGAGCAAATCTGTCTGGAATGTAAGTCATCTACTTAGGGTGATGGAAGGCAATATGGTCATTCTAAGCCCTTCGTGGAAATTCTTGGTGATAGAGACTCTTTTGGAAATGTTCTAACAACCATAATTGTAGCAACAAATTACAACCCTCGAAATGCTTGGCCCCTCTTTGACAACGCTCCAGAGCCTTGTAGATGTCGGCTATGATCATAGGGACTATGGTATATGTCTGTCCATTAATCCCTTCCATCAAAGTCTTGGCGACCATGGCCAACCTAGTGTGGATTCTTCCCTTTTTCATTGGGAACACTATCAGGCCTACGAAGCACACAGTGAATACAAACACTCTGCGGTGGATGTGACCCAGAGAAGTGAGAGAGATCTCATCATGGTAAATACGGAAAGACTTGCTATGGCTATACCTCTCGTACAGGTATTTGAAAGGTATGTAAGATTCTTTTAAGCACACTAGGTCGACATTCTTCTTCAGCCCCATCATCTTCAAAAATCCCCTGCCCGTACGGTTTTCTGGTACCAATAGCCCGGGACTGTACCAAGTCAACCCCGCAAGCCCTCCAATTTCCTCGAGAAGCGGTGTCATTTCTATGTCGCCGAAACAAAACACAGCCCTTTCACTATCCCAGAATAAAGTGGCAGCTTCAATCAATTTGCTGTTTGGCTCAATATCTAGCAAGGAAGATAGGTTACCCAGGTACTTTCTCACATGTTTCTTGTCACTTGAGGAAAGGTCCTCCCACCAATCTAGTAGCAATGGTGGGATGTTTCTAACCATATCGAATCTGAGGACCTCGTGCCTCACTTTCTGCAAAACAAAAGGGTTAGACCTTACCCCCACCGGACTCGACTATTTATACATTTATGATCAATATATCAGCATTTAGTTTTCCAAATCAATGCAAAGAACGTGGTTGTGTCCATTGGGATTATGGAAAACCTGATGGACTTTGGATAAGGCTTATCTTAAAGGATCATTATGTGGACAACATAACTGATCCAACTAGGTTTGACCATGATGCATGCACAATTTTAACCAGAGTAAGGTTTCTATGGGGTTTTAGATTGGTACCCTCAAGAGGACAACTCGAGGGGGAAGGCACGGAACCGTCGACTGCACCACTGATAGACTGGTTTTACTGCAAATAAGCCTTTCCGAATTTAAGGGTAGTAAATAGAAAGAACGTAACCACTCATTAAAGCGTTGCTATAGGATTTGATATGCACGAGTGGAATATGATACGGAGCATTATTTATGCAGCAATTAATAACATGTAGTCAAGTATTTGCACGTAGGAAAAATAAATACAACATTTAAATAATTGAAAGATAGTTACAGGAAAAAAGAAAACAAAGAGACAAGTCAGTTTCAGGGATAAGGAACCATAAACGCTTAAAAAAATAGACAGTTAAATTCAAATAAGGGAGATGGGTACGGGATAAAACATGCTTGGACTAATTTGTAAAAGATAAGTTAGTTATGGTAAGAGCCTAAAAATCTCCCCAACAGTGTCGCCATGCTGTCATGCCCCCTTTTTACCTCCGCGGAGAGAGTCCGAGTTTCGACATTCATGGGGGTAATAACTCATTTCCTTTTGGGAATTAGGTATTTGAAGAGTAGCCACCTAACGGGTTATGGTGAGCTAGGGCACCTAGATCGATTAACTCTTGGATTGGTTTGCATTACCAGATATTAGGGTAAGGGCTCGAAACAACCTTGAGGGGAGGTGTTAGGCACCCCTCTCGGTCCACAATGGTGGGTCCCGATCAAACTTATACTTATGAATTAGTCCATTAACAAATAAATAGTTGAATCAAATAGTTTGCAAGTAAAGCACGTTGGACGTTGTATAACTCAATTAACAAGGCAAAGATCTTGAAAAAGTTGTATACATATAAAACAAAGTTTAAACAAAAGGAATTTTGAAAAGGGGGAGTCCTAGATTGGTTAGCCTATATGATCACCCCACACAATATCCGGTAAACACTCCTCAATGAGGGGATACACATGACATTAGCGCGTAGTCATCATATCCCATATCTACCCTTCCCATCCCCTTAGTGGTTATTAAAGCAAGTGTTGGTTAACGATCTCTATTGCGTGCTATTACCCGTCCCTTCTTAATGGTCTTGGAGGAAATTTAGGACCTCTACCTATAGACAGTTCTAGACAGACCCCTAAGGTTTAAAGGAGAAAATACTAAGGCGACAGGCAATAACACGTAGGACTCTTAGCAAATAAGAATAGGAAGGAGAAAATAAAATGCTTAGTTTACCTCCGCAGATAAGGCATGTAACAGCACGACTCGAACACAGATAAGGGCAACAGTATCCTAAGACATGATGTCTAGGTGAGTATCAGAACACAGTAGATATGCAGGTTCATTTTATAACTCAGAAGCAGGGGCCCTAATCAGTTTGTCTACTAATATTAAGTCTGTTAATCATTATGCAGTACACACAAAGGGGCAGTTTCCAATTTTATAAGAAATTGGATTACCTAAGGCTTGCCTAGGCGTAGGATAATGCACAATTGTTACCAGAACCATTGGAACAACGGAGGAGTTATTTTACCTAAATCATACTGTTCTAAGTGTTATAAAATATAGGGATTATTACCAGTTTATTTTAAACAGGATAACCGAATGTGAAGCTATTTTTACATCTTCCATAATCAGTGGTTTACACTAGGTATGACTGAGTAAGTACGAATGATATCCGAAAGCATAGTATCTAAGATGTATGTATAAAGTTCATAGTGGTTTATATGCAGAATTCCTAAAGCAGGATTTCTAAATGCACAACAGGTTACAATATGATTTCAAAACGCATAGGTGACAATTTATTTTTAATGTTGTTTATCCTAGAAACAGGATTTCTAAGTGATAATAGAGATGTCAAAATGAAATGCTAAAGGCAGTAGACATGAAACCTAGGAGCATGGTTTATAATACATGATATGCTTTGCATGTATTGGTCCTAAACATGTGTTCTAATGCATATACAAGAGGATATAAACCTAAAGCATGTTTTCTACCCATTGATATTGATAACATGTATAGCTAACCACCCATTTTCACTATCTAACCCCCATATTCGTTTACAAATTATTACAGGCCAATATCGAATGAATTACATAAGTATATAAGAAAAATAAGAAGTTACTCTATAGGGAGCCTACCAATAGGCTCAAATTTCCAAAAGTTCCAATGCCAGATTGCCTCATAGCCTTTCATATAATCCGGGTGTGTCAGTGTTCCTTAAGGACCTCAAGGGATCTTGGGCAGTGCTCACACCCAGATTTCATAGTCATAGTTGAGTAAGTGCAGTGTGGAAGGGCCAACTCTAATGTATCAGAGTTCAGAGGGATATCATAGGGATCCCTAAGTAGTCACACATTAGAGGGGCATAACTTAAAACCTAAGAGTAAATGTGAGAGTGCTTGAAAAGATTTAAGCAGAGAAACAGTTTGAAAAAAAGACTTGTTTGAAATAGTTTTGTAAAAGACAACAAAGACAGTTTTGAAAAGAGAGTGGAGTAGTAAACAATAGTCCAAACACATCACCCCCAAAACAGGTTCATACACGGCCAGAGATCATAGAACCAAGGCTGGTTTAGCAACCACAAACAGGGGTCAAAGGATTAGGGGACACATTGGTCATGTAGGTAAACACATAGTTACAGGAGCATAGCAATCCTTGTGAGGGTTTATGGGATTAGAGAATAGCTAGTGATATCAACACAGTATGGATTTCAGAAACAATCATAGAATCAGATATCTAAAGTGATAGTCAGTTTGCAAAGTAAGTGCATGTCAAAACTGGACAACAAGTAGACAAGTATTCAAAGCAGGATAGGGTCATATTGAAAAAAACTACCAGAGGAGTAGAACTAGCATGCTAGATGAAGCCATAATGCAAGCATGTCAATTACACATTGAACAATAAAACCATAGATAGAAACAAATCAAAAATATGATAACCTGAAGCAGTAAATGAAATATATTGGTTTTGGAACTTGAATTGAAATCAGGACATACCAGTAAAGTGACAACAAACAAAAAGTGAAGAATAGGAGAGCACAAAAGTTAGCCTTGGCTTGCAGCCGGCTAACTTAGAATAGTAGCAAGTGATCACAAAAGAGGACAGGGAGCTTTTAGTATGAGAGAGAGAGAGTTTTGAACCAAATGTGTTCGTGTGTGTAATGAAAAGAGAAGAGAGTATATATAATAGTTTAAAAGCTAGGTAAAATAAGGCAAGAATCAATTGTTCAGCAATTATAGAACTACAAAATCAATTAAGAACGAAAATCAGCCAAGTATCCCTTAATTAAGGGAGTAATTTACCAACAGTAGAAAGTAGGTAATAGATAAGGAAAGAATTCAAACAACATAAGTACATAATATGTAAATTAGGGATAGATACATAAGGGTCTAATTAAGGAAATAATAGTATAAATCAATTAATAATATAGTCAACCACATAATAAGGTAAAAAATAAATTTAAGGGATAGGAAAAATAGCCGAAAATATGTATAAGAGTATCAACACAGTAAATCAAGGATTCAAGAATCGAAAAATAGTACTAATATTAAGGAAAATAGTATAGACTTCAATGAATAAACCAATAAATGGAGTACAAATAGGAAGAACCAAATCGGAAACCTTAACAAGATACTACTAGGATAAAAACCATAAAAACTCTAATTAATCGCAGCATATTCATGAGAATCAAACATAAAGGCAAATCGAATGAACAAACAGTAAAGACGAACTCAAAATCCGAGACTAAAGCCAAAAAATTAGGGGTTTTCAACATGATGAATCAGATAAAAAAAACTTAAATAAACCGTTTAAACATAGTAAATATTATAGAATAATACTGAAAATTAGAGGAAAAATCATAAAAAAAGGGTTAAGAAACCCTAGTTTTGAAGACGAAGAGGCATTTTGAAAAATCGGAGAGTTTTTCATGGAAAATAGCAGAAATAACTCAAAATATACTCAGATCTATGGTAGATCGGAAGAGTCAAGAGATGAGTTAGGGTTTCAAAGAGAGATAACCCAGAGATGGAGAGATTCCGGCTTAGAAGCCATAGATATAGCCGGAAAATAGAAATATCTTACTCGGACGGGCCAAGGTGGCCTGAGAACGGTGAGCATAGACCATAGGTGTGAGTTGAATAGCCACCGGTCCCTTGAGGACCTTCGTGATGACAAGAATCCGGTGTGTGTGTGGGGGGGGGGACCATGGAGGCTAGGGGCGGTAGTGGAACCACCATTGATACCGGCGAGCCAACGACCGGCGAGTAGAAGCTTAGGTTTAGCAGAACGCTTGAGAGAGAATGAGAGGGTGAGACGACGGAGAGTGATGAGAGAATGAGAGAAATGAGGGTTTGGGGGGGATAGTCTTTTAGGTTAATTAAGGAAGGGATTAATCTGGACCGTTGATCAGAAATGATCAACGACCATGATTTGGACGAAATTGGGTCGGGTAGGATTAGGTTTGGGCTTGGGTCTTGGGCTGATTTGATTGGGGCTGCTTTAATTGGGTCAAAATTGAAATAAAATGAGGCTATTTGTTAAATACCCAATTAAATTGAATAAAATAATTTATAAAATAACTGATAATTGTAGAAAATGAATTTTATGCATAGAAAATAGTTAAAAATGATTACTAGTATTTAAAAATACAAATGATTAATTTCAGGTCAAAAAATAGTATGAAATCGTAGGATTGGGCTATAATTGCAAAGTTATTGCAATTATAGTCAAAAGATGCCAATTGGCCAATTATGAAATAATTTGATTCAAATAAGACCATAAATAATAAGTTAAATCAAGAGATGCTTCTGAAATCATTTGTAATGCCATTTTGTAATTATTTATTGGGAATAAAATGCTGGATAAATTAATGAAAATATAGGAAAATTATAGAAAAATACCAATTACTATTAATGCCTGATTTTGAAGGTATATATGCAATTTTAAAATATTTTGGGAAAAAATTGGGTATCAACAATGCCCAATTGACAGACATGTCCATTCTTGCGAGAACAACCCTTCGACAATTTTGAAGATGTTCTAAGGCTATTCCGACAAAAACGGTTGGGGACTAACCAAAGCTGGGTCTGCTTATTTGTTTTTGATTTAAAAAAAATAGAAAAGACACATTTCTTTTTCTTTTTTTTTTAAAGTTATTTTTGTAAAAATGGGCTGAACCCTATGGAGGTTGCCTACGTATCTCACGTCCGGTGAAAATCAGATCCGCGTAGTTCATAAATGTTTCAGAATAGGATGATACCTTTTTTTTAAAAAAATTTAGGCTTATTTTGTAATAATCTTTTTGTGGTAAATATCGATATTTTCCGAAAACTGGGTAAATTTTCTCTCTCCTATATCAATGAGAAAATATTTGAACGGTCATAGAGTAAGAAGCTAGAATTGATGATGGTTGATTATGTTTTGAAATAATTGCAGGATGTGGACATTATGAACGAAAATCGGAGTGAGGATTGCTCCTGTTTGAAGAATGGTTACTTCCTGGCTTGCAAAACTTAAAACACGATGCATGCAAATATATATGGGTTATTGCAAGAATTTAAACATGATACAAATTCCCTTTGGACTATGAAGGTTGTCTTTGGACGGTGAGGATGACGTCCTTAGACCATGATGTCCTGGGCCATGTATCATGTGATAGGGGATTCACAGGCTATGAAACGATGTCCTCGAGCCATGAGGATGGTGCCTCTAGACTATGACACCTTTGAATAATGATGTACGATATTGAGAGATCCTCAAGCCATGACATGGTGTCTTCAGGCTATGAGGATGATGCCTTCGGACTATGATTCCTTTGAACAAAATGACGATATTTTAGCCTATGAGATGCAAAGACATGATACTTGGTCATATAAGAAACGAAACAAGATAGATCTTAGTCTTGCATAAGATGGGGGCAGAGCTTAGCCCCGGGGAAGCAAAAAAAATAGTGCTAGATTTTGAGTAGCATAGCATTCAGTATTATGCAAGGAAAGGCAGAGCTTAGCCATATGTAGTTGAGGAGTCAAGGCTTAACCTTATGCAATTAGGGAGGCAATGCTTAGCCTTATGCAGTTTGAGGAGGCAGAGCTTAGCCTCATGCAATTAGGGAGGAAATGCTTAGCCTTATGCAGTTTGAGGAGGCAAGGCTTAGCCTTATGCAATTGGGGAGGCAATGCTTAGCCTCATGCAAGAAAGAGAGATAATGCTTAGTCTCATGCAATTAGGAGACAAGGCTTAGTCTTATGCAAGAAAAGGCAATGCTTAGACTTATGCAGTTTGAGTAGGCATGACTTAGCCTCATGCAAAGGGGTAGACAGTGCTTAGTCTCATACAATTAGGAGACATGACTTAGTCTCATGCAATGGAAAAGAAATACTTAGCCTTATGCAGTTTGAGGAGGCGGGGCTTACCTCATGCAAAGTGGGAGGCAATGCTTAGCCTCATGCAAAATAGGAGACAGGGCTTAGTCTCATGCAATGGAAAGGCAGTGCTTATCCTTATGCGATTAGGGAGACAATGCTTAGCCTCATGTAAGAGACAAATGGAAAAGTAAATTATTTCTCAGCTGAAGATGTTCGTGCTGGATAATTTGTTGTCTCGAAGGCGGTGTCTTGATGTACCTGCGAATATAGTTGTCTTATTATTCCTGCATTTGAAGAAAAATTGTGAGCTCTGTGGGGGAAGGTTGGTTCATGCTTTTGTCTTCTACCTTGCCTGTGCTTCCTGTCTTGCGATTCTGTTGAAGTTACCCTGGGTAACGTCTGGCTATCATAGAAATAAAGTTTTCGAAAAATATGCATGCATTTGATAAATATAGTTGTTTGAAAAATATAGTAGTGTGTGATATCAAGTAAGTTAGATGAACTAATGACTGTGACATATTTTAGAGACATTGCAACCTTCTTGTTTTAGAATTTTGAGGGTCTTCCTCAAAATTCTGCCCCAATTTGAAAACAATTCTTTGACTGTTCTTCGTATGACGAAATCGGCTGGACTTGCTTCAGAATTTTAAGGGTCCTCCACAAAATTCTGCCCCAGTTTCTGACCATAGCAAAATGAAGATTTTATTAAGATATGACGGAACCCATAGGGCTGCCTACGCATCCCCTCTTAAACGGGAATCAGGTCAAGCGTAGTTCAATTACATCAGATGAAAAAATGCAAACAATCCTAAATATAGTATCTCTTAGCTGCGTCTGAATTGATAGGTTTTGGCCAAATATCTCCGTCCATTTCTACAAGTATGAGTGTTGTTAGTACTCTGTGAACTATGTAGGTCCCTTGCCAATTGGGTGAAAATTTTCCTTTCGCTTCATCTTGATGTGGGAAGATCCGCTTCAATACCAGATGCCCCGGTGTGAACTGTCTAGGTCTGACCCTTTTGTTGAAAGCTCTGGACATTCTGTTCTGATAAAGTTGACCATGGCATACCGCATTCATTCTTTTCCCGTCAATAAGATCCAATTGTTCATAGCGACTCCATATCCATCTCCATCACTGAGTTCTGCTTCTTGTATAATTCTCAAAGAAGGAATTTCGACTTCGGCGGGAATGACAACTTCAATACCATATACCAGCAAGTAGGGGGTTGCACCAGTTGATGTGCGGACTGTGGTACGGTACCCCAATAAGGCAAATGGTAATTTCTCGTGCCATTGCTTGTGGTTGTCTACCATCTTTCTCAATATTTTCTTGATATTCTTGTTTGTGGATTCTACGGCTCCATTCATTTGAGGCTTGTATGCTATGGAATTCTTATGCTTGATTTTGAAGGTCTCACACATGGCTTTCATTAAGTCACTATTGAGGTTGGCGGCATTATCGGTGATGATGGATTCTGGTACCCCGAATCGGCAAACAATATAATCCCTGACAAAATCTGTGATGACTTTCTTGGTTACAACATTATAATATGCATCCTCAACCTATTTTGTGAACCTGTGCCCGTAAGAAGTGGCAGGCTCGATCGGACCGATGACATCCATTCCCTAAGCGGCAAAAGGCCAAGGTGCAACTTGTTGCATTGAGTTCATTTGGTGGTACCCGTATTATATTTGCATGTATTTGACACTGGTGACACCTTTGGACATACCTGATGCAGTCTGTTTCCATAGTCATCCAAAAATATTTTGTTCTCAATATTTTCTTGGCTAAAACGAAACCGTTCATGTCGGGTCCGCAAGTTCCGGCATGTATCTCTTCGACTAGTGATGGTCTTAAGGTCTTTTAATCTATGTTTTGATAATCTAACAAACTTTCTATATAGAACCAGATAAAGGACATGAAGCATGCCTGGTACAATCATTCAAGTTAATCAACTCAAGATAATCTAAGCAATATGCCTTCAGATTCACAAGAACCAGATTAGGGACCCGATCCCTTGGTGTTCCCCTGACAGAAGTATAAATAAACTATACAAGTGGAAAGCAACTACAGAAAGTGACTTCCTGCCACTGTACACGCAAAAGTGCAGCAGACAGTACAGCAGTCACTTTCCATTGGGAAAAGGCATGTACTAACCAAGATTTGACATCACCATTGTGATGTATTTTGTAGTATAACAACCTGGTGCAAGGCACAAAAAAGACTTGAGCATTTTCAGTGATATTCTTTCAAGTGATAGAAATACCTCTCTCAAGAACAAAGTTGTTGCAACCTCAAGGACCAGATCCAAAGATTGAAGATATCTTAAGTCCTTAGGTTTGTTGAGTCTTTGTTATTTGTTCTTCATTGTAACTCCTATCTTGCTTTATTAGAAGCTTTGTTTTAGGAAACTCAAAATCATAAACCATTTGAGTTTGTGTCTTGGCTAGAGTTAGTCGAGTTGTGAAGTCTTTGTAATAGAGTTATTACAAAGTGGCTTGTAATAGAGTTATTACAAGTTAGAATGATTAAAGTCATTGCAACTAGAGAGTGGCAAAGAGGCTTGTGGTTAGAGCATCACAAGTTAGTTAAAGTCTTTGTAACTAGAAGAGTGACAAAGTGGCTTGTGGTGAGAGTACCACAAATTAGTTGAGTTGAATTCTTTGTAATGGAGTCATTACAAAGTGGCTTGTAATAGGTGTTTATAAGTTAGTTAAGTTGAAATCCTACCAGTGTAGGTCGTGGTTTTTTGTCCCCTTGAGTTGGGATTTTTTCACGTAAAAATCTTGTGTCTCATTTACATACTGGTTCAGTAGTTAGCACTGTGGGAACTGATATAGGACCAGATCTTTATACAGTTTGGTTCATTAGTATTTTCAATAGAAACTCATAGAGGGCCAGGTACTCTATACTATTTGGTGGACTCATACAAACTAACAATTAGTATCAGAGCGGGTTCTTTCTAAAAGGTTAACACCTAGAAAGGATCTCAATGGTTGCTCGACCTAACTTTGAGGTAGGACAATCAACCTATAGACCTCTTGGATTCAATGGTCAGTATTACGACTGGTCGAAGACTTGTATGCATGATTTCATAATGGTAGAAGATTCAGAACTGTGGGACATCATTTGTGATGGTCCACATGTTCTTATGAAGAAGCTTGGAGAAACTAGAAAAATGGTGCCGAAAAATAGAAAAGAATACAGTGATATTGACAAAAAAGCTGTAGAAAAGAACTTTCGTGCCAAGAAAATCTTGGTATGTGGTATAGGACCTGATGAGTACAATAGAATCTAAGCATGTGATTCTGCCAAGGAAATATGGGAAGCATTGCAAACGGCACATGAAGGAACTACTCAGATTAAACAGTCCAAGATTGACATGCTCACCACCGAGTATGAACTCGTCAGGTTAAAGGATGATGAGTCTATACAAGATATGCACACTAGATTCACGTCTATCATAAATGAGCTTCATTCACTTAGAGAAGTTATTCCCAGAAACAAGCTTATAAGGAAAGTTCTCAGTGTTCTACCTGGCTCTTGGGAGATTAAGGTGAATGCTATCACCGAAGCTAAAGATTTACAAACTCTAACCATGGATGAGCTGATTGGAAATCTAAAGACATACGAGATGAAAAGACAGAGAGACAATGAAAGAAGAGAGCCAAAGAAAGAGAAGAACCTGATGCTCAAGGCTAAAAACAATTACTCAAGTGAAGAAGATAGTGATATGGCCTATCTCACCAAAAGATTTCAAAAGATGGTTCGAAGAAATGGTGGTATACCTAAGAGAGGTAGTACAAGCAAACCAAGAATCTATGATCTCTGTCACAACTGCGGAAAGCCAGGGCATTTCATCAAAGACTACCCACTTCTGAGATAGGAGCATTACAAACACAACTCTGATACAACAGCAAAACGGAACCTGGTTCCTAACAAATGTTTCAGCCGAAAAAGTGCAGCTGATAATATTGTGAAGCAAGCTCTTACTACATGGGGAGACTCGTCCAGTGAATCAGAAGGGGAACTATATGCAGAAA
This sequence comes from Nicotiana tabacum, assembly GCF_000715075.1. Lineage (NCBI taxonomy): Eukaryota > Viridiplantae > Streptophyta > Magnoliopsida > Solanales > Solanaceae > Nicotiana > Nicotiana tabacum. The sequence continues at coordinate 131,611,815 of NC_134087.1, forward strand.
ACAGTTCCATGATGGCAGTGGAAAATGAAGCAAAGGAATATGATTCACTGTTTGCATTGATAGCTTAGTCTGATGACGATAAAGAGGATGAAAGTGATGAGGTAAATTTTAGGGATGTTCAGAGAAATCTGAAATCCTACTCTTCTAAGAAATTGATATCTCTATCAAATGTTTTAATTGATGTATATTATAGTCTTGATAATGATAAGGAAGCCCTGACCATAGAGCTGGAGATGCTAAACAATCGAGAGATGATCAGGTGGTCTGTATGGTGGATTTAAATGAGACCATAGCTAATCTTGAAAAAGAAAAGGAAGCTCTAAGTGAAAAAATAAATAGTGTAGAAAATTAGAGAGATGACTTGATGGTAGTGGTTGTTGACTTGAGGAAACCATAGAAAGCCTAAGCAAAGAAAAAAATGCCCTAGAAGAGAAAATTGCTGATGTTGAGCAAGCAAGAGATGACTTTTTGGTGGTTATCACAGATCTAGAGGAAACCATTAAGGGACTCAAATCTGAACATAGGCATGTAAGTATTGAAAAAGGGAAGGGAGTAGCTAGTGAGACACATATCAAACTTGAAAAAGAATTAAATGATATGAGAACTAGTATATGTGGTGAACTCGAGAAAAATAGGCAGCTTCAAGCTGAATTGAAGAAAGTAAAAATTGATCTTGAGAAATCTTTCAAGTGTACCTGGTCCTCAGATGCTGTCACTGCCGTGTACTTCAACACTAGTGGAAACAGGTAGGGAACTGGGTTCCAAAAGGAGAAAATTCCTTACAACCCTCACAGCAAGTACGTCACAGTTCCTGATAACTGGCTTTGTTCCCACTGTGGAAACACTGGGCACTTCTAAGAAAATTTCTAGGCCAGGGTTCTATCTATACAGAAAAATAAAGTGTTTGCTGAAAAAGTGACTACTGAAGAGGGACCAGGTACCACTCGCAAAAAATGAATGCTGCCTGCATGTACTAGAAAAACTCTTATTCATCCCTTTTCTCATTACAAGGGACCCAAACTAGTTTGGGTTCCTAAATCTAACCCATAATTTATATGTGCAGGGAACAGTGAGAGGAAGCAAACTGCAATGGATTAAGGACAGTGGATGCTCAAAGCACATGACTGGAAATACCATGGATTTTCTCTCACTGAAGGCCCTACAGGGAGGGAATGTATCCTTTGGAAATTAAGAAAAAGGGTACATTCTCGGTGTCGTAAAGGTTAAAAAGTCTCTTTCACACTCAATTGAGAACGTGTACTATGTGGATGGCCTGAAGTATAGTCTCTTGAGTGTCTCTCAAATTTGTGATAAAGGGAACAAAGTAGAGTTCTTGTCTAAAGTGTGCACAGTTGCTAATATGGTAACTGGCGAAGTGGTCCTAGTAGCTAAAAGATACAAGAACATCTATGTTGCTAACTTTGAATATCTACAAGCTGGTGATATGAGATGCTTGAAGTCAGTTGATGATGACGCGGAACTTTGGCATAGAAGATCGGGGCATGCAAGCTTCTCACTTCTGAATAAATTGATTCAGAGGGACCTGGTTCGTGGTCTGTCAAATTCAAGATTCACCTGGACACTGTTTCTTAGAACAAAGGATGAGACTTTTGAGGTATTTGTGGCCTTTGTCAAGAAGATCCAAGTGAAGATAGAATTGAAGGTAGCATGCATTATATATGACCACGGGATAGAAATTGACAACGCCAAATTTGATAAAGTTTTGTAAAAAAAATGGGATCACTCACAACTTCTCAGCACCAAGGACTCTACAGAAAAATGGTATTGTTGAAAGAAAGAACAAAACTCTAGAAGACGTGGCACGGACAATGCTCATTGATAGTGGAATCGCCAAAAATTTCTAGGCAGAAGCAATAAACACTGCATGCTACTTGGTGAATAGGTATATGATCAGGTCCCTCCTAAACAAAACCCCCTATGAGCTGCTCAATGGAAGAAAACCAAACATAACTCATATGAGAATCTTTAGATGCAAATTCTATGTTCTCAACAATAGGAAGGACCAGCTTGGGAAGTTTGATGCAAAAAGCGATGTAGGAATCCTTCTGGGATACTCTCCTTAAAGCAAAGCCCACAAAGTCTACAACAAAAGGGCACACTGTGTGGAAAGAAGTGTTCATGTGCTATTCAACGAGACACCCTCCTCTAACAAAGGAGGAAACAGTGATGATCAACATAATGAACCACTTTTGGTCCCTGGGAAATATCTGATGTTTCAAATGGGAAGGCTGATATGATGAGTCAGATGAAGGAGATAGGTGAATACAATGCAACATCCTCTTCCACTTCTCAAGAGGAACCTGGTACTTCAATTACTACCACTGAAGCTGAAGAAAGAGTTGGAGATGCAGTGCAAGGCACTCCATAAGTAACAGAACAAGGAGTGCAGGGAAATCCATTGCAATGCAAGAGGAACTACATCAATTTGAAAGAAACAAGGTATGACACCTGGTACCTAGACCCTCAGACAGAATCATTATAGGGACCGGGTGGGTATTCAGGAATAAGCTGGATGAACATGGAAATACTATAAGGAACAAAGCAAGACTTGCTGTCCAAGGATACAATCAGGAGGAAGGGATATTATGATAAGACTTTTACCCCAATAGCTTGCATGGAAGCTACTAGGATCCTCATTGCCTTTGCTTCACATATGGAATTCACACTATTCCAAATGGATGTGAAGAGTGCCTTCTTGAATGGTTTTCTCAAGGAAGAAGTCTATATTAAGCTACCTCCAGGTTTTGAACTTCATGTACATCCTGAACAGATATTCAAATTGGATAAGGCATTGTACGGATTGACACAGGCCCCTAGAGCCTGGTACGAGAGACTATTCAAGTTTTTCTTTGGAAATGGCTTCATAAGAGGAAAAATTGACAATACATTGTCTTTGAAGAAACGGGGAAGGAACCTGCTCATTGATCAGATTTATGTGGATGACATAATATTTGGAGCTACAGTTGACTCACTATGTGAAGAATTTGCTAAACTCATGGGAAGTGAGTTTGAAATGAGTATGATGGGGGAACTGAATGTCTTCCTGGGTCTTCAAATGAAGCAGTCCATAGAGGGAACGTGTATCAGTCAGCAGAAATATATCAAAGAACTCTTGAAAAGGTTTGATATGGAAGCATCAAAGGCCAGACATTGTACTTAGTATGGGATTATATGCAAGGTTCCAATCAAATTCTAAGGAATCTCATATGAAAGCTTTTAAGAGAATTCTGAGATATTTTAAGGGCACACAGAACCTGGTTCTGTTCTATTCTTCAGGGGACAATTTCAACTTTATTGGCTATGCTGACGGTGATTATGCAGGTTATCTGGTGGACAGGAAAAGCATATCTAGAATGGCTCATTTCCTTGGATCATGTTTTATCTCATGGGGTACAAGGAAACAAAACTCAGTAACTCTCTCAACAATTGAAGCAGAATATGTTGCAGCTGCCTCGTGTTGTGCTTATTCATTGTGGATCAAACAACAATTGGAAGATTTTGGTGTATACATTGATTGTGTAACACTTCTATGTGACAATACCAATGCTCTCAACATGGCAAAGAACCCGGTTCAACACAAAAGAACCAAGCACATTGATGTCAGACACCATTTCTTAGGGACAATATGGAAAAGAGTCTTATTTGTATAAGATTTTGTTGCACATAAGATGAAATTGCAGATATCTTCACCAAAGCTCTGAGCAGGGAATACTTTGAGAAACAGGATGGCACTGGGGTTACTTAAACCTAATTGAGAACCTGGTTCTACTGACATGACTATGATAGTCACACTAAGGTAAAATAGGCTAAAGTATTTTCTAATTCGGTCTAACTCACTTTTGTACCATTGCAGGTAAACAAGCATGATGATCATAGAAGCTAAAGGTATAGTGTTGAACTTCGGAGGAGGGCTGCAATATCCTTTTACAAAAAAATAGGTCAGGAACCTGGTTCCTGTACCACAGGTTAGTAGTAATGTGTTTTCGCATGCTTATTCAAAAGGATAGCAAAATTAATTCAGCCGCCACATCATCTGACTTTTCAGAGTTTGCATAACACGTCTTGTCTCTCAAATCCTTTCACTTCCTCTGCACGTTACGTATTCCCACAAACCAACCGTCATTTCAAAACTCTTCAGAACCTGTTCCTCTTCCTTCTCTCTTTCTTCCATACAACCCTCACACTCCCAGCAGTTCTGAACAATTATCTCCCTTTGCATCTCTTTAATTTTTCCTTCAAAACTCTCTACCACTTCTCTCACCATGGCCAATGAACAATCGTCTCCTTCTCCTGCCATCAACACCACTCCCACATCTCCACCTCCTTAACACCACCACAAGAAACCCACTGCTATTGTACCCATACATGGTTCCTCTTCATCTCAAGTCACCTCTACTCCTCCGTCAAACCCTGTCTCACTTCCATGTGTTGCAAACCCTACTTCTCTTCCTTCTTCTAAACAAACCAAAAGTGCTACTCCTCAGGCGTCAGAGGTCTTTGAGGAAGATCCCGATCAGTACTTGAACTCCTCTATTCTAGGCTCAGTGGCTCCTACGGAGTCACCAAAAAAGGAAGTGGAACTAAATATCATGGCTATCACTACTAAGAGTTTTATGAATGAAGAAGCCTCCCCTCTACCTGAATCTTAGGGGAAGAAACTCCATTCTTAGGGGATGAAAGGACTTTGATGAAAAACCTGTTGAAGAACCTGATTCTCTGTCAGCTGAAACAAACTAAGAGGTTGCAGAAGAAAGAGGCTTCTGAGTCTGCCTTGCAGAAAAGTAAGCAGAGTATTAAGAAAAAGAAGTAGAGGTTGATGAAATAAGGGGAAGTTGTGGCTGACAAACACATTCTAGTGGTTGAGGTTGATAAAGATGTTGTGGCAGAACCTAGTTCCCTAGTGAAAAGATCTACAAAAGTCCAAAAGTTTGTGGTTGAGAAAGATTTGTTTGAAGGTGACATAGTGTGGCTGTTGCATGCAGGAATGGGAAGTTTGTTGAAATGTCTAGAAAACAAAAGTGGAAAACTGTGGGAAGACCTAGTTTAATGAAGACCATTCCAAGTGATAGTGGCCTTGGGCAGGAGAGTTTGAGAACTCAGAAAAGTCTTGCGAGGTCGAACGTTTGACCCAGCAATCTCGGAGATGGCAGGTATGAGGCAAGTTCTGGACTTAGGCAACAAGTGGAGAACCTGCGGGAGAAACTGCTTGACTAATAGTTGTCTGCAAATGGCTGCATGGACCTTGTTCTCAAAACCATTGTTGCTTCCTCTTCCAAGCCTCCCTCTTTTAGTTTCCCCTAGGATCTTCTCAGTGGCTAGTTATCTTTTGCTATGATGTTTTATGGCTATTGTTTTCTTTTTGTTTATCTTTTTATGATGACATGTTGGATTTCACTGTTGCTGCTCTTGTTGAAATAGTCTACTTTCTTATCAATGAAACAACTCTTCTTTTGCTTGTACAATGCTTGTTTTCCTTTTTGCTTCTCCTTTATATCATGTTGTGTGCACATATGTGGCATGAGTTAGCTTTGTTAGACTTCTTTATGCCGTTTTGTCTGACTGTGTCTTTTTGTTAATGCCAAAAGGGGGGAAGAATCGATTAAAGGGTAATTGTAGCAAGTAATTAAGGGGGAAGCATAGAGTTAGGGGGAACATATGCGGTTCCTGGTACCTTATCTGGTTAAGTCAAATAGTCATCAATGTTAAAAGTTTGTCATCATCAAAAAAGGGGAAATTGATGGGCTTAAGGTCTTTTAATCTATGTTTTGATGATCTAACAAACTTTCTATATAGAACTAGATAAAGGACCTGAAGCATGCATGGTACAATCATTCAAGTTAATCAACTCAAGATAATCTGAGCAGTGTGCCTTCAGACTCACAAGAACCAGATTAGGGACTTGATCCCTTGGTGTACCCCTGACAGAAGTATAAGTCAACTATACAGGTGGAAAGCAACTGCAGAAAGTGACTTCCTGCCACTGTACACGCGAAAGTGCAGCAGACAGTGCAGCAGTCACTTTCCATTGGGCAAAGGCATGTACTAACCAAGATTTGACATCACCATTGTGATGTATTTTGTAGTATAACAACCTGGTGCAAGGCACAAAAAAGACTTGAGCATTTTTAGTGATATTCTTTCCAGTGCTAGAAACACCTCTCTCAAGAACAAAGCTGTTGCAACCTCAAGGACCAGATCCAAAGATTGAAGATATCTTAAGTCCTTAGGTTTGTTGAGTCTTTGTTATTTGTTCTTCATTGTAACTCCTATATTGATTTATTAGAAGCTTTATTTTAGGAAACTCAAAATCATAAACCATATGAGTTTGTGTCTTGGCTAGAGTTAGTCGAGTTGTGAAGTCTTTGTAATAGAGTTATTACAAAGTGACTTGTAATAGAGTTGTTACAAGTTAGAGTGATTAAAGTCTTTGCAACTAGAGAGTGGCAAAGTGGCTTGTGGTGAGAGCATCACAAGTTAGTTAAAGTCTTTGTAACTAGAAGAGTGACAAAGTGGCTTGTGGTGAGAGTACCACAAGTTAGTTGAGTTAAATTCTTTGTAATGGAGTCATTACAAGGTGGCTTGTAATAGGTGTTTACAAGTTAGTGAAGTTGAAATCCTACCAGTGTAGGTCATGATTTTTTGTCCTCTTGAGTTGGGATTTTTCCAAGTAAAAATCTTGTGTCTCATTTACATACTGGTTCTGTAGTTAGTATTGTGGGAACTGATATAGGACCATATCTCTATATAGTTTGCTTCATTAGTATTTTCAATGGAAACTCATAGAGGACCAGGTACTCTATACTATTTGGTGGACTCATACAAACTAACAAGCAGTTTGGAAGCTTCCTTGGCATCAACGCACCATAATAATCCTAGGTCTGGAGTCCTTCTATTCAAAATTCCTCCACTTTGGAAGAAATGGTTGGATAATCTTCAGAGTGTGCATTTTTGAGTATGATTTGCATGCTCGGGGTATTCTCCTTTTTCCAAGTATTCCTTGATATCATGCAACCTCGGATTCCCATCCATTTCTTCTTCAACATGAGCACAATAAGCTGGATGATTATGGATTCTTATTGGAACAGGGTCGATAAAATTCTTGTCCGAGTGGTGTATCATGGAGGACAAAGTGGCTAATACATATGCGAACTCATTCTGGATTCTCGGATCATGTTTAAACTCTATCTTTGTGAACCTCTTCATCAACTCTTACACATGATATAGATATGGTAATATTTTGGTATTCTTTATAGCCCACTCTCCTAGAACCTGATGTGCCAGAAGGTCTGAATCACCAATTACCAGCAATTCTTGGATATTCATGTCAATGGCCAAATTGATCCCCAAGATGCAAGCCTCATATTCTGCCATATTGTTGGTGCACGAAAACTTGAGTTTTGTAGATATCGGGTAATGTTGACCTGTCTCTGACACCAAAACGGCTCCAATACCCACTCCTTTGAAGTTCGCGGTCCCATCAAAGAACATTCTCCAATTGTCGTAAGTTTCAGTGATATCTTCTCCTACAAATGATACTTCTTCATCGGGAAAATACGTTTTTAGTGGTTCGTATTCTCCTCCTATAGGATTTTCTGTAAGATGATCTGCTAATGCTTGTCCCTTGACTGCCTTCTGAGTTACATAGACAATATCAAATTCACTCAATAGTATCTGCCATTTTGTTAGTTTCCCTGTAGGCATGGGTTTCTGGAAATTATATTTCAGAGGATCCATCCTTTATATGAGATATGTAGTGTATGCACAGAAGTAGTGCCTCAATTTCTGAGCTATCCACGTCAGGGTGCAACAGGTGCATTCTAGTAAAGAATATCATGCTTCATAGGGTGTGAACTTCTTACTCAGATAGTATATGGCATGCTATTTTCTCCCCGTCTCATCGTGTTATCCCAAGACACAACCGAAAGCCCTATCTAGTACGAACAAATAGAGTAGCAGAGGTCTCCTAGGTTCTGGCGGGACCAGGACTGGTGATGTGGATAAATATTACTTGATTTTGTCAAAAGCTTTCTGGCAGTCTTTAGTCCAACTTGTTGCGGCATCCTTCTTTAACATTTAGAAAATTGGCTCACAGATCACGGTCGATTGTGCTATGAAGCAGCTGATATAATTGAGATGCCCCAAGAAACTCGTCATATCATTCTTGATCTTTGGAGGTGGCAAATCCTGGATTGCTTTGACCTTTGACGGGTCTAGATATATTACTCGGCGGCTGACGATGAATCCTAACAACTTCCCGGTAGGGACCCCAAAAACACATTTTGCGGGGTTCAGTTTTAGATTGTACCTTCGAAGCCGATCAAAGAACTTTCTCAAATTCGCTATATGATTTGTACCCTTCTTGGATTTGATTATGACATCATCCACGTACACTTCTATCTCCTTGTGTATCATGTCGTGGAAAATGGTTGCCATGGCTCTTATATAAGTGGCCCTAATATTCTTTAGACCAAATGGCATCATTTTATAGCAATACAATCCCTATGGCGTAATAAAGGTTGTCTTCTCGGCATCTTCTTCATCCATCCAGATTTGATAATATCCCGCAAAGCAATCCACAAAGGATTGGAGTTCATGCTTGGCACAATTGTCGATTAGTATGTGTATATTGGGTAACGGGAAATCATCTTTGGGATTTGCTTTGTTTAAATCCTAATAGTCGACACATACTCTGACATTCCCATCCTTCTTTGAAACTAACATGATGTTAGTCAACCAGGTAGGATATTCGACCACTCTGAGAACCTTAACTTCGATATGCTTGGTGACTTCCTCTTTTATTTTCAGACCCATATCTGGCTTGAACTTTCTGAGCTTCTGCTTTACAGGCAGACACATTGGGTTGGTAGGTAGTTTATGAGCCACTATAGACGTGCTCAAACCGGTCATATCATCATAAAACCATGCAAAAATATCTTCATACTCTTTCAGGATACATGTGTACTTTTCTTTCTCTGATAGGGACGGGTGAATGCTTATGTGAGTTTCTTTCACTGTTTCAGAATCTCCCAAATTGACTCTCTCGGTTTCGTCCAGATTAGACTTAGGCTTGTTCTCAAAACTTTCCACTTCTCTGACAATTTCTTCGGGTATTATATCATCTTCTTCTATTTCCTCTTAATCACTATCCTTATGTTGCGTTGTCTCATTACATGCCACAGTTTTTGGTTCATCAGGATAAGTAATAATAATGTTGTAGAGAAATGTAAAGGATAATAGTGAATATTAAAATAACAATGCATTAAATAAATCTTGAAAACATCAAACAAGTGCGGCTCGATGACTCGAGACAAAACAAAATATGTTCAAAACAAAATACTGAAAATTTCTTAAATACTTAAAATTGCTTTTAAAAATAGATCAAGCTAATTGACAGGCTACCTAGGAACTCGACAGGCCCAAGACGATGCAGTAGTCTAGTTCTTGAGAACAACTCATTTTCCCACGGTCTAAATTGTAAGGTCTTCCTCCTCCTCCTCCTCCTCCTCAACTATTGCACTGCAATCCATGTCTTCATCATCCAGAAATAGGTTCCTTAGGCTATCTAAAGCTTCATCTTCTTCAGATCCCCATATCATGTCAGTTTGTTTTGGAATGTCTGGTGAAAATGAGGTATTGGCTGTTCAAAAGGGTAATAAGGACCATGCCATGGTGGCGATCAATCATTGTACTCCTGCCAGGTGTACTGATATCCAAGTCCAAAAGTCATACCATGGTACTTTAACTGTACCGGCTTGGTAATCCCTTAGAGATTCTTGCTGAGACTCTTGCCGGGTTCATATCTTGTCCATAGCAATATGCTTTCAATCTTGTCGCTCCACCATTTGTCTTTCCCAATTTTATTGATGCGCTCGATGCGATGGTACATTTCTCCACCCAACTTCCTTCTATTCTCGACAACTGGAATAGTTTGATTGGTGTAAATAGGATTACTTCCATCCCCGTGGATGATTACTTCCTGATGATTCCATTCAAACTTCATGGCCTGGTGTAGAGTAGAGGCTAAGACCCTAGCATCATGTATCCACAGTCATCCCAATAGCAGATTGTATGTGGCGGATATGTCCAATACTTGAAATTCAACATCAAACCAAGTCAGTCCCATCTGCAAACAGAGGTTGGTCTCCCCGATTATGGCCCTTTGGGACCCATAAAATGCTTTCATGTTCATAGTTAATGCTCGTATTTCATGCAAACCTTTACCCAACCTCTTCAAAGTAGTCAATAGACAAATGTTGAGACTCGAACCCCCATCTATCAGGACCCTGGTGATGAATTTGTCCTCAAATTGCATTGTGATATGTAGTGCCCTATTGTGACTCAGTCCTTCCGGTGGCAGCTCGTCTTCGTGAAAAGTGATATTTTAGCTTCCCAACACTTGTCCTACCATGTTGGCCATTTCTCCATTGGTGATGTTATTGGGTACATAAGCTTCGTTCAACACTTTTATCGATGCATTCCTATGCACCTCAAAATTCTGTAAGATATCTGAGCAGGGGTTTTGTTCAGATGATGAACCACAGAATACTCTCTTGCTTGCATCTTTCTCCAAAGATCATCCGAGTCAGTTTCAATGATAGGCTGCTTGGGAGTGGCTTCTTTACTTGTTCCTCCCAAATGCTCGAGTGTGTAAACCCTACCAGTCCTGGTTATACCTTGTGCTGCACCGATTTCTTCCATTTCCCCTTTCCTTTCCTTCTTACTCCTACAGTGTAGTTCCAAGGTATGGCATTGGACTTAAAGGACGGTGTAGGTGCTACTGTCACGGTGAAGGGTGTGGTCACTTCCATCTTAAATGAAGTTAACGTAACTGAGGGCGTTGTTACTTCAACCTCAAATGGGGTTGGTGTAGTTACTTAAGCCTCAATTGGTGACTAAATTTGCACCATAATAGGTGTGAGAATGACTGGAGGTATTTTAGGTTCATCCCCTTCACGAATGAGCCCGATTGATCCTTCCGGATCCCACTCTTCATCAGTTTCGATCATATTTACCCCCTCGCCCTTGTGATCCGGGAGGGGATTGTTGTGGACATTAGGTGCAACCTTTTTTGCTTGTATAACCTTGGTGTCAATCAATGTCTAGATCTTATCCTTCAAAGTAAGACATTCATGGATAGTATGACACTTCATGCCCGAGTGGTAGGCACATGTCTTGTTTGTCATTGTCTGCATTGATGACATATTGATCTGCTCGCGTAGTATAGAGGAGAACGAGCGACATTTGAGGTTAGTGCTTCAGACCATGTGAGAATAGAAGCTATATGCTAAGTTCTCTAAGTGCGAGTCCTATTTAGACTCCGTGGCTTTCTTGGGGAATGTTGTATCAGGTGAGAGTATTAAGGTGGATCCAGGAAGGTCAAGGCAGTCCAGAGTTGGCCTCGTCTTACCACAACAACTGAGATCAGGAGTTTTATGGCATTAGTAGGTTATTATCATCGGTTCGTAGAGGGATTCTCATCTATTGCAGAACCTTTGACTAGATTGACCCAGATGGGTGCATTGTTCCGATGGTCCGATGATTGTGAGGCGAGCTTTCAGAAACTCAAGACCGCATTTACTATAGTGAAGGTGTTAGCTTTTCGATTTAGGGATGTATACTGTATATTACGACTCTTTATGAATTGGCATGAGTGGTGTGTTGATGCACGAGGGGCAAGTTATTGAATATGGTTCACGTCAACTGAAGCCCCACAAGAAGAATTACGCCATGCATGATTTGGACGCGATAGTTCATGCTTTCAAGATGTGGAGGCATTATCTTTATGGGGTGTCCCCCACGATTTACACCAATCATCACAGCTTGTAGCATTTTTTTAAGCAGAGGGATCTTAATTTGAGGTAGCGCATGTGGCTTGAGTTACTGAAGGACTATGATATTACAATCCTTTATCATCCGAGCACGACAAATGTGGTTGCGGATGCTTTGAGCAGAAAGTCCGAGAGTATGGGTAGTTTGAAATTCATTTAAGCAAAGAGAGGCCCTTGTCTTTGTACATTCAATCCTTAGCTAACAGAATTGTGAGGCTGGATATTTTAGAACCCAATTGAGTTCTTGCATGTGTTGTGGCTCAGTCTTCATTATTTAAGTGGATCAAGGCTAGTCAGTACGATGATTCGCACTTTCTTGTTTTTATAGAGACGGTGCTACAGGGTGGTGCCAAGGAGATTACTATTAGTGAGGATGGTGTTCTGCGACTCTAGGGTTGCCTATGTGTCTCCAATATTGATGGCTTAAGGGAGAAGATTCTAGAGGAGGTACACAGTTCTCGGTATTCTATTCATCCAGCTGCTACCAAGATATTTCGCGACTTGAGGCAACATTATTGGTGGCGGTGGATGAATAAAGACATAGTTGAGTATGTACCGAGATGCCTAAACTGCCAGCAGGTTACGAATCAGCACCAGAGGCTAGGAGGCCTAATTCAGCAGATGATTATACTGGAGTGGAAAGGGAGAGCATCACTATGGACTTCGTAGTTAGGTTGCCGCGAACGTTGAGGAAGTTTGATGACATTTGGGTCATTGTCGACAGGCTGACCAAGTTGGCACACTTTATTCTAGTGATGCCTATGTACTCATTAGAGAGATTGGCCCAGGTTTACATTCAGGAGATTGTCTGGTTGCATGGTGTGCCTGTTTTCATCATTTCAGATAGAGGCCCTCAGTTCACTTCGCTTTTTTGGAGACCAGTACAGAGTGAGTTGGGTACCCGGGTAGAGCTCAGCATAACCTTTCATCTACAGACCAACAGGCAGTCAGAGCGGAGAGTTCAGATCTTGGAGGATATGCTCAGAGCATGAAGGGAGGATATGCTCAAAACCCAAGGCATGAATCTCCTCAAGGGTTTCCCTCTAAGACAACCGCTTTACGTAGTCGGTCGTCGTTCTTAAACGGGCCTTGACTATCTCCACATTGATTTTATACTGGGCCAGAATTCCTTCAACCTCGGAGGAATAAATCAAGGTTGCCTCTAATTTGGACTTCAACCCAGTGTATTCCCGGCCAAGATCATCTCGTTCCGCGACGGATAAACCCAGTTGTGCCCCGAGTTTGTCTTTTAGCCGAAACCACTTGTCGGCCTTGTCCTTTGCCACCCGAAGCTGGTCCTTGATCGATGTTAGATCCTCTTTTGTAACCTCCTTTCCGAGGCCAACATGTCCATCCTACTCCTCAATGCCTCGGCCGTAGTCTTGACCTCGTTCATCTCGTCCCAGAGCTGGCCAATCAAGTCTATCTTCTTTTGGACCTGCAAGGTTGCGTCGTTAGTCACTATGTGTAACGTCTCATTTTTAGCCTCAAATATCTTTATCTTCTCGATCAGTTTGGCATACTCCTTTTTGACGGACAATGCCTCCTTCTGTCTTTTTCCAACACGACTCGAAGAATTGGGAGGTCTTTGAGGGCTTCGTCTTTTTGTTCATTGAGAACCCTATAGATGTCCTTCTACCGAACATGCTCTTTGAACTCGAACTCGAGCTGGCTAACTTCCATTCGAGATCGAAGGAAGCTTTCATGGTGGAGCACCGAAGCCTGAAAAACAAAACGATAAGATCATTAAAGCATGCTGAAACTAAGCAAGACTCGCAAAGTGAACAAGGGATAGGAAACTTACTCGGTACAATGCCTATTGTGCCTCGTTGAAGAGGCTTGACGTGCCTACTTTGTTCATCTTCGTCGGGTCCTCCTCGGTCACCGAGCAACAAAGATAGCCGACCACACCCACCGAAGCAAATAGCAACCGGGTGTCTTCCAGGAGAGTCAACACAACCGTTGTTATACGAACGAGGTCCACACTCAGAGCAGGGAGCTACCTCACCAGCTTCAGAATTGAGTTTGGCTCGCCTGCTCCCGATGGCGCATCCTTTTTTGGGAACTCTAGGTGACCAAGCCTGAAATAATCCTCTAACACGCCCATGTCCATGCCATCGAAAACATGTTGAGGGCCTCATCTGCGCCCCGTTCCATCTAATTTGATTTCTCCTTGTCGGCCTAAGCCTAGTCGAACATAGACTCTATGTGAGACGGTGACTCCACGATGTCTATGACACCGACTATTTCCTTCGAGGCAAAAATAGCTTCTCGGGAGGCCGTAGACTCTGATTTCTCTTCTGGCTCCCGAGCTAAAGAAGGGTTGGCCTCTCGGCCACTTTCCCCGGTAGCCACCTACTCTCATTCGTCAATGTTCGACCTATGAGGGATGAACTCTAGATCATCGTCTTCAGGGTAATCCATAAGGTGGAAGAGGGAGTCAAGGTCCGGTACCCTGGGTACTCTTCTTGTTGCTTTTCTGGACACGGACAGTTACCCTCTTCTTTTTCACCTCGGCGTCCGGGGAGAGGATTTCATCTTTTTCTTTTTCTTCTTCTTATTCTTCTCCTCCCATGCAGCAGCTCTTGGCTATCCCGAAGCGGAAGGTTCAGCAAGTGAGGATGGAGCCTCGTCCTCAACCAGTGGCCGAAGCTCAGTGGTCTTGGGCAAATGTGAAAAAAGGAAAAAGACTTAGTAAAAACAAAGGTTAAGTATGAAAGTAGAATTGGTCTGGAGGAGGAATCACCATGGGAACAAGCCTCCCGATTGCCCTTTGAAAGCTTGCGCCACTCGCGCTCAAAAGTACGACATTTATTTGCAGATCCCCTTGATCCACTCCTTGAAGTAGGGGACTGCATTAGAAACTTGGGCAAGCGCTGAACAACGATAGGCACAAGCAATTAGAAAAAGAACAAAAAAAGAACTAAGATACTCAGAAAGCAAAGAAAACTTACAAGCTGAGTTCCATTTTTCAGGGAACAGTAAAAATTCGGGGGGAATGAGATCTTCAGTCTTCACCCGAATGAACCTCCCCTGCCAACCTCGATCTTGATCTTCATCAATGCTCGAGAATGAAGCTTTGCTTGCTCGATGGACGAGCTTGATCAACCCCCCTCGGAAAACTCGGGGACTATAGAGATGAAGCATGTGGTAACGGGCAAGCTGAGGTGCTTCGGTGTTGTTGACGAAGTGGCGGAGGAGGATTACGATCCTCCTAAAGGACAAGTGAATCTTCCCAAGGTAGACCTTGTACATTTTACAGAAGTTAAGGATTATAGGGTCCATCGGGGTAAGCGTGAAAGGGTAAGTATAAACACTTAGATACCCTTCCACGTGGGTAGTAATGTCCTCATTGGGCCTGGGGACGACCACTTCCTTTCCCTCCCAGTTGTAGTCCACCCGAACTGTAGGGAGTGTGTTTTCAGTAACAGAGCATTTGTACCTCCCCCTCGCCTCGGTCTTGTTGACTAGAGGATTTTTCGACTTTAAAATCGTTCTCAATGGAGAACCCCCCGAGAATGAAGCTCTTCAAAGGAGGTTCCGGGGCCACCTCAAAAATGGTCACCTCAACATCCGTGGATGGGTTGGAAGTTGAAGGGACGGTCTGCTGAGGTACGGATTTGGAGGTTCTTGCCATCGGATTCGGGAAAAATATGAAAATTTGAAGGTGGGGATGAAGGTTTGAAGATAAGGATAAATGTATGACGGTCAGACTTGAAGATTTGAAGATGAAAGTATGAAGATCTGAAAACCAATGTGTGAAGGCTTGAAGGGGTTGGAATTAAGTAAGGATATCGAGGGTACATCAAGGAGCTCTGGAAACGGAAAGTAAAAAAGTGAAAAGGGGTCGGCGATTTTATAGAGAAAGGGTAATCAATACATGACGTTTTGCATTCGGGGACGGTCAATCGGCGGCTGACACGTGTTCGAAGTCAGACGACGTGACTGATGGGACGTTTCGCTAACCCGTCAACTCGGTTGTAGCATACGAAAGAAGGAACCGAGGTTAACTTATCGCTTTCTGACGCTTCGATAAATCTACTCTCCAAAAAATGATGGGACTATCTCTGTACGGGTAAAATCAGGAGGAGGAGGGTACAAAGTTTTCCTCGATTAGGAAACAAAGGGGAAGCATGACTCGACGTGATCAAAATCGAGGCCTTGGAACTTCTCATATCGAAACCTGGGAGGAGTGAACAACGTATCTGAGATCGGGCACGACAGGATAATGAACCCAGACCAAGTTTAGCTTCTGGACCTCGGGAAACACGGAGAACGGTTATGCATGACGAGTAGGGGGGTGTAATGTTCGGCCTCAACCGGATATTAAGGGCCGAATCCCATCCAATATCAACTATGGATCGAGATTTACCAAAAAAAGAAGATTTTTACCTTATTTAGACTTATATTAGGATTGAAATTCCCCTACTATATAAAGTGGAATGTTTTCTTTATTTTGACACATTGTGACACGCAAATCAAAGCAATAAAAGTTTATTTTTGTCTTCTAACTATTGTTCAAAGTGTTCTTTATTTTGTTCTCTGATTTATTCACGACTGAGCTTGTATCGAGGGTCTGATCGAGGAAAAAGTCCATTGTTCAATCTAAGATCAAGATGGACCATCACGTTGCGATTGATTTGATCATTTATGTTATCTCTAACTTATTTATCTAATATTCTTAATCATTCGTATTGAATTAAATCACATATCGGCTTTTAAATCGCATACAAATTTAATTGTTACTTATTTTATGGGTAAACACTTGTATCTATCACTTTAAAATGGACTGATAGATCTTAAATTTAGTTTGATGCTAAAAGAAATTTTACGCTATTGTCATTTAGAATATGAATTAAATTTCAGAGAAGTTCTCATCATGGTACATTAGTTGTAAAACGAGTTACATGGGATAAGACGTATTGCAAACACATCTGTCGGGACCAACGATCATTGTGATGGAGTGATAAATACTCTTTTATTCTTAATCAAAGGTTTAGGTTCGAGCTTTTGGTTTAAAGTCTCCTTTATTTGAATTTAACCGGACGTCAATACAAATACAGGATGCATAGCAAACTAAACAAAGAAAAAGAACATCTGCTGTGCAGTTCCTTCTGTTTTTAGCAAGGAGTAATTGGTGGATAAAATCTGATAGGAGACTCTGTCTACCATATATAGTATATATTTGTGTCATGACTTTGTGTCGTAAGTCTAGCAATTTCCATTTAATTAACGGCAGCCACTTATTTTCAGCTCTATTTCCCAACCCCCTCTTCCCTACCTGTAAAGTCGTAATATAATGGAGTCAACGTACCTTTTCTTCCCACTTCATACATAATTAAGCAGGGTGAACTCTATAAAATAAAGAAACAAGGAGCGGAAGATAAAGATGGTAAAAACCATTGTCATCTCGTATATTACTGATGAAAACTTCAGTAATGTATAAAAAGAAAAATAAAAGAATAGTATTGACCTTCCTTTTTTATTAAAAAAAATTGCTAATAAACACATTCCTTTTAATCTCTTGCTATGTTGGATTTTGGTCCAGATATGGAGCCAGAGTCTTCTGATTCTGTTGCAATTTTGTTGTACCAACGTAACCTCGGACCCAAGGAATAACATCCTCGTTGATCTTGATCATGATGAAGAAGATGACTCGGTAGATGATTATCATGGAGAAGATGACACTTAGATCCACCCATTTTGATCTGTTCACATCAATTTGGAATATTTGTTTTAGTGCGTATTCACCTCTGATCTTGGAAAGATCAAGACTCTGGTTATCAAATGTCAGCCCCTTCAAGTCGTTTTTGTATTGCCCCTACAAAATTGAGTTTTCATTCTAACAGACAAAAATGTTACCCCTATTTTGTCGGGTCATGGAACCTATCTACAACAATACTTTTGTTTGATGTGCATGTGGAACTTATATACTGTAAAACTAAAATCTTAGTATTTTGGATTATTAAATATAACTTATTTTTAGCTGCATTAATGATGTAAAAATTTAACATGCGTCAATTTTTACCTGTATAGCCCAATAGTCAAAAGTGATGTAAGACACTGGATAACGCCAAACAGGTTTTGGGATGTCATGAGGGAGTCTGAAGAACCCACAGACCATCATAAATATTCCCTGAGACACGCAATTGTTACGTGTAGAAAGCAAAATTTATTTATAATAAAAGCAAAACAGTTATATATTACCTGAATGCCAGCTCCTATGATGATACCCATGAGGAAATTAGGGACAATACTAGCTATGACCATCATCAAACTTTCGACAACAGTAACACTAGCATAGAGGCACTACGAAGAACAAATAGTGGGAGAAACCTGGATGCAAATGGACCATGAAGTAGCAGATAGTACCAGAAAGAAATGCAATCAATATAAGGAATGGCATTGCGGATAATGTGTTGCTTATGACAAATGCAGTGACACCATAATGTCCATTCATCCTCTCCCTTTGAAAAACCTGTTTTGATTGCAAAAAGAGTTGAGATTATTAGAATCGTTTCGCAATGTATCATCATCTATAGTTAGATAACTTGTTCCATACAAAAATACGAACTTTCATATCCTCCACAAATGAAGGGAAACCTCCAATCGACATGAATGTCATAAATCCAAAGATGAAAGCTGCACATGCACCTCTTGCCTGCATTAAGAATCTCTTAACTGTGATCAGTGTATTTGTTTTTAATTTCCAATTAAGGAGAAATAATTACCTGGATGGAAGTATAGATGGTTCCCACATTAAAATAGATGGTTCCGACGCAGATGGAGTCCACTAAGTAGATAACAAGTCTCAGCCAGTAATATCCAAAATCTCTTGACATATTAACAAATGAACGTTTGGTTAAGATGTAGGATTGCATAAAGAAACTAGCCTGGCTACCATTAGAATCAGGCACTGCTCTTTCCTGTTACTCCAAAAGAATAAACAACAATCACATGATTTCGTGAGAAAACAAACGGCAGGTGATGAAATCAATCATGATCAATATATATACTTGGACATTAACACTTACAACTTTGGACATTTCGTCTACTCGTTCATTTGTTGAGTAACAGTACTGAGAACGACCATACAAGTCAGTTAGTCTTTCAATTGCTTCTGCTGTTGTCATCTTGTTTAGAGGATCGTCATTGCACTGCTCAAAGAATATATTAAATATTTGGAGTTTGATTAGTAACAGGATGATCTCAAAAGATATACCTGGATTGACTCTCTTAGAGTTGCCTTAACTTTGTCGAAATCAGAGTTAACACACCGGAGGAAATGATCTAATGGGTTTCTGAGAGAAGGACAAGGAAACCCAGCTTCTGCAAACAACTGCAAGAAAAAAGAGAAAGGCAGGGATCAGTGGTGAATTTAAAATTTAAAGTAAGCTTGTTCTTTTTTATGTGTGTCGAATTCGTTAACATATATATTGTTCAAACTAAACGCAGTGGGTTCTCTGAAAAGGGGGGGATATATTGCCTTGTATGCTTCAGAAGCCTGACCAAAGTAAACGGTAATGCCTCCGGAAAGCAAGTATAATCTGTCAAACAGCTCAAATACTTCACTACTTGGCTGGTGAATTGAGGCTATCACTGTCCGTCCATCTCAGGACAGACAATGTGTCACGAAGAAAACTGAGGCACTGTCACGAAATCCAGAAATTAAGCAGATTCCAGATATTGTCCATTAATGTCGTGCAATTAATAAGTGATCTATTCTTAAGCGCATTACCTGTCCAGTCCACTTGTTGGTTCGTTGAGAAAGAGTAATGTAGGCCTCATTAGAATCTCAATGGCAACACTAACCCTTCTCTTTTCTCCCCCACTAATACCGCGCAAGTGCCAATTCCCAATAAACGTATCAGCACAATCTTGTAAGCCCATTTCAGTGATGGTGCTCTCAACCAGTGTACGTTTCTCCGACAATTGCATCTTATCAGGGAGACGCAATTGAGCCGAATAGGAAATCGTCTCTCGAACTGTTAGCGTTCCAATCAATGATCATCTTGTGTTACATATGCCTGTGTGTGGAGAAGACATCATTTTGACTGTAATTTTTTTTTTTATACAGCTATTTCAGAAAAAAAAAAAAAAAAAAAAGACTGGAGTAATTAATATATAGAACTACTTACTGCTGTCCCGAAAGACAGCTTAGTTTTGCGACCATTGAGGAGAACTTTTCCAGAGAGGACTGCATTAGCATTTAGCAGCAAGACGTCCAGAGAGGGCGTCGAGAAGTGTAGATTTTCCAGAACCAGAAGGGCCCATTAAAGCAGTGAAGGTTCCAGGCTCGGCATAACCAATAAGACCTTGTAACACACTTCGGCTCTCTCCATTTTTGAGAGCCACAATTACATTTAGATCCTTCCAAGCCAGATGAGCTGAAACATCTCCTCGGACTAATTCAGTGTTTATTTGGCCTTGTGATTCTTCAATACTCTCCACCATCACATCATTCGACCATGTAATTTCCAATGTTGATGACGAGTTCCTCATCTATATACAACCAATTGCTCTCTTCTTCTTCTGGCATATTTCTTCTACTAATAATCCTTTTAAACATATGGAAAAAGAACAGCTAGCAACCAGGTAAATATTGACTTTAAAAAAGGGTCAGCTCTATCTATATTATATTAAAAGCATGAAGGCCTTTAGCGAAATGTCGTTCGCCTTTTTTATCCTTTAAAATTAGAAATATTACTGGACAAAATAGTCATTTAATAATTTTTCTTAATATTTAGGATATTAAAAGCAATTAAAATTGTGATTACTAAATTTTTCCTTATTTGAACTAGGTAAAAATTCCTAAATTTAGCACTTTAAAATCAAATAAGATTTTACTTTATGAGAATTCCCTTTTTATTTGAAGTATGTTATAACAAACTATATTTACGGCTAATCATCCTATTAGGGTTTTGGAGTCAATTATCATATTAGTGAACAGAAACTTTGTCGATAGTATGGTTTTATTTTACTAAGCATTCTTAGACAGGAACTATGACATATTTGTGTTTATTAACTTGGATTTTAGTTATGCTTAATGATTTTATTATATTTTTAAGAGTCAATTTTCTTATCTTTTACTTTGTGGTGCATTCATAATTCATGGTTGATTATTGCTTCAATTTGAATAAAAGTCTTGTTTTGGATTTTTTTTTTGTTCTCTTTATTTTGCCATACCAATATCTTGATACGTTTGTTTGCTTATTAGTATTTTTTACTTTTGTTTTTCATCTCTTTTTATATTCTTAACTTGGTATAGTCTAATTCTTGTGCTTTCTTTCTTCCAATTTTAAGTTGCAGTATCATATTTTAGAAGCTTTTGGACCTGAAACAATAAAGTATATACACAACAATGAGTAAAATTTTGTTTCGGTAAATTATTTATTTATTTAAATTGTGCGAAATAGCTATAACTCTTTATTCTAATTTCTGCGCAAAGACGAAAAATTTAAATATTTAATTCAATCTACTATTTATCATGATTTAGTTATTTGAATTATTGATGTTATTATGAAAAGATTTTAAAAACAAGTTTTATTAAGTAAAAATATATTATTATTTTTAGCTGGTTAAAATTTATTTATTTTCGTCAGTCGGATAAGAGAAGACAATTGCACTACCGAATCTTCATAAATTGGTCCACGAAACAAAAGGAGAAAGATAGGAGTAAAGCTTAAGCGAGCACTGAAAGTCTTGAATTATTTTTCACGTGCTAAAGAGCACTTGAAGAAGACCCGATTTGGTGCCCCTCGTATTCATTCTTTCTCCTCTTTTATTCAACATACTTTTTTTTTCTGTAATAAAAGGTGATATATATATATATATATATATATATATATATATATATATATATATATATATATATATATATATATATTATTTCTTCATGGCTTTAACCATTATTGGATATGTTATATAATATTCCCAAGAATTTTTCTTTATACTCTTTTACTAATTGCTGCCACACTAATTCTACCTTAAACAAATAATTTAATGTCATCGAACTAAAATTAAGGTAAAGATCAATAAATAATAGTTTAACTGAAATACCAGCTAGCCCCGCCGAAAGATATAGAAATCGATGAAAATATGTTTTAATATTTAATGCCATAAAAATTATGAAAATATTTTATTTTAAAGACTTAAAGTTGTGCCTCTAAACTGTCGAGCTCAAAAAAATTGAAATTGAATAATTATCTATTCTAAACATATATTTGCAAGTAAAAATATTGTTTTTATTTGTAAAAATAAAAAACAAGCAATAACAATCATAATACGAAGAATTGCATGAATCTATTCTTAAATGTCTTCCTGATGCAATTTTTTTTTAAAAAAATTTTGTCTCTGAATTCCAATATGAATTTAATTTTGGTTACATATGTATGATAAACATGACATTATGATATAGAGAAAAATTATATTGAATGCCACAAATATAAAATGAAGTTTATAGCTGAAAATCACCGTTCATCATTTTTATAAATTGATATTTTTTATTTTCTTATTTTATAACTCAAGCACATTATTATTTATGTGTTTCTTTAAAATTTTATACTTATTAGTATAGGATACACGCGCAATGCACGAAATATAATAATATTAAATATAATAATATTATTGATGTTATATCCATATTTTAAGTGTTCTTATCATAACTTTAAGAACTTTCTAATCTCAAGTTTAAATAGTTTTTTCTTTTTATTTTTAATATATTTTTTAAATTTTTAATTATTTTTCTTATTTCTGCTATAATGTTATCTAATATGTAATATTATCACATTTCATGTAATTTGTCTACTATATTAAAAGCACGAGGCCACTATTGAAATGTCATTCACCTTTGTTACCCTTTAAAAGTTAATTTCACACTAGACAAAATAGTCATTTAATTATTTTCTAATATTTAGAACTTCAAATTCAACTAAAATTTTACTTAAGAATATCCTAATATTTCGGACTTCAAATTCAATCAAAATTTACCTTATTAAATTTTTTTCCCCTTATTTCACCAGTTTTTATAAATATCCTTTTAGAGTTTAGTACGTGACCCCTATTTTTTTTTTTAATTCTTAGCCTATGATGTATGTAATAGTATTTTTTTCTCCAAATTACCAATAATTGATTACTTAAAAATATGAAGCATCGTAATGCATGTTCGCTTTTTTCTTGTTAACTTCTTAAGAGTTTTGATTTAATTTTAACTTTAATTTCCTAGAAGTCTGAACTAATATGGTGTTAATTTAGAAATAAATTATGCTACGGCCATACTATGTGAAATTATAACTACAGTTAATTTTTTAATCTTACGGTAAACTAATGTATTTGGAACTTTTCGAATAACTATAAATTTGTCATTTTCCTCCCTATAGTTTTGAAAAATTGACCTCACCATTGTGAACTCTTGAATTTCAAAGTATTTATTAGCAAAGTACCTTCAGAATGAGTTAAGAATAGTATTAACTTTTATGTGGCATTGGATGAACTTGCAAAGAAGGGAATTTAGACCTAATCAATAAGAATCCAGGCAACGTTTTTACACACGAAGAGGTTTATTTGGCTTGTCTATAATTTTGATTAACTTTGAATGAACAATTATTTTTTTTTATAATGACATTATGAACGTAAAGTTTACAAAGAGTTGCAAGATGAGATACAACAAACGGAGAATGATATTTATAATTATAAATTCTATAAAACTAATTACACTAAATTCATTCAGAAAATATTGAATTCAACCATATATTGTACGAATTTACTAATATATATTTTCATCATTAAACATATATTGAGTTTAGTTTAACCTCCATTGCTAATTTTTCAATAATTTGTGTATATGTTTTATATTGATTAATGTAATGCACACGTGCAACGCACGTATACCAAAACTAGTACAAATAAAGGGACGAAGGATAAAATAATTAAGCGATGATAAAATAATGGATATCTTGCCTCATTCTGCAGGGAGAGAAGGATATTGTTAGTGATATTTAGAGATACACAAAATCAACAGAGATCAAGCATTGTTCATCAGAATTTGTCAAATACAGCAACTAAGTCACATTAGTTAGTAATTGTAATTCTCAAAATATCTTGATTGTAGGAATTGTATAAGATCTTCCGTTGATTGCACATGTATATTATCCACAATAAAGAAAAATAGAATTTCTCTATTCACACATATCAAATCTCTTACTTATATAGTATATCAAAGTCAGCCTTTGTTTCACAGCAACTCGACCAATTCTTTTCATTCCGTCCCCACCATGGCTAGCTACTCTCGAAACACCCAAAAGTTCATTTCGTGCATGCCACATTCACGTCCAAGACTCCCAAAATAACATCCAACTCAGTTGAGGTGTTTGTATGCGTCAATGTCGCAGCACAAGCACAACTAATGTTGAAAAAAATTTAAGTTATATGCAATGACGGTATAAATTTTTTAACACAATCATATCATTTAGAAGGTATTTGCGTGTAACACTATTTAATAGTAACATGGCCAAACATATAGACAGCCCCTTAAAGTTGATACCGGTTTTCATTTTGACACTGTCTTAGAGATTTCCAATTGAACACTCTAACACCTGTTAAAATGGTTCAATTAAAGACTTACTGCTGACATGTCTTCCATTCTTCACCTCTAATACCATTTTGACTTCCATTTTCCATTATCAGATTTCCCCCCTTAAAATACCTTTTCCATTTCACTACTTTTCAATTATTATTATATCATGCATAGACCACTATAGCACTGATCTTTTACCACCGCATCTCGGCGACATTTTCTCCACCAAACATTATTGCAAAAAATAAAAATCCCACTTCACCCTTTCTCAGTTATCATAGTTCTTTTTGGATTAAGATTTTGTTAGACCTTGGGGCTATTGAAACAACAGTGCAAACTTCCCTTCTTCACAGCATGAACAATTCCCCACTTTTAACTTTTTTTTCGGTCACTGAATTAATCATAAAAGTCAGATCAGATGATCATATTAATAAAACAAAGCAACAATTCATGACGATAATTCGGCTATGAGTCACCAAGTCATTGTAATTGGATGACATCTCTTCTATACACTAGAGTAAGGAAGTGAAAAAAAAAAAAAAAAAATATATATATATATATATATATATATATATATATATATATATATATATATATATATATATATAGAATAATATTGAATAACAATTTTCTCATTCTCTTAGCTTTATCAATATCATCCAGCGGCACATCGTAACCCATTATTTGTTTCAAATCTTTCAGATTCTGACCGTGAAAATAAAATGATGTTCAAGTCTTCAAAATCAAACATTTAGCTTCCGCATTCAACTTCCCCATTTTCTTCTTCGGGATTTTTGGCTTCATATATACATTTGGCAAAAATTCTTAAAGTAGTATGTGGGTGGGGGAGAGAAACCAGAAGAACAGTGGAGAGTCCGGGAATGAGGATGATGCCGGATAGGTGGGAGACGGGGGGTAGGGGGGGACGAGCGGTCTGAGAACAATCTAACAAAAAAGTTTTTCTTCTCTTTTCGTTTTCCCAAAAATTTCTTTGTGGGATTAATTAGTCAAACGCCACGTGTTATTTTTTAATTGGCTGTTTTTGCCAGATCATTGTGCGTGAAGTCTACGCACTCCATGTTACGTACAGGTTAGTTGTGAGTGGCTTAACTGGTACACTTTAATAGTAGAAGTTAAAGTGTTCAAAGGGAACATGTTTAAGATACAGTATTAAAATGAAAATAGGTGTCAACTTTAAGGGTTATGTGTTTGGTCTAGTAACATTGTTGGTAATCTCTATTTGACATGAGTTGTCCCAAGTCTGATGTAATGATTAACGGGTGCACCAAGTAAGATCAAGAATTTCATTTTCTTGTCATCTTGCTTTTTTATTAAGTACTTTGTCCTTTGTTTTTCTTTCTTTATTTAGTTTAGTTTAAATAAGGGATAAGGGAACTAAATTCTTATCCTAGTATAACTTTTGTTTATTTATCATACCAAACGATCACTCGGAGGATGGATTTTGTGTGATGTTTCGATTATTGAGGTATTAAGGTGGCATATAGTGTAACACGTGAAATTAAGTAAATTTGCATGTTTTTCAACAGAAATATATGAGAATATTTTTCTCCCATTTTTCAATGCTTTTCCCACGTTTAAGATTCATAAACTTGGTTTCACAAAAGATTGAAAGTTCTAGCACTTTAATATAACCATGAATTTTTTTGTTCCATCAAAGAGTGGAAATGAATATTTGACAAAAAGTTGAGTATTTTGATACTGTTTTCATACATTCTCGGGAAAAAATTAATACCTTATATTTTGACACATGGTTAAATATTTGGTCTAGATATACAAAAAAATTAATTTTTAAAACAAGTTTCCTTCTTTCTAACTTTGTACCTCTAGTGTACCTTCATGTTTTATCTATTCGCATGCATTTCATCTCATACAAAGATGCATTGACATTTCAAACACTAAAATTAGCTTTATAGTTACTCCCTCCGGTCCACAATAAGTAATCAATTTATTTTTTTATTTTAATCCAAAATAAGTGTCCATTTATATAATCGAGAAAGAATTCAATTTGCTTTTACAAAATTACCCTTATGTACATATCCTTAAAAAGTTTTCTTACTCCTCACATTAAATATTTAATTAAGGGTAGTTTAGTCATACTAGGTATTTTTGTATAGAATTTAGTATTTGTTTTAATAGGCGTGCCAAAAACAAATTAGTCACTTATTTTTAAAATCCCCAAGTCTATCGAATTACCTGTTCTCCTGGAAACAGCCTCTCTGCCCCTCAGGGTAGGGGTAAAATCTGCGTACACATTACCCTCCCCAAACCCCACTAATAAGATTACACTGGGCCGTTGTTGTGGTTCTATCGAATTCCCAGTTCTCCTTATGTAATGTAACAAAATTTTATATAATTAAACGAAATGTCTTATATTAAAACTAGTAGCAATTGAGGATGTAGTATAGAGTCAATTAACAGGTTTGGCTAACAAATTTTCGACATGGAATACAGATATATCAAGAAAATATCTAAAAAAAATTAAACTTATAATTTCAATAGTGTAATGGTTTCAATAAGCTAAAGGTTGAACATCATATTTAAGTCCTAAATCCATCTATTTATCATAGTGCACCCATCCTCTTAAAATCTTGAATCCGTCTCTGCTCTCCTCTGACTATTTCCATTTCACTGAAATTGAAAGATGACACTGCCTATGTTTTGAGAGGCTTTTGGCCTTCGTGGTTTTTTACAGTGTTGAATTTAAGAAAATGTCTTTTTAAGATCTCTTATGTATAAAAGTAAATCTCTCATGTGTAAAAAATGAAATGGGATCATAAAACTAAATACAAGTTTGTAATGGGCCACAAAACCAATTGACCCCACACTGCCACTGTTTTTAGAGGTTTTCGGCCTTCATGGCTTTGTTTGACGTCAATTCCTTAATGTCAGTTGGTTGGCTCCTTACAATATCCTCACTCAGCCTGATATTTATATCGTGTAAACAAAAGTCAATAAAACAATGGCTTTAGGCCCCAATTTTAGGGGCATAGGGTACAAATAACACATTTTAGGGTTTATTTTTTATATTAGCTAGTTTTAATGTACGTGTGTTGCCTATGCACACAACATCAATTAATAAATATTGAAAAAAATAAATTTTTGTTAAACAACATTGACACTAAAAGGAATATCACGTTTCTATTAGATGATGAAAATAAATATAAATAAAATTGATTAAAATCACCTAATAGATCATCAATATCCGGTATATCTTGCATAATTAGTTATTTAAACAAAAATTTAAAAAATCTTAACTGTTGGATATAAATATTTTAACTATTTTTTTGGGTGCGGTCCTTCCCTGAATTTAGAGTGAATGCGGGATATTTTGTGCACCAGATTACCCTTTTTAAAAAAATATTAAATGAAACATTTGTAGAAAAGTCTCTTCGGTTAAGATAGCATGCGGAAAATGTTATCTTATGGAATAACATACATACACAATTATATATTAATACGAATTTTTGAAACCATAAGAACTACAAAATTACACATTATAAAACCAATGTAAGGCTCAAAGGCATTGAACTTTGAAGGATAAAAGAAATTATTGTGCTTTGGTGTTAGAAGACTTTTGCATTAAAAAGTATAATCCGGTATTAGTTATTATTTTTAATATTTATATAAGGTAAAATTATAGTTGATTTTAAAGTTCTAAAATTTAGGAAAGTTACTTAAATTTTAATTTTGTCCAGTATAAAATATCTTTTGAAAGGTAAAATAAGTAAACCACATTTTGCTAAGGGCCTTCGTGATTTTAATATTGTATAGATAATACGTTAATTCTAGGTAATATTTTTCAAAATATATTGAATATTTATGATTAAAAAAAAGTATAAGTGTTTAACCTCAAAAATGGACAATTAAATTTATATGTGATTTTAAGGATATGAGGATTAATTCAATACAAATGATAAATTGTGTTAGAATAAATAGATAAAGAACGTAATAAATTGTCAAACCAATTAAGGGAGTAATCCCGGATTCAAGAACAACTTTAACGAAATGTCTGTGTATACGGTCAAAATCAAGGAGCCCGATTTCAAAGTCTTAAATTGGGCTATGAGTCCGAATCCGGGCGACTCGAAGTGAGGGTCGTACCCGGGTGAAAGACACCCACCTCGAGGAAGTAGATCGAAGGCTGGCACGACCTACATCGGGGGCAGCACAATCTCGAAGACACTTAAGAAAGAGCAGGAATTTCTCAAGGACATGTGGATCAGGGCATAAATTAAAGGATAAATTTGTACGAAACGGTACAGGTCCGTACTAGGCTGTTATACACCTGTACCAATAGAATTCTTTACCACAATTAGGAATGTACTCTATTGGGGTTTTCTCCTCCTATATAAAGGGAACCCAATCATTTGTAAAGGGACATGATTCACTACAATAGAATATTCTACTCTGCTTTTCTTGTTTACCGTATTCAACAAGTGTTCTTCAGCTTTATTATTTTTACTTTATTATTCACACCTCATTGCTCTTAGCTGGCTTCGAGGCCCCCAAGAAAGTCGAGCTCGAGGTCCTTATTGTTCTAGCAACACTAGTTTGGTTCATTAATTCTTCTTACTTAAACTTAATATTATTTGCATATTCACTAGTATTGGAATAAATCACATATCTTTAAAATCACAAATCACATTTAATTGTTACTCCCATTTTTCGAGGTAAACAGTTTGGCGTCCACGTGGGGCTAAAGATAATAATGATTATTTTAGTGCCAGTTTTCTGATAACACAGGTTATTCTTCACACTTTTTCTTGTCAAAGATTATTTGATTTCAGGCATAAACATGTCTAGCACACAGAATGTACCTATTCACGAGGACGAAGGTTTTGGAGAAAACAGTGGTATAGGGGTCGTGTACCACCCATAAGCCCTGAGGGAGGCCAAATATGGAGCCAATTGATATCAGTTCACATAATGCTCTAAACACGGACGCAGGCACAGACCCCGTAAGAAATGCACACAGGGAAGGCCGGCCCACCGACCAAAGAACATGAGGAATGGAAGAGGGAAGAGTTAGCCTCCAGGTGATATTCGAAATATTGCAAGCCTAGCAAGTCGCCATCGCTCAACTTCAGAGTCAAAATAGAACTCCAAATACAGCTAAACCAGTGAACACGCGGCGTGCTGAACCAGCGCTAGAGAGGCCCGATGAAAGTGGCTTGGGGAATGACCCCACAATTATGAAAATGCTCGAAGAGCTCGCCAAAAGGATTGAGACCGGAGAAAAGAAGATTGAAGAAAATGACAAAAAGCTAGAGACATATAATTTAAGGGTCGATCAAATACCGGGAGCACCTCCAATGTTGAAAGGACTAGACTCGAAGAAGTTCGTGCAAAAACCATTCCCCCAGAGTGTAGCTCCGAAGTCCATCCCGAAGAAGTTTCGGATGTCAGATATCCCGAAATACAACGGAACCACTGATCGTAACGAGCACATCATCACATACACTTGTGGCATAAAAGGGAATGATTTGGAAGATGATGAGATTGAATCTGTTTTGCTAAAAAAAATTTAGGGAAACTCTGTCTAAATGTGCCATGATTTGGTACCATAACCTACCCCCGAACTCTTTCGATTCGTTTGCCATATTGGCAGACTCATCTGTGAAGGCACATGCGGTGCCATAAAAGTTGCAACAAGGAAGTTCGATGTATTCAAAATAAAGCAAAGGGAGAACGAGATGCTGAGGGAGTTCGTATCCCGTTTTCAATCAGAACAAATGGAGTTACCACCAGTCTTTGATGACTAGGCCGTACAAGCCTTCACTCAGAGGCTAAATGAACGAAGTTCGATAACTTCAAAGCAGCTGAAGCAGAACTTGGTCGAGTATACCGTTGTGACTTGGGCGGATGTTCATAACAGGTACCAATCAAAAATTAGGGTCGAGGATGACCAGTTGG
The DNA here is from genome assembly GCF_000715075.1 of Nicotiana tabacum. NCBI lineage: Eukaryota > Viridiplantae > Streptophyta > Magnoliopsida > Solanales > Solanaceae > Nicotiana > Nicotiana tabacum. Next base: position 131,642,172 of record NC_134087.1, read on the forward strand.
GAGCCCCCTCGGGCTTAGTTTATCCAAGCAAGTTACCAGCAAGAGAGTCAGGAAATTCAGACATGGGGTCAAGATCGAATAAGGAAAGGTATCAGCCATACGTCGAGGATCAAAGGAACATTTCAAGGTGTAACATACTTTAGAATGATTAAAGAATGGATCAAGGTCAAAGTTCCCGAGGACTCATGAGCAAAACCGAGTTATATAAATATTTGGGACCGGTAGAGGCACCCCAATTATCGAAATACAGCTTCAGCGTCGATGCCTCGGGGATCGTCTCAGCTATTGGCAAAATTAGAGAAACTAGATGGCCCAAGCCCATACAGACCGATCCTTCTTAGAGGAACCCAGAATTGATATGCAAATATCATGGTACTCATGGGTATAAGACCGAAGATTGCAGGCAGCTTAGAGAAGAGGTAGCCCGATTGTTCAACGAAGGGCATCTTCGTGAATTTCTCAGCGATTGGGCCAAGAACCATTTCTGAGAAAGAGATACAAACAGGAAGAATGAACCGGAAGAGCCTCGGGATGTCATTCACATGATCATCGGTGGAGTTGACGTCCCACGAGGACCTATATTCAAACGTACCAAAGTTTCCATCACAAGGGAGAAGCAGACTCGAGACTGCGTGCCCGAGGACACACTCACATTCAGCAAAGAAGACATCGAGACCTTATCTCAGCCTTACAATAATTCACTGGTAATTTCGATCCTTTTAAATAAAATTCAAGTTAAACGTGTTCTCATGGATCCAGGTAGCTCGATAAATATAATCAGATCAAGGGTCGTGGAGCAGCTGGGCTGCTTGACCAAATCATATCTGCCTCTCGAGTCTTGAATGGATTCAACATGGCAAGCGAAACGACAAAAGGGGAAATCATCCTCCTAGTCAACGTGGTCATAACTATACAAGAAACCAAGTTCCATGTCATCGAAGGAGATATGAGGTATAATTATTTACTTGGAAGGCCGTGGATCCATAGCATGAGGGCAGTGCCATCTACCCTTCATCAAATGATGAAGTTCCTAACAAAGGATGGCGTTAAAATAGTATATGGAGAGCATCATACAACTAAGGATATGTTTGTAGTACACGACCTGGCACCGGTATCGACATCATATATATTGGAGAAGTCAAAGGACAAACAGGCCACCAAATAGCAATCACAGCCCATGCCCTCGGTTGAGCCCGAGGGACAGGTGATCGACGAACAGGTGGTCAATGACGAAGAAGAATATTTTCTTGCTCCCCGAGCCTTCGTTGCCCCCGAGAAATCGGACGCGACAAAGTCCACGATCGAAGAACTCAGGAAGGTTATATTGATCGAGCATCCTCTAAAACGAAAGGTATACCTGGGGACGGGGTTAACCCCCGAACTTAGGAAAAAATTCATTCAATTTCTTATCGATAACATTGACTGCTTTGCCTGGTCCCACTTAGACATGATAGGGATCCCACCGGAGATAACTACCCATCAACTAAGTGTCGATCCCAGATTTAAGCCGGTGAAGCAAAAGAGGAGACCTTAGTCCGAGGTAAAGCATGCATTCATCAAAGAAGATGTTACGCCCTGTAATATTGCGTCGATATTATATCCCGCTATATTATATTATGATGATGTTACGTCCTGCAGTATTATATTACAATGATATTACGCCTTGCAGTATTACATTACGATGATGTTACGCTTCACAGTATTAAATTACGATGATGTTGCACCCTGTAGTATCGTACGCTTAATTTGTCGTAAGGTAATCGACATTAGTCCAAGGAAAAGATTATTTGGAGATTATAAGGATTATGCAATTTCAAACAAGTGATGAGTAAATTCGTGAAGGTGAAAGGGAGAGCAAGTAAAAAAAATAAATTTTCGTCGAAGTTTGACATTTTGAGATAAAATGCGGCCCGAGTTAAAATACCCGGTATTTATGGACTAGTGTCATATAAGATACCACATGACCATGATAGTAAGGTGTATACGGTGTGTTAAAAGTGAGTAGTATTTTAAGTAATTTGAGATAATTCTTAATTATGTGGATAATTGGTTAATTATTGGTTAGTGGGAGATTAACAAGTTAATTAAGAAATTAAGTGGATAATTTTTGGATAAGGATTAAACCTTATGGTGGCAGCCCAATGTTGTCTTGATCAAGATAAGAAATGACTCTTAAGTCATGTAAAAAGGTGGCACATTTTAAGAAGAATTTTGTGACTAAGTCATCTAAGCGGGGCCCACTCTATTTGATAAAGACTCCAACATAATAATTAAAATACATATGTTACATTTGCAATTCTAAGAAAATTGCAATTCTATACGAATTGAAGGCAACAATACGGATTTGCAATTCTAAGAAGTTTGCAAGAAGTTATGCTGTGTAATCGCAACGGGATTTTTGCAATTCTAAGAGAGCACGGTACAATCTTTCTCAAGAATATCAAAAGGATTTTCCCCTACTTCGATTCGTCGTTATGTTTTTGTTGCAATTGACGTATGTTAGAGGGATTATCAAGAGAATTGGCTCAGGTATGTTAAGGCTATCCCTTCCTTCTTTTTGGCATGATCTATACGATACGAACGAAACGAGCAAATGCACAACATCCATAAATGACTCTATTCATAGAAATACTAGAGATGCTCATGTTCTTGATTTCTCATGTGTCATATTATTCTATCATCTGTTCATGAGTCTCAGAAAATACGTAAGTTGATAAAGTTTGTTTCATGATATTAATCAGAGGCATGATGGTCTTATGACGTACTGAGAGATTTTCATTAACGTATTTCACATGCATTTCATGCATTTATACATGCACAATGACCCATGATCAGATGGCGTTATATATGGTATTTTATACGCGTATATATGTATATGGGATATGGGAAAGGTCATGGCATTATATACGCACCACCACCTGATCAGCTGGTATATATTGATGATTTTGCCCAAAGTGGCCGAGATGATATGATGGGATGCCCTCAGAGGCTTGATGATGTTATGAACACATGTACCTATGCACGATATGGCATTCATATGCATATGCATGACACTATAATTATTTCATGAATTACAGAGTTATCCAGACTTATAGGTTGGGTCATTTACTCTATATTTCTTCCATGTCGGTTATATACTTATTTATGTGCCTTACATACTCGGTACATTATTCGTATTGACATCCTTTTTTGCCTGGGGACATTGTATTTCATGCCCGCAGGTCCCGATAGACAGGTCGAGAGCCCTCCAAATAGGCTACTTGCTCAGCGGAAGATATTGGTGCGCTCCATTTGCTTCGGAGTTGCTTGTTTTGTTAGTATGACTTAGACGTGTATTGTTTAGTATGGCAGGACTTTGTCCTGACCTTTATAAAAATTATGTATTCTTAGAGACTTGTAGACAGATGTCATGTATGTAAAAGATTGTATGGCCTTGTCGGCCTATGTTTAGTGTACAAGTGATTATTTTGTCCTTATAGGCTCATATGTCTTATGTATAAGTTGGTATCACATGTTGTATTCTACTTATCTCACGGAAACCTTCCGGCTCAGTTATCTATGATAGTATGACATGAAAAGATATGTTATGTTGGTACTCGTTTGAGTAAGGTACCGGGTGCCCGTCATGGCCCATCGGTTTGGGTCATGATAAAAGTGGTATCAGAACAGTTTTGTTCTAGGGAGTCTACAAGCCGTGTCTAGTAGAGTCTTGTATATGGGTGGGTCTTGCACCATACTTATAAGCATGAGGCTATAGGACATTTAGGACTGTCACTCTTTCTTCTTACTCTAGATCGTGTGGTAGAGTGTCACGATCCTAAAACCGACCCAGTCGTGATGGCACCTATCGTGAAACTAGGCCAGCCGACACAACTCCCGAATTAACCATTTAACCAATAATAACCATTTTAAGCCTTTAATTAATTAGATATCTCATAATGTAAGTCTAAATGAATAGTGCGGAACAAATACACAAGCCTGACATCGGGGTATCACAAGTCACGAGCATCTACTAAGGTCTGAATATAACAAGAGTCTAAAAATGTACTAAATACAGTCTAAGGAAGACAAGAGGGAGAAAAGCAGTGCTGCGAACGTCGGGTAGCTACCTTGCTAACTCCAATGACTCTGCCACTAAGCAATCAACACCCGCTACCTGGTTCAGAACTACCTGAATCTGCACATAAGGTGCAGGGAGTAATGTGAGTACGCCAACTCAGTAAGTAATAAAGGTAAATGAAAGCTGAGCAGTAAGAAAACACGTAAAACACAACATAATGCTACAGCAAATGCAGTACCTTTCCAAAAATTATTTTCTTCGTAAATCAAGCTCAGTTTCAGTAAAACCCTTTTTAAACAACTTTGAACAGTTTCAAACGAGTGATAAAATAGTGAGTAAAAATGATAGAAACGTAAACAACCCCTCGGGCAAATATGTACCATAAACCGCCCCTAGGGCATAATATCAACAGAACCAGCCCCTCGGGCTACAACATATCACTCACACTGGGTACCTGCGCTCACTGGGGGTGTACAGACTCCGGGAGGGCCCCTTTACGGCCCAAGCACAATAATAAGCCATCTCGTGTCATAATTAAACAGGCTCTCGACCTTATATCAAGCCACCTCGTGGCGTAACAAATCAGTCCCTCGGCCTCATAATCATAAATCAGTACCACACTACTGCGGCGCGCAGCCCGATCCCATAGTATCCTCACAACACAGGCCTTCAACCTCACTCAGTCAGAAATCTCTCATGCCACTCGGGCAACAGTAAAACATGATACTCAGCCCAAAATATCATTTAAAATATCAAAACGGAGTAAATATGTCTGAGTTATGAAAATAATATAATACATCATGACTGAGTATATATATGAAGTAAAAACAGTGAGGAATAATAGTAAAAATCCCTTAAGGGTCCAAAACAGTTGGCACGAAGCCCAAATATAGCATTCAGCCAAAGGCATGGTAATAATTTCCAAAACACAATGATATTAAACAGTTTACAATCAAATACACGACTTAACAGTCATACGGGACGGACCAAGTCACAATCCTCAATAGTGCATGACCCCACGCTCGCCATCTAGCATGTGTGTCACCTCAAAGTAGCACAACGATGTGAAGTCCGGGGTTTCATACCCTCAGAACAGACATTTACAATAATTACTTACCTCTATCCGGTCCAAACTCTAGCCCGCGATGCCTTTGCCTATCGACTAGGCCTCCAGATGCTCCAAATCTATCCAAAAAACAGAATTATACCATCAAAATATGCTAAGGGAACAAAGCTCACTCGAAAACAACCAATTTACATAAAAAAATCCAAAATTGGCCAAACTTGGGCCCCGGGCCCACATCTCGAAATCCGATAATTATCACGTCAATAAAATCCTTATCCTCTCACGAGTCTACCCATATCAAATTCATCAAAATCTGTCCTCAATTGCCCGTTCAAATCCCCAAAAGAATTCTCTAACTTTTCTTCCATTTTCCCCCAATCTCCACTCTAATTTCTCAAATTAAATGATTAAATTCAAGACTAAATCATGGAATTAAACCAAATATAAATGAAGAATACTTACCCCAACTGCTCCATTGAAAATCTCCTCAAATTTCACCTTCCCCCGAGCTCTCCAATGGCTTTTTGTGATATTGGACTTAAACTCATGATTTTTAAATATAAACTGCCTGCCAAGATATTTTCTTCATCGCGAATGCGGAAGCTCCCTCGCGCTCGCGAAGCACAAAGCTTCACTGACCAAAATTCCTTCTACTCGAACGAGACACCCCTAACGCGAATGCGAAGCTTCAGCTCATCAAAGCATCACGAACGCGACTACCAACTCGTGAACGCGAAGAACAACTCTCCAGGACCCCAGCTGCTCACCTTTCCTCTATGCGAATGCGGCTAAACCCACGCGAACGTGATGACCACGAGCCTCAGCCCTTCATGAACGCGAAGGCCAAATTACACTGCCTCACCTCCTAACCCTTCACGATCGCGGGACATCCATCGCGGATGCGATGGTCAAAAACCTGTAACAATAACAACAGTTTTTCTGCAATTTCCATCAACATGAAATGATCCGTTCAACCTCCCAAAACTCACCCGAGGCCCATAGGACCTCAACCAAACATGCCAACATATCCCATAACCTCATTCAAACTTGTTCCGCCCTTTCGAATGCTCAAAACAACATCAAAACACCAAAATCACATCGGATTTAAGCCTAAGAATTCCAAAAACTTCCAAAGTCCGCTTTCAATCAAAAAGTCGATCAAACCTCGTCTGAATGACCTGAAATTTTGCGCACACATCAAAAATGACACGACGGACCTACTCCAACTTCCGGACCCTTATATCAAAATCTCACCTATCAACCAGAAAACACCAAAAATCCAATTTTGCCAATTCAAGCCTAAACCTAACCCGGACCTCCAAAACACATTCCGATCATGCTCCTAAGTCCCAAATAACCTAACAGAACTAACCAAATCATAAAAATTCCAATCTGAGATCATATACTAACAAGTCAAAACTTGGTCAAACCTTTCAAACTTTAAGCTTCAAACTAAGAACTGTTCTTCCAAATCCATTCCGATTACCCTAAAAACCAAAACCGATGATTTACATAAGTCATAATACATCACACGGGGCTAGTCATGCCCGAGGACTGGCGAGCGAAGTGCAAAATCTCAAAATGACCGGTCGGGTCGTTACATCCTCCCCCACTTAAACATACATTCGTCCTCGAACGTGCCCAAAATTGTTTCAAAAGCCAACCAATCGCTGAATAACCTTACCATGCACATATCCAGGGGCGATCCCACGTCACCCTATCTTATATAGGTCCGATAACACAATGTAATTGAAATTTCACAATCCAACCTAGCCATAAACCTTAGAACCACATTTCCACTTCTGAGATCATCCGTAAGACCATAATCTCATATCTATACTCTGAATAAGCCTAAACAAGCTATAACAAACCATACCTGCAACCTCAGATGCAATTACATGATATACCACATAACTCAAACACTCGTAGCGATAACTTCTAATCACAGCAGTTGCTCAAAACAACCAAATATCAATAATAAGCCTTTTATCCAATAAAACCTCATTCCGACACTTCCTTATACTGTCAATGATAAATGAAACACGTAGAAAGTCATAACCATTCCTCAGATCAACCATTCGTGAAGCCACTTCTCCTTTGGCAAGGACCCTAGCAAATTTCTGAGCCGAACATCGATATTATCCTTCCAACACACTGAAACCGAATCCGTTAGTATTCATTATAGATCCCCAACGATCTCATCTAATCCAACACAACTACTCTAGTGACATGACACATCAATACAATCTGACGCCACAACTTGTGCAATCTGCGCACCAATAAGCAACAATTCGAACATACTCAAATCATGACAAATGACTTGAATAGGAGAGCTATACCGCAAGCTCACTAGTACCACCACAACACAAATGCTAAGAACCCATCACATGTCATTGAACCAAAACACACGAATCTATCCCGCAAGATCATACCTTCATATAGTTCCGCTCCAATGTGCGACCTCATCCAACCACTGGTTCACATGAAACACCTCAAGTCCCTATGCTCAAAATTGACAACCACGCGCAATTTGATGTCTGGAACCAAAGCAAATCATTATAACCATGGCGAAACAATTGACATATCATTACTCAAACCCGAAAGGACACAACTGATACGCCATCCGCCGAGCAATACCCAATACTCTTCCCGCTCGAGTTCCACTGAGAGGCCCCAATAAAATTGCACTACATGTGCCCATAGCCAACAAATCCTAATGCCTCGCAACACGGAAATGTAACTCATAGATCTCCCTATACCACCAATAAGCTCAATAACAATCGAATCAACATATGGTTCAACAATACAACTCGGAGTCAACCAAACCGATTCGATATAGAACACACCTCCATATTAGCTTACCAATGAACCCCTTATCAAGGAGTTCCTTAGGCTGCTCCTTCAACTTCACCAGTGCCATCCGATACGGTGCCCGACACCAAATCAATACCAAAATTAACAACCCTATCCGGCAGCATGCCCGACAGCAAGGAACACATCCAAAAAATATCCCTCACCACCAGAACTGGATCAATGGTAGGAGTCTCTACACTAACATCCATCACGAAGGCCAAATAAGAAAAATAATCCTCCCTAGCCATCCGCTGGGTCTTCAAAAATGAAACCTCCCTACTGAAAGCATAATCCGTCGAACCTCGCCACTCAATCCGTGGCCTTTTTGGCATAGCCAACGCCACCGTCTTAGCAAAACAGTCCAGAATAGCATGACACAGAAAACAACTAGTCCATACCCAATACCATACCAAAATCCAGCATACTAAGCAACAAGGATCCACTCGGGTCTCCAAACCTCCAATGGTTACCACACAAGACCGATATACGCGGTCCACAACTGTGACCTAACCTGTTTATGAGAACTCCTAGTCCCCAAATCCATACAGCACGCGAATCACCATATCCGATCCCAACTCCATCGTCTGAATATGCAACACACCTCTAATACCCAATCATCCCATGGGAGGTACTCCTATAATTCTCATATGCCACCAAGCAAACTCGAATGTCAGTAGTCGATCCAACAAGAGAGTACCACAATACTAATGAAGTATCATCAACTCAAACACATCGCCCTTTCTAAAATGTATACCCTCATCAAGCCACACCAATCCGTGATCTCATTTTCTAGTTATCTAAAACTGCCCATGCTATCTAAGAATTTTATGACCTTCCTTTCAGAACTGAACTGTAACCTTACACAAGGAAATCTCAATCCTACAAAACATTCCGCATATACCATACCATCCTAGGATAACCATGAGAACTTCATATCCCTTCCGAGCCACAAACAACTACATTCTCACTAGCCAGGAACTTTCCATTGATCCCATCCATAAGAAGATCACTATACATCCCATGCTCTTCACGTTCGTAGAAAATACGCATCTCTAACTGTGGTAGAAAACATCAAGAACTCTCCGAATTCTATTTGCACAAAACTAAACCGTCAGGACTGAATCCTTCTAACTCAACCAAGCTACGCAGGTCACTAAAACCCAAGAGCATTGCTGCAAAACACCTGCACTCATTACCTCTTGAGCATCCAAAGAACTAATCATATCCTTACCATGCCAATCTGGCCTACTACCAAGCTATCTTATCTATCTAAGTTCCTTCTGACTTACCTTCAACTTGATACTTCTTCTTGCTATAACACCACAATTTTCTCAACCCAGACTCACCACATGAGACCTAAGCATAAAACCACACCGTCTAAGGCTCATAAGCCGCTGGATACTCTCTTAAATATTCCCAAACACACCACACTCACAATACCTACCTTGAAGAGACTCCCTGTGAGCCGAAAGCCATTACCTTCACCTTCCTAATAATGATATATAGACTCCCCTAATGATATAGAAACACCACGAGTTTTGACACCCTCCAATGCAAACCTCAATTTCTAGCCAATTATCCAATTATTACATGTAAAATCTTGAACACATTAGAACCATTCTTAGGAGTCACCCACTCTACTCAAACCACAATTAAACCGAGCAAACGGGCTAACGACCTGTGCTCTATTAGCACCCCGACACCGCAGCATGTAACCTCACCTTAATGCAACCAAGCAATTTCCTGTTCTATGCACCGCACATCCTTTACCAATAACTACTCCAGACATTCCGTGATTCTTATACACCTATGAAGCATAACATAAACTTTGTCAAAATTTTCCTTTACTCGAGCCATCCTCGGTCTCAATCTCTGTAAGCCATAACTGATTCACCCGCATGCCTCAAACTGGAACCAACATAGTACATAACTGTGCAATCAACTAATCAATAGTAGGCTCCCCCCACTTAGCTCAAAGCCATAGATCAAAACACACAATAACTCATAATGCATATACTCTATTACTGCCGTAATACCATAGTGAGATTAAATTAAATCCTTCATAAGCTCATGCAACACAAATCATAAAATACCTCAAACCTTCTGCAAATATCACGTTCACCCTTGTAACAGTCAAGCCCACTCTATTAAGTAACCCAAATTTAAATTGCAACACATATATTTCACTTGTAAAAGAGATATTCCAACAGACAACATAAGGATCACACAAACTTCAGAACACCCGCAAGAGATAACCCACCTGCTTTGCCTCAAACTAACATCTCTTTATACCCTTCCACAATCATAAACATTACGCAGTCACTTAATCTTCCTGAGTCTGAACTCATATCGCAACATGAAATTTACTTCACTCCCCAACTAGAAGACATGAAAAGATTCGTCACACTCTTATAACTCGTGGCTATACATCAAATCAAGATGGAAATCAAGAACCAAATAGTTCTTTCTGTCCTCAGGCAGACCCTTCTCATCTCATTCAATTCATATGAACACATCTCGCAGTCACATCACACTCGTCATGTAGCTATCCAATAATCACTCCCACTAATAGGGACACTATCAGACATATATATCCAAAAGCACATGTTCACACGATAAACGCCTCAGAGCTCAAGCTATAGGCAAAATTTGGCCTCAAGTCCTCAAGTCTGGCCCATCATCAACACACAGAGATCATATCTCACCCCTCGATTAGGGAATCACAAGCCGTCAATGCACAGCTAATACCGAGCGCTCATGCGCACATACGAACGCGTGGAAGGAATTCAAAGAGTATCATTTCAAGCTGAATTAAGGATGCACGATAAGAGTTCAAGAATATGAAGTTTTTCCTAAAGGTTTTGCAACCTCTCGAGGATAAGTACAGACGTCTCCATACCGATCCGCGAAACTCTACTAAACTTGCTCATGACTCGTGAGACCTATGTAACCTAGGCTCTAATACCAACTTTTCACTACCCTAAAACCAAACTGGTCGTGATGGCACCTATTGTGAAACTAGGACAACCAACACAACTCCTGAATTAACCATTTAACCAATAATAACCATTTTAACCCTTTAATTAATGAGATATCTCATAATGAAAGTCTAAATGAATAGTGCGAAACAAATACACAAACCTGACATCGGGGTGTCACAAGTCACGAGCATCTACTAAGGTCTGAATATAACAAGAGTCTAAAATTGTACTAAATACAGTTTAAGGAAGACAAGAGGGAGAAAAGCAGTGTTGCGAATGTCGGGCAACTACCTTGCTAACTCCAATGACTCTACCACTGAGCAATCAACACCCGCTACCGGGTTCAGAACTACCTGAATTTTCACATAAGGTGCAGGGAGTAATGTGAATATACCAACTCAGTAAGTAATAAAGGTAAATGAAAGCTGAGCAGTAAGAACACGCAAAACACAGCATAACGCTACAGCAAATGCAGTACCTTTCCAAAACATTACAAAAATCGTTTTCTTTGTAAATCAAGCTCAGTTTCAGTAAAACCCTTTTTAAACAACTTTCAATAGTTTCAAATGAGTGATAAAAATAGTGAGTAAAAATGATAACGTAAACAACTTCTCGGGCAAAATATGTACCATAAACCGCCCCCGGGCATAATATCAACAGAACCAGCCCCTAGGGCTACTTCATAATCACTCGAAATCAGCCCCTCGGGCAAATGAAACAACAATAGCCCCTCGGGCTACAACATATCACTCACAATGGGTACCTACGCTCACTGGGGGTGTATAGACTCCGGGAGGGGCCCCTTACGGCCCACGCGCAATAATAATCCATCTCGTGGCATAATCAAACAAGCTCTCAGCCTCATATCAAGGCACCTCATGGCATAGAAAATCAAGCCCTCGGCCTCATAATCATAAATCGGTACCACACTGCTGCGGCGCATAGCCCGATCCCATAGTATCCTCATAACACAGGTCCTCGGCCTCACTCAGTCAGAAATCTCTCATGCCCTTCGTGCAACAGTAAAATATGATGCTCAGCCCAAAATATCATTTAAAATATCAAAACGGAGTAAATATGGCTGAGTTATAAAAACAGTAGAATACAGCATGACTGAGTATAAATATGACGTAAAAACAGTGAGGAATAATAGTAAAAATCCCTTAAGGGTCCAAAATAGTTGGCACAAAGCCCAAATATGGCATTCGACCCAAGACATGGTAATAATTTCCAAAACACAATGATATCAAATAGTTTACAATCAAATACGCGACTTAATAGTCATACGGGACGGACCAAGTCACAATCCCCAATGGTGTACGACCCCACGCTCACCATCTAGCGTGTGTGTCACCTCAAAGTTGCTCAACGATGTGAAGTCTGGGGTTTCATAACCTCAGGACAGACATTTACAATCATTACTTACCTCTATCCGGTCCAAACTCTAGCCCGCGATGCCTTTGCCTCTCGACTCGTCTTCCGGATGCTCCAAATCTATCCAAAAACAGAGTTATACCATCAAAATATGCTAAGGGAACAAAGCCCACTCGAAAACAACCAATTTACATCAAAATCCCGAAATTGGTCAAACCCGGCCCTCAGGCCCACGTCTCGGAATCCGATAAAAATCACGTCAATAAAATCCTTATCCTCTTATCCTCTCACGAGTCTACCCATATCATCAATTGCCCATTTATATCCCCAAAAGAATTCTCAAACTTTTCTTCATTTTTCCCCAATCTCCACTATAATTTCTCAAATTAAATGATGAAATTCAAGACTAAATCATGGAATTAAACCAAATATGAATGAAGAATACTTACCACAATTGCTCCACTGAAAATCTCCTCAAATTTCACCTTCTCCCAATCTCTCCAATGACTTTTTTATGATACTGGACATAAACCCACGATTTTTAAATATAAACTGCCTGCCAAGATATTTCTTCATCGCGAACGCGGCAGCACCCTCGCGTTCACGAAGCACAAAGCTTCCCTGACCAAAATTCCTTCTACACGAACGTGACACCCCTAACGCAAACGCGAAGCTTCAGCTCATCAAAGCATCGCGAATGTGACTACCAGCTTGCGAACGCTAAGAACAACTCTCCAGGACCCCAGTTGCTCACCTTTCCTCTAAGCGAACATGGCTAAACCCACGCGAACGCGGCTAAACCCACGCGAACGCGGCTAAACCCACGCGAACGCGGAAACCATGGGCCTTAGACCTTCGCGAACGCAGGACCACCTTCACGAACACAAAGGCCAAATTCCACTGCCTCACCTCCTAACCCTTTGTGATCGCGGGACATCCATCGCGAACGCGAAGGTCAAAAACCTGAAACACCAACAGTGGTTTTTCTGCAATTTCCATTAACATAAAATGATACGTTCAACCACCCGAAACTTACCGGAGGCCCTTGGGACCTCAACCAAACATGCCAACATATCCCATAACCTCATTCAAACTTGGTCCACCCTTCAGAATGCTCAAAACAACATCAAAGCACCAAAATCACATCGGATTCAAGCCTAAGAATTCCAAAAACTTCCAAAGTTCGCTTTCGATAAAAAAGTCTATCAAACATTGTCCGAATGACCGGAAATTTTGCACACACATCATAAATGACACGAAGGACCTACTCCAACTTCCGGAATTCCATTCCGACCCCTATATAAAAATCTCACCTATCAACTAAAAAAATGCCAAAATTCCAATTTCGCCAATTCAAGCATAAACCTACTCCAGACCTCCAAAATATATTCCGATCACGCTCCTAAGTCCCAAATCACCTAACGGAACTAACCAAATCATAATAATTCTAATCTGAGATCATATACTAACAAGTCTAAACTTGGTCAAACCTTTCTTATTTTAAGCTTTAAACTGAGAACTGTTCTTCCAAATCTATTCTGATTACCCTGAAAACCAAAATCGATGATTTACATAAGTCATAATACATCACATAGGGCTAGTCATGCCCGAGAATTGGCGAGCAAAGTGCAAAAGCTCAAAATGACCGGTCAGGTCATTACATATAGCTCACTTATAAGAATTCAAATTCTGAACTTCTATTTTATTCGTAATAAGACAATGCCTTCAGAAATATGGTCGATAAGAGATATAGCTGTGGAAGTGTTGAGTTAGAGGAACTCAGTTTTGCATCTTGCTTATGATGAGTAAATGTGAGGTCTTCAGCAGATCATGTATGTACTAAAAGGTGTAAGGTTCTTGATAAGGAGCTTTAAGGAAAGAATACGTATCCACTCTTACGGTAAAAAGGAATAACAGAATCGGAAGTTAGACACAAGTTTTAGCAAGTAAAAGAATCAAGGTGAAGAAGGGTGCGAGGTGCCCAGTTAATAAAGATTATCATTATTTACCATTCAGGAATGGAGATATAAGCATTTTGAATTACCTTCAATAGTAACAAATATATGTACAATCGGCCACACCGATCTCAGTTATGTCCAATGGGAGCTAACAGATATAGTTTAAGAGAAGGACGGGCTATCAGGATCCGGCTAGGGTTGAAGTAACCCAAAATAGTAGATGGATTGGTAGAGTTAGTTGACATTTTCGAAGGATAGTGCAAATATGATAATGGATATCCTTGTGAGAAATTTAGATGGTGCACTCTAAAATAGTACAGCTAGATATGTGTGCTACACAGATAGGCACTGGAAGCCTGGGAAGGATAAATATTATCTTAGTATAACTCCCGTCCGTAGTAGAGAGATAATTCTAAGTAACCCGAAGAGCTAGTGGATGGAGCAAAGGGGAGCTAAAAGCAAAAGAATATCTTGTTGAAGTTTTCAGAATAAAGTGATAGACAGAAATATTAGCAGGAAATAAGGAGAGCTAATGAAGCATTAAGAGTAAGATGTGATACATGGATGCCAATGGTATGTTAGAAAGATGACAGTATTCGAGAGATTATAGTCGAGTAAAGGAAAAGACGAGCAGTGACAAAACTTGAGACAATAAAAGAGTATAGTCCATAGAGTCATATCCTCATTTCGAGAAATAAGTTTGCAACTCTGACATGATTACCAAAAGGAAAAGTTAGACCCCAGTGTAATAGAAACTAGTATGGATTGGTGAACAAGATAAGCTAAACATGAATTAGAGACTGAGTGATTTGATAATAGTCGGCATCATGAGAATTTTAGATTTTGTTCTAGAAATAATAGAATGGACAACATAAGAAGATCCATGATGAATTCAGAGAGTGGTCATTCAGGAAGACACTTCCCTAAAGCAAGCAATATGAGAAAAGTTAAGCTTAAGGGACTTTATGTGCCAGTTACACTAAGTGTCACTATCACAGGTGAGGAATTTTGTTATCCTTGGTATAGAAGGATTACCGCAAGGCAAGTAAGGGTCATTGATAATGTGAAAAGACGCCAAAAATGAAGAGGAAAAGCATCTATATGCAGGTCGTCATAGATCCAAGTCGTAGTACTCCCCTAAAGGGGGAAATATGGAAGATAAAGGAAGAATGCGATAAATATGAGAAAAGGATGAGATTGAACCTATCCAGATATTACAGATATTCTATGATTCCAGAAATGTAAGCATGACGTCAAAAAAAGGAAGTAAGGGTTCCTACCCGGGATGTTATTGATATAAAAAGAGCCAGTACGTGAGGTAAGCGAAGACAAAGAAATAACCCAAGAAAGAGTATGTGGAATATAGATATGAGAATGGGTCGATGAGTAGTTAGTAGTTGATTCATGAAGAGCCTATTCATGCTAGACAAGAAATTACAGACAAATCAGCAGATCATGCAAGATAAATATAGTAAACCCCAACATGGAGAATTCAGCCTCAGAGTAATATCATTATAATACTTGAGATATATTAAAATAGGAGTTCGGGTAGTTAAGGTACCGTATGAGTGTTACGGGGATAAAAGAAAGTGCTATCGGGAAGACAGTCAAAATATCAGTTCAGAAGCAACCTTACAAGCACAAGGGCATGGAGGTAAGCAACTATGGATGATTATAGGCAAGGAAGGACATCAAAAGGTCCATAATAAGCTCACAGTTTTACGAGAGTCAAGGGTTCTCCCTAAGTACTACAACGAAAGACCTAGCTGAGTAAATAAGGAAGAAAACTTCAACCAAAGCACAATGACCTAAAAAGGAAAGGGTTGTGTAACAACAGTCTAACTACAAAATTGTATGCACTCCAAAATAAAGTTGCACCTACCATGACTAATGAGCGGGGAGTAAAAACCAAAAGTAATATTCAAGACCACATGAGTTGCACAAAAACTTCGGCATGTGTGAGAACTCAGATAAGCTAAGTGTGCATGCAAAAGAGGGCAAAAAGACCAGGAAAAGCAATTGCTTACATTTGAAGAAAGCTTAAATGGAACAAAAGGAATTATTCGATTAATGATCAGCCGTAGAAGACTCCGGTATAAGCTAAAAGAAGGAATTGGGTCCAGGTCATAGACAAAGGATTGAAACATTATAAGATTATATCATGGTTTTCCATAGTGTCCATAAAAGGCTAAAGTAATAACTAAATGCCATGAGCCACAGATCGGAAGATAGCTTGAGCCTATATAAAGGCTAATTAGAATAAAGAGGAAACTAAAGAGTTACATCAACTAAGTAAATCAGGAATCTGATTATTGGACCTCGAAAATTGTAAAAATCGTGATAGAGAACATTATAGGATCACTCTTAATATCAAAGGTACCAAAGGTACCAAAGGGATAGTAGAAAAACCATATTCTATAATGGTTCTACTATAAAGCCAGCTAGAAAAATATCAACCTTATAAGAATTCAGTATGGAGCTCCCACCGGATTGTATAGGTACCAGAGGTGCAAGTATTATAATAGAGCTTAAAGTTATGGACGTGAATTATACCTGTATGGAAGGGAGGTCATGAAATAGATAAAAAGATACGATGCGAGATTTTAAGGTAAGTAAGGTAAAGGTGAGCAACGTACAAGATACTCAAAGGCAGAAGATCGTAAATTGTCCATGCTTTAGATAGAAGGCTAGAAGCACTAGATTCAATATCCAAGAATGATAGCAGCGTCGTTAGTGGCATACCTTCCAACCTATGGTTTCCAAGGACCGAGAGATCTAGTCAAGAGAGTAAAAGAGTTAGAGACGATGTGATGTCTCGCTTGATGTTCCAGAATAACATAAGGAAATCTATGGTGCAAGCAAAGTTGAAGGAAGTCCGCGAATAGTATAAATAGATATGTATAGGTCCCAAGCTAAAGCATAGTAAAGCGACAAAGTTTTAGGATATGAGTATGAACGAGAAAGAGCGAGTGAGAATGTGACAAGAATGGATAAGTCTTCGAGATTAAGCCCATGAAAATAAGAAAGCTAATGGTTTCTCTAAGTTATAGAAAGTTCAGTATAGCCTGAATGAACTCAAAGAAGTCTAAGACTAATAATATTTAGAAAAAAAATGGAATGTTGCCCTGGTAGTGGAATGAGGGTGTGATTGTGATAGATAAAGGATGACGTTTGGGCCTTCAACTGAATAATGATTTGAAGAGGATTTCATGGATAGTACTGAATTAAAAACGTAAAGTGTATCGACAATGAATGGATAAAAGATACAAGGTACGAGATGAGATTAGACCATCATTCTTAAGATGAGCAGTAATGAAGAAGCGTTAAAAGACTTAGCTTTATGCATATAAGATAAGCAACAAGAGTAACCTGGAGTTTGTTTACAGACCTCAGTAACAATAAATCAAAGTAAGAATTATGGTACAGTATGGCCTACTTAGATGTAGTAAAGCTAATGACGCCTAGAGGGACAATCGAACATAAATTTGTACATGTTCACAAAGTGAGGCCTAGAGATTGGCTAAGAGCTGGAGGAAAGGGGAGAGAAGCATCACATAGGCGCACATACAAAGTTAGAGTCGTATAGGCTGCATGATAGAAGGTAGCAACGGTTACGAGATTAGAAGGACTCCGACTACAAGTCGTGGTGTGAGAAATAGGCCTAAAGGGGGGAATGTACTGGCCTTTGGATTTATTCAAAACACAGTTGCCTAAACGGAAAGGAGAATATACAATTATTTGCAAGAGCTATGGGTTATAAGAATGATAAGTGCATTAGCCAACATTTGAGGACGAATGTTCCAAATGGGGGAATGATGTTACGCCCCGCAATATTACGTCAATATTATATCTCGTAGTATTATATTATGATGATATTATGTCCTGTAGTATTATATTGCAATGATGTTACGCCTTGCAGTATTACATTACGATGATGTTACACTTCACAGTATTAAATTACGACGATGTTGCACCCTGTAGTATTGTATGTTGAATTTGTTGTAAGTTAACTGACATCAGTCCAAGGAAAAGATTATTTGGAGATTATAAGGATTATGCTATTTCAAACAAGTGATGAGTAAATTCGTGAAGGTGAGAGGGGGAGCAAGTCAAAGAAAATGAATTTTCGTCGAAGTTTGACATTTTGAGATAAAATGCGGCCCGAGCTAAAATATCTGGTATTTATGGACTAGTGCCATAAAAGGTACCAGATGACCATGATAGGAAGGTGTGTTAAAAGTGAGTAGTATTTTAAGTAATTTGAGATAATTCTTAATTATGTGGATAATTGGTTAATTATTGGTTAGTGGGAGATTAACAAGTTAATTAAGAAATTAAGTGGATAATTTTTGGATAAGGATTAAACCTTAACGTCATAGCCCAAGGTTATCTTGATCAAGATAAGAAATGACTCTTAAGTAATGTAAAAAGGTGGCACATTTTAAGAAGAATTTTGTGACTAAGTCATCTAAGTGGGGCCCACTCTATTTGATAAAGACTCCAACATAATCATTAAAATGCGTATGTTACATTTGCAATTCTAAGAGAATTGCAATTCTATATAGATTGAAGGCAACAAAAAGGATTTGCAATTCTAAGAGGTTTGCAACGAAGTTATGCTGTGTAATCGCAACGGGATTTTGCGATTCAAAGAGAGCACGATACAATCTTTCTCAAGAATATCACACAGATTTTCCCCTACTTCGATTCGCCGTTATGTTTTTGTTGCAATTGACATATGTTAGAGGGATTGTCAAGAGAATCGGCTCAAGTATGTTTAGGCTATCCATTATTTCATTTTGGCATGATCTATATGACACGAACGAAATGATCAAATGCACAACTTCCATAAATGACTCTATTCATAGAAATACTAGAGATGCTCATGTTCTTGATTCCTCATGTATCATATTATTCTATCATCTGTTCATGGGTCTAAGAAAATAAGTAAGTTGATAAAGTTTATTTCGTGATATTAATCAGAGGCATAATGGTCTTATGACGTGCCGAGAGATGTTTTATTAACGTATTTCACATGCATTTCATGCATTTATACATGCACATTGACCCATGATCAGATGGCGTTATATACGTGTATTATGTATGTACATATATGTATATGGGATATGGGAAAGGTTATGGCGTTATATACGCACCACCACCTGATCAACAGGTATACGTTGTTGATTTTTCCCACAATGACCGAGATGATATGATAGGATGCCCTCAGAGGCTTGATGATGTTATGAACATATGTACCTATGCATGACATGGCATTCATATGCATATGCATGACACTATAATTATTTCATGAATTACTGAGTTATCCAGACTTACGGGTTGAGTCATTTACTCTATATTTCTTTCATGTCTGTTATGTACTTATTTATGTACCATACATACTTGGTACATTATTCGTACTGACATCCCTTTTTTCCTAGGGAGCTGCGTTTCATTCCCGCAGGTCCCGATAGACAGGTTGAGAGCCCTCCAGATAGGCTATCAGCTCAACGGGCGATATTGGTGCGCTCCATTTGCTTTGGAGTTGCCTGTTTGGTTAGTATGACTTAGACGTGTATTGTTTGTTATGACGAGACTTTGTCCCGAACTCTAGAATAATTAAGTATTCTTAGAGGCTCGTACACATATGTTATGTACGTAAAAGATTGTATGGCTTTGTCCACCTATGTTTAGTGTACAAGTGATTATTTTGGCCTTATAGGCCCATACCTCTTATGTATAAGTTGGTATCACATGTTGTATTCTATTTATCTCACGACAGCCTTCTGGCTCAGTTATCTATGATAGTATGACATGAAAAGATACATTATGTTGGTACTCGTTTGAGTAAGGTACTGGGTTCCCGTTGCGGCCCATCGGTTTGAGTCGTGACAGAAGAGGTATCAAAACTTCTCAAAATAGGATCCATTAGGGAAGTAAAATATCCCAAATGGCTAGCTAACATAGTGGTAGTCCTAAAAAGGGGAATAAACTTAGAATGTGTGTAGACTACAAGGATTTGAACAAAGCATGCCCTAAAGATTCTTTCCCATTGCCCAACATCGATTGATTAATCGATGCTACGGCTAGCCACAAGATCCTTACCTTTCTCGACACCTACTCCAGGTACAATCAAATTCAAATGAACCCGAAGGATCGGGAAAAGACTTCGTTCATCCCGAAGTATGGTACATATTGCTATAATGTAATGTCCTTCGGGCTAAAGAATGCGGGAGCCACATAACAGCGCCTAGTTAATAAAATGTTCAAACATCAAATAGGCAAATCTATGGAAGTTTATATTGATGACATGCTAGTTAAATCCCTGCACACATAGGACCATTTGACTCATTTGCAGGTGACGTTCGATATCCTAAGAAAGTACAACATGAAGCTCAACTCTGAGAAATGCACTTTCGGAGTCGGTTCGGGCAAGTTCTTGGGCTTCATGGTGTCGAACAGGGAATAGAGATCAACCCCGATAAAATCAAAGCCATCGAGGAGATCACCGTGGTGAACAATGTGAAAGTCGTACAACGGCTGACTGGGAGGATAGCTGCCCTAGGCCGATTTATCTAGAGGTCATCAGATCGGAGCCATCATTTCTTTTCCCTACTCAAGAAGAAAAACAACTTCGTATGGACTCCAGAATGCCAACAAGCCTGGAAGAATTAAAACGGTATCTCTCGAGCCCACCCCTGCTCTATACTCCGAAAGAGGATAAAACACTCTACTTGTATCTAGCCATGTCCGAAGTGGCGGTAAGTGGCGTATTGGTTCGAGAAGAGCAAGGTACGCAATTTCCTGTCTATTATGTGAGTCAGACCCTAGGAGATGCTGAAACCAGGTACCCTCATTTGGAAAATTTAGCTCTTGCATTATTAAGCGCGCCTAGGAAATCAAAACCATATTTTCAATGCCATTATATATGTGTGCTGACTACATACCCACTTTGAAATGTCTTGCATAAGCCCGAATTATCGGGCAGATTGGCCAAATGGGCCTCAAACTTGGAGGATATGATATCGAATATCAGCCTCGAATGGCTATCAAGTCTCAAATTTTGGCAGACTTCAAGGGCGATTTCGCGCCTGCCCTCGTACCCAAAGTAAAAAAGGAAATCTTGCTAAAACTGGGTACGTCATCGGGGGTACGGACCCTCTTCACAGACTGTGCCTCGAATGTGAAAGGATCCGGGCTAGGCAATGTTTTAAAACCACCTACAGGCATTGTCATTAGGCAATCTATCAAGACTTCTAAATTGACTAACAATGAGGCCGAGTATGAGGCCATGATTGCAGGTCTCGAACTAGCCAAGGGCCTTGGGGCAGAGGTCATCGAGGCAAAGTGTGACTCCTTTTTGGTAGTAAATCAAGTAAATGGGAGCTTCAAGGTTCGAGACGACCGAATGCAGAGGTACTTGGACAAAATTCAAGTGACATTACATCGCTTCAAGGAATGGACGTTGGATCATGTACCTCAGGAGCAGAATAGCGAGGCTGATGCACTTGCAAACTTGGGGTCATCGGTAGAAGAAGATGATATCGTCCCGCGGACTGTCCTCTAACTATCGAAGTCAATGGTCAAAGAAGGCCATGCAGAAATTAATTCAACAAGTTTAATGTGGAATTGGAGGAATAAATATATTGACTACTTAAAGCATGGGAAGCTCCCAAAGGACCCAAAAGAGTGAAGAACACTTCGAGCCAAATCAGCTCAATTCTCACTTGATGAAAATGGAACATTGTACAGAAGAACCTTCGATGGACCACTGACAGTGTTCTTGGGACTCGAGGACACCGATTATGTATTACGGGAAATCCAGGACGGTACTTGTGGGAACCATTCTGGTGTAGACTCTCTAGTTTGCAAGGTGATTAGAGCGGGGTATTATTGGGATACCATGGAAAAAGATACCAGGGAGTTCGTTCGAAAGTGTGATAAATGCCAAAGATTTGCACCGATGATCCATCAACCCGGTGAACAACTCCATTCGGTCCTATCCCCGTAGCCATTCATGAAATAAGGGATGGACATTATCGGCCCCTACCAACGGCGCCAGGTAAAGCTAGATTTATTTTATTTATGACTAACTACTTCTCAAAGTGGGGTGAAGCGCAGGCCTTCGAGAAGGTAAGAGAAAAAGAAGTCATCGACTTCATATGGGACCACGTCATATGTCAGTTAGGGATACCTGTCAAAATATCATGTGACAATGGGAAACAGTTCATCGGCAGTAAAGTAACAAAATTCCTTGAGGACCATAAAATCATAAGGATCCTATCAGCACCTTACCACTCAAGTGCAAATGGTCTGGCCGAGTCCACAAACAAAACCATCATTCAAATCATAAAGAAAAGGTTATATAATGCAAAGGGAAAATGGAGAGAAGTGTTGCCCGAAGTGCTATGGGCATATCGAACGACGTCAAAGTCGAGTACGGGGGAGACCCCATTTTCTTTGGTATACAGATCCGAAGCCTTGTTCGTAGTCGAAGTTGGGGAACCTAGCGTTAGGTTTCAACATGCCACCGAGGGCTCAAATCACGCAGCTATGAACAGTTCTCTCGAACAGAATAAAGAACCTTCGATATTTCAGAGTCGGGGACTTAGTCTTGAGAAAAGTCACTCTTAACACTCGAGACCCAAACAAAGGAAAACTAGGTCCCAATTGGGAAGGACCGTACAGTGTCCTCGGAGTCATAGGGAAAGGATCTTTCAAACTTAGCACAATGGAAGGTGAGTAACTACCAAACAATTGGAATGTATCGTTGCTCAAGCGATATTACTGCTGAGGTATGACCTTCTCCCCTTTTCCATTTGTATTTAAAACTAACTCCTTACAGATGTTCAGTTGAAGATATCGAGGCACCTTTCAGCTCGAAGACCTTGAATTTGAAAGTATACATTGCATTCTTTTTTCCTTAGATCGGGTTTTATCCCAAATGGGTTTTACTGGAAAGGTTTTTAATGAGGGAACACCTATATGCTACCTGAACATTCAATAAGTATTCAAGGCTTCTTTTCGATCAACCTCGAATACTGGGGGGCATCACCCTCGGAGGTTATATTTTTGAGAAAGATATTTCACGCCTAAGAGGGCCTCGATAGGAGAACTTTGTAATGGGCCAAATGGTCAAATGAACCGTGTCCATATAGAATAGTTGAGCCCTGACGACAAAACATGTACGCACATATCAACTATTTAAAGAAGCATTTTGGTTATATAAAAAACACTTTGTATCTCATACGAGCTCTACACTTACAATCCTACGGGAAGCGGCTCAAGGGCCAAAGCACCCCGATATACCTGGGGACTGTCACTGACAGTCAATACATCCGAGTTATCAAAAATTCGGACTCATAAGACCTCAAAAAGGCATCCTCCTTGAAACAAAGGCCAAGGCCAATATACTCGGGGTCTAACTTTTCGATATCGGCAAACAAGTTCAAGTGACAAACCTGAAGGCTACAGCCACACTAAAGACTACAATCACACAAAGGCTACGACCAAAATAATGCGATTCGAAGACGTCCGACTTTTGCTATAAATTAAAGGCCTTCAACTACTGAAAAATTGGTTAAAACAAGCTACCCTCGGCAAAAGCAAAATATAAAGGGCTTCGATAAATTCAGCCCCCGAAAAATATGAAGGCCTCGATAAATTCGGCCTTCAAAAATACCTTAAGAGGTATTCAAATTGTGTTTACGCAAACAAATAACCAACAAGGTTCCGATATGTCAAACCTTCGAAAAACCTAAACGGATACAAAAAACATATGCTAAGGCATACAAAATTTTCACCAGTCTTTTAGCTGAAAAGAGGGAAAAGTTTATAGCCATTTTAGAGGCTGAATTGGCCCCCAACTAAAGAGCCTAAGAGCCAACCTAAAAAAGCTTAATGGCCAATATTTAAAGAGCTTTAAGGCCGAAGCACACCATGCTCGAAGACTTTACCTAGCTCGGACTCAATAGTCCCGAGCTAAAACTTAGCTTGAAGATCGAACCTTAAGTGGTAACCTATTATCGATCGTTGATCAAAACATAGCAATCTGAGGGTCTACTCTACCCTGAATTTGATTCAACTCTCAAAGGTTAGAGCATAAAAAATTTAAGAAACACTGAAGAAAAATTAAGGGAAAATGATCAAGGAAACGTCTTTTCATATATACAAAAAGATATTACACGGGGGTCCTATAAAGCAAAAAATTACAAAAAGATAGAAAAAATTCTACCTACTCCAGAGGGGCATTCCCCCACCCCCCCGAACCTGTCATTTCCCCGGGACCAGCCTCTTCCCTGGGAGTAACTTCTTCGGCCGCCCCCTCCTTTTCATCATCTTCGACATCCTCATCATCATAGGAAGAAAGGAAAAATTTGGCATCAGCCTCATCTGCCTTAGCTTGCTTTATCTCCTCGAAAAGATCAAAGCCCTTAGCATGAATCTCTTCGAGTGTCTCCCTTTGATATCGATGTCGGACATAGTCATTGCTTCTTTTTTCTCGATCGGAAGCCTCCCTCAACTCCATCTGGGCATAGGCAGCATCTTTCAAATAGATGACCACCGTCTTGTCGGCCTTGGCCTGTATTACTCTGGCTTCAGCCCCGACTTCCACCACTTCGGCCTTGGCCTTCACAAGACCAGCCTCGAGCTCAGCTATTCTGCCAGCTTGAACCAAGTTTCTTCCTTGAGAATTTCGGAGTTGAACCTCAAGGGCTGATACCTTGCCAACCCAGCAATTTTAGCCACAACGAGGGCGTCCATCTTTATTTTCCATTCATTGCACTCGGCTCGAATTTGATCGACCTCGCCCCAGAGCTGCCCGATCATATCTAGCTTCTGCTGCAGCTGAGACATTGAAGTATTAGCCTCCAAAGGTGAGAGAGGTAGCCCATGTTTTTTTAGAATAGAGGTTACCTACTTTTCTAACTCACTCTCGTATTCACGATCTTTGGTCAGCTCCGATCGAAGGTGTTTCAGTTCTTCCTCCTTTTTGTCAAGGAGAAGCCTAAGTGTTTTCTCCTTATTCAAAGCCCTACACAATTCGACTTCACAATGGCACAATTCGGTCTTCAATTTGTCAAAGGCCCACACAAAAGAAAGGAATAATTAATTAGACAGAAGAAGAAAAGTATGGCACTGGAGAAATATCGGGGCTGCTAAAAACTTACAATTAAATAAAGACGTTGAGCCTCCTCGAAGATTAAGCTCGCATCCACTAGGTCGGCCTCATCGACCCTGACAAAGTAAACTTGGAAGGGTTCATCTTCACTCAAGACCCCACCGAGGTCGGACGTCTTCACATTCTGAGCATCCCTAATGGTATCCTCGAAGAAGGTAGGAAATGACGAGGGCTGACCTGTTGTCATGGCCTTGGGGAGATCACCCGAGGAACTCTGTTCAAGTAGAGGATCTTCGAAGCTCGCTCTCTTTGGAGTATTTCCGGAAGTCTGAGAAGCGGTTGCCCCGCCAGGTGAAGCGGGGCCTTTATCCCCCTTTCCTTTTAAAGTTCATTCCTCGAGGCTAGGGGCCCCAAACTCAGCAGGCTTGATAGCCTCGGAAGATTTCCTGGTTCGAGCCACCAGTGTCGAACCCTCCATCTCGTCACCATCATCATCCATGAACTGGTGGGCTGAGTCAATGTCCACACTTATGACGACGTTTCTCCTATGCCTCCGAGCGGGCTCTGCTTGGCTTTGGGTATCCTCTCTCATCGAGGACCTCTTCCTCTTGTTATCCTCCTTAGGCTTTGGAGCTGAAGATTCCGCTTCCTCCCCGGAAGGGGGCGGCCTCATCTCAAAGAACTCACCGATACCTGCGATAGAGGAATCAGGTCACATGAAGAAAGATATTCTTAATAAGGAAAGAAAAATTATGGCACATACCATGATGTTTCGCTTTCCACTTGCCCTTCGACAAGTCCCGTCATTTGCATTTGTCATATGGTGAAGTAGCAGCTAGTTTGCCAACCCAGTCCTCGAGGTCGAGGATCGCATTAGGCATTTACGGAACCGCTGCAGAGAGGGGAAAGAAGTAATTGTGCAAAGTTTAGCAAAATTTATGGAAAAGAATTAACAGAATTCCACTCACGTTTGAAATTCCATTTCCCGAAGAATGGCAGGAATTTCTTGGGAATAATATCGACGGTCCTTACCTCGATGAACCGGATCATCCGACCTTGATCCTTGCCTTCATCATTACTGGCGAAGAAGGACTTGGTTGATTGGCGTTGGAGTTTGATTAAACCTCGGAAATGTTGAGGTCGATATTATCGGATGATGTGGCTAAGGGTGAACTCGAGCGCGACTTTTTCACTCAAGAACCTTATCATTATTACGATCCGCCAAAAAGACGAATGAATATGGCATAGGGTTACTTGATATCTTTGATAAAATTCGAGCACGAGCGGGTCGAGGGGACCCAATGTAAAGGGGTATGTATATACACTCAGGAACCCCTCTACGTAAGTTGTGATGTCCTCCCCTTGAGAAGGTATTTGCAAAACGACCTCTTCTACCCATTTACACTCCCTCCTCACAACATCAAGATGACTTTCCTCAATTGACCTTATGTACCTCGACGGACGGCAACGTCGGGAGGGTTCTCGACTATAAAGTCCTTTTATAAGGAAAATTTGCCTGGTATAATCTCATGAAGGGCCAGCGGTTTACCACCGGCCATGGAAGTAGAAGTAGAGTTCCCTTCTTTATGAGGAACAGACTTGGAAGTTTTCGCCATCAGTGCCTTAAGAAAACAAGGAAGAAAATGAGTGAACCGGCGAGGTTTTGAGCCGATGCGACGGAGGAACTGGAGGTGAAAAGGAAAAGTATAGAAGAGAATAGGTGTAGCAAGATGAAAAAGTCATTAACAAGAAGAGAAAACAAGTATATATAGGGGAAGGTAGAGACGGTTCATTAGTAGTGATGGAAGACCGGCTCTGACGTGCATTTATTGCTTTTGGGGAAAAGAACTGACGGGACGCATCGGTTATTTCAACGCTTACGTCATAAGAGTGGTGCCATCATAAATGACTTTAGGAATCCAAATCGTTTCATATTATTTCATTCTAAGAAATGTGGGGACTATCTATATACGGTCAAAATCAAGGAGCCAAATTTCGAAGTTTTAAATTGGGCTATGAGTCCGAGTTCGGTCGACTCGAAATGGAGTCGGACCCGGTTGAAGGACACCCATCTCAAGGAAGTAGATCGAATACCTAGAACGACCTACATCTAGGGCAGTACAATCTCGAAGACTCTCGAGAAAGAGCGGGAATTTCTCAAGAACACGTGGATTAGGGCATAAATTAAAGGATACGATTTGTACGAAACGATATAGGTCCGTACAAGGTTGTTATACACATGTACCAATAGAATTCTTTACCATAATTAGGAATGTACTATATTGGGGTTTTTTCCTCCTATATAAAGGGGACCCCAATCATTTGTAAAGGTACATGATTCACTGCAGTAGAATATTCTACTCTGCTTTTCTTATTTACCGTTGTGATGACCCAAAAGGTCATCACTTGTTTTAGAAATAAATTTTGGGTCCCGAGGCCTTAAAACCTCCTTTTTGTCTCACCTTGATTTGCGTGCACAGTTCGGGCATGTATCCGAAAATCCATTATGTGAAAATCTGTGAAAAATGGAAAAAAGGTAAATAATTCAAATGGTTGGTGTCGCGCCCCCTTTTTTTAAAGGCGAAATCGGGTTCATGACATTTGGGAGGACAACTCGTTCCATCTTGGGAATTGGGTTTTTGGGTTGAAGAGTCGCCACCTAATGATTAAAGTGCATTAGAACACTAAAGAAGAGTTCGAGTTGGAAAAGCAAGAGTTCGGGTAAGGGCTAGAAATTATCTCGAGGGGAAGGTGTTAGACACCCCCCAAGATCCACTAGTGTTGTTACCGACCATGTTACAATTGTGACTTTAACTAACAAGTAAGCAAATAAAGGTCTCAAATAGGAGGGGATTTACACATAATGTTGCTAGTGAATTGAAAGTTTGAAGAAAGATAAAGAAAACAGAAATATTAAGCAAATAGTCTGGACAGTTAGAAAAGGATAACAAGTAAAAGGGAAGGGGTCCTAGGTTTACAAACAATATGGATCATATAAATGCAATACCCGGCAATCACTCATCAGAAGAGGGGTCGCACGTGGTATTAGCGCACCGGTCATCATGTCCATATCTACCGTTTCCCACCTCGTTAAGGTATTAAACACGGAATAATGTCGTTACTTACTGCATGCTATTACCCGTCCCGATCCTATCAGTCCTGGAGGCATTTGGGACTACTAGTCCTAAAGGGAGGGAGGTTGGTTATTTTTTCCAGAGTTTTAAAAGGACAAAATTCTAATGCGACAAACAAAACACATAAGCAAGTAGGGGGAAACAAATAGCAGTTTAAGGGCTCAAACAGGCCCCCTCACTTAAAGGAGCAAATTATTTA
The DNA here is from genome assembly GCF_000715075.1 of Nicotiana tabacum. Lineage (NCBI taxonomy): Eukaryota > Viridiplantae > Streptophyta > Magnoliopsida > Solanales > Solanaceae > Nicotiana > Nicotiana tabacum. The sequence goes on from NC_134087.1 coordinate 131,670,919, forward strand.
GCATGACTTCAAATACTGGTTATAATCTGAATTAAATTTAAAAGCGTTAGGACAGGCTGATTTATCACATATTTCTCAGATGAGGAGTTCGAATTAGCCTTGTTTGGTTGTATATCAAAACTGACACAATTAATTAATGACCTAATGTTTTGCCTAAGTGAGACCTATAGGAATGATATCTAACGGAGCGTACCGATTTTAAAAAGAGGGTTACTGGTTCTATAAACAAAAGATCTACAGATTTTAAATGACCTTATGACTGATTTTAGACTCATAGACGAAGCTGATTCAATTGATTACTCCTATTGGCAAGTTATCTAAGCGTTATTGTATTTTAAACGATTACATAGATGCAAGATCCCTATAGGCATGGTATCTAAGATGAGAATGCAGAAGTGCAGAAAAACTTATAGGCATGGTTTCTAAGATGAGAATGCAGAAGTGCAGAAAAACTTATAGGCATGGTTTCTAAGATGAGAATGCAGAAATCAGAAAATCTTATAGGCATGAGTTCTAAGATGAGAATGCAGAAATCAAAAAACAAAATCCTATAGGCAAATTTTCTACCCTTTGCATACATTCACCCCCATCCCTTTTCACTAGCCAACCCCAGTAGTTATTACAAATTATTACAGACCCGAATGAATCAGAAAAAAAGTAAAATTACATAAAAAACTCCATCTACAACCAAACAGCCTAATTCAGACTCAAAGTCCAACAATATGAGATAAACCAACTTCCAGGATCAAATTTCCAAAAGCCTTTCTCATGTTTGGGATGTATCAAAGTTCCCAAGAGTCTCAAAGGGCCCCGGGCAATGCTTACACCCCAAACACATTGCAGAATTGAGATCATAGTGCAGTGTGGAAGGGCCAACCCTTTGATGTCCAAGTTCAGAGGGAACTCAAGGTCCCAAAGCAAGGCTCATAAGAGGGTGCAGAACTTAAGAGTCTAATAATAAGTGTAAGTGCATAGGGGAATTAGGGGAAAGCCATGGCAGGCTGGTGGTAATGCTCAACAATTGGGAATGCTGGCACACCCCCGACCAACCTGTTAGCCAAATCTTAAGAGTTAGGATCCATTGTGGACCAGGTTATGACCTGAGCAGCAATTTAAATACTGCCAAACCATGAGCCTTAACTCAAACACATAGAAAGGAATAAGGGGTAGGGATTCACAATAGAAACAGGTGCAGGGAAAAGAACATACTTAGCACAAATCATTGAACATGAGCAGTAAAGTAAACAGGTGCAGGGGAAAGAACATACTTAGCACAAATCATTGAACATGAGCAGTAAAATAAACAGGATTGCATAAAACTGTAAATAAGCACATAGGGGTGAAGCAGAAACGTCAAATCAGAATATACCAGTTTTAGGGGAAAACAAGTAAAAACAGTAGTCTGAGAAAAAGCCAAGTTGCAAGCCAAGAAATTCCAAAAGATATCAAGCAAAAGCAGAGTGTTGAAAGAGTATTGAATTTAAAGCAATATTGCAAGTGTGCAAGTATTGAATTGGAGTTAAGGCCTGGTAGTGCGTAGGTTGTGTGAGCTGAAGGTGTAAGGTGTCTTAAAAGTGCAAAAGGGCAGTCCCTTTTATAGTGCAGAAAGCAAGTAAGAAAGGCAAGGAAATATCATTGATATCAACCTCCCTTTGGTTAAAGGATTCTGATTTCCACGGGTAAAAAGTAGTTAAGGAAAGAAGTTTTAATTAAAACCTTTTCAAAGTAGCACAAAAGAGGTAAGTACATAGAAGTTATTTAAGGAAAACAATCAATGGCATACGGTTTGTGCCAAATATGGCAAGGGAATCAATCAAACAGCCAGGAAACCAAAATTACAAGTTCAATTCGAATGAACCAAGTCAAGAAAGGTAAAAGAGGTTCAATCAAAGAAAAATCAGTGACAATTCATCAGCCTTATTAAAGTGATTTCAGAATCAATCACTTAATTGGTGAAAACTTTTGAAAGAGGAATTTCTCATATATAAAGTACACAGATCAAGCAAAAGGAATCGTCAGGTTTCTTAGAAAAAAAGTCTAACATTGAAAGTCTTAGAGCAACAAGCAAAAGGGATTCGAGTTCAGTTACAGACTCATAGTGAGTCTGAAAGCCTATGGTCCCAAAGTGGAACCATAATACCACTTGCCAAAGAAACCCCCCAAATCCTAGGATTTCAAATTGAGTCAGACAACGGATATGAGAAGGCAGACCACTTGAGAGGGGCTCAGAAGTCTTTTCCAAAGACTTATGAGAGACAAACACACACGACAAAAAGAACACTGATTTAAAGTCATGAGAACATGCTCGAGAAAACTTGCAGTTTAAACAAGTTCAGAAGAAAGAAATGATACGAGCTTTAAACAAAAGTAGATGAAATATGCTTAGCAGGAACACAAACAGAACTCAGTAAAGTGAACAAAATCAAAGAACTCAACCATAAACACATATAGCAAAGAATAAGGATTAATAGCACGGATTAACATGAGAGCATAAGAGTGACAGCAAAAGAATAGAAGAGTCTTGCATAATAGAAAAGAAACAAGAGAGCAAACTCATGCGTAGTAGAAAAGAAAACATACGAGCCTAACATAGATAAACACACATAAAGAAAGAACGGAAAGAATTAGAAAGATATTTGAAGAAACTTTTTCAGAAACCTTAAAATCGAAATTGAACGATTTTAAAAAGGAAATTTGGGGAAAACCTTTAAAATGTCAAATAAATCCAAGGCATATCACATATCTAAGAAAATAGGCGGGTACAGAACCTCAGACGGCTTAGAGTTGCAGAGAAAACCCTATCAATGAGAAAGGTCTTGAGGAAAGTCAGATCTTGAGTCGAAAAGACTCATATTGCTTGAACATGCCGGAATAATGGCCGGAGAGGCCATAGATCTACAGATCTGAGAAGGATCTGAAGAAGGCCATTGAAGTCGGGCTTCAAACCTTGAATAGCTTAGGTCTGATGGTGAGAAAGGATGAGTACAGACCTTCCATGGCCGGAAACGCCATGGATTCCGATGGAAACATGGTGAGATAAGGTGGGAAACGATTAGGGTTTCGGAGAGGTTCGAGAGAGTTTGAGAGATGAAGAGGGTTAAAAGGCGGCGTCTTGGTGAAATGAATTAGGTTAAGGGTATTTTGGGAATTAAAAAAGGAAAGGGGAGTTTATGGCCGTTGATCAAATGATCAACGACCTAGATCAAAAGGGAGCCGGTGGGTTTTTAAATCGGGTCAAGGGTCGGGTAATTTAGGGGATTGGGCTGGTTTAATTTGGGGGCGGAATTGGGTCAAATTGAGTGCCAAAATTGAAAGGTGAAAGGGCTGTAATTGAAATAGAAATGGGCTAAGTGTTAAATAGCCTATTTTCCCTTTTTATTTCATAAAAATAGTAATAATAATTTTAAAAGTAAATCAAAACACTGAGCCAAAAAATACTATATAATATTAATTTAAAAATACTGGAAATAATTTTATAATTATAAAATACTACTAATCGTGAAATAGGCTATAATTGCAATTACATGCAATTTAGCTTAAAATACCAAATAGATTTGTAAAAAAATATACAAAAATCACATTAATTATATTTTGGTGTAAATATGAGATTAAAATTAATTATTCACCAAAATAATAATCTTGGGAATAATTATTGGATTTTGTACTGCTAAAAATAGACAATAAATTGATTTTAAAATCTTAAAAATTAGAAAAAAATACCAAAACTCTTGGGCATGCTTATATATGTATGTACATGCTATTTTAAAAGTATTTTGTGTACAAAATACATAGGGAAAAATTGGGTATCAACAGTTGGCTTGCCTAGCTTTCACTAGTAGGCGCCATCACGACTTCCGAGGGTGGAAAATCCGGATCGTGACAAGTTGGTATCAGAACTCTAGGTTACTTAGGTCTCATAATTCATGGACAAGCTTAGTAAAGTCTGAGGGATCGGTACGGAGACGTCTGTATTTATCCCCAGAGGCTACCGAGTTAGGAAAAACTTCACATCTTTTCTTCTCTGTCGTGCGATTTGGTTCTCTCACTGCTAAATTGAACCCTCTACTCTTGTTATTTCGTGAAGGGCGAGGTCACATACCGCTTCTTTAGCCGAGCAGAAGCTCAAACCGGTGATGGATCAACTACATCTTCAGATACCTTGTGGAGGTTGGATAGGTTCACCAAGCTTTCTACTACTACTTTTGGTGGTACTCCCTCTGAGGGTCCCCAAGATTATTTGGACAGCTGTCATGAGGTTCTCAAGAATATGGGGATAGTGGAGACCAATGGGGTTGACTTTGCTGCTTTTTGTTCGTCTGGTTCCGCCAAGACTTGGTGGAGAGATTATTGTTTGGCTAGACCAGTGGGGTCACCAGCTTAGACTTGGGATCAGTTTTCTCAGCTATTTCTAGAGAAGTTTTTTCCGGTCACTCAGAGGGAGAACTATAGGAGGCAATTTGAGCATCTCCAGCAGGGTTCTATGACTGCTACTCAGTACAAGACCAGATTTATTGACTTGGCCAATCATGCTCTTCTTATACTTCCTATTGAGAGAGAGAGAGAGAGAGAGAGAGAGGAGGAGGAGGTTCGTTGAGGTGACTCTTTCAGCCTATTCGATTGCAGATTGATAAGGAGATGGGAAGTGAGATTTCTTTTCAGGAGGCGGCCAACGTGGCTAGGAGAGTTGAGATGGTTCTTTCACAGGAGGTGGTCAGGGGTCTGATAAGAGGCCTCGTCATTCTGGTAGGTTCAGTGGTGCCTCATCTGGAGGCAGGGATTCTTTTGGTAAGGGCCATCCCCCCAGGCCGTTTCAATCAGCACTTTAGGCCTCTCATGGTGCCTAGGTGGCTGTAGTTCTCATATACAGTATTCTGATCAGCAGTCCTATAATGCATCGCTAGTTCCTATCAGTGCACCTTCGCTTCTGAGTTTTCAGGGTCATCAGCCCCAGTAGCCGAAGGCTTGTTTTACTTGTGGTGATACGAGGCATATTTCTAGATTTTCCCTCGAGCACCAAGCAATTCTCAACACCATGGTTCTCGTGCCATTGTTCAGGCACTAAGTGTTCCACCGCCCGGACAGCCAGCTAGAGGTAGAGGTAGGGGTGCTAGAGGTGGAGGTAGAAGTATTAGAGGTGGAGCTTAGACCGCTAGAGGTGGAGGCCAACCAGTAAGAGGCCATCCTAGGGATGTGATTCAGAGTGGTGGGGCCCAGCCCCGATGTTATACTTTTCCAGCTAGGCCAAAGGCTGAGGCTTCCGATGCAGTTATTACAAGTACTGTTCTGGTTTGTAGTAGAGTTGTTTCAGTTCTATTTGATCTTGGATCTATGTACTCCTATGTGTCATATTATTTTGCATCGTATCTGGTCATGCCTAGTGATTCCTTGAGTGCTCCTATATACGTGTCTACACCAGTGGGTGATTCTATTATGGTAGATCGTGTCCATCATTCATGTATAGTTGTGATTGGGGGTCTTGAGACTCGAGTAGATTTGTTACTTCTGGTCATGGTTGATTTTGATATCATATTGGGGATGGACTGGTTATCACCTTACCATGCTATCTTGGACTGTCATGCCAAGACTGTGACCTTAGCCTTTCCGAGTTTACCTCATTTAGAGTGGAGAGGGACCCCTAGTCATTCTACCCATAGTGTTATCTCATATATGAAGGCTCGACGTATGGTCGAGAAGGGGTGTTTGGCCTATTTGGAATATGATTGGGATTCTAGTGTTGAGGTTCCTTCTATGGATTCTGTGCCTGTAGTTTGTGAGTTTCCTAAGGTATTTCCTTCAGACCTGCCGGGTATGTTACCCGACAGAGATTGACTTCTGCATTGATTTGGCTTCGGGCACTCAGCCCATTTCTATTCTGTCATACCGTATGGCCCCGCCTGAGTTGGAAGAATTGAAGGAAAGTTGCAAGACTTGCTTGATAAGGGCTTTATTAGACCTAGTGTCTCGCCTTGGGGTGCACCGGTGTTGTTATCGATGAGGATGTGTATAGATTACCGACATTTTAACAAGGTTACAATTAAGAATAAGTATCCATTACCGAGGATTGATGATTTGTTTGATCAGCTTCAGGGTGCCAAGGTATTTTCGAAGATTGACTTGAGATCTGGCTACCATCAGTTGAGGATTAGGGCATCTGATGTCCCTAAGACAGCTTTCCGCACTCGGTACCGGCGTTATGACTTCTTGGTGATGTTATTCGGGTTGACAAATGCCCAACATCTTTTATGGATTTGATGAACCGAGTGTTCAAGCTTTATTTGGATTCGTTCGTGATAGTCTTCATTGATGATATTTTGATCTATTCCCGCAGCCGGGAGGAGCATGAGCAGCATTCGAGAGTGGTTCTTCAGACTTTGAGAGATAGTCAGTTGTATGCTAAGTTTTCAAAGTGTGAGTTTTGATTGGGGTCAGTTGCTTTTTTGGATCATGTTGTTTCAGTAGAGGGTATTCAGGTAGATCAAAAGAAGATAGAGGTAGTCAAGGACTGGCCTAGACCCACCTCAGCTACAAAGATCCGAAGTTTCTTGGGTTTGGCAGGCTATTACTGTCGGTTTGTGGATGGGTTTTCATCTGTTGCAGCCCCGATGATCAGGTTGACCCAAAAGGGGTGCCCAGTTCAGGTGGTCGGACGAGTGTGAGGCGAGCTTTCAGAAGCTTAAGACAACTTTGACTACGGCGCTGGTGTTGGTTTTGCCCATAGGTTCAGGGCCATATACAGTTTATTGTGATGCATCTTGTATTGGACTCGGTGCGGTGTTGATGCAGGATGGCAAGGTCATTGCTTATGCTTCACGACAGTTAAAGATTCATGAGAAGAATTATTCGGTTCATGATTTGGAGTTAGCAGCCATTGTTCACACATTGAAGATTTGGAGGCATTATCTGTATGACGTGTCATGTGAGGTGTTCACGGATCATAAGAGTTTGCAATGCTTGTTCAAGCAGAAGGAGCTAAATTTGAGACAGAGAAGGTGGTTGGAGTTACTAAAGGACTATGATATCACCATCTTATATCATCCAAGAAAGGCCAATGTGGTGGCCAATGCTTTGAGTAAGAAGTCAACCAGTATGGGCAGTTTTGCATATATTCCGGTCGGTGAGAGACCGCTTGCTTTGGATGTTCAGGCTTTGGCCAATCAGTTCGTGAGGTTGGATGTTTTTGAGCTCAGTCGTGTGCTAGCTTGCACAGTCGCTCATTCTTATTTATTGTAGCGTATCCGAGATCGACAATATGATGATCCTCATTTGTGTGTCCTTCGCGACACGGTGCAGCATGGTGGTGCCAAGTAGGTTACATTAGAAGATGATGGAGTTTTGAGGCTGCAAGGTTGAGTTTGTGCGCCTAATGTGGATGGACTCCGAGAGTTGATTTTAGAGGAGGCCCATAGTTCCTAGTACTCTATTTATCCGGGCACCGCTAAGATATATTAGGATTTGCGTCAGCATTATTGTTGTAGGAGGATGAAGAAGGACATTGTTGCATATGTGGCTCGGTGTTTAAAATGTCAGTAGGTAAAGTACAACCATCAGAGACCTGGTGATTTGTTCTAGAAGATTGAGATTCCTGAGTGGAAGTGGGAGCGTATTACTATGGACTTCATTGTTGGACTCCCACGAATTCAGAGGAAGTTCGGTGCAATGTGGGTTATTGTTGATAGGCTGACCAAGTCAGCACATTTCATTCATGTGGCAGTTTCCTATTTTTCCGAGAGGTTAGCTATGATCTATATCCGGGAGATTTTTTGACTTCATGGTGTGCCTGTGTCTATCATTTCGGACCAAGGTACGTAGTTTACCTCACATTTCTGGAGAGCAATTCAGCATGAGTTGGGAACACAGGTTGAGTTGAGCACAACATTTCATCCTCAGATGGACGGGCAGTCCGAGCATATTATTCAGATTTTGGAGGATATGCTCCGAGCTTGTGTCATTGACTTTGGAGGGTCGTGGGATCAGTTCTTGTCTTTAGCGGAGTTTGCCTACAACAACAGCTACCAGTCGAGTATCCAGATGGCTGCTTATGAGGCTTTATATGGTAGGAAGTGTCGGTTGTCGGTTGGATGGTTTGAGCCGGGAGAGGCATAGTTGTTGGGTACAGATCTAGTACAGGATGCCTTGGATAAGGTCAGGATTATTCAGGATAGGCTTCGTACAACTCAGTCCAGGCAAAAGAATTATGCCGACCGTAAGGTTCGTGATTTGGCATTCATGGTTGGTGAGCGGGTGTTGCTTCGAGTGTCGCCTATGAAGGGAGTGATGATATTTGGGAAGAGGGGCAAGCTTAGCCCTAGGTTCATTAGCCCGTTTGAGATTCTTGATCGAGTGAGAGAGGTGACTTACAGACTTGCGTTGCCGCCGAGTTTATTAGTTGTGTATCTAGTGTTTCATGTGTCCGTGCTTCGGAAGTATCACAGCGATCCATCCCACGTGTTAGATTTCAGCACTGTCCAGCTGGACAAAGACTTGTCTTATGAGGAGGAGCCGGTAGCTATTTTAGACTAGCATATTCGTCAGTTGAGATCAAAGAGTTTCCCTTCTGTTCGTGTTCAGTGGAGAGGTCAGCTTGTTGAGGCAGCGACCTGGGAGTCCGAGTTCGATATGCAGAGCCGTTACCCCCATCTTTTCTCCGACTCAGGTACTTCCTTCTTATGTCCATTCGAGGATGAACGGTTGTTTTAGAGGTGGAGAATATGATGACCCAAAAGGTCATCACTTGTTTTAGAAATAAATTCTGGGTCCCGAGGCCTTAAAACCTCATTTTTGTCTCACCTCGATTTGTGTACGTAGTCCGGGCGTGAATCCAGAAAGCCTTTATGTGAAAATTTGTGAAATATGGAAAAAAGGTAAATAATTCAAATGGTTGGCTTGCCTAGCTTTCACTAGTAGGCGTCATCACGACTCCCGAGAGTAGGAAATTCGGGTCGTGACAAGTCAACCCACTCCCATTTCATCTATCTCGTTGCAGGCGTGCAACCCACTCGCATTTACAATTCAACATCAGCCATAAAAGAATCTCGGCAAGGGAACAAGAGTATAACAACAACATCCCGGAAAGGGAGACAATATCATAAATACTAACATCCCGGCAAGGGAGACCATATCATAAATAATAATATTCCGGCAAGGGAGACAATATCATAAATAATAACATCCCGGCAAGGGAGACCATATCATAAATAATAACATCCCGGTAAGGGAGACAATATCATAAATAATAACATCCCGGCAAGAGAGACCTATCATAAATAATAACATCCCGGTGCAGCAGCTTTTGTACCTTAGCTTTGGTTGCTGCCCTCAGTCCATTGGGAGATCCGAGGTAGTCCTGCAGGCGTCTGCAGGCCTTGGTGTCTCCTTCTATCCTTTCATCCTGTTTCACTTATGTATTTTCGAGACAGTATTGTATTTATTTTTCGGACCCTTATTTGTAGTATTCCTAGACCGTCTGTGAAATTGTGACACCAGTTCTGGGTAGTCTTTGTTTAAGGAATTGTATTGGTAATACTTAAATGGTTATATTTTGTTCTTCTCCTTATTAAATTCCGATGTTTATATAATTGTTAGTTCATAATTGTTAAAGGATTAAATAGAAAAAAGGTAAATAATTCAAATGGTTGGCTTGCCTAGCTTTCTCTAGTAGACGCCATAACGACTCCCGAGGGTGGAAAATTGGGGTCGTGACAACCATGCTCAACAAGTGTTCTTCAGTTTTATTATTTTTACTTTATTATTCGAAATTCATTGCTCTTAGCTGACCTCGAGGCCTCCAATAAAGTCGAGTTTGAGGTCCTTATTGTTTTAGCAACACTGGTTTGGTTCATGAATTCTTCTTACTTAAACTTAATATTATTTGCATATTCACTAGTATTGGAATCACTACAAAAAAAAACTGGAATTAGCTACGAACGTCGTCGCTAAAGTGCTCATAGCTAGCAGAATCTTTTGATAATCCGTTGGTAAATGAAATTAGCGACGGATTTTTCTGTTTAGCTACAAATTTTGACCGTCGCTAAAACCTATTTTTTTAGTAGTAAATAAATCACATATCTTTAAAACCACAAATCACATTTAATTGTTACTCCCATTTTTCGAGGTAAACAGTCTGGCTTCGATCTCGGGATCTCGATTATGAAGAACTGATGAACAAAAGTAAGAATTTTGAATAATAGAGAAAAGGGTTCATTATCCACTGCATAGCTTCATCTGGTCATCGAAGGGAAACAAGTGTTGTACTGTATACGACATGGCTTCCCATGGCAAATGAATTTCCAAATATCTCTTCTATTAAGTCAAAGTATTCAGGCCCTTTGTATCTGTATTTAGAGATATTTATTTTCTTTTCTTTCATTATCTGAAAAATATTTAATATAATATGTTAGTTGAGAATGCGTAAAAGTACAATATACATATTTTTACTCATCTCACAAACTTACCAGCACATGTTTTTGTCAAATATAGCTGGGCAAGTAATTGTGTTATTTTCAGGATCCCAACCATAGCCGGAGGAAGAATTAAGGAGGGTCCTGAAGTTTTTCGTGTCTGTCCTTAACCTTTGATGTTTGGACTTAATGCGATTTTCGTCATAAGTGTCTTTCTTCCAGATTTCATCCAAAATTCATCGATAACTTCCCTCCATCGTAGAGCACTAAAGGGTTGAACCATTGAACCCATATTTCCTTGCATCCTCATGTAGGATATGGATGAGGATCGGCGTGGCCTCGTCCAACCAATTTTCAGCATTTACACCACGTGGCTTATTCATTCTTTTACGTTTCTACAATATAACAATAATAGAATAATCAATCACATATGAATGTTTTCATCTTTAGAGTGCATAACAACTGAAAATAAGCCTTATAAGTAATATTGAAGGCACGCACATAGCAGCAAAAACGAAAAAAAAAACTTTAAATCAAGTTACCCTGTTAACTAGTGGCGGAGCAGTCATAGAATTCTCGTCTGAAATCCCAAAGCCAGCTTCAGGTGTGACATGCATAATACAAGAAGCCCGAACCATCATTGAACCAACCAGATAAAATTGACACGACCAAAAAAAGTAAAGCATAAAAGATTTCCAGCAAATTGAGAAAAAAGAAAAAATCTTCAGAGTATAGTAGAAGTGGGGAGACATAAGTTATTATGCAGTCAATAATAGACATATACGACCACAAACAAAGAAGAAGTTGAAGTTTCAAACAAACACAAATTGAAGAGTTACAAATAAAGAAATTGCAATGCAAGAAGAACTCACATACATGTAAGAGTTTCCAAATCTATGAAAAAATCATACAAATCAAGCAAATAATAGTAAATTTTAGCAATTACCATCAAAGAAAATCATTGCAGCTGATGGGAGATGCCAAGCCCTTGCCGGATTAGGATGGCAAAAGCAGCCGCGCACTTTGGAGAGAAGAAGACCTGCGTGTTTTGGATTGTGGGTCGTTGTAGGTTAATAATTGATGGGGTCACTTTATAAATTTTAAAAGTATAGGGTAAATTTATAAAATTAAAAACAAGTAAAAATGCATTTTCAAGTGAAATTGGAAAAATTGGTAATATATGGATAACCAAACATTGTATTCACAATTATTTTTGGAAAAAAGCCAAATGTATGTCCAAACGGGCTCTTTATATCGTGTAAAACAAAAGTCATTAAAGCAATGGTTTTAGGCCCCAATTTTAGGGGCATGAGGTACAAATAGTACATTTTAGGGCTTATTTTTTACATTAACTAGTTTTAGTGTACGTGTGTTGCCTATGCACACAACGTCAATTAATAAATATTGGAAAAAATGAATTTTTGTTAAACAACATTGACACTAAAAGGAATATCACGTTTCTATTAGATGATGAAAATAAATATAAATAAAATTGATTAAAATCACCCAATAGATCATCAATATCCGGTATATCTTGCATAATTAGTTATTTAGACAAAATTTTGAAAACATTTAACTGTTGGATATAAATATTTTAACTATTTTTTTGGGTGCGGCCCTTCTCCGAATTTAGTGTGAATGCGGGATGCTTTGTGCATCGATTTATTAAATAAAATATTTGTAGAAAAGTCTCTTCCGTTAAGATAGCATGCGAAAAATATCATCTTATGGAATAACACACATACAAAATTATATATTAATACGAATTTTTGAAACCATAAGAACTACAAATTCCACATTATAAAACCAATGTAAGGCTCAAAGGCATTGAACTTTGAAGGATAAAAGACATTATTGTGCTTTGGTGTTAGAAGACTTTTGCATTAAAACGTATAATTCAGTATTAGTTATTATTTGTAATGAAACAATAAAAGAAGAAGAACAATATTGTAGAGAAAGAGAGAGAGAATTCTTATTGAATTTTGGGATAAATTACAATGGAATTGTCACGATCCAAAAATCGACCCGCTCGTGATGACGCCTATCGTGAAACTAGGCCAGCCGACACAACTCCCGAATCAACCCTTTACCAATAAAAGTTGATTTTATGCCATTTATAAATGGATAATCTCATAATAAAATTTAAAAGAAAAATGCAGAATAATTACATCGGGGTGTCACTAGTTATGAGTATCTACCAAGGTCTTAATACAACAAGAGTCTAAAAAATGTACTAAATACAGTAATGAAAATGAGGGGAAGGAAAGTAGTGCTGCGAACGTCGTGCAACTACCTTGCTAACTCCGATGACTCCTCCTCTAAGCAATCAACACTCGCTACCGGGTTCTGAAAAACCTGAATCTACACACGAGGTGCAGGGAGTAATGTGAGTACTCCAACCTAGTAAGTAATAAGAGTAAATAAAGATTGGGCGAAACATAGTTCGTATACAGCCTCTTGGCAAAACAGAAATTCATACCCATTTCATAATTTAAAACTTCAGTTTAAATGAAAGTCGTTTAAAGCATTTGTTCAACATTTTCAATAGAGGCTCGGTCTAAATATGAGCGAAAGCAATAATTAAATCAACACATTCGATAGAAACTCACTTTAAGGAGGAGTGAAAAACACTAAGTTCATAACCAGGCCCTTCAGGCAAGCATCACTCGTGTACATGTATATATATAGCCCCTCGGGCAAGCCTCTCAATCATTCGTGACTCAACTCTTACCAATCAACGTTCATGCTCAGCACTCACACTCAATAGGTAGCATATAGTAACCAATGCGGCGTGCAGCCCGATCCATATATATAGTCGACTACGCTCACTGGGGGTGTGCAGACTCCGGAGGGGCTCCTACGACCCAAGAACACACACACACACACACACACACACACACACACACACACACACACACACACACACACACACACACACATATATATATATATATATATATATATATATATATATATATATATATATATATATATATATATATATATATATAGAGCGTGCAGTCCGATCCATAAATGTATAATCCTCACAACCAGGCCCTCGGCCTCTCTCAGTCATTAACCTCACAATCAGACCCTCGGTCTATCTCAGTCATCAACCTCACAATCAGACCCTCGGTCTATCTCAGTCATCAACCTCACGATCACTCGGACCATCGGTAAAACAGGGAACTCAGCCCAAACAATTTTCACATTTTAAGAAGTAAAGTGATAAAACTAGATTTAAACAATAAACGAGTAAAATATGACTGAGGATATGCTTTCAAAACAAATAGAGTGAGGAAAAATAGTAAAAGTGCCCCTAAGGGTCTCAACAGGTTGGCACAAGGCTCAAAACATGGCATACAACCCAAAGTATAATATGAATCTCTAAAATATGGAATATCATAAGATTTCAAATCAAATATGTGACTTAACAGTCGTACGGGATGGACCAAGTCACAATCCCCAATGGTGCACGATTCCTAGCTCGTCATCTAGCGTGTGCGTCACCTCAAAGTAGCACAACAATGTGAAATCCGGGGTTTCAAACCCTCAGGACAACATTTACAATCATTACTTACCTCGATCCGGTCCAAACTCTAGCCTGTGATGCCTTTGCCCTCACGAATCGACCTCCGAATGCTTCAAATCTAGCCATAATCATTACATAACCATTAAAATATGCTAAGGGAACAAAGCCCACTCGAAAATATCCAATTTACATAAAAAATCCCGAAATTGCTCAAACCCGGCCCCAGGGCCCACAGCTTGGAATCCGATAAAAGTCACATCAATAGAATTCTCATCCACTCACGAGTCTATACATACCAAGAACATCAAAATCGGATCTCAATTGCCCCTTCAAATTTCCCAATTTACACTCTCCAAATTCAAGCCCTAATTCCCCAATTTTTTGGCTTTAATTTCCACATTTTTCATGATTAAATAAGTAAGAATCAACAAAAGATCAAGTATTGAGTTCAAAAATCTTACCTCCAAGTTTTATCTCTTGAATCCCTCTTCAAATCCTCTCAAAAAGCTCCAAAATCACCCAAAATGGTGAAAGTTAGCCCCAAAATCGCGGACAATGACTATTTAAACATTCTGCCCAGGCATAAAAAACCTTCTCCACGAACGCGGTCAACACCTCACGTTTGTGAAGCACAATCCAGCTTTGACCAAAAATCCTTCTTCGCGATCGCGTCTTGCCACCCGCGAACGCAATGTTTTCCTCAGACTAACCCTTCGCGATCGCGTAACCTCTCTCACGAACGCGATGAATAAACACCCTGAAGCTCAGCTGCCCAATTCCTCTTATGCAAACGCGATCCACTTTACGCGAACGCGATGACCAATCACACAGCCCTTCGCGAACGCGGAGCCTGCCTCGCGAATGGGAAGGCTAAAATTCTAGCCTTCACTAGCTAACCCTTCGTGAACGCGACGACCTACCCGCGAACGTGAAGGCCATTTCTCTGCAACACAGATCAAAAATTTTCTGCAATCCCAAACAATATGAAATGGTTCGATTGACCACCCGAAACTCACCCAAAGCCCTCGGGACATCAACCAAACAAGCCAACATATCCCATAACCTCATTCAAACGTGTTCCAACCTTTGGAACACTCAAAACAACATCAAAACACCAAAATCACATCGGATTCAAGCCTAAGAATCTCAAGAACTTCCAAATTACGCTTTTGGTCAAAAACCCAACCAAACCATGTCCGAATGACCTGAAATTTTGCACACACGTCATAAATGACACAATGGAGCTATTGTAACTTCTGGAATTCCATTCCGACCCCTATATCAAAATCTCACATATCAACCAGAAAATGCCAAAATCTAAATTTTGCCAATTCAAGCCTAAACTTTCCACGGACATTCAAAATGTATTCCGATCATGCTCCTAAGTCCCAAATCACCTAACAGAGCTACCCAAAACATAAAAATTCTGATCCGAGATCATGTACAAACAAGTCAAATCTTGGTCAAACCTTTCAAATTTCAAGCTTCAAACTGAGAACTGTTCTTCCAAATTCGTTCCGATTACCCTGAAAACCAAAACCAACGATTTACATAAGTTATAATAACATCACATGGGGCAAGTCATGCCCAGGAACTGGCGAGCAAAGTGCAAAAGCTCAAAACGACTGGTCGGGTCGTTATATCATCCCCCACTTAAACATACGTTCGTCCTCGAACGTGCTCAGAGTTGTTTCAAAAGCCAACCAATCGCTGAATAACCTTACTATGCACATACTCGGGGGTGATCCTATGTCACCCTATCTCATATAGGTCCGATAACATATTGTAACTGAAATTTCACAATCCAACCTAGCCCATAAGCCTTAGAGCCACATTTCTACTTCGAAAATCATCCACAAGATTAAAATCTCACATCTATACTCTGAATAAGTCCGAACCAGCTGTAGTAACCCATACTTGCTGTCACACCTCCTTTTTTACACCTCGAGGGGATATAATGGGGTTTTTCCAATTTAAGTGACATTATTCAAAATGGGATTATTTCATTTCATTTCTCAGAGTCGCCACTTGGAATATTTTAATTGGTGTCCCAAGTTACCGGTTTATTTTTAAATCCCGAATCAAGGAAATTCGACTTTCCTTTTGAAGTCTGCGAACCAAAAATTCTAAGTAAGGAATTCTGTTAACCCGGGAGAAGGTGTTAGGCATTCCTGGATTCCGTGATTCTAGCACGGTCGCTTAAACTATTAAAATTGGCCTATTATCTGATTTATCACATGTTTTAGCCTATGGTACAATTTTAACTTATTAAACCGCTTTATATTATTTTTAGGAAGATTCAACGTTATTTAAAACACGCCTTGAACCACACCACATGAAATGCACCCGCGGTCCGCGACACATTTTATTTAACGTTGTTGAGATTTGAATTTGGGTCACATGAAATGCACACCCGAGTTTAAGGAAATTAATTTAAATTATGCGCCTAAAGCAACTACGCACTTTCAAGTTTGCGACGGTCATGGAAAATTCGACTAAATGACACACCTTGATTTCTAAAGAATTAAAATTAACTAAATGAGGGCCATGCATTTTAGATTTATTTGACATGGCACACCTCGATTCCGATTTTTAAAGGAAACTCAAATTAAGCTCTTGAGGGCCATAAACTATATCTTACTTAATATGGAATGCCTCAAATCTAATTGTCTAAAAATTCTTAGTTTTAAAATTATGAGGGCCATAGACTATTAGTGTTATTTACTATGGCACACCCCAACTAATTAACGGAATATAAATAATTAAACACTAAAGAGTTGGGATTTTTACCCCTTTTTAATCTAATGTTCATACTAACTTAAACAGAACCCTTTGCGTTAAAGAAAAAGGCAGATCTGTTTGTTTAATAAATGTCTCATGCCATATTCATTAATTAAAAGGGAATTTAAAGAAGGCAGGCCCAACATGATGAGGCCTGCAGTTCTGTTTCAGGTGGCCTCAAAGTTTATGGCCCAAAACATGACCCAAATCCTTGTGAGAACTAAAGATTAAATAGTGCAGGACTCGAAATTGAGTCTCCAGGACACGCGAAAAGCATCAGAACCTTAAGGATGTCAATGTGAGCCCACCATGGCTTTCAACAATACATAACTATTTGGCAATCATGCTCACATCAATCTTCAGCAAACTCAAAAGACAATTATGCAGGATTTCAAATCTAATTTGTCACCCCAAATCAATGAGCCGTGATGGGCAACCGGTACCTTACTCAACTGAGTACCAACGTAAAGTATCTTTATTATTAAATCATCATATAAACGTGACATACGTGCCTAATAGGCCAACGTGATCATTTATAAATTCAAAACATAGGCCGACAAGGACGTACAATCTTTTACGTACACGACATATATCTACAAGCCTCTAAGAGTACATAAATGTCATAAAGGTTGGGACAGAGTCCCGCCATACTAAACAATACACGTCTAAATCATACTAACAAAACACGCAACTTCGAAGCAAATGGAGCGCACCAACATCTTCCGCTGAGCTGATAGCCTACTTGGAGGGCTCTCGACCTGTCTGTCTGGACCTGCAGGCATGAAACGCAGCGTCCCCAGGCAAAAAGGATGTCAGTACAAAATAATGTACCGAGTATGTAAGGCAGTATACTGAAAGTTGAAACTGAATTGATAATATAATAATTGCAAGTAGCTGGAAGTCAAAGATGATCTGAAGATATGCTTACCTGCTAACACTGACTCAACTCTCTCAAAATAATAAGTAAAATAGCTATCCGGCCCTATAAGGCTCGATATTTATATATATGTAACTGCTCTGCCATAGTAAGCTCGCTCATAAGCGCTCGGCCATACTTGGCTCTGTATCTCGGCCAACTAGGCTCGCTCATAGGCGCTTGGCCACAGTAGGCTCGGTATATAACTTACCATCTGATCAGAAGTTGCCCGCTCGCTCATAAGCGCTCGGCGGTACTAGGCTTTGTATCTCGACCAACTGGGCTCGCTCATACGCGCTCAGACACAATAGGATCATCATATAACTTACCATCTGATCAGAGGTTGCCCAATAAGGGCCTGCCCATAAATTATAGCTCGATGGTAATGAAAATACTTTTAATACTGTATATATGTAACTTCTCTTCTCTCTTGACTGGAAGAAGGAAATACTCAACTGAATATGAAGTCCCGATAAGGAGAATATTATAACTTACAACACTAGAAAAATATACGCAATTTGCGAAACTAGCAAAATATACGTAAATTCCGGGATATGAATGTAATGACGAGATCATGCCAAATGAAAGAATAGCTTAGCCTTAACATACCTGGAGTAGGGAAAAATTCGTATGATATTCTTGAGAAAGATTGTACCGTGCTCTCTTAAAATCACAAAATCCTGCTATGATTACACAATATAATTTCGTAGGGGTTCCTTTACTAACCAAGAACTCACGTTGCTATTTTAATATGAAGCCTTTTATGAAATTCCAGATGTTCTTGTCCAAACTTCCTTTGCTAACACTAGATAACTTAAGCCGGTTGAATTCTTGTCCGCCAAAAATCACACCATATATCTATTTCTGGTTGTATGTTATTATTTGCATCAAGTAATTTCTTCAGACACTTAAGTAATCCATATATGCTATATATGACACCTTTATATGAACATAACAGAGAGGGTAACGAAAGAGCCCAAGAAAATCAATTTCCAAATTCATTTTGAACCTTGAAGGCTCAATTAGTGTTGTGTGGGGCTAACTATAGCCATCCAAAAATATTTCCTAAGACAGTAAGTTATCGACAGGACATATGCTCCAAAAGATAAATTTGTATTTGTAGGATATTGTCCAAAATATTTCCTAAGACAGTAAGTTATCGACAGGACATATGCTCCGAAAGATAAATACGTATTTGTAGGATATTGTCCAAGTGTCTTATTAACACAATGATCTAAAGGCTTAGTCACTAAATGAAAGAGAGGGGTTGCCACGTTTTTGGCAAGCTTATCTTATCCAAGACTTCAAATAATCCATCACCACTTATTAATTAACTAGGTAATGTCCTGTTACCCGGTAATTAATCAATTACCCAAAAAATTGAGAATTATTCCCACTTACTTAAAATATTACTCACTTTTCACATACTTTATACACCTTACTATTATGGTCATGTGGTATCTTGTATGGTACTAGTCCATAAATACAGAGTATTTTAGCTCGAGCCGTATTTTATCCCAATATGTCAAACTTCGAAAAAATCCTTTTCTTCGATATTACTTACCCTCTTACCTTCACAAATTTACTCATTACTTATAATCCTTATAATCTTCAAATAATCTTTTCCTTGGACTGATGTCAATTACCTTACGACAAATTCGATGTACATTACTACAGGGTGCAACATTGTTGTAACTTATTATTGCGAAGCGTAACAGTGTCGTAATATAATACTACCGAATGAAATATCGACATAATATTGTGGGGCGTAACATAATTGAACTTCTTTTCAACACATATAATAATAGATCAAACCTCATGAGCCTGTTAAGTGAACAAATCTGAATTTAAACTTAAACATGCTTACAAATAACCAAGAGCAAATTATGTACATGGCTCGACCCTTAAGGTAATAGCCCATACCATTTTCCTTATCCAAAATGACTAACTATTAACTAAAAAAAATATTCAATTAATAATTTCATGAAGTAAGGTACTACATGACTTCCAAATAGCAGAATACCCTCACTAGGATAAATTCTAACTGCAGATTTCTAGTTTTCAAACCTATACATATCAAACATAACAAATTCAAATCAGTTCCCACAATAAACACTGATTTCAACAGGCTAAAAACAAATATGAAACATGTTTAATTTTGCAGAGATTTCTACTACACCAATTCTCTACCATCCACAGATATGAACAGAACTACAGCTCCATTAAAACATACCTCAATTAAATCCTTTCTCATTACTCACATCAAAAGAGTCCAGAAAATTAACACACCATCCACTTAAATCCAACAATCATACTAAACTCTTAACAGCATAGATTCGTCTTCATAACATATAAATAACAAGAGAAAAGCTTAAATAACATGCATAGTTCAAGATTACTACAGAATGTTGAAGGAGTAGAAGAAACAGAAGAAATAAATTCAAATACAGCTTGTATTTAATCAGCTTTCCACTAAAAATACATGCTCATAATCAACTTGTTGTCCATGGTTTGGGAAAAATACCTGGAACGCAATAAAAAATAAGGAGTTAACAGCAGCAAATAGAAACAACTTAAAACCAGCAGCACCAAACAGAATCAGATTCTTCAAACCAAGTGAGGAACCAAGATGAACCCAATCTATGGAGCTTCAGGCACCCTAATTAACTAGGAAGTTTTCAGAGCAGATTTAAACCAATTTTGATCAAATAATGGCAGGGAATTTCAATGTTCTTTCAGAGTATCAAAGCCTAGCCATTTTCACTTTTTCAGTATTTTTTAATCTCCAAAATATGACTTGAGAATGAAGCTACAATGCCTTTATAGGCAAGTCTTAGGGCAACAGAAATGAGCTTAGTTTTGCTCTCTTATCCTTTTAGAATTTTCGTTTTTGCTATTTAATCCCTAAGTTCAAATTCAGCTTTTCAAAATCAGACCCAATCCCACCTTCTAGGAAGCTTCCCCATTCAGTTATTAAAGATTCCCTAGCCTAAATTTTCTAATCTAACCCTTAGGACCCCTGTTTTTACTTCAGTGAACCAAACAGGTCAAATTGACCCAAGGTTCAAGCTCTAAAATTGGGCTGGCCAAAACTAGATTGATTCCCTTTTTTGGGCTTCTGATTTCAGAACCCAAGTTCAATCAGCAATCACGACTAATTGTGCTAATTAAAATAGACTTAATACTAACATGCATACAAAATGACTTTGAAGAACTATAAAAACAAGAAAGAAGAGAAGGAAGCAGAAGATAATGAGATAGGAGATAGAAATGAAGAAAA
Source organism: Nicotiana tabacum (assembly GCF_000715075.1). NCBI lineage: Eukaryota > Viridiplantae > Streptophyta > Magnoliopsida > Solanales > Solanaceae > Nicotiana > Nicotiana tabacum. The sequence goes on from NC_134087.1 coordinate 131,691,825, forward strand.
GATAAACAAAAGAAAAGGAAAAATACCTAAGATGGCTCGGACAGTAAAAAATTGAAACGAATCTTCAAACCTTCAAATTTCGGCCGAGTTTGACATTAATCGTGTGTTCTTGTCAAGAACACACGAATAAAATACAACTAGACCCCAATCTTTCACTGGAATCTCGATTTGGGGAATTTTGGGATTTTAGGGTTCGACACTTCAAATCAAGATTCGACAGGTTCTGGAAAGATTCGAGGGAAAAGAGTGTCAGATTTGATATGAGTGAGTCATGGGGGTTTCATGGTGTTGATTTGGGACAGGTTAGAGGCGGCGCCGCCACCGGAGGACGCTAGGGCAGCGCTAGGGTTATAAGCTATCTCTAAAAAGGGAGGTGAAGTGAGAGAGACGAGTTAGAGGGGGGGTAGGGGGATTTAAGACAGTTAAATAGGAAATTACGGTAAGGTCATGGCCATCTGATCAAACGAGATCAACGACTTGGATTGGGGAATCCAAAACGTCGTCGTTTGGTTGCTGATGAGGGTTTGGACCGGGTTGGGGAACGGATCTGGGCCGGTTTTGAATGGGTAATGGTATTAAATCAATTGGGCATGGGGGAATTTGAATTAAATTGGCCTAAAATCAGACTTCTTCTTTTATTTCCTTTTTCTTTCAATTTCTAGTTCTTTTTCTTTTTTTTCAAAAAAAATAAAAATAAAACCTAAATTAATTCCTAACCCAAATTATACTACCAAATTAGGTTAATTACTAAAAATAGTATTTACAACAAACTTATTAATTACCAAATTAAAAGAAAACTACAAAATTCGAAGCTAAAAATTAAAAATGCAAAAATGAGTTATTTTTTGTTATTTTTCCATTTTTGTAAAACAAACTAGTTTACTAATTAATCTAAAAAATATAAAATTAAATCCTATATGAAAATGCAATGTATTTTTGTATTTTTTTGAATTAAAAATATTAAACATGCACACAAAAATGTAAATAATCAGAAAATTCTACAATAACTCTTAAAATAACAAATAATTAAAAGGAAAAATCTAATTTTTGGGAATTCTGTAGGAGTTATTCATGTGAGGCAAAAATCACGTGCTCACAGTAGCCCCTCTTTGCTCGGAGATACGAAGGGTTTTTAGGCAAAGATAAAATGAACAATTATGGGGGATTTTTGCCCGTTTGAAACTCCATGAGAAGCATTTTTTGAAAAAGTCTGACCGAACCTTACTTCAGAGGTTGCCTACATATCCTTGGCTATAAAAGAATCAGGTCAGTATAGTTCTGGAAGTATTGGTAGCTGGGACTACCAGGAAGCTGTGATTTCACTGTTGCTGCTGCTGCTACTGCTTGTTGAACTCCTTATTACACCAAAAATGGAAAAAATAAAAAGATAAACTAGCTAAGCCTATTAGCTACGAGTTACAAGATTCCTATCTATAAATCTCTTGAAGCTTGATCTTGAATCTCGGTCGGGTCTTGCTGCAGACTCCGATCTGAATCTTGACGCTCGTCAGCTGTAACTGCTGGTTCATTCTTCAGTTTTGGATCGAGGTGGGACACACGAAGCTTGTGACTTCGATCATATCTTAAGCAGTCCGCATCCTTCTCCACTTCAACATTTCGAGTTCATTTTTTTTTGCTCTTTTTCTTCTTTTTTTATTTTGGATGGAGACTCATTCTTTTGGTCATCTCGGACCTTGTGCCTCGAGGCCAAACCTGCTCAGACACCAAAACAAACGAACGAACGAAATTTTTCTGCCCCAGTTTTCATTAGGAAAATTTCGTGAGTTATTTGTAACTAAAATCTGAACTATTTTTTATTGAAAGCGATAAGATAAAGATTGTGTGTCTTTAGAAGAAAGAGATTAGGGAGTGGAGCCCTATATGTAAAATAACCTCAATTAGGGAGTGAATACCCTATGTTGGCAGAAGGCGACTAGGGAATGGATGCTCTATGTCTAAAAATCTCAACTAGGGATTGGAGCCCTATGTTGGCAAAAGACGACTAGGGAATGGAGGCCCTATGTCTAAAAAATCTGAACTAGGGATTGGAGCCCTATGTTGGCAAAACACGACTAGGGAATGGAGGCCCTATGTCTAAAAATCTCAATAAGGGATTGAAGCCCTATGTTGGCAAAAGGCGACTAGGGAATGGAAGCCCTATGTCTAAAAATCTCAATAAGGGATTGAAGCCCTATGTTGGCAAAAGGCACTAGGGAATGGAGACCCTATGTCGAAAAATCTCAACTAGGGATTGGAGCCCTATGTTGGCAAAAGGCGACTAGGGAATGGAGGCCCTATGTCTAAAATCTCAACTAGGGATTGGAGCCCTATATTGGCAAAAGGCGACTAGGGAATGGAGGCCCTATGTCAAAAAATCTCAACTAGGGATTGGAGCCCTATGTTGGCAAAAAGGCGACTAGGGAATAGAAGCCCTATGTCTAAAAGAAAATCTCAACTAGGGATTGGAGCCCTATGTTGGCAAAAAGGCGACTAGGGAATGGAGGCCCTATGCCTAAAATCTCAACTAGGGATTGGAGTCTTATGTTGGCAAAAGGCGACTAGGTAATGGAGGCCCTATGTCTAAAATCTCAACTAGGGATTGGAGCCCTAAGTTGGCAAAAGGCGACTAGGGAATGGATGCCCTATGTCTAAAATCTCAACTAGGGGTTGGAGACCCTATGTTGGCAAAAGCGTAAAAGATTGAGATTGGGGGATTCTAAACTACCATTTTTGTTTGAATTTTCTTCTTATCTCTCTTTTTGGGTTGCACCTTCTTCTTTCACGGTTGCGTTGGATTGCACCTGTTTCAAGTTTTCAAACAAAGAACAATTGTTAGTTTGAAACGATGGTTAGTTTTGTGGCCTTGATTGTTTTTGATCACTTGATCTCGGCCCAACTCTTTTGGTGAGGACCTTTGTTGCTCGCTGGCTTTTCTGAAATCTGCTCTTTCTTCTAAAATGAGGAACTCAACCTTTGCAAAATTTCTCATGACGGTTTAACCGTGTGGGGCTTTGGCCCTTTCACCTTATTCTGCTTCTAAGGGATTTTGACTTCAGATTTCTTTTCATTTTCCACAACTTGATTTCAGAGTATCGGCCATCATGGTCAGTCGGGATCGACTTGATGCACCCGCTGAGACTGGGTACTTTTCTTCGGGCTTGGCTTTTATTAAGCAGAACCCTGTAAAACCAATCTTGCCACCTTTTTTTTGTATTAGTTTCAGAACAGAATTAGACCGAAAGGGATTCAAGGAAAAGTAAACAAAGGACAAGAAAATGAATTTAAGGAGAAGTGTCCCTTTCGGGGAGGAAAGAAGGACTTATCCGGAATACATGTAGGCTTCAATAGACATGGCATGCTTCTTGGACTGGATACCTGATCTGCACAACTATCCAACTTCTTATAAACCCATTGAGACCCGTGTTTTAAAACCGAGAAACCTTGTCAGGACTCTTTCAATGCCAATGGTGCCGAGGGTTTCTTCTTTTCGATCAATGGCACCCTTTGCGGGTTTTTGCCAATCGACCTCTCTCATTTCTCTTCTCACCATCGCCTTATAGTGCTCTTTACGTGTTTTCACTAACAAGACTCTCTCGTTTTTCAATTTCTTTGCCCACTATCGCCTTAGGTTCCCGATGGTTTTCACCAATAAGACTCTCTCATTTTATTTCTCTCATCTTGATGGCATCGGATCCAAATAACTGCGTTATCCGATTTTGAACACCTTTTGCCGATTGATCGGAAGGACTTGAACAAGGTTTGGGTAAAAATAATTCGGATTAAATTACAACTTTGGAACCGTTTAGGCAGGATCATCACCAAACCATTATAACATCTGCCCTAGTTTCACTTTCGGGGGAACTTGGATTTTTGTTTTGTTGTGACTGAAACCCAGAGAGAGACTGCCTACATATCCTTTCGGAATCAAGTCGAATGTAGTTTAGGGAAACATTTTGTTTTTGTCGTTTCTTTCATTTTTTTTCTATTTTGATTTTGTTTTTTTCCGAACATCTTCAAGTTCCAAAGAGGGTAATGGAAGGAAGGTAACCGACTCAAAGGGTTAGCAAAGGATTGGAGTGTTTGGGGTAGCAAGAATTAAAGCCTTTGTCATCCCAATCGGATAATGTTATTGCTGCAGAAGGATTAGACATAGTACCTTTTGATTGCATCTGCATTTACAGCTATTTCAGGGTCATTTCCTTCAATGTCTCCCAGATATAATGCCCCTTTTGGCAATAATTTTCTGATAATGTATGGGCCTTTCCAGTTAGGAGCAAATTTTCCTTTTGCTTCCTAATGATGGGGGAGAATATGCCTTAAGACGAGTTGCCCCACTTCAAAGTTTCTAGGACGCACTTTCTTGTTGTAGGCACAGGCCATTCTTTGTTGATACAACTACTCGTGGCAGACTGCGGCCATTCGCTTTTCATCGATCAGGGTTAACTGTTCCAAACGGGTTTTGACCCACTCACTGTCTTCAATTTCAGCTTCAACAATGTTCCGGAGAGAGGGGATTTCGACTTCCGCGGGTATTACGGCTTCAGTGCCATAAAACAAAAGGTATGGGGTTGCTCCGACCGATGTGCGCACAGTAGTGCGATACACCAACAATGCAAACGACAACTTTTCATGCCACTGCCTGGAACTTTGAATCATCTTTCACAAAATCTTTTTGATGTTTTTGTTTGCTTCTTCGACGACACCATTGGCTTTGGGATGATAAGGAGTAGAGTTCCGATGTGTTATCTTGAACTGTTCACATATCTCCCTCATCAAATGACTATTCAAATTTGCAGCATTATCCGTAATGATAGTTGTAGGAATACCAAAACGGTAGATGAGGTTGGAATGCACAAAGTCTACTACAGCTTTCTTGGTGATAGATTTGAGAGTGATTGCTTCAACCCACTTTGTGAAGTAGTCAATAGCGACCAATATGAATCTATGCCCATTTGAAGTTTTTGGCTTGATCGGCCCAATGACATCCATGCCCCAGGCAACAAATGCCCAAAGTGCTGACATGGCATGCAGTTCTGTAGGTGGTCCATGAATCAAATCACCGTGCACTTGACATTGGTGACATTTCCAGACAAAACTAAAGCAATCTTTTTCCATAGTCATCCAATAATAGCCTGCTCGAAGAATCTTCTTTGCCAAAACATACCCGTTCATGTGAAGTCCGCACACTCCTGCGTGCACTTCATACATGATTATTTCGGCCTCTTTGGTGTATACACATATTAACAAGTTTAGATCTGGAGTCCTTTTGTACAAGACATCACCGCTCAAGAAGAAACCACTTGCGAGCCGTCTAATGGTCCTCTTTTGGTCTCTACTGGCTTGCTCGGGATATTCTTTAATTTTTAGAAATCTCTTGATATCCTGATACCATGGCTGAATATTTGGTTCTTCCTTAACCGTATTGCAGTAACCATGCCTTTCCCGGATTTGAATTTCCAATATGTCAATGTGGGCATTGCCTGGGTATGGCAGCATCGAGGCCAAAGTAGCGAGCGCATCATCTAACTCATTGTGAAAACGAGGAATGTACCTGAACTCCACTGACTTGAATCGCCTGATAAGATCTTCTACATATTGCCTGTAGGGAATAATCTTTACATCCCGAGTCTCCGATTCTCCTTGGGCTTGTCGGATAATCAAATCCGAATCTCCCATGATCAACAATTCTTCGACATATTGGTCGATTGCCATGTTTATACCCATAATGCAGGCTTCGTACTCGGCAGTGTTGTTTGTGTAGAAAAACCAACTAGGTTATGGTTGGATAATGCTGACCAGTGGGTGAGATCAAGATTGCCCCAATTCCAACTCCTTTTGTGTTCACAGCCCCATCAAAGAACATTTTCCAAGCATTGGTGTCTTCTGATGTTATCTTAACTGAATTTACCTCTTCATCCGAGAAGTAGGTGCTCAAAGGCTGGTATTCATTGTCAACAGGGTTTTCAGCCAGGTGATCTACTAAAGCCTGGGCTTTCATTGCCGTGCGGGTGACGTAGACTATGTCAAATTCGGTGAGCAAGATCTGCCATTTTGCTAACCTCCCCGTGGGCATTGGTTTCTGGAATATGTATTTCAAAGGATCCAACCGGGTGATGAGATAAGTGGTGTAGGCCAATAGGTAATGCCTAAGCTTCTAGGCGACCCAAGTTAGGGCGCAACAAGTCCTCTCCAACAGGGTATATTTGGCTTCATAGCTTGTAAACTCTTTGCTCAAATAGTAGATCGCCTGTTCTCTTTTCCCAGTTACATCATGTTGCCCGAGGACACATCCAAAAGAATTCTCCAAGACTGTCAAATACAAGAATAGAGGCCTTCCCGATTCAGGTGGGACCAAGACTGGTAGGTGGGACCAAGACTGTCTTTGATTTTGTCAAAAGCTTCTTGGCACTCGTCTGTCCATTTAAATGCTGCATCTTTCTTTAATATCTTGAAGATGGGTTCACATGTAGACATCAACTGCGCAATGAATCGGCCGATGTAGTTCAATCTTCCCGGCAAGCTCATAACATCTTTCTTAGTTCTTGGAGGAGGAAGATCTCGAATAGACTTTATCTTTGTTGGGTCTAACTCGATGCCCCTCCGACTAACTATGAATCCCAAGAGTTTGCCAGATGCAACTCCAAATGCACATTTGGCTGGGTTTAGCTTCAGATCATATTTACGTAGCCGCTCAAAGAATTTTCTCAAGTCCCGAACATGGTCATCCTGGGTCCTGGATTTGATGATCATGTCGTCCAAATACACCTCTATCTCTTGGTGCATCAAGTCATGAAAAATGGCAGTCATGGCCTCATGTAGTTTTCCCCGATGTTTTTTAGACCAAAAGGCATGACCTTGTAACAGTATGTTCCCCAGGGTGTGGTAAAAGCTGTATTTTCCGCATCCTCTTCATCCATTAACACCTGGTGATATCCTGCGTAATAATCCACGAAGGATTGTATCTCATGTTTGGCGCAGTTATCAATAAGGATGTGGATGTTCGACAAAGAGAAATTATCCTTAGGGATTGCTTTGTTCAGATCTCTGTAATCCACACACACTCGAGTTTTCCCGTCTTTCTTTGGTACTGGAACTACATTGGCTAACCATGTTGTGTATCGATCCATACAGATCACCCCCACTTTCAACTATTTTGTGACCTCTTCTTTAATCTTGTCACTGATATTGGTTTTAAACTTTCTTTGCTTTTGCTGGATAGGGGGATAATCGGGGTAAGTTGGCAACTTGTGAACCACCAAATTGACACTCAGTCCTGGCACGTCGTCGTATAACCAAGCAAACACATCTTTGAATTCAAACAAGAGCTGGATCAATGCGTCTCGAGTTTTTTCATCTGTGTGAATGCTTATCTTGGTTTCCCTAACTTCTTCAAAACTACCCAAGTTAACCGGCTCAGTCTCATTTAAGTTCGGCTTAGGTTTATTCTCAAATTGTTCCAATTCTCAATTTATTTCCTTAAAATCCTCTTCTTCATCATATTCCGGTTATTGGTTCATTATTCCACAGTTAGATAGCGTGTTTGGATCTGGGCATGAAGTCCGCAAGCATGTCATGTTATTTAAAGCGGCATTATTAGAACTGAAGAAAAAATAAGAGAAAAAATAACAAAATCAGAAAGAGTAGAGAGATGAACGATGAAATATCAATTTAATTTCATTGAATTTGAAGATAACAAGGTTTACATTGGAAATTAAAGATAGGAAACTAAAGAAAACATCCGAGTTACACCCCGAAATAACTCGTGATACAGAAAAAGTGGCAGGACTGGACTACTGGGATTCCCTCCTGATTGGGAACAGAGTAGCCTTCCAATTTTGCAGTTTGGCATTGGGTCCCATGTATAGCACCTCAGCGGTGCTTGATCCTTCCCCTGGTTGGACCATGTGGGTTTCATACAGTATCTGCCTCATAGCCCCACTGATTTCTTCAATTTCTTTGGCCGTGAATGCCTCATCTTCCTCTTCCTCATTGTATTTAAGCCTGACATATGTTCTATAAAGATGCAGAATCGGCTGAGGCAAGACCCAACCATTGTTCTTTCTTTCATCTGCCCATTTTCCATCAGCTAACGTGGGTTGGAAACCTACCCCAAAGAACATCTCACTAGCATCCAGGGTGATAGGTTCAGCAATTCCTTGCAATGAAGTTCCGAGCCCCTTCCCGGGTTTGTAACCATGCCTGATCATCTCCTTGGCAACCATAATTGATGCATTTGAGAGAAAGGGTTGAGAATAGGGGTTCCCTTCTTCACATTGGTCCACGACCACAACCTCAAAAACTTGATAGACTATATGTTCACTTCCTTATCTAGCTTCAAGACAAGGGACTGACGGGTCCCAGTAAATCGATTGCTCATCTTCCCCGTGAACTACAATCTCCTAATCTTCATGTTCGAATTTACCATTTGGTGGAGAGTAGAAGGCACATCCCCTGCTGCGTGAATCCAAGGTCTTCCCAAGAGGAAATTATAGGAAGTATCCATGTCCAAGACCTGAAAGGTCACCTTGAAATCCACTGGGCCGATAGTTAGAATTAAATCAATCTCGCCTATAGTATATCTCTTAATGCCGTCAAAGGCACACACACAGACATTATTGGGCCTGATTCTCTCAGTACCGATTTCCATACATTGCAGAGTTGAGAGAGGGCAAATATCTACCCCAGAACCACCATTTAGCATGACCCTTTTCATATAATACCCTTCGCATTTAACTGTCAGGTGAAGGGCTTTGTTGTAGGCGGCCCCTTTTGGGGGCAAATCATTCTTGATAAAAGAAATTTGATTGACTGCAAAAAAACCTTTCCGCCATCCTCTCTAACTATTCTACAGTGGTTTCAATGGGTACGTATGCTTTGTTGAGAGTTTTGATCAACACTTTTTGATGTTCAGTTGAATTCAATAGCAAAGACAACAAAGAGACTTGGGCAGGAGACTTCCGAAGGTTGTCAATTATCTCGTAGCCTGCCATTTTCATTTTCCGGAAAAACTCTTCTGCTTCTTCGGCACTCACTGGCTTCTTGGGTGGGAAACGTTTCTTTGTGGCATTATTCACTTCCTCCAGATTGAGGTACTTATCAACTGGGTTATTTTCCTTATCTTCTCCCAAGATCTCTTTACCTTTGTAAGTTACTACCGCTTTGTTGTAGTTGCATGGAACGGCAATGGGATCTGTCATGGGCCTTTGCGGTGCACGGCCAATAACCACGAACTCATTCACCCTTGGTGGAATTATTGGCCCCCTCACCATGTAGGTCCCTTTGGGCACATACATTTTTGCTCCCTTGGTTAGCTCAAACCTTCTAGGGGGGCTCAATGACATCTATTCTTTCTTGTGGCCTCGGGTAACATAGATAACGGTATCTTTTGAGGGCGCTGCCCCGATCTCAATTCCCACTTTCTTTTCTATATTTAGAGGGGTAGGTTTGCTCTTCTTCTCCCCCTTGTCTTGTTTCGGGACAACTTTTGGCTTCTTTTCCACATCGGCTATGGCAATGATGGCTTTTAGAGCTAGGTCAAACTCTCTATCTTCACAGATCATTCCAATAATCGGCCCATTGTTGTGAGCCGGTAATGGATTGTTGGTTACACTAGGAACGTCTTCGTCCTTCAGCACTATTCTTTTTTGTTCTATCAAATTTTCCACAGCCCTCTTCAGGGTCCAACAATCATCTGTATCATGCCCTTCTGCCCCTGAATGGTAGGCATCGAGTACCAACTCGATAAGCGGGCGACACTGGGTTCTGCCTGGTTTGGGGTACAGGCTGTAACAAACCTATCTGAACAAGTTTGGGGAAAAGGCTGGAATAAGACTCACTGATGGGTGTGAAGTTTGGTATCTTGGGTGGTTCCCGGGCACATAAGTTGTTCTGTGGAGGTCGGGGATTATACTGAGCTTGGTGAGGAGGTTGATTTTTGGGAAATGGAGCTTGGTTTTGATTAAATTGTTGTTGTGGCCTAACATAGGGTTGGGCACTCATCACTGCGTATGGCTGAGGAACCATATCATAAGCCACATCTTGGTGGGGATAGTAATGTTGTGGGGTTCTTTCAGAGAAATGAGGTCTAGGTGGATGGGGTTTTCTTGCACTTGAAGTTTCCATTGATGTTTCTTCCTTCTTCTTTCGGTTTGTTACTCCTCCAGACCCGCCTTGGATTGCTTGGGAGGTAGACCTTATAGTAGACTGACTCAATATTTGCCTTGTTTTCAACCCATTTTCAACCATTTCACCGATTTTGATGGCTTCGGCAAACGGCTTACCCATCGCAGACATCATGTTTTGATAATAATCAGCCTCTTGGGCTTGAAGGAAGACACTTACCATCTCTGTTTCGTCCATAGGAGGCTTGACCCTGGCCGCTTGTTCGCGCCATATGACAGCATACTCTCGGAAGCTCTCCGAGAACTTCTTCTTTAGATTTGACAATGAATTCCTGTCAGGGGAAATGTCGATGTTATATTGAAACTGCCTGACAAAGTCCCGAGCCAGGTCGTCCTAGATATGCCAACGAGATATATCCTGATCCATATACTATTCAGAAGCAATGCCAACCAAACACTCTCCAAAGTAAGCTATGAGTAGCTCTTCTTTTCCTCCCGCTCCTTGCGGTTGGTTGCAGTACCTTTTGAGGTGGGCTATGGGATCCCCATGCCCGTCATATTTTTCAAACTTTGGGGTTTTGAAACCCAAGGGTAAATGTACGTGCGGGAACATGCACAGGTCAGCATAAGATACGCTCTTTTGCCCACTCAGACCTTGTATATTTTTGAGACTTTGCTCCATGCTTCTCATCTTTCTGGTAATCTCCTCTTGTTCAGGGGTTTTGCAGGTTTCTCTTGCCCTGCGGTAAACTCGTACCGAGGCGGCTAAGGGTAAGCATTGGTAGTAAACTGGGCTGGTTCCATTGGGAAAGATGGTGCTTGAAAGATGAAAGAGGATGGATCGAAGCTAGGCCTGGGTAGAGTAGGTTGTGTTATAGCTGAACAAGGTGGCATAGTGAATATGTTTGAAGCCACACCTGAAGTTAACACCTGGGGGTGAGCCTCAGAAGGTGTTCCCGCAAAGTGGGCAGAAATGGTAGGATATCCTAGTGGGGTATTTGGATAACTTATGGGGATGCTGGAGGTCCCACTTGCCCTGAGAAAAAGCTTAAGGAATCCAGGGATCGCACTTGGTGGTTCTATTTCGTTGGCCCAGGTGTCCCACATTTCCATCATGCGTAGACGCAAAATCCTATTTTCCTCAGCAGCTGCTGACTCAGAAGTTGGGATGGTCGAGATCGGACTATCCTCCAGAATAGGAACTGTTGGTAGATGACTTTTCAAAGACATTTTCAACACTCCTTTTGACCTCGTGAAGTATGGATGTGAAGCCAGACTACCACAAAACCAACCACCTTACTATAGAACCTGGACCTAACAGTAGACAACAAACTGGTCAGTTTGGAGCAGTTACACATAGGTAATCGCACGTTGGGGGTGTGATGCACCTATACAGTTAAATGTGTTTCTACATGTTTCGCAACAGTTGCATGTTTCATCCCGGCTTTTGCTTATTTTCCTCAACTTTCTTTTCTTTCCACTTTGGCTTTTGTGCTTCTCCTCTCATTCTCATTTTCCACTCTTTTCTTTCTTCTCTTTCCTTGCTCTTTTTCCGTTTTTTTTGGTTTTTCTTTGGCTCTTTTTTCTTTCTTTTTGGTTTTTCTTTTGGTTCTCTTTTTTTGGTTTTTCTTTCGGTTCTTTCCTTTCACATCTCTCTCTTATTTGAGTTATTTATAAAAATCAAGACCGGATCCGATGAGGATTGCCTACGTATCATGACACCGCATGAATCAGATCATTACGTAGTTCAAGAAAATAAATGCAAAAATAAAGAAACAATTTTTGGGAATTTTCAATTTTCATTGATAAAACTGCTAAACTTTTCTATTACAAAAGACTTCAACCTACTCATTTCTTGGAATGTTAAAACTAAAAACAGAATCAAAACAATATTTTAAACTAAAAACTGAAATACACACTTGATAAATGAAAATCATGAGTACATAAGTGCTTCGACTCTTGGGGCCCGTGGGACATCATTCGGTCTTGCCACGGGCCTATGTGCGAGATCCCCTTGAAGCCACTCCAAATCACTCATTATTTGGCAGACAAAAGTCATTACTACAGTAAAGAAAGTGGTTTGAGTCATGTCCTCACATGCATGGCATTTCATGATAATGTAGTCGGCAATGGCTCTAACCCTCTCTCGGATAATACCCTTTTCCTGAAGCAAGCGCCCGATTTGTTGATTCCGAGCTTCCAACACTTGGGTGTCATGATGGTTTTGATTCTGCAACTATTGCATATCTTCCTTCATCTGGGCCATCAAAGCATAACAATGTTCCCTGTCGGCTTTAAAGTTCCTAGGCTGTTTGGCCGCCTCATTTTCAAGGGTAGTTAGCTTTCACTTCAGATCGGTAACTCTCCCCTTATATTTTTTTTTCATTTGTCGCACAAACTCTGCCTGCCCTTCTGCATTCTTTGCCAATTGTGCTCGGACTCTTGCTAGACTGGCCTCAGATTTTTCTAGGTCATCTTGACACTCGAGTACTTTCTTTCTCCGACCACCTATAAGCCTTTCATCTGCTCGGCTTCTTTCTGGGTTTCTAGCAGCTATTCTCATTTTCTGGATCTGAGCTTTGAGGGCTTCATTTTCCTGAGTTAGCTTCTTCTTTTCCGTTTCGTCTGCGGCAGCTTGGATACTATTGCCAAATTTGAGGTCCCTGCTTTGTCCCTTTAATTTACTATCTTGGCCCTATTTTTTGCCAACCAGTCCCACTGCTCCCGTGAGTCGTTAGTGAATTATTTGACATGGGGTCTCTTAGCAAGTCTCTCGGGCTCTCGAGGGATTTGAAACCTTTTATCGAACCAAATCATGTAATTGGGGTCTACCTCATCCTTAGCTAGATCCCGCACCATAGTCTTAGGTTCGAGAAATCTACACTCATTCCAAACTTGGCGAACTCTTCCTTCTGGGAACACAGCCTTTAGGCCCAATTCGACGACTTGTCCACTCAAATATTCGTCATGGGGGACGGTTTGAAACCTGCCCAGTTGGCGCAAAACCTTGTGAGGAGCATATGGCTGAATGCTCCGGATACCCATTAGGAGAAAGTAGCACACTTCAGCTGACATGTATACGACTTCAGTGATAGGGAGCCATCCGAAAGTCTATTCATTTTTATCCAAAGTTAAAGAACTCAAGTGTGCAAACCAAGCCTCGGTACCCTCTGGAAATTCAACACCCACCACTCGGCTTTCAAATTCTTCGATGCAATCCAAACCAGTCATGCCGTATTTCATATACCCGATGCGGTGGCAAAGATGTTCCTATATCCACAGTTGTAGTAGTAGGTTACAGCCTTGGATGAATTTTTCCCCTTCTCGGCAGATGGTCAAAGCTCGGTAAATCTCAGACAAGATCATTAGAACCAGGGTGCCATTAGCTTTATTGATCGCGACATCCACCATTCCCACAAGGCCTAATTCTATGTGTCCATCTTTTCGAGGACAGATTATAACACCCAAGAATGCTACTATAAAAACCAAACCCCATTGTGCCTCCCATTTATCTTTGTTTCTTGCATGGGTCAGACCAGTATTCAGTGCTTCAAAACCTTGGGGATTGCCATAGCGTTGGTACAAGAATTGGAAAGTGCAAAACCCTTCAGATAAATTTCCATCCTGAATATCTCGGCTAATACTCAACATATCCAGAAAACTTGTAAGGAGATACTGTTCTCGGTGACACCGGTTACTGACTTCTAAGGTTTTCGCTAAGGCCGGCGTAACCCGCAATTTCCTCTAGCGTGGGTGTGAGATCAAAATTAGAAAAGCGGAACACATTGCGAGTCGGATGCCAGAAAGGTATCAAGGCTTCAATCACGTCCAATCTCGGTTTGATTTCCAGAAGTCCAGTGAGACCACCCAAAACATTTACCACAGTCCCTCTGCTGACCTTTCCTAAGTTGTTCCACTACATATGGAGCTGTAATGGGATTTCCTTAAGAACTGCGAAGGGTTCATTTTCATTTGTGCTCATCCTGCACATTTATTAGGGTGATTCAATTAAAAATATCACGATTCCTTTTGACTCAAGAAAAGTTATCAGCATTTTTTCACAATTATTATTATAAAAATAAAAACCCGGTTTTGCAAATACGACCTTTCAGCACTTCGGGGAAGAAGATTTTAAGGCTGTGTTTGCTAACTGGCCAAATTTTTTGAAAAAGAGACCATAGGTGGTTGTTCTTGCAAAAACAGCCTTCCGGCACCCTTATGGGGACATTTGGCTATTTTAGGCAAGAATGACATCACCTTACTTATTTATTACAAAACCATAAAGTTTTTGTTCTTTTTGGGTTATTTTTGCAAAAAAATAAAGTTGGACCCGATGGGGGTTTCCTACGTATCCCACATCCGGTGAGAATCAAACTCGCGTAGTTCGGGCAGATTTGACAAAATAAAAACAAAACCAACTATTTTAAAAAAAACAAGATTTTCTTTTTTTTTTCTTCAAAATTTCGGCAGAGTTTCGGTATATTTTTTAGACATTGGTTTTTTTCAAAAAACATGCAATTATCTCTCTTAGCCCTCACATTGACTTTTCTTTTTTCCAACTTTTCTCCTATTATTTATAAGCCGGTCAACATACAAATCCGAAGCAAATAAATGCACAAGTAGCAAGTAGGATGCATCAGGATGGTCTTTTCATTTTGGCTACACTTGTCCTAGACAGACCCAACCCCTGTGTTGAGTCTCCAAAGTCAAATGCACGTTATGCAAACAAACGTTCCTACTAGGGATCCGACATGAGGTTTTGTTATACTAGATTTAAAACCTGGGTGTATTGTTCTAGACCTGGCTTACCCGAGCGGATAGCTCGAGCCGGGGGAGGGGGGGCAGTGTACCGAGAATACATAAGCTTCACCGGCTTTGCAACTTGTCCGAACCTCATTCTAAAATTGGATAAGACTCTAACAGAAGATTAGTCACATGAAGTGCACACTCCCTAGATGATTTAGAAGACTTAGAGAGAAGAAGGGTTTCGTAGCAGTTTATATACAGTTCACACAATATCAAAGCAATAAAAAGCAGCATTTAGCACATTAGGCTCAAACATGTAAAAGAATCAGATAATAAATAAAGCCAGCTATAACAGTTATTCTAAACTCGAATTCTTGAACCCTGAACCAGAAGTTCTGGGTTCTTATCCCCAATAGAGTCGCCAGAGTTGTCACACCTCCTTTTTTATATCCCGAGGGGATATAATGGGGTTTTTTCAATTTAAGTGACATTATTCGAAATGTGATTATTTTATTTAATTTCTCAGAGTCGCCACTTGGAATATTTTAAATGGTGTCCCAAGTCACTAGTTTATTTTTAAATCCCAAAATCGAGGAAATTTGAATTTCCTTTTGAAGCCTGCGAACTAGAAATTCTAAGTAAGGAATTCTGTTAACCCGGGAGAAGGTGTTAGGCATTCCCGGATTCCATGGTTCTAGCACGGTCGCTTAAACTATTAAAATTGGCATATTATCCGATTTATCACTTGTTTTAGCCTATGGTACAATTTTAACTTATTAAAGCGCTTTTATATTATTTTTAGGAAGATTCAACGTTATTTAAAACACGCATTGAACCACGCCACATGAAATGCACCCGCGGTCCGCGACACATTTTATTTAATGTTGTTGAGATTTGAATTTGGGTCACATGAAATGCACACCCGAGTTTAAGGAAATTAATTTAAATTACGCGCCTAAAGCAACTACGCACTTTCCAGTTTGCGAGGGCCATGGAAAATTCGACTAAATGGCACACCTAGATTTCTAAAGGATTAAAATTAATTAAATGAGGGACATGCGTTTGAGATTTATTTGGCATGGCACACCTCGATTTCGATTTTTAAAGGAAACTCAAACTAAGCTCTTGAGGGCCATAAACTATATCTTACTTAATATGGCACGCCTCAAATCTTATTGTCTAAAAATTCTTATTTTTAAAATTATGAGGGCCATAGACTATTAGTGTTATTTACTATGGCACACCCCAACTAATTAATGGAATCTAAATAATTAAACACTAAAGAGTTGGGACTTTTACCCCCTTTTAATCTAATGTTCATACTAACTTAAACAGAACCCTTTGCGTTAAAGAAAAAGGCAGATCTGTTTGTTTAATAAATGTCTCATGCCATATTCATTAATTAAAAGGGAATTTAAAGAAGGCAGGCCCAACATGATAAGGCGTGCAGTTCCGTTTCAGGTAGCCTCAAAGTCTATAGCCCAAAACATGACCCAAATCCTTGTGAGAACTAAAGATTAAACAGTGAGGGACTCGAAATCGAGTCTCCAGGACACGCGAAAAGCATCAGAACATCAAGGATGTCGATGTGAGCCCACCATGGCTTTCGACAATACATAACTATTTGGCAATCATGCTCACATCAATCTTCAGCAAACTCAAAATACAATTATGCGGGATTTCAAATCTAATTGAACTTCTTTTCAACACATATAATAACAGATCAAACCTCATGAGCCTGTTATGTGAACAAATGTGAATTTAAACTTAAACATGCTTATAAATAACCAAGAGCAAATTCTGTACATGGCTCGACCCTTATACCATTTTCCATATCCAAAATGACTAACTATTAACTAAACAAAACATTCAATTAATGATTTCATGAAGTAAGGTACTGCATGGCTTCCAAATAGCAGAATACCCTCACTAGGATAAAATCTAATTGCAGAGTTCTGGTTTTCAAACATATACATATCGAACTTAACAAATTCAAACCAATTCCCACAATAAACACTGATTTCGACAAGCTAAAACAAATATGAAACATGTTTAATTTTGCGGAGATTTCTACTACACCAATTCTCTACCATCCACACATATGAACAAAACTACAGCTCCATTAAAACATACCTCAGTTAAATCCTTTCTCATTACTCACAGCAAAAGAGTCCAGAAAATTAACACACCATCCACTTAAATCCAACAATCATACTAAACTCTTAACAGCATAGATTCGTCTTCATAACATATAAATAACAGGAGAAAAGCTTAAATAACATGCATAGTTCAAGATTTACTACAGAATGTCAAAGGAGTAGAAGAAACAAAAGAAATAAATTCAAATACAACTTGTATTTAATCAGTTTTCCACTCGAAATATATGCTCACAATCAACTTGTTGTCCATGGTTTGGGAAAAATACCTGGAACGCAATAGAAAATAAGGATTTAACAGCAGCAAATAGAAACAGCTTTAAACCAGTAGCAGCAAATAGAATCAACTTCTTCAAACCAAGTGAAGAACTAAGATGAACCCAATCTATGGAGCTTCAGGCACCCTAATTGACTAGGAAGTTTTCAGAGCAGATTTAAACCAATTTTGATCAAAAAATTGCAGGGAATTTCAGTGTTCTTTCAGAGTTTCAAAGCTTAGCCGTTTTCACTTTTTCAGTATTTTTTAATCTCCAAAATCTGACTTGAGAATGAAGCTACAATGACTTTATAGGCAAGTCTTAGGGCAACAGAAATGAGCTTAGTTTTGCTCTCTATTCCTTTTGGAATTTTCGTTTTTGCTATTTAATTCCAAAGTTCAAATTCAGCTTTTCAAAATCAGACCCAATCCCACCTTCTAGGAAGCTTCCCCATTCAGTTATTAAAGATTCACTAGCCTAAATTTCCTAATCAAACCCTTAGGACCCCTGTTTTTACTTCAGTGAACCAAACGGGTCAAATTGACCCAAGGTTCAAGCTCTAAAATTGGGCTGGCCAAAAACGGATTGAATCCCTTTTTTGGGCTTCTGATTTCAGAACCCAAGTTCAATCAACAATCATGACTAATGACTCACAGAGTCATAAAGACTCATAAGGTCTTGGGCCCAAAGAAAAATAAAAACAAACAACATTTGAACAAAAATCTAACACAGAACAAAATTGTGCTAATTAAAATAGACTTAATACTAACATGCATACAAATTGACTTTGAAGAACTAGAAAAACAAGAAAGAATAAGAAAGAAGAGAAGGGAGTAGAAGATAACGAGATAGGAGATAGAAATGAAGAAAATATAAACAAAAGAAAAGGAAAAATACCTAAGATGGCTCGAACAGTAAACAATTGAAACGAATCTTCAAACCTTCAAATTTCGGCCGAGTTTGACATTAATCGTGTGTTCTTGTCAAGAACACACGAATAAAATCCAACTAGACCCCAATCTTTCACTGAAATCTTGATTTGGAGAATTTTGGGATTTTAGGGTTCAACACTTCAAATCAAGATTCGACGGGTTCTGGAAAGATTCAAGGGAAAAGAGTGCCGGATTTGGTATGAGGGACTCATGGGGGTTTCATGGTGTTGATTTGGGACGGGTTAGAGGCGGCGCCGCCACCGGAGGACGCTAGGGCAGCGCTAGGGTTATGAGCTATCTCTAAAAAGGGAAGTGAAGTGAGGGAGACGAGTTAGAGGGGGGTAGGGGGGCTTTAGGACAGTTATATATGAAATTATGGTTAATTCATGGACATCTTATCAAACGAGATCAACGGCTTGGATTGGGGAATCCAAAACGTCGTCGTTTGGTTGTTGATGGGGGTTTGGACCGGGTTGGGGAACGGATCTGGGCCGGTTCTGAATGGGTAATGGTATTA
Organism: Nicotiana tabacum; assembly: GCF_000715075.1. Classification (NCBI taxonomy): domain Eukaryota; kingdom Viridiplantae; phylum Streptophyta; class Magnoliopsida; order Solanales; family Solanaceae; genus Nicotiana; species Nicotiana tabacum. The sequence goes on from NC_134087.1 coordinate 131,710,554, forward strand.
AATCAATTGGGCTTGGGGGAATTTGAAATTAAATTGGCCCAAAATCAGACTTCTTCTTTTATTTCCTTTTTCTTTCAATTTCTAATTCTTTTTTCTTTTTTTGTCAAAAAAAATAAAAATAAAACCTAAATTAATTTCTAACCCAAATTATACTACCAAATTAGGTTAATTACTAAAAATAATATTTACAAAAAACTAATTAATTACCAAATTAAAAGAAAACTACAAAATTCGAAGCTAAAAATTAAAAATGCAAAAATGAGTTATTTTTTGTGATTTTTTCCATTTTTGTAAAATAAACTAATTTACTAATTAATCTTAAAAATGTAAAATTAAATCCTAAATGTAAATGCAATGTATTTTTGTATTTTTATGAATTAAAAAGATTAAACATGCACACAAAAATGTCAATAATCAGAAAATTCTACAATAACTCCTAAAATAACAAATCATTAAAAGGAAAAACCTAATTTTTGGGAATTGTGTAGGAGTAATTCATGTGAGGCAAAAATCACGTGCTCAACCTGCAACCTTAGGTGCATTTACACGATATACCACATAACTCAAACACTTGTAGCGATAATTTCTAATCACAGCAGCTGCACACAACAACCGAATACCGGTAGAAAACCTCTTATCAACTAAAGTCTTATCCCAACACTTTCATATAATGCCAATGATAAATAAAACATGCAGTAAGCCATAACCATTTCTCGGATCAACCATTTATGAAGCCACTTTTCCTTTGGCAAAGACCATAGCAAATTTCTGAGCCGAACCTCGATATTATCCTTCCAACATCCTGAAATCGAATCCGTTTGTAATCATTAAAGATCCCGACGATCTCATCTAATCCAATACAACTACTCTGGTGACATTGACACATCAATACAGACTAAAGCCATGACTTGTGCAATCCGTGCACCAATAACATCCCAAAACCGGTAGTACAAGTCATAAGTTCTACTGAATTTATTAGAAGAATCCCTAAATACAACTATTCAAAATAAAAATTAAACAGTACAAGTACAGTATCAAAAGGTGACTCCGAGGCATGCAAACGCGACAGCACGTTTACCTTGAGTCTCCACAGCAATGCTCGACTAGCTAGCTAGTAATCAACAACAACTGAGGTAGATGGATCTGCACAAAAATGTGCAGAAGCGTAGTATGAGTACACCACAGCGGTACCCAGTAAGTATCAAGACTAACCTCAGTAGAGTAGTGACGAGGGACAGTCAAGATACCTACCAGACTAAACAACCTGAACAAATATGAAGGTGAACTAACAGAGAAGCAATATTAATATAAAGCTAAGCACGATAAGGAATACAAAACAATACTTGCAATGATACACATGTAAAATCAATATCTAACAGGAAGTAGTCAGGTAATAATAATGTAGATTAAGCTGATCACAGTCTAAGTCTGCTGAAACCAAATAAAGGAAAACAAAAAAAAACTAAATCAGAACAACCGCTTTCACACCAGATCTATTCAAGCATTCCCATGAGGTAGGGAACCTCATAATCACAGCTCACGGGTCCCAATTCATGAACCCTAATCACTCGGCATCTTGGGCCCATATTATAACTCATAACCATATGTACGACTCACGTGCCAATAGAACATTGCTCACTCATAGGGCAAGTATACATGAGTATGTATAATGGTCAATGACGTCATAATTCATCTTCTAAAACTGATATGGGTGATTTATCAATGTTTATGCTTGTGCAAGTATTCTACCACATTTCAAGTCAACAAGTAAGAGTAAAGACAATGAATGACACATAAGAATTGATCACCGCAAAGTGTACAGTGTAATAAAGATAGCCATGAAATGGAAACCACGGATAGTACAACAGGATTAACTACACAGAACTAAGCAAATAGTGCAACATAGAGAAAGATAATCAATAGTATGCTAGGGAAACTACACTCAAAGACAAGTACCGAGAATAGAGAAATGTTAACAAGAGCCCTATCGAGGTACCGCCTCATAGTCTCAAATCATAAAATGAATCATAATTTTCCTTATATCACCACGGGAGCCTTTACATTTAGTTTTGAAATCATTTTTCCTGAAATAACACCCGCGTTTAGCCCACCTTATCACACCGCATGGCTTCTAGTTGTTCCCTAAATAGCCACGAGTATCAATCTCACCTTATGTCACCGCATATGTTTCAACAGCAAGACCTTATACCACCACATGCGTATCAATAATATTAATAGCACGATGGAAACTTTGTGCAACACAATAACAACAACACGACAAAAACCTCATGAAAACACAATAACAACAACATGAAAGAAACCTCATGCAAACAACATAACAATTATCTCAATAATAACACGTATGACAAAACATAAAAACTCAAATAAATGACTTTCATAATATGTGCCCACATTCCACAACATTTTCTCAAAACAGTTTCAATATCACAACCACGCATAGCCTTCTGCTCAATGACATTGAGTACAATAGCAACAACGATAATAATATGAGAATACAATGAGTAAATCAACTCCAGAAGTTCAGAACACAAAGAAACAGAAGAACGAGCTCGCAAAGAAAGATACAATATGGAATAATGGTCTCAACAAGAATAGCTCAACAAGGAAAAGATAATGTGTGGCAATGATTCCACAAAAGTACAAATCAACGATAAGAGGGACAATATGAATCAAAAATTCCAAATAAGGACAAGTCAACAATGATAAGGGAGAACAAAACTTCATTTAGGGTTGAGCAATTACGAAAGAGATATAACAAATTCAATTAATGATAGGCAATTACGTAAAAGATAATAATAACTTCAATCAAAGATAAACTATTATGAAAGGATATAATGGCAATAAAAGAGGCAATAACTTCAGTTAAGGCACTTAAAAGCATGCTCAATAACACGCTCTAGAGCCTAGGAGCTCTGGCGATCGGCGAAAGTGAGAAGATAGATGCAGGAAGCTCCACGCTGCCCTTCAATGGCTGCTTAGGCCACTAGCCAACCTTCTCCTGAGGTTGGTCATTTGTATTCCTCCCCCCTTGCCATTACCAACCTCTACAAACCCTAATCTAAACCCTAATCCACCCAAAACCTATGCGAATTTACTAAACCCTACTATCATAAATGCGCCCATGCAAAACCTAGCAAAATGGCTAGTTAAACCGGTGGAATTTCTTCATGGGGAACCAGTTATTAAGTGGAAGAAGCAAGAAGTTCAACAATCCATCGTCCAACAAGGTTTGCAATTAGTTGTTCTTGGTAAATTTTCGTATGGTAAACCTGTCATCAATGAATTGCGTGAGGTTATTCCTATTCAATGTGAGTTGAAAGGAATGTTCTACTGGTTTGATTGAAGATAGTCATGTGCTAATAAGATTATCATTGCTTGAAGATTATGTTCATTTATTATCTAAACCTGCATTCTACCTCAAAGCTCAAGGTGATATGTGGCAGATGAGGTGTACTAAGTGGAATCCATGGTGGAAACCTAATGAAGAAACGCCTATAGCTGTAGCATGGATTAGCTTTCCTGAACTGCCACCAAATTTTTTCGGTAAGGAATGTGTTTTCTCCTTAGCTAGGGTAGTTGGGAATCCTGTTCATATTGATTTTGCTACTCAGAATGGTACTAGGCCTAGCTATTCCAAAGTAAAGGTGGAGGTTAATTTACTAGCTAAGTTCCCCCCATCGTATTAAGATTGTGGAAGAAGCTGATGAATCTGGGCCAGAAGAGTTCAAGTGGATAAAGATTAAGTATGATTATATGCCAAAATATTGCAAGCCTAGCAAGAAACAAGGGCATAGTGAGGCAGAATGTTGGGTAATCCATCCTGAATTACACAAGAGATTTGAAGAAGGTGTTGAGGAACAAAGCAAGGAGAAGGAAGTAGGGGTGAGTTCTGATGCAATTGGGACTGCTGCTAATTAAACAAAGGTCCTAACTAGTGGAAAGGTAGTTGGTAAGCCAGCTACTAAGCCAAGCAAGAATGGATGCAATCAAGAAAGAACAAGTATGAACGAGACAGACGGGGTCACATCATTGACAATACAAAGGAAAAGGAAACTAACAAGGGTAAGGGAAAGTCTATGAAGGAGGCAGTGGTGTCCAAAAACAAATTTAATGTGTTGGAAGTTGAGGACAATGCTCAGCCAATTTTGAGGATCATGGATGGCAAGTTTGATGGTAATGATAAGAATGATGTGAAGGAACAAGCATCCAAGGGTGCTAACAAGGCTCAACAACTGGAAAAGAATAAGCAAGCCAGGGATCACACTCTTAGTCCTAATACTGGGATTAAGAGGGGTGAATCAAGGAAGGTTGTGGAGAAGGTAAAGGATGCTCATAATATGGAGAAAGCTTCCTTAAACAAGGAAGAATTTGATGCAAAACGTGTAAAAAAGGAAGTTGTGGAAGCTGCCAATAAGGAAAGGGAGGCAATATTAAGGGAAGACAACGTGAATTCTATTCATGTAAAGAGTGCAAAAGAGGCTAGAAAAGAAACCATAATTGAGTGGGTGCATAAACAATTTGGAACAAGTAAGGATGAGCTCAGAAAACTTAATGTCACAACTAATCATTCATGCCAAGACATACCATCCCAAAGCTATGATGATACTGGGAATTTGGATGATGGTAATGAGGTAAGCTCAAAAAAGGCCCTATGGAGTGATGAAGTGGATAATATGGATGGTCAATTAGGCACAACAAATGTAGAAGAAGACAAAGTGCAAAGCAACAACCAACCTGGCGAAAGGTAGGCGACGCCAGGCCCAAAGCCAGCCCCCCCAGGCATTAGGCTGGCCACGCCAGGCTCCCCAGGCATTAGGCTGGCCATGCCAGGCCTGGCGCCAGGGTCACCTGGTGAGTTAGCTACAGTAAACCCTAGCTCAAGTGCAACTAGAGAGATCTTGGCCTATGTAGAGGGTGTTCCAATATATGCAGTAAAGAAAAAACTCGATGGAGATGATAATGTGAAGGTTAGGGATGATACAGTAGGATCAGACCAAAACACAGGCAATGGAGAGGGTGGTAATATCATTAGAACAGACGTTTCTGAGCAGACTGCCACAGTAATTCCTGAGTTAGGTAGTGTCTATGAGCAGCAATTCAAAATGATATAGGCTGCTGCTTCTTCTATGGAGAATAGCAAGGAAAAAGATGATGAGCAGGCAATTGTTCTAAGAGAATCTGGGAAAATAGAGGAATTAGTGCCTATGGAATATGGCACCGATCAAATTATGTAGTTGCATCTTAATGTTCCACTGAAGACTCTACTACAACATTTACATGATTTAGTTACACATAATGTGGAACCGATTGAGGAAGACTTAATGAGACAAAATCATATGGAGGATGAGGGATTTGATAAATCAATAGCAAAAACCTCCAAACAGGTGGCTAGGGATGGGGATCTATCACCTACAACTAGTGCTAAAGGAGGAAAGAAAACAAAGAAGAATCAGAATAAAGAACCACAACAACCTTCAAGAATTATACCCAAGATTGCAACTTCTCTATCCAAATGATGATAAAAATATTAATATGGAACATAAGGTTTGTGAATACACAACAAACCTTTGCTAGGGTGATCAACATGAATAGGGAGCATAATTTTTGTGTAGTTGCATTGATGGAGCCTTTTGAAAACAGAGATTCATTGATAAATATAGAAAAAGGTTGGAAATAGAGACTCCTTATGCAAATATTAATGGGCAAATATGGTTGTTCTTTGATGCAGTGGTGGAATGGGAATTAGTGGAGGATACTAAGCAACAGGTGACTGTGAGAGTGTTTCACCACGATCTGGGGTAGCATACGATGATGACATTTGTTTATGCAAAATGTTCAGCTTTGGAGAGGTTGGAATTATGGGATCACTTGTATTATCTAGCAAGTGATATGAAATTGCCATGGTTGGTAGGAGGGGGTTTCAATGTGATATTGCATGAAGATGAGAAAATAGGAGGACTACCAGTACACCCTCCTGAATATGAGGATTTTGCATTCTGTGTAAACTCTTATGGTTTGTTTGAGCAAGGATACAAAGGAAGTCCATTTATATGGTGGAATGGGAGATCCAATGCTGCTTGTATATTCAAAAGATTGGATAGGATCTTTGTGAATTTGCAATTTCATAACTGGTTGCCAACTATTGAAGTTGAACATCTAATCAGAACGGGTTCAGATCATGCACAATTGTTAATGACATGTGAGGAGAAGACCACCAATTTCGTCAAGCCTTTCAGGTTCTTTAACTTTTGGATTAAACATGATACATTTATGGATGTGGTGAGGCAGAATTGGGAAGATGATTTCATAGGGGATCCGTTTTTGATGTTCAAGCAAAAGCTCAAGAGAGTGAAGGAAGCACTATTAAAATAGAGTTGGGAAGCATTTAGTGATATGTTCAAGCAGTTGGCTATTTTGGAGGACATTTTTAGGGTGAAAGAGATGTTATTTGAAAAAGAACCTACAATTGAGAAAAGGATTGTGCTTCAAAAGGCTCAATCTGAATTGAAAAAATACTTGAGTATTGAGGAGCAGTATTGGAAGCAAAAAGCTGGGATGACTTGGTTTGCTGAAGGAGATAGGAATACAAGTTTGTTTCACAATCATGTCAATGGAAAAAGAAAGAAATTATAACTGAAGAGGACTAAAAATGGAAGTGGGGTATGGATTGAAGACCAAGAGCAATTGGCTACAGCTGCAATGGACTTCTATCAAAAACAATTCACAAATGAAGGTGATACATCTGACTTTTCCTTGCTTTATAATGTACCTTCGATGGTCACTATGGAATAGAATTTGGAACTTAGTAGATTGCCAACAATTGAAGAGGTAAGGACATCAGTTTTTGAGCTTAGTGGGGAGAGTGCTAGTGGTCCAGATATATTCACTAGCCTGTATTATCAAACATGTTGGGATGTCATTGGTGCTGATATACACAACATGGTGCTACACTTTTATGGAGGAGTTGCACTACCTAAATTCATTACTCACACCAATCTAGTGTTGCTGCCTAAGAAACCTAGAGTTGAGACCTTTTCTGACTTAAGACCTATTAGCTTGAGCAACTTCATTAACAAGGTCTTGTCTAGGGTGTTACATGATAGATTGAATTTTTTTTGCCTTCTCTAATATCTCCTAATCAATCCGGATTTATGAAGGGTAGGAGTATATTTGAGAATATCTTATTGACTCAAGAAATTATCACTGACATAAGGTTAAGGGGAAATCCAACTAATGTGGTGATCAAGCTTGATATGGCTAAGGCCTATGATAGGGTTTCATGGAAGTACTTATTGCATGTATTAAGGAAGATGGGATTTTCTGAGCACTTCATCAACATGGTGTGGAATTTGGTGTCAAATAACTGGTACTCAGTATTGGTGAATGGGCAGTCCTCAGGGTTCTTTAAGTCTATAAGGGGTGTGAAGCAAGGGGATCCTCTATCACCAGCATTGTTCATTCTGTCAGCTGAGGTACTTTCCAGGTCTTTGAATAAGCTATTTGAAGACAAGTCATTTGTAGGATTTGGAATGCCTAAGTGGTCTGATCCTTTAAACCACTTGGCATATGCTGCTGATACTATAATCTCTGCTTCTGCTCATCCTCCATCCTTGAGCAAGATTATGCCAGTGTTGGGGAACTATGAGAAGATATCAGGCCAGATGATCAACAAAGATAAGAACTCATACTACATGTATTCAAAGATTACTAATGGATTGTGTCAGGCGGTTGGAGCTATTACATGATTTATAAGAGGTAAATTCCCTTTCATATATCTAGGGTGTCCTATATTCTACACTAGAAAGAAGAAGGAATATTATGAGGATCTTATCAATAAAGTAAAGGCTAAATTGCATTCATGGAAAGGAAAACTGCTGTCATTTGGAGGAAAGGTAACACTCATTACTAGTGTGTTGCAAAGTATGCCAGTCCACATGTTATCAGTCCTTCATCCACCAAAAAATATCCCGGAGCATCTTCGTAAGATTTTTGTTAGGTTCTTTTGGAGCACAAAGGAAGAAGGGAGAAGCAGACATTGGGCCTCATGGCAAAATCTTTGCCTTCCTAAAGAGGAATGGGGCCTAGGTTTTAGATCCTTATATGATATGTCGAGGGCATTGTTTGCTAAGCTATGGTGGAGGTTTAGGACCACAAAATCATTGTGGCCTAATTTCATGTGGAATAAGTATTGCAAGAAGGAGATACCAATGGTGGTGCAGTTTAGAAAGGGGTCTCATGTTTGGAGACAAATGCTGAATGCCAGGGAAGAAGTAGAACATGAGTTCCTATGGGAATTGAAGAGTGGAACAACTAATATTTGGCATGAAAATTGGGCTGGATTGGGTGCACTTTATCACGTATTACCTAAATATTTTCCAATCAATGAAGAACTTGAGAGGATATGGCAGAATTACGGCAAAGTGGAACATGGGATGATCAGCTGCTAGATCAAACCTTCAATGAGGAAATTGCAGAACATATAAAACTAAATGTGCCTTATGAAGGCAGTGAAGGATACTGGGGTAGGCCATACTAGATGCCAACTCCTTCAGGCAAGTTCAGTGTTAGCAGTGCTTGGCAAATATTAAGGCATAGGGATGATCCTAATCAGGAATTCAAGTTAATGTGGATTAAAGGCTTACCATTCAAGATATCTTTATTCTTGTAGAGATTGTGAAGGAAGAAAATATCCACTGATGACATGTGGAAGAGGCAAGGGCAAATGGTAATGTTTAGGTATTGGTGTTGTCAGGAGGCCCAAAAGGAATCTATTGAGCATATATTTGTCACAAGTCCTACTGTCTCTAAAGTATGGAACTTGTTCATGGGGGCTGCTAGAATTACTATGCCATTGATTCAATTGAAGCAGGTTATAAAGCATTAGTGGTATGGTCAATGTTGTCCAAAGAAAAAGCCATTGTTTCAAGCAGTACCAACTATCATCACTTGGGAATTTTGGAAGAGAAGAAATGCAGGTAAACATGGGGGTTCAGTGTCCACAAATAGGGTGATTCATGAGATCAATATGACATTGCATCAACTGGCAAATGTGAGGTATGCTTGGATGCCTAATATTCCATTTTTTGGTCAGACAAAATTCAATATTTTGAAGGATATAAACCTATATTGATCACGATAAGAGTAACATGGTAGCTTCCTTTTCATGGTTGGTACAAATACAACATTGATGGAGCCTCAAAAGAAAATCCTTGTCCTAGCTCATTAGGCTTTTGTGCAAGGAATGATGAAGGTGATGTGGTGTATGCAAGGGTAGTAGACTTGGGGGTGACAACTAATGTGGTGGCTGAAGCTACGTCTATTCTTCAAGGATTGGAATATTGTGTGGAGCATGATCTTCACCTTCTTATATTGGAGACTGATTCATTAGTGATGAAGAAAGTGATAGAATGGGAATGGGAACCTCCTTGGGTAATTGCAAATGAAGTGAAGAAAATTATAGAGATGATGGGAAACTTCAATGTGATCTTTCAACATGTGTTCAGAAAAGGCAACTTAGTGGCGGATTTTATAGCTAACATTGTGTTTTCTTTTGCATGTACAACTGAGTTTCACAAATTCTCTAAATTGTCTAGTGCAGGGAGGAGGTTGATTAATTTAGACAAGTCTCAAACTCCTAAACTTAGGGTTAGAATAGCAAAGAGAAAAGTCCCAGACTGATGGCTTCACAGGATTGAAATCTGCACATACCTGCGTGGTTTTATTATATCTCATTCTGTATGCTATTAAGGTACTTTCTAGTGGTATTAGCATGGTCACATGCTCATGATGGGAGTGCTTTGATAGTATATAGGACCAATGTGATAACCAGGTATTGGATGGTGCAATTTATTCTACTTTTGATATGTTCAAATGTTAAAGAAATGATTAAATCTGTTTTGTGGAATTTCTGGAGATTGTTGAATCATTTCACAGTGGTATTAGCATGTCTTCATGATCAATCTGAGGATGGTTTAGCAATGTTTAGAATGATTTCTACATTAAAGGTTTGGGAAGAGAAGGATATAAGCATACAAGATCATAAAATCCAGCTCCATAGGCCTGGCGGCACCAGGCTAAAGCCTAATGTTACCCTGGCATTACCCTGGAGTCACCAGCTTAAAGCCAGCCCTGGCCTGGCTTTTGCCTTGTAAAGCCATCCTAAAGTCATCCCCAGCCTGGCTTTTGCCTTGAAAAGCCTGCCTAAAGCCAGCCCCAGCCTGGATAGAGTCAGTACACTGTCTATGGAGATCTTATTGTAGCAACACTAATGATTGGAAGACTATGCTGGCTTCAATTTTGTGGTGGAGATGTTTGGAATTCATTCTAGCCTATGGATTGCATACTCTGGCTCCTGGTGAGAGTTTGATAGGTGAAGCTTGGTATTTTCCACTGGCAATTGGATTCACATCCACTGACAGGAGAAGGAAGCATTCAACGGACAATGTTGTTATAGCTAGTTCATTAGACTTTAGCTTTTCTATCTTTTTAGTAGCTTGTAGCTTCATGCAACTTCTATTTTAGATTGGAAATCTTGTAAGTTTTGGACCCATTTTGGGATTTTATTTATATATTAGCCACTAGGCAGCCTGCCTAGTGGTATATTTGCTAAAAACAAAAAGGCACATAAAAGCTTAATTGGCAATACAGGTAAAACATGAAACAATTAATTCCAAATAAGACACGTAAGGGTGAATTTAATAAATGGGGGATTTAACATGATTAACAACTTTATATCTAATGAACATAACAACCTAGGAGCCCTAAACGGTCAAATTTCCACTAACAAGCCAGAGTATGTACTCGTCACCTCACGTACACGACCTTCACATGACACAATTAGCACAAATGACTCAAATCCTAAGGGGCAGTTTCCCTACACAATATTAGGCAAGATACTTACCTCAAGGAAGCTAGACCGTTACTCTAAAATGACATTCTCGAGTGAAACAATGCCTAGATGGCTCAAATCCAGCCAAAATAACTTCAAATCATAAACAAAACTCATAGAAAACAATTCCGAATAATAAAGCTTCAATCTTTAACAAGAACTAAAAGTCAACCTAAAAGTTAACCCCCTAGGCCCGCCCCTCGGAACCCGATAAAATTCACAAAACCCGAACACCTATTCAGATACAAGTTCAACCATACCAAAATTACCAATTTTCGAGATTAATTCATCATCCAAATCATCACTTTACTCTTTTGAAAGATTTTACAAATTTTCCCAAATTTCCAACTAAATTCTCTAATTTAATGATGAAAACAAAGATAAAATCATGAAATAAAATCAAAACCGGGTAAAGACCACTTAACCCAAACAACCACGTGAAGAACCCCTCAAAAATCGCTTAAATCCGAGGTCTCTAGCTCAAAAGATGAAAAATGGATAAAACCCACGATTTTGGAAATATACTCTGCTGCCCAGCGATTTTACACATCGTGGTCGCGGAAATGCAATTGCGATTGCGAAGAAGGAAATGGCAACTGCCCAAAAATTGTACTACGCTATCACGAACAAATGCATGCAATCTCGACAAAGGTAAAAGCTGATGCAACAAGAATGTACTACGCGATCGTGGACCAAAATGTGCGATCACAAAAGAGAAAATACACCAGCTGCTAAAGTTGAGTTACACGAATGCAGATCTCTAAATGCGAACGCGATGAAGGAGAATGTACACATTCGCGATTGCGAACCATATACTGCGAATGCGAAGAAGGAAAATGGGTCACTCACCAAATAGACTACGGGATCGCGCCTGTGCCTTCGCGATCGCGTAGAAGGACATCAGATACTAGAACTTTAGCATTCCAAAACATAAGAAAATGGCATGTGGCCCATCCGAAACGCACCGGGGACCCGGGGACCTTAACCAAATATACCAATACATCCTAAACTACGATATGAACTTAGTCGAGGCTTTAAATCACATCAAACAATGTCGAAATTACAAATTGCACCTCGAATCGAACTTATAAACTTTCAAATCTTCCAACTTCCAAAACTCGTGCCGAAACATATCAAATCAACCCGGAATGACGCCAAATTTTATATGCAAGTCCCAAATGACATAACAGAGCTAATCAACAATAACAACAACAACTACCCAGTAAAATCCCATATAGTGGGGTCTGGGGAGGGTAATGTGTACGCAGACCTTAACCCTGCCCCGATAGGGGCAGAGAGGCTGTTTCCGACAGATCCTCGACTCAGAAAGACAAAAATAAAATAAGAAACAAGAAAAAATAATTCATTAGTAACTTCAGTAGGAACCGTAATAGTAACAGAAGCATAAAAACCAAAAGATGAATGACATGCAATAACAGTAACCAGAATCGAAGACCCGGGGCTAAGATAAACAACAAGGATAGTGTGGGTCCAACATAAACTGCAAGCCATCTAAGACCAACCCTAATCCAACCCCGCCTCACCCCCGGAATGAAGTAAGGAAAGCTTTACTACCCCTATCCTACAACCCTAATGCTTGACCTCCAGGCCTTCCTATCAAGGGTCATGTCCTCGGAAATGTGCAGTCGTGTCATGTCCTGCCTGATCACCTCTCCCTAATACTTCCTAGGTCTCCATATACCTCTTCTCGTACCCACCACATCCAATTGCTTACACCTCCTCACCGGTGCATTAAGGCTTTTCCTCTGCACGTGCCCGAACCATCTGAGCCTCGCTTCCCGCATCTTGTCATCCACAGGGGCGACGCCCACCTTCTTCCGAATATCTTCATTCGTAATCTTGTCTATCCTAGTATGCCCCTACATCCATCTCAGCATAACAGAGCTAATCCGACTTTCAAAATTGAAATCTGACCCCGATATCACTAAAGTGAACTCTCAGTCAAAACCTCTCGACCTTCAAAATCAATTCAACTTTCCAATTTTTGCCGAAATACTTCAAATTATCCTATGGACCTCCAAATCAAAATCCGGACACATGCCTAAGTCCAAAATCACCATACAAAGCATTTGGAATCATCAAAACACCTTTTCTGAGTCGTCTACACAAAAGTCAAAACTCCGGTCAACTCTTACCACTTAAACTTCTAAAACAAGAATCCTTCTTCCAAATTGATCCTGAATCATCCGAAAATTGAACTCGACCACACACGCAAGTCATAACACATAATACAAAGCTGCTCGTGACCTTAAGCCATCGAATAGGATACTAATTCTCAAAATAACCGGTCGGATCATTACATCCTTCCCCCTCTTAAACCAATGTTCGTCCTCGAACGTTCCAGGAACCATTCCAAAGTAATCAAATCACTAAGTGAACTCTCATACATACATCCGCGGGTGATCCTATGTCACCCCAATCCACATAGGCCCGATGACACCATCTCAACTGAAGATTATTCCTTCCATCCATACTGATAGGCCTTAGAACCAAATTTCTCACTATTGGTTTACTTTCAAAAAACACGATTCCTATATCAACACATAGTACCAACCTCAATCAGCTGCAACAACTTATGCCTACAACTACAAGGTAAAACCACATGACATAACACATCACACATATGCCCATGACCACATCTCTGATCACAATAGCTACCCATAATCAAATGTAGCATCGGCAATTAACCCCATATATGTTGGAACCCTGTTTGAAACCTTCATAACACCAACAAAGAGACAAGAAACATTAAGATGCCATGACTATTCACTCAAAATCAGCAAGTCACACCCAAAACCACTTGGAACACACCTCGTAAGCTAAAACCCAATAAGCACAGTATGAATATGACCGAATATAAAAGAAAAAAATATGAAGGAGCTACAAAACAAGTATGACAGGAACAACTCCCTATTAGCACCATATTACGAACCAGTTTCACAAGGGAGAATCAAAACCTATGAACAAATCACAAGGATCTCATCCTGATATAACTCCACCGCGACAGGCAACCCGGTTCAAATACATCAAATCACATGAAACCGCGAGGGTCTCATCCTCAACTCTGAATCACAAGTAGAATACACATCATACCAATTGAAACCCTCTACTAATTCAATTCCGCCAACAATATCCCAACACATACTGAACTCCCACACCACTAGAGCATTTGAATCACAAATCATAACCAACCACCCAGAAATCCCATTAAAACCTACCGTAATGGGTAACAGAAAGTTAATTCTAGTCTCAAAACACTCAGTAATGAATTAAAATAACACGATATACACAGGCCACAACTATAGAATCTCCCAACAAAGGTAAACACATAAGTAGTGTACAAAAGCACAAAACTCACCCATATGTGAAGCAAAATAGGAGGACTTACCCCTGTGAGTACGTGATTTTTTTCCTATGTCAAATACTCCTACAAATTAAAAAAATAAATTTTTCCCCAGTTGTTTGCAATTTTCTAGGATTTTTGTTAATTGTTTGCATTTGTGTGCATGTTTACTTCTATTAAAATCATGAAAAAATACCAAAAAATATTATACATTGCATTTTTAGGTTGATATTTGTATTTTTAGATTTAATTTTTTAGTTAATTACATTACTAGATTAAAAAACTCAAAAATATTGGCCACTTTACATTTTAGCTTTTGGTCTCAAACTAGTAATTTCCTTGCATTAATTTCATGTTTTAAATAACTAATTAATACAACTTTACAAATTAAAATTTTAGTCTAAGTTCCTTTTAAATTAAATTTTGTAGTTTAAAATCAAGGAAAGGAGTAAAATAAATAAAAAGGGGAGAACTTTTGAACAAAATTCGAATTTTGGGTCAATTTAATGTCTTAAGCCCAAGAATTTCAATACCCTTCCCCTTCTTACTTAAGCCCCAGCCCAATTTAATCCCCAAAATTCACCCAACCCAATTTGCTCACCCGCCCGTCTGCCCCAAAAGCAACCCGCCCCATTTTCCCCCTTAGTATATGAATCTTTTATAAGATTTCCCCCAGAACGAACCCTAATCCCCAAGACCCAAAAGCGTCGCTTACTATTCACCATCTTCTTCACCATTAGATCTGTATCCAAACTCACGCGAGTGAGCTCAAACTCACCTCACGCACACCCCATCTCACCACGTCACCGAATATTCTAACGGCCTCTGACAATTGGAAGATTCCTTTCAGATTTTTTGTACATTTTCTTTAGCCTCTCGATCGATTTTCTAGATAAATGGGGGTCGTGGATGGATGAAAATCAATCCTTGCCCTCCATTTGTCCCAAAAATCGTTCATAGAAAGGGTTGAAAAAGGATTTCGGATGGGGTCTTGGGGAGAAGCTTCGAGATTTTTTTTGAGGTTTATATATAAAGTGAGTTTTCTTTGTAAAAGAGGAGGAAAACAAATTCGGGTAAAAAACATTTTCTACGGTTCTTGAGTTCCTTTTTGTGATATTTCTTCAAGTTTTTTTTCGGCCTTCTTCAGATAAGACACCAAAAAGCAGAAATGGTCTGAGTTTGGTTTTCATTCGAGTTTACCTCATGTCAAGAGAAAATCAACAAAAACAATGACCAGAATAGATTTTTTCAGCATTCATAATTTCTCTTAATTTCTGGTTCTCAAAAGGAAGCTCGATTAAAGTTTAAGTTTGAATTAAGTTTGGTTTTCGAATTCCAGTGTTGATTTGGTTCGAGTTCCTGTGACGATTTCGTTGATGTTGTATTATCGTCGAATTTTCATCCTGGTGAATCTGTCGTGGAAATTTTCTTTACATATTAAAGGAGAAGCATTAACAGGTTCATTTCTGGATTCTTACTCATTTTATTTGATGTGATTAAAGTACGATGAAGCCATGGGAAATTCATCTCTAGACTAATACTTCTGTTCTGGTCATTTGATGTGTGTTTGTTGTTCGAAATGTTTAAAATGTGAATAGTTGGAAAATGAAGCTTTAAGATTACACCTTAGTTTCCAGTTTGGATCGACTCGTCTCTAGCTCATTAATTCCTTGATTTGTTCGCCTTCGCTAGTATCTGCTTGATGTTTGCATCAAGTTGCTTCCTTGTTTCATGTAGAAATGCACTCTAATCTTCATGCTGTAAAAATTATGCATCTGCTGTACTCATGAAGCAGTTACTTTGAGCATTTTGCCTATTTTCTTGAGGTTGTACTTGAAATACGTTACTTAAATCCTAAAACTAAGTTTTGGTAATTCTTCTTGCATTCTTAGGATAGTAATAGTGTCTTGGTTGAATCTTAGTGATCCATGTAGTATCATGTTATGTTTGATTTTAAAACCCGACGCAAAGCTGGATTGGTCCATGTTGTATTGAGTTAGATCCGTGCTAGTTTGTCTTGGTTTCTTCATGTTAAATAGTACGAGCAGTAGGATTCTCTATTGCCTACAAGAATTTGTGAATTTGGTATGCTGCTCGATGATTCATTCTTATTGGATCATGGTCTAAAGTGGTGTTGAAGATAAATTATTTTGCTTATTGTATATGTTCAGATTTGCTCTATTTTCCTACTCTTGTTCGAAAATTTGCCTGCCTTGTTTCTGCTATAAGAATTCTGCTCTTTCGAGCTGCTGAAGAAGTCGATTTAAGCAGTAATTTTCAGTCGATAACGTGCAGTATTTTGGACATTTGTCCAGACTGTTATCCCTGTTGAAAATCTGCCCTGTTTTGCATTGTTTAAGCAGCAGATTCGCATAGTCTTTTAGTGCAAATTCTGCACTCTTGGCTCTCATTGGTTTGGTTGCTGGATAGTTTAATATCTAACTGAGGTTTTAGCTTTGACTGTTAGTTGTGCAAGTTAAGTTTTTCTTCAGCCATTTGTTGAACCGCTTTGAGCTGTTTATCCTCACATTCTTGTATGTTCCTCACCCCAACAGATTTGTTGGTCAGTGAACAATTTGGCTTAAGTAAACCTTGCCGGTCAGTGATCTTTCTCATTATCATTCTCGATTTAATTTTTCATTAGAAGAACTCTTTGTGTGTGATGTTATCTTTATATACTATTAGCAGTAACCTATTGTTGAACTTTCCAGCGTGCTAGTTCACTTCTTTTAATTGAAGTAGGCGTACATCTGTCATTTTGATTCCATGGAATTGTGGTCTTATTTGGGAAACATTATGAAAAATGGGAATGTTAAGGAATAAGAAAGTAATATAAAGTTAGTCAGGTATTTGCCTTTTGAATTCATGTGTGTGGGAGTTATATTAGGCAGGACTAAATTAAAATCAATACTCTGAAACTACCTAGTGTGGATTAGTTTAGTTTGGGGTGTGCCGTATTAAGCCAAATGTACAATTTATGGCCCTCAAAGTTTAGTTTCGAATTTCCTTTAAATTGTAGTGAGGTGCGCCGTGCCAAATAAAACCTCAAAAATGCATGACCCTCGCTTAATTAATGCTTGAACCCTTAGAAATCGAGGTGTTCCATGAGTGAATTTTCCATGGCTCTCGCAAACTTGAAAGTGCGTAGTTGCTTTAGGCACAATACTTAAAATTACCTTCTTAAACTTGGGTGTGCATTTATGTGACCCAAATCTAAATCTCAACAATGTTAGATTAAATGTGTCGAGGACCGCGGGTGCATTTATGTGACGTGGTTCAAGATATATTTTAAATGACATTGCAATCTTCCTTAAAAATGATTAAAGGCGGCTAATAAGTTAAAATTGCATCATAGGCTAAAACATGTATTAAAATCCGATAATGGGCCAATAATAATAGTTGAACGACCGTGCTAGAACCACGAAACTCGGGAATGCCTAACACCTTCTCTCGGGTTAACAGAATTCCTTACCCGGATTTCCGTGTTCGCGGATTGTAATACAGAGTCAATCTTTTCCTCGATTTGGGATTTGAACCAGTGACTTGAGACACCATAAATTATCTCAAGTGGCGACTCTGAATTTTTAATAAAATGATCCCGTTTCGATTGTCACTTTAAGTTGGAAAAAACACCCTTATACCCTTTCGGGGGTAGTAAAAAGGAGGTGTGACAGCTCTCGCGACTCTGCTGGGGATCCGAACCCAGAATCTCTGGTTTAGGGTTAAAGAATTCGAGCTTAGATGAATTGTTCTATTTGGTTTTATCTGTTATCTGATTTTATTACATGTTTGGGCTTAATGTGATAAATGTTGCTTTTACCGCTTTGATATTATCTGAACTGTATATAAACTACTACGAAACCCTTCTCTTCTCATCTTCGGGGATGTGCACGCTGGCTATGACTCCCTATTCTATTAGTGTCATACCTTGAAATAAGAAAGAGGATCGAACAAGTTACTAAGCCGGATGGCCTTTTGGTTCCCGGTACGTAGCCTCCTCCCCAACTCGAGTTGTCCTCTTGGGTACACAAGTCTAGAACAAATACCCAGGTTTTGAACCTAGAATAACTCAGCCTTATGCCGGATCCCTAGTAGGAACGTTTGTTTGCATCATGTGCATTTGACTTTGGGGACTCAACACAGGGGTTGAGTCTGTCTAGGATAGGTATACCCGAAATGAAAAGACTATCCTGATACATCTTACTTGCTACTTGTGCATTCATTTGCTTCGGATTTGCATGTTGACCGGCTTATAGGGGAAAAGTTCAGAGAAGGAAAGTCAATGTAAGGGCTGAGAGAGATAACTGTCTGTTTTTTAAAAACCACTGTCCAAAATATACTGAAACTCTGCCGAAATTTCGGAAAAAAAAGGTTTTTTGAAAATAGTTAGTTTTTGTTTTGTCAAAATTGCCCGAACTATGTCAGTTTAATTCTCACCGGATATGGGATACGTAGGCAACCCCCATCGGGTCCAACTTCCCTTTTGCAAAAATAGCCCAAAGAGAACAAAAAATTTATTTTATTTTAAATAAGCAGGGTGATGCCATTTTTGTCTAAAATAGCTGAATGTCCGCAAAAGGACGCCGGAAGGCTGTTTTAGCAAGAACAGTCACCTTTGATCTCTTTTTCGAATTTTTGGCCGGTTAGCAAGCAAAACCTTAAAATCTTCTCCTCAGAAGTGCTGAAAGGCCGTATTTGCAAAGCCAAGTTTTATTTTTGAAATGAAAATTTGAAAAAACATTAACTTTTTTTGATTCAAATGAGTCATGATTTTGCTTAATCACCCTAATAAATGTGCAGAATGAGCACGAGTCAAAATTTATCAATAACAGTCATGAACAAGATTCCTTTGGAGCTGTGTATGTGGTGGGAAGATCTGGGTAAATCAGGGCAAGATAAGGTCAATTTATACTTGGAAGGTCTCACCAGGTTGTTGAAGATCAGGCCTAGAGGAGACATCATAAAGGCGTTGGTTACATTCTGGGACCCGACCCACAACGTGTTTCATTTCTCAGATTTTGAACTCACCCCAACTTTGGAAGAAATAACCAGATATATTGGGAGCACTGAGGTTCCTATGAGACACAAATATCGATTGCTCCAACAGTCGTCGTTGTGCACAGGTTCCTAGATTCCTTAAAAAAAAGCAGGGGGTCCACAACCCAGATTTGGCAGCTGGTTTTTCCACTCCGCAGTTTATATACCAGCGATATGGACACATAGGAGAGTTTAATAATCCAGAAATCAAAATTTGTAGCAAAGGGAATCGCCTCAAATGGGAAGAACACAGGTGCTTTGCTTTTATAGTGGTATTCTTGGGTCTTCTGGTGTTTCCTAGGAAAGATGGAAATATCGATATACGGATAGCTGGGGTCGTCAGCACTTTGCTTACTCAGGACAAAAGCATCCTCGCACCCATGATAGTGTCCGAAATTTTCCGCGCTCTCACAGCCTGCAAAGCCGGAGGAGACTTTTTCGAAGGGTGCAACTTCTTGCTACAGATGTGGATAATTGAACATCTATGTCATCGTCCTCAATACATGAGCTATGGGTTGATAGAGAAAAACTGCATAGAGGAATTTTATACAAGGGTCGACGGGTTTAGCCTGCCAGAAGGGGTCACAGAATGGATATCACATATCCGTTCCATCACTGTGGACCAAATAGAATGGACGTTCGGGTGGCTTCCATAGATGAAATC
The DNA here is from genome assembly GCF_000715075.1 of Nicotiana tabacum. NCBI lineage: Eukaryota > Viridiplantae > Streptophyta > Magnoliopsida > Solanales > Solanaceae > Nicotiana > Nicotiana tabacum. Next base: position 131,730,528 of record NC_134087.1, read on the forward strand.
GTATATATGCCAGCTACTGGACCTTACTTCCTCCTGATGGTTCTCAGAAGTATCCAGCCTTATGCCCCATACCGGGTTTTGAGACAGTTGGAGAGATGTTAAATAGTTCCAAAAGATGAAGACCTTAGTGCTCAGGTAGTCGAGATTGGTCCTGATGGTCAGTTTCATGAAGCAGCAGCCCGCCAGATTTAGAGCGAGTGTCAGTACCTAATGGCAAATACCTATGTGCGCGATCTATCCAAAGGTGAAGTTCCACCAGCGTACCTTGCTTGGTATAAAAGGGAAATTGAGTTTGGAAGGCTGTCCAAAAGACCCTTCAAGAATTTGTCGAGGCGTCACAAGTGCAATGGGATTGGTTGGCCAAAGAAAATGAATATAGAGATACCATAAGCAAGTTGGAGAAGCAAGTCAAGGACCTTTAATTCGAGAATGGTTTGCAAGCCGCCGCAGATGAGGGTGAGAAGAAAAAACTTGCCAAGGAAAATGAAGCCTTTCGAGCCCAGATTCAGGAAATAAAAATAGCAGCTGGAAATCCCGCCAGAAGTGCAAAAGATGAAAAGATTATGAAGAACCTTAGGCAGAATATGAGTGAGTATGGTTTTGAATTGAAGAAGGCGGAGGGTGAATTAGCAAGGGCTCGAACAAAATTGGCTAAGAATGCGGAAGAATGAGAGCGCTTGGTTAAACAGTTAAAAGAAAAATATGACAATGAGGTTGTGGGGATGAAGAAAAGGGTCACCATCTTTGAGAACAAAATGATCAAGCAAGCAAAAGACTTTAAGGCAGAAAGAGAACACTGTTATGCAGCGATGGCATATTTAGAAAGAGATCTGCAACAACTTCAAGAACATAATCATATAGCTGAACAAACTTTGGAAGCTAGGCCCAATAGATTGGGCGTTTGTTTCAAGAAAAAGGCATCACAAGAGAAAGGGTCAGAAGGATTGCCGACTTTATCATAATGAAATGCAGTAAGTGTGAGGACATGACTAGATCCATGTTCTTCGCCACTGTGATGACCTTTGTCCGCCAGATAATGGAAGATATCTACCATCTCCAAGGGGATTTGGCGCTTAGGCCCGTGGCGAGACCGAATGATATCCCGCGGGCCCCAGGTGCAGTTGAGGCATTGATGTATTCATGATTTTCATTGGAGTCTGTTAGTCTGTATTTTCATCTTGGAGTCTGTTAGTTTGTATTTTCATCTTTCCATTGGAGTCTGTTAGTTTCTTCTTCGAGTCTGTTAGTTTTTGAGTCGTGGTAATCAAAACGTTCATTTTATGAAAAAAATTGAAAATCCCAAAATATTTTTATTATTTATTTTCACACTTATCCCCCAGAACTATGCAAAGATCTGATTCATGCGGGGTCATGATACGTAGGCAATCTCTATAGGATTCGATCATAACCAAAAAGAAAAAGAGAGAGAGAAAAAAAGGGAAATAAAGAGGAAAAACAAGAGAGAAAAGAAAAAGAAAATAGAGAGAGAGAGAGAGAGAGAGAAAAAAAATAAGAAACCATGAGAAGGAAACAATGGCAAAACAAGAAAGAGAAATGAGAGAATAAAGAACAACGAGAAATCAAGCAAAGAAAGGCAAGAGTAAAAAAAGAAAAGTTGCCAAATGGAAATTAAGGAAAGCCGGAATGACGCAAGCAGCCGATCAAATGCATAATAGAAATGGTTAACTATTTAGGTGCATTACATTCTCCAAATGTGCGGTTGCGTATCTGTTAAACCCTGATCGCTAACATGTTTGTTGTTGTCATCAAGTACATGCAGATTATTAGTTTGTTTGGCATTCTGACAACTCACCCATACAACACTCAGTCCAAAAACAAGTCGATTATGTCTAACCAAGAACTTGATGCGAGTGTTATCGATCCTTCGAGCGAGGGGGAAGAGTCAGATGTTAATTTGAAAGGAAAGATGTATAAGTTGAAACAACAGATGGCCGAGATGTATCAAGCATGGGTAAAAGGGCACCCACCACCACTTTATACCGCCAACCCTGCCTTGGTCCCTCCATTAGCTCAGTCTCAGGAACCTCCTGCTACCGATTCATCCCCGAGTTTTCCCATTTACCACCACTACCAGAGCACCACCTCCCAATCACCACAAGTTCCACCACCCAAACCAGTTCCATACCCTTCTCCACCAGCCACTCCTGTCTTCATGGCACCCCCACCTACTACACTCCATAGATCCTCCAGTGAGCCCTTATTCCATGCCCACGATAACCAATATTACCCCCCGGGGCCCACCTTCAAGGCTCCAGAACCCTACTCCTTTACTCCTCATTTTGATCTCCTTGTGGAAACTAAGAAACCATCTAAGAATCCCGAACACAAGGAGATGTTCAGGAAAGTTAAAAGCTTGGAACAGTCATTCAGAAACATGCAGGGGTTGGGAGGTCAGGTAAACGTGGCTTACAAAGATCTATGTTTATTCCTAGATGTTCAATTGCCGGCAGGGTTTAAGATGCCCAAGTTTGATTTGTATGATGGGAATGGAGCCCCGGTGGCATATTTGAGAGGTTTTTGTAGCAAAATGAGGGGAGCTGGTGGGAGAGACGAGTTACTAATGGCGTATTTCAGTCAGAGTTTGAGTAGTTCGACGCTGGAGTGGTACACTTGGTAGGATCACGGAAAATGGTATACATGGGATGATCTAGCCCAAGCATTCGCTTATCACTTCCAGTACAATCTCGAGATTATTCTGGATCGTCTGTCTTTGACAAAGATTGAGAAAAAGCACCATGAAAGCTTCAGGGAGTATGGTTTTCGGTAGAGAGAACAAGCAGCAAGGGTTGACCCTCCAATGAAAGAAAGTGAAATGGTGGATTATTTTCTGCAGGCCTTAAAACCTACTTACTACGGTCATCTGGTATCAACTATAGGCAAGTCCTTCAATGAAGTGGTGAAAATGGGCGGTATGGTAGAAGAAGGACTTAAGTCAAACAAAATCATGAGCTATTCGGCTATTAAGGCAACCACCCAGGCCATTCAAAGCGGAATTGGGGGAGTAATTGGAAAGAAGAAAAAAGAGGATGTGGCAATGATTGATTCAGGAGCTTGGTTCGGACCCAGGGGCTCATCTCACCACTATAATCAACCTCGACCCCACCACCAAACCTACCCTCATACCCCGTATAATCCACCCCAACACTACTACCCACCACCAGACCCCCATTTTTCTGTCCACCATGCCCAAACATACACTCAACCTCCTGCCCACGCACAATGGCATGCACTAGCCCCATAAAACACCTACCCACCCCCACGAGCCTACCGAAACCCTCCTAGACTAGATTTCTGGCCCAATCAAGCATTTAAAAACGAGAGGTTGCAGAAGAAGAAAACCTTCACTCCATCGGGAGAGTCCTATACTAGCTTATTCCACAGGCTGAGACAATTGAATATGCTGAGGCCGATTGAGTCAAAATTGTCAAATCCTCCCCCGAGAAATCTTGATTATTCTGTAAGTTGCGAATATTGTTATGGTGCTCCAGGGCACGACACGGAGAAATGCTGGCAATTAAAAAATGCTATCCAAGAGCACATTAATACAAATCGGATTGAAGTCCAAGCTCCGGAGGCGCCCAACATCAACCAGAACCTGTTGTCAACCTATTATGAGACAAATATGATCGAGATAGTGCATAAGGGAGGGGAGCCCAAGAAACCTTCACAGACCGTCATGATGATTCGATCCAGCGAGGTCAAGCCGGTTGAAAAATCAACAAGTGAGAGATCAGTGATCGAATTGAGTGGGACAAACAACCATCCGCGGTAGTTAAAAAGGGGTTCTCAAGTGATGTTGTAGCGAAACAGGAAAGGGCAAAAGTGGTTGTGCCAGCAGTGGCGAACAAGCCTGTCGTAATTATGGAGGGTGTCTACACAGATCCGGTCATTATAAAGCCTGTAACCCAGTTACCAATAGTCAACAGCAAGGCTATCCCGTGGAATTATGAACGGGTGACAGTGACTTACAAAGGAAAAGAAGTGAAAGAAGAAGTCTATAAGGCCCATGTCTTGACTCGATCAGGGAGATGCTTTGCCCCCGAGGAGTTAAGAAAAGCTAAAACCTCCAAAGATAACCCAGTGCTAATGAAGAAAGCTGAGACCGAAGAAGAGGCAGAAGAGTTTTTGAGGAAGATGAAGGTGCAAGACTATTCTATTATGGAGCAGTTGAGGAAGACGCCTGCTCAGATTTCACTATTGTCATTATTAATCCATTCAGACGAGCATCGACGGGCCTTGATAAAAATCCTGAACATGTTCATGACAAAATCTCAGTAAACCATTTGGAAAAAGATAGCTAACAAGATATTTAAGGTAAACAGAGTCACTTTTTCTGATGATGAGTTGCCCGTAGAGGGTACTGAGCACAATAGAGCCCTCTATCTTACAATGACATACGAAGATTCCGTGGTTACTCGGGTATTGGTCGACAGTGGTTCCAGTGCGAATATTTGCCCTCTCTCTACTCTAAACAAGTTGAAAGTGGATGATGAAAGGATTCACAAGAATAGTATCTGTGTGCGGGGATTTGACGGTGGAGGGAAAGAATCAGTCGGTGATATAGTCCTTGAGCTGACAATAGGACTAGTAGAATTCACCATGGAATTCCAGGTGCTGGATGTGGCTGTTTCCTACAATCTGTTGTTAGGTCGACCCTGGATTCATGCTGCCAAAGTAGTCAGATGATCAAGTTTGAATGGGATAGACAGGAAATCGTTATGCACGGCGAATATAATTTGTGTGTTCCCAGTGATGCCAATGTTCCATTTATTGAGTTTGAAGACGACAAGGGACCTTAGGTCTAGCAGGTTTTTGACACAGTATCATTCGAGAAAATTCCAGAAGCGGTTCAAATGCCGAGGGTAACCGCCGCATCAGTCATTGTGGCTTTTGAAATATTGAAAAATGGTTTTGTACCTGGTAAGGGTTTGGGTGCATCTCTGCAAGGTATAGTACAGCTGGTGTCTCTCTCCAAAAACTTGGATACATTTGGTTTGGGATTCAAGGCCACAGCCACAGACGTGAAAAGAGCCAGAAAATTGAAATAGAGGGCATGGGTCCTCCCAAAGCCGGTCCCACGTCTCTCCAGATTGTTTGTCAAGCCTGGCACCAAGAGGCGCCCAGTAACAACAGTTCCCAGTTCTGTGGTTGTTCTTGATGAAGAGTTGATTGAAAGGTTCGAAAGGTTGTTCGACGATGTAAACATGGTGGAAGTTGGAGAAGGTTCCAGCAAGGCGGATGTGCAATTCGTCGGGCCCAGTGTAAAGATTAAAATTGGGAAGCTACTCCTCTCCCTACCCGGAAGGAGTTTTGGTAGTTTGCTTTGATTTTCTTTCAGTTTATCTGGATTATTCCAGGGTTGTAATTTAGATTCTATGTTCCATTCGTTTGGATGTATAAACCTTGTTATCTTTTGATTTCAATGAAATGTAATTTCCTTTTTTCGTCATTCCTAATAGTTTTATTTTTGTTTTTCTTTTCTTCCTTGTACAGTTCTTTTCATGCTGGTTTTAATGACATGACATGCATGAGAAATCTTTGTCCCAGTCTTAAAAGTCAATATAATTCTGAAATAATAATTCAAGAAATAGAGTGTAATGATGAATCAGAATATGATGGGGATGATGCCTTTGAAGAGATTAGTAAAGAATTAAGACATTTTGAAGAAAAACCAAATCCCAACCTAAGTGATACCAAAGCAATTAATTTAGGGGACCCAGATAATATCAGAGAAACTAAGATAAGTGTCCATCTTGAACCGTAACTCAGGGAAGAGATGATTAAAGCATTGTTTTAGTACAAAGATATTTTTGCATGGTCATATGATGAAATGCCGGGTCTAAGCACTGACTTGGTGGTTCACAAATTGCCCACTGACCCGGCATTTCCCCCCGTCCAACAAAAGTTGAGGAAATTCAAAACTGACATGAGTGTGAAGATCAAAGAAGAGGTCACAAAGCAGTTTGATACAAAAGTCATTCGAGTCATGCGGTATCCCACTTGGTTAGCCAATGTTGTGCCTGTGCCAAAGAAGGATGGTAAGACCAAAGTGTGTGTTGATTACTGTGATCTCAACAAGGCAAGTCTAAAGGACAACTTTCCACTGCCAAACATCCACATTTTGATTGATAATTGTGCCAAACATGAGATTGGGTCTTTTGTGGATTGCTATGTGGGCTATCTTCAAATCCTAATGGATGAGGAGGATGTAGAAAAAATGGCATTCATTATGCCATGGGGAACATATTGCTACTGGGTCATGCCTTTCGGTTTGAAAAATGCTGGGGCAACTTACATGAGGGCAATGACGACCATATTCCACGACATGATACACAAGGAGATCGAGGTTTATGTGGATGATGTAATCATAAAGTCTAGAATGTTGTCTGACCATGTCAGAGATTTGAGAAAGTTCTTCCAAAGGCTTCGCAGGTACAATCTTAAGCTCAATCCTGCAAAGTGCGCATTCGGGGTGCCGTTTGGAAAACTGTTGGGATTCATAGTCAGTCGTTGAGGTATTGAATTGGACCCATCAAAGATCAAAGCTATCCAAGAATTTCCACCCCCAAGGAACAAGACTGAGGTTATGAGTTTATTAGGGAGGTTGAACTACATCAGCAGGTTTATTGCTCAGTTTACGACAACTTGTGAGCCTATCTTCAAACTGCTAAAGAAGGATGCTGCGGTCAAGTGGACTGATGAGTGTCAAGAAGAATTTAATAAGATAAAGGGGTACTTGTCAAACCCACCTATGTTGGTGCCACCAGAACCAGGGAGACCTTTGATTTTGTATTTGACGGTCCTGGACAATTCATTTGGTTGTGTGTTGGGTCAGCATGACATCACCGGCAAGAAGGAGCATGCCATCTATTATCTCACCAAGAAGTTCACATCTTATGAGATTAAGTACACTCACCTGGAAAGGACATGTTGCGCCCTAACTTGGGTAGCACAGAAGTTGAAGCATTATTTATCATCTTACACTACTTACCTCATCTCTTGTTTGGATCCGCTAAAGTATATCTTTCAGAAGCCTATGCCTACAAGGAGGCTCGCAAAGTGGAAGATCTTGCTAACAGAATTTGATATCGTCCATGTGACTCGGACTGCGATGAAAGCCCAGACATTGGCCGCCCATTTGTCGAGAATCCAGTTGATGAAGAATATGAGCCTTTGAAGACTTACTTCCCTGATGAAAAGGTAATGCACATTGATGAGTTGGAACAAGTTGAAGAGCCAGTTTGGAAACTTTTCTTTGATGGAGCTGCTAACATGAAAGGCGTTGGGATAGGAGCTGTACTTATTTCTGAAACAGGGCATCACTACCCTATTACGGCTCAGCTTCGTTTCTACTGTACTAACAACATGGTTGAGTACGAGGCATGCATTTTGGGTTTGAGGTTAGCTGCTGACATGGGTGTCCAGGAAGTCTTGGTCTTGGGAGACTCGGACCTTCTGGTGCACCAAATTCAAGAGAATGAGAAACACAGGATTTGAAACTCATACCGTATCGATAATGTTTGCATGATCTTTGTCAGCGGTTTCGATCAGTAGAGTTCAGGCATATTCCAAGGATCCATAATGAGGTTGTCAATGCTTTGGCTACTCTGGCATCAATGTTACATCACCTAGATAAGGCTTATATTGACCCTTTGCATATTCAGGCCCATGATCAGCACACTTACTGTAACATGGTGGAAGAAGAACTTGATGGTGAGCCGTGGTTCCACGATATCAGGGAATACATTAGAATGAGAGTATATCTGGTACAAGCCACAGGTGATCAAAAGAGAACAATTCGTCGTTTGGCAAGTGGATTTTTCTTCAGTGGAGGAGTTTTGTTCAAAAGATGCATAGATGCTAGATAGGCCACAACTATCATGACCGAAGTACATTCTAGAGTCTATGCACTGCATATGAGTGGGTACGTTCTGGTAAAGAAGATTCTCCGAGCAGGTTATTATTGGCTCACCATGGAGCGAGATTGTATCAGTTTTGTGCGTAAATGTCATCAATGCCAAGTACACGGAGATTTGATTCCTTCTTCGCCATCTGAATTGCACACAATGTCTGCACCATGGTCTTTTGCTGCTTGGGGCATGGATGTCATTGGACCGATTGAGCCAGCAGCATCCAATGGGCACAGGTTCATTCTAGTACCCATTGATTATTTTACCAAGTGGGTTGAAGCTAAAACTTTCAAGTTTGTGACCAAGAAAGCAGTGGTCGATTTTGTTCACTCAAATATCATTTGTCGGTTCGGGATACCAAAGGTAATCATCATAGATAATGGTGCTAATATCAATAGTCATTTGATGAAAGAGGTATGTAAGCAGTTTAAGATTACGCATCGCAATTCCACCCCATACCGCCCCAAGGCGAACGAAGCAGTCGAGGCAGCCAACAAGAACATAAAGAAGATACTTCGGAAAATGGTGGAGGGTTCCAGGCAGTGGCATGAAAAGTTTCCCTTTGCATTGTTTGGTTATCGCACTACTATTCGCACTTTAGTAGGGGTAACTACTTATTTATTGGTATATGGAACTGAAGCAGTGATACCCGCGGAAGTTGAAATAACATCCCTTCGGATTGTCGCTGAAGCCGAAATTGATGATGATGAGTAGGTCAAAACCCGCCTGGAGCAATTGAGTTTGATCGATGAGAAAAGATTGGCAGCAGCGTGTCATGGCCAGTTGTATCAACAGAGAATAGCAAGAGCATATAACAAGAAGGTGCGTCCATGGAAGTTTGAAGTGGGTCAACAAGTATTAAAACGTATCCTTCCATATCAGGCTGAAGCAAAAGGCAAGTTCGCCCGAAATTGGCAGGGGCCGTCACCGTAATGAGAGTGTCGTCCAATGGTGCTTTATATTTAACAGATATAGAAGGCAAATGTGTAGACATGGATATCAATTCTGATGCAGTCAAAAGATATTATGTATGATTTCTCTGGTTTAAATTGTATTTGTTTGCACTTGGCACGTTCTGAAGATTGGAATGACGAAGGCATTTTGTTCTGCAATCTAAATACTTTATCCTTTGTTACCCCTTTTGAGCCTTATTTATTTTCTTTCATACCCCTCTTTTGGAATCAGTAGCAAAGTTCAGAAACGCAGTCGCAAAAGATAAGTAAAGGAAAAGAAAGAAAAGAAAAGAGAAGGAAAAAAAAGAAGTAAAGAAAAGAAAAAGTGAGAACAACAAAACAACAAAAAGAGAAAAAAGGAAGAAAGAAAAAAAAAGAGAAAGAAAAGAAAAGAAAGGAGAAAATCACAACAACAAAGCAATTTCTATGTCATGAACTACGTTCGACCTGATTCTTTTTAAGGATACGTAGGTAGCCTCACAGTTCGGTCCCATCAAAGAAAAAATTTAAATGTCCCCAAGCAAAGAACTGGGGCAGACGTTGTGGTTGTTGTAAGAAATCTGATTCCGAAATTTGTAATCTTGAACCCATTTGAATTGTTTTGAGCCTTTTGATTCCCTTCTTTCTAAACCTATCCAAACCTACATTATGGTCCAAAGAAAGACCTTCCGATCAGTATTCGAGAGATTCCAAGTCGAGCAAGTGGAGGCGATTCATATCAGGGGTAACACTCCGGCCCAAACAAAGAAAATGAAAATGAGAGAGTCTTATTGGTGAAAACCCTCGCAGGCACCATAAGGCGACGAAAGCTGAGAGAAATCAAAATGAGAGAGTCTTATTGGTGAAAACCTTCACGGGAACCATAAGGTAAAAATGAGTTGAGAGATGAACAAATGAGAGAGGTTTGCTGGTGAAAATCCTTCGGGGCACCGCAGGCCGAACAAGGACAAGGTTTTGGTGAAGAAATTGGGTTTTGAAGATCTTGGGGTGTAAAGTACGACAACTGAAAGTTGATTGGTTGGACAGATTGGGCCGATTAATCTGAAATGCATGTCATGATCATTGGTGTCGGCTGCTCTACTCAGATAAGTTTCTTTTCTTTTTCCCTTTCAGACAGTCTTCTAGTTTTGGATTTTTCTTATCCCTAACTCTCAAAGTCATTGCATTTCATTTCTTCTAGGTTTATTTCTCTAAGATGTTTCCAATGCCAGTTCTGTTTAAGCGAATAAGAAAGGATTTCAAAGCTCTCTACCAACTTCCAAAATTGCACGAAAGTACAGCGTGGCCAAAACATTGTTAGAGATAGTATGATGTAAAATGGGATATAAAGGGTCGGCAAAAGTTCCATCGGTGAAATGGTTTAGTAATTTTGTGGGAGATGCAGAGGTGCAGATAGATAGGTCAGAGATGTAACACAATAGTTGGGTATAGAACACTCGGGTTATCCAATGTCATGTGGGTGAAAGTCAGTCAGAAAGTCAAACGATTTTTGACCAGTCCGGGGAAGCCAGTCAAAACAAAGCACGGCAGCGGAGAGGTCACCTTCAGCAAGAATTTCACAAACTAACCACCACATTTTAAACTAACAAGATTTTTCTTTGATTGAAACAGGGGCAGGAAATTTTGTTTGTTTCGGAAAAACCCTCCGTAAGGGAAAACAAGCACTAGACAGGTTTGATCATAAATTCTCAGGACCCTCCTGGAAAATGGGACCTAGTTTAAAATTCAAAGCAATCATGAGTAGCAAAATCTAGCATAAATGTACCCCAAAGGAATATAAATTGGCTTCAAAGTTTTCATGCTTGAGATAGGATTCAATTAAGAGCTTTAAGGACCCTCCTGAATAATGAGACTTAGCTTTAAGATTTCCATTAGATAACAAGATTTAGCGTAAGTTCTGCTGTAGGGTAGTATAATTCAGCCGTAAAAGTTGTCACTCTTAAGATAAGACTTAATTTTCGATTTTCAGGACCCTCCTGGATAATGGGATTTAGCTTTCAAATTCATAGAGATATTTGGTAACATGATTCAATTAACACTCATAGATGCGCCCAACACCAAACTGGGGCATGAAAATTTCTTTTGTTTTGTTTGTTTTATTGAAATCAGGTTCAAAGGCAGCAGTTTCAGATGAGCAATTCAAGTTTTGGCAATCAGGCATCCACCTGGAGAGCAAGGGAATACGATTCAAGTTTGGCAATCAGGCGCCCACCTGGAGAGCAAGGGAATACAATTCAAGTTTTGGCAATCAGGCACCCACCTGGAGAGCAAGGGAATACAGTAGAAGTTTTGGTAATTATACGCCCACCTAGAGAGCAAGGGAATACAGTTCAAATTTTGGCAATCAAGCGCCCACCTAGAGAGCAAGGGAGCAATCAGGCGCCCACCTGGAGAGTAAGGGAATACGGTTCAAGTTTTGGCAATTAGGCGCCCACCTGGAGAGCAAGGGACTACAATTAAAGTTTTGGCAATCAGGCGCCCACCTGAAGAGCAAGGAATACAGTTCAAGTTTTGGCAATTAGGCATCCACCTGGAGAGCAAGGGAGTACAATTCAAGTTTCGGCAGTCAGGCACCCACCTGGAGAGCAAGGGAATGCAGTTCAAGTTTTGGTAATAAGGAGACCACCTGGAGAACAAAGCAATTCAAGCATCGGTAATCAGGATCCCACCTGGAGAACAAAGCAATTTAAGCGTCGGTAATCGGGAGCCCACCTGGATAACAAAGAAAATCAAGCGTCAATAATTAGGAGACCACCTGGAGAACAAAGCAAATCAAGCGTCGATAATCAGAGCCCACCTGGAGAACAAAGAAATTCAAGCGTCGGTAACTAGGAGCCCACCTGGAGAACAAATCAACTCAAGTGTTGGTAATCAGGAGCCCACCTGGAGTACAAAGCAACTCAAGTGTCGGTAATCAGGAGCCCACCTGAAGAACATAGCAGCAATTCAAGTATTGGTAATCAGGAGCCCACCTGAAAATGAAGGGAAAGCAGCAATGTTCGAAGGAAGACGGTTCAAGTTCAACAATCAGGCGCCCACTTGAAAAAAAGGGAAAGCATCTCAGATTACAATTCAAGTCGGCAACAAAGGAATTTCACCCGGAGAATATAAGTCAACAGGGAAACAGGAACTGCAAGATCAAGTTTGAAGATATAGATAGGATTTTTATAATGCATAGATCATAGTTTAGTCTAGCTTCTTTTATTTTGTCATGGTGTAATAAGGACTTCAGTAAGCAGTAGCAGCAGCAGCAACAGTGAAATCACAGCTTTCCGGTAGTCCCAGCTACCAAAACTTCCCGAACTATACTGACCTGATTCCTTTATATCCAAGGATATGTAGGCAACCTCGGAAGCAGGGTGCGGTCAAATCTTTCAAAAATGCTTCCCACGGAGTATTCAAATGGGCAAAATCGCTCGTATCCGCTCACTTTATCTTTGCACTAAAACTCTTCGTGTTTCCGAGCAAAGAGGGGCAGCTGTGAGCACGTGATTTTTGCCCTATGTTAAATACTCCTACAAATTAAAGAAATAAATTTTTCCCTAGTTGTTTGCAATTTTTTAGGATTTTGGTTAATTGTTTGCATTTGTGTGCATGTTTACTTCTATTAAAATCATGAAAAAATACCAAAAAATATCATGCATTGCATTTTTAGGTTGATATTTGTATTTTTAAATTTAAGTTTATAGTTAATTACATTAATAGATAAAAAAATCAAAAATATTGGCCATTTTTACATTTTAGCTTTTAGTCTCAAACTAGTAATTTCCTCGCATTAATTTCATGTTTTATTTTAAATAAGTAATTAATAAAACTTTACAAATTAAAATTTTAGTCTAAGTTCCTTTTAAATTAAATTTAATAGTTTAAAATCAAGGAAAGGAGTAAAATAAATAAAAAGGGGGAGAACTTTTGAACAAAATTCGAATTTTGGGTCAATTTAATGTCTTAAGCCCAAGAATTTCAATACCCCTCCCCTTCTTACTTAAGCCCAGCCCAATTTAATCCCCAAAATTCGCCCAGACCAATTTGGTCACCCGCCCGTCTGCCCCAAAAGCAACCCGCCCCATTTTCCCCCTTAGTATATGAATCTTTTATAAGATTTTCCCCCAGAACGAACCCTAATCCCCAAGACCCAAAAGCGGCACTTACTATTCACCATTAGATCTATGTCCAAACTCATGCGAGTGAGCTCAAACTCACCTCACGCATACCCCATCTCACCACGTCACCGAATATTATCACGGCCTCTGACAATTGGAAGATTCCTTCTAGATTTTTTGTACGTTTTCTTTAGCCTCTCGATCGATTTGCTGGATAAATGGGGGTCGTGGATGGATGAAAATCAATCTTTGCCCTCCATTTGTCCCAAAAATCATTCATAGAAAGGGTTGAAAAGGGATTTCGGATGGGATCTTGGGAGAAGCTTCGAGATCTTTTTTGAGGTTTATATATAAGGTGAGTTTTCTTTGTAAAAGAGGAGGAAAAAAATTTCGGGTAAAAAACATTTTCTATAGTTCTTGAGTTCCTTTTTGTGAGATTTCTTCAAGTTTTTTTTCGGCCTTCTTCAGATAAGACACCAAAAAGCAAAAATGGTCTGAGTTCGGTTTTCATTCGAGTTTACCTCATGTCAAGAGAAAATCAACAAAAAAAATGACTAGAATAGATTTTTTCAGCATTTATTCTTTCTCTTGATTTCTGGTTCTCAAAAGGAAGCTTGATTAAAGTTTAAGTTGGATTTAAGTTTGGCTTTCGAATTCCAGAGTTGATTTTGTTTGAGTTCCTATGATGATTTCGTTGTTGTTGTATTATCGTCGAATTTTCATCTTGGTGAATCTGTCGCAGAAATTTTCTTTACATATTAAAGGAGAAGCATTAACAGGTTTATTTCTGGATTCTTAGTCATTTTATTTGGTGTGATTAAAGTACAATGAAGCCATGGGAAATTCATCTCTAGACTAATACTTATATTCTGGTCATTTGATGTGTGTTTGTTGTTCGAAATGTTTAAAATGTGAATAGCTGGAAAATGAAGCTTTCAGATTACACCTTAGTTTCCGGTTTGGATCGACTCGTCTCTAGCTCATTAATTCCTTGATCTGTTCACCTTCGCTAGTATTTGCTTGACGTTTGCATCAAGTTGCTTCCTTGTTTCATGTAGAAATGCACTCTGGTCTTCATGTTGTAAAAAGTATGCATCTGTTGTACTCATGAAGCAGTTACTTTGAGCATTTTGGCTGTTTTCTTGAGGTTGTACTTGAAATATGTTACTTAAATCCTAAAACTAAGTCTTGGTAATTCTTCTTGCGTTCTTAGGATAGTAATAGTGTCTGGGTTGAATCTTAGTGATCCATGTAGTATCATGTTATGTTTGATTTTAATACTCTGCGCAAAGCTGCATTGGTTCGTGTTGTATTGAGTTAGACCCATGTTAGTTTGTCTTGGTTTCTTCATGTTAAATAGTACGAGCAGTAGGATTCTCTGTTGCCTACAAGAATTTGTGAATTTGGTATGCTGCTCGACGATTCATTCTTATTGGATCATGGTCTAAAGTGGTGTTGAAGATAAATTATTTTGCTGATTGTATATATTCAGATTTGCTCTATTTTCTTGCTCTTGTTCGAAAATTTGTCTGCCTTGTTTCTGCTATAAGAATTCTGCTCTTTCGAGCTACTGAAGAAGTCGATTTAAGCAGTAATTTGAGCCGATAATGTGCAGTATTTTGGACATTTGTCCAGACTGTTATCCCTGCTGAAAATCTGCCCTGTTTTGCACTGTTTAAGCAGCAGATTCGCACAGTCTTTTAGTGCAAATTTTGCACTCTTGGCTCTCATTGGTTTGGTTGCTGGATAGTTTAATATCTAATTTAGCTATGACTGTTAGTTGTGCAAGTTAAGTTTTTCTTCAGCTATTTGCTGAACAGCTTTGAGCTGTTTATCCTTGCACTCCTGTATGTTCCTCACCCCAACAGATTTGCTGGTTAGCGGACAATTTGACTTAAGTAAACCTTGTTGATCAGTGATCTTTCTCATCATCATGCTCGGGTTAATTTTTCATTAGAAGAACTCTTTGTGTGTGATGTTATCTTTATATACTATTAACAGTAACCTATTTTTGAACTTTCCAGCGTGCTAGTTGACTTCTTTTAATTGGAGTAGGCATACATCTGTCATTTTGATTCCATGGAATTGTGGTCTTATTTGGGAAACATTATGAAAAATGGGAATGTTCAGGAATAAATAAGTAATATAAAGTTAGTCAGGTATTTACTTTTTGAATTCATGTGTGTGGGAGTTATATTTGGCAGGACTAAATTAAAATCAATACTCTGAAACTACCTAGTGTGGATTAGTTTAGTTTGGGGTATTCCGTATTAAGCCAAATGTACAATTTATGGCCCTCAAAGTTTAGTTTCGAATTTCCTTTAAATTGTATTGAGGTGCGCCGTGCCAAATAAAACCTCAAAGATGCATGGCCCTCGCTTAATTAATGCTTGAACCCTTAGAAATCGAGGTGTTCCATTAGTGAATTTTCCATGGCCCTCGCAAACTTGAAAATGCGTAATTGCTTTAGGCGCGATACTTAAAATTACCTTCCTAAACTCTGGTGCGCATTTATGTGACCCAAATCCAAATCTCAACAATATTAGATAAAATATGTCGAGGACCGCGGGTGCATTTATGTGATGTGGTTCAAGATGTATTTTAAATGACATTGCAATCTTCCTTAAAATTTATTAAAAGCGGCTAATAAGTTAAAATTGCATCATAGGCTAAAACATGTATTAAAATCCGATAATGTGCCAATAATAACAGTTGCGACCGTGCTAGAACCACGAAACTCGGGAATGCCTAACACCTTCTCCCGGGTTAACAGAATTCCTTACCCGGATTTCCGTGTTCGCGGACTGTAATATAGAGTCAATCTTTTCCTCGATTCGGGATTTGAACCAGTGACTTGAGACACTATAAATTATCTCAAGTGGCGACTCTGAATTTTTAATAAAATGATCCCGTTTACATTGTCACTTTAAGTTGGAAAAAACTCTCTTATACCCTTTCGGGGGTGGTAAAAAGGAGGTGTGACAACCCCGATAAGTATAACCAAAACAAGATACGAATGATACTTCTCTATAACAAGTTGAAACCATACCTACACGACATCTTCTAGTGCAGCGGCCTTATACCTACCGTAGAAAACATATCAACCGGTCGGGCCTCCCCTCTAGGGCGCCCTCTACTCGCCTGACCTGCGCCCCAAGATGGCGGTGTAGGGATATCATCAACTGGACCAGAACTCAGAGCCTGAATACCCCGTTGTAGCACATTTGTTTGGAGTATGGAACAATCTCTCACCATGTGACTGGTATCTCCACACTCAAAGCAACCTCTCCGCTGACGTGGCTATTGAAGTTGTTCGGTACAACTACCTTGAGACTCATGGGTACTTGTAACACCGTGCAAAATCTGAAGTGCAAACTAAATTGGCTGACCCATAAAACCTCTACCATGTCGTACCCTGCCTCCAAAACAGGGACAAGTAGATCTCTCCAGTCTGTGAGGCCTCTTAGCCTTCCTGCCATCTCTCTCCTAACCTCGTTTTCCCTCTAATCGATGGACGATCTCCACTACCAATTGAAATAAAACATCTGAATCCAACTCCCAAGTCATACTGAACCGGATATCATGACTATACCCCTCAATGAATATGTGGACTCGCTCTCTGACTATAGAAACCAAAGTAGGTACATGTCTGGACAAATCACTGAATCTAACCGTATACTCTAACACCGACATAGTGCCCTGGTGCAACTTTTCAAACTCCGCATGCCACGCTTCCTGAAGGGTCTGGGGAACAAATTCTATCAAGAACACCTCTGAAAAACTAAGTTCATGAAAGTGAAGCTTCATTGGCCGGAGTACCCAACTCATACGCTCGCCACCACCGGTATGCTGCTCCTTTAAGCTAGAACATAGTAAACACAATAGCAATTGTCTCCACAATACCCATAGTGCAGAGAATACGCTAGTACTCCCCTAGGAACCCATGTACATCCTTTGAAGCCAAACCACTGAAAGTAGCAGGATAGTACTTCTTGAACCTCGCAAGCCTAAGCTATTCTCCCTCATATGATGTTGCCCTAATCACAGACTAAACTGGGATAACAGGCTGTGTTGGTATGACACCTAGAACTTGACCAACATGGACACGCTGCTCCGGAGTTTGGGCGACGGGAATGTGAGCACCTCCTCTAATCTATGAAGTAGCTGGTGCAACCAAAATCAACCTCGCCTGAGTCAATGTACTAAACATGCCCAAGAACTTGTTCTAAAGTCTCTTGAAGTCCTAGGGTTACAATAGGAGCCTCAGGTACCTGTCCCTCCACCCGGAGCTACTGGAGGCTCCTCAACTGCTGCTCTGACAAGTGCTCTAGTTGTAGCACGCGCTCCTCATCGACCTCTGACTCTTCCTCTACCCCAACCCCTAGCAACACTAGCTCTGGGGGCATTGTCATCGATAATTGCAGCTCGTGTCCTCACCATTTCTGAGAGAATAGAATAAAAAGGTTCAAACTCCAAGATCAATAAACTCGAATGATAGGAATGAAGGAAGTGAAACTACCCTAATAGTTTTGTAGCCTTTCGAAGATAAGTACAAACATCTTTGTACCGATCCGCAAGACTCTACTAAACTCACTTATGACTCATAGCACCTATGAACCTAGAGCTTCGATACCAACTTGTCATGGCCCCAGTTTTTCTTCGTAGGATGCAGTGACAGCATCTAGTCTGTACGACTAGGTAAGCCTAACACTTACTAAATAAATTGACAAAAATTAACCAACAAATTTATTAAGCAGAAACCAGATATTTGTAAATGAACCCAACATTTACAACATGAAATAACATCCCAAAACCAGTAGTACAAGTCATAAGCTCTACTGAGTTTACTAGAAAAATCCCTAAATACAACTGTTCGGAAAAGGATTAAACAATAAAAGAACAGTATTAGAAGGTGACTCTGAGGCCTGCGAACGCGACGACAGGTTTACCTTGAGTCTCCACAGCAATGCTCGACCATCTAGCTAATAATCAACAATATCCGAGGCACTGGATCTGCACAAAAATGTGTAGAAGCGTAGTATGATTACACCACAACAGTACCTAGTAAGTATCAAGACTAACCTCGATGGAGTAGTCACGAGGGACTGTCATGACATCTAGTGGACTAAATAATCTGAGCAAGTGTGAAGGTGAACTAACATAGAAACAATGTTAATATAAAGCTAAGCAGGATAAGTAGTACAAAAAAATACTTACAATGATATACTAGCAACGACAATAGTTAACAAGAACCTCATAATCACAGCTCACTAGTCCCAATTCATGAACCCTAATCACTCGGCATCTTGTGCCCACATTACAACTCATAGCCACACGGATGACTCACGTTCCAATAGAACATTCCTCACACAGAAAGCAAGTAGAAAAAAGTACGTATAATAGTCAATGACGTCAAGATTCATCTTCTAAAATCGATATGGGTGATTTATCTACGTGTATGCTTGTGCAAGTGTTTTACCAAAATTCAAGTGAACAAGTAAGGGTAGAGACAATGAATGGCACATAAGAAGCGATCACCACAAAGTGTACAGTGTAATAAAGACAACCATGAAATGGAAACAATGAATAGTACAACAAGTTTAACTACACAGAACTAAGCAAATAGTGCAACATGGAGAAAGACAATTAATAGTATGCTAGGGAAACAACAATCAAAGACAAGTACAAAGAATGGAGAAATTTCTACCGAGGTACCGCCTCATATTATCAAATCGTAAAATGAATCATAATCTTTCCTTATATCACCGCGGAAGTCTTTACATTTAGTTTTGAAAATCATTTTTCCCGAAATAGCATCCCGCGTTTTAGCCCACCTTATCACACCATATGGCTTCTAGTAGTTCCCCTACTAGCCACGAGTATCAAGCTCACCTTGTCTCACTACATAGGTCTCAACACCTAGACCTTATATCACCGCATGTGTATCAATAATCAATAACACATCAGAAACCTTGTGCAACACAATAACAATAGCACGGCAGAAGCCTTGTGCAACACAATAACAAACAGCACGACAAAAACCCCGTGCAAACATAATAACAACAGCACAGTAAAAACCTCGTGCAAACAATATTACAATTTTCTCAACAATAACACATATGACAAAACATAAGTACTCAAATAAATGACTTTCACAATATGTTCCCACATGCCACAATATTTCCTCAACAGTTTCAATATCAGAACTACGCACAGCCCTCTTCTCAACAAGATTGAGTACAATAGCAACAATGACAATAATACAAGAATACGTCAAGTAAATCAACTCAAGAACATCAAAACACAAGGAAATAGAAGAATGAGCTCATAAAGAAAGACACAACAGGGAATAATGATCTCAACAATAATAGCTCAACAAGGAAGAGATAATGTGTAGTAATGATTCCACAAAATTACAAATTAACAATAAGAGGGATAGCATAAATCAAAAGTTCTAAATAAAGACGAGTCAACAATGATAAGGGATAACAAAACTTCATTTAGGGTTGAGAAATTATGGAAGAGATATAACAAATTCAATTAAGAATAACATATTATGGAAAAGATAATAAAAACTTCAACTAATGATAGAAAATTACGAAAAAGATAATAATAACTTCAGTCAAAGATAAATAATTACGGAAAGGATAGCATGACAATAAAAGAAGCAACAACTTCAGTTAAGGCATGTAAGAGCTTAATCGGCAATAAGGGTAAAACATGAAGCAATTAATTCCAAATAAGACACGTAAGGGTGAATTTAGTAAGCAGGGGATTTAACATGACAACAACTTCATATCTAATAAACGTAACAACCTAAGAGCCCTAACGGTCGAATTTCCACAAATAAACCTGAGCACGTACTCGTCACCTCACGTACACGGCCTTCACATGACACAACTAGAAAAATTGACTCAAATCCTAAGGGGTAGTTCCCCGATACAAAGTTAGGTAAGATACTTACCTTGAGGAAGCTAGACCGTTACTTTAAAATGACCTTCTCGAGTGAAACAACCTTCGGATGGCTCAAATCTTGCAAAAGTAACTTCAAATCAGAAATAAAACTCATAGAAAATAATTCCGAATAATAAAGCATCAATCTTTAACAAGAACTAAAAAGTCAACCCTCGGGCCCGCACCTCGGAACCCGATATAATTTACGATATCAATTCGTCCTTCGAATCATCATATTACGCTTTTGAAAGATTTTACAAATTTTCCCAAATTTCCAACTGAATTCTCTAATTTAATGATGAAAACAAAGTTGAAATCATGAAATAAAATTAAAATCGGGTAAAGATCACTTACCCCAAACAACCACGTGAAGAACCCCACAAAAATCGCTCAAATCCGAGGTCTCTAGCTCAAATTATGAAAAATGAACAAAACCCATGATTTTGGAAATATATTATGCTGCCTAGCGATTTTACACATCGCGATTGCAGAAATGCAATTTTGATCGTGAAAAAGGAAATGACCACTGCGCATAAATTGTGCTACGCGATCACGAACAAATGCATACGATCTTGAAAAGGGGAACAACTGATTCCCCAAGAATGTACTACGCGATCGCAAACCAGAATATGCGACTGCAAAAGAGAAAATACACCAGCTGCTAAAGCTAAGCTACGCGAACGCGGATTTCTAAACGCAAACGCGATGAAGGAGAATGTACACGTTCGCGATCGTGAACCATATACTACGAACACAAAGAAGAAAAATGGGCCACTCACCAAAATGCCTACGCGATTGTGTTTGTGCCTTTGCGGTGGACATCTGACACCAAAACTTTAGCATTCCTACACATAAGAAAATGGCTCGTGGCCCATTCGAAACGCACCAGGGCCCCCCGGGACCTCAAGCAAATATACCAACACATCCTAAAACACGATACAAACTTAGCCTCAAATCACATCAAAGAATGTCAAAATTACAAATTGCATCTCGAAACGAACTTATGAACTTTCAAATCTTCCAACTTCCAAAACTTGTGCCGAAACATATCAAATCAACCCGGGATGACGCCAAATTTTGCATGCAAGTCCCAAATAAAATAATGGATCTAATTCAACTCTCAAAATCAAAGTCTGACCCAATATCACCAAAGTCAATTCTCAGTCCAACCTCTCGACTTTCCAAAAAAAAAACTTTTAACTTTCTGATTTTCACCGAAATGCTTCAAATTATCCTACGGACCTCCAAATCAAAAACTGGATGCACACCTAAGCCTAAAATCACCATAAGAAGCTATTGGAATCATCAAAATACCATTTCGGAGTCGTCTACATAAAAATCAAAACTTCGGTCAACTCTTACCACTTAAACTTCTAAAACAATAATCCTTCTTCCAAATTGACCCCGAATCTGAAAACTTAACTCGACCATACACGCAAGTCATAACACATAATACGAAGTTGATCGACACCTTGAGCCACCGAGCGGGACACTAATTCTCAAAACGACCGGCCAAGTCATTACATTAATACTCTATGTTCTCCTGCCATAAACAATAATCTCATATCTGTCTCTCCATTTTGTCATGATAATAACACATCCATGGAATTATTAATTTTTCTTATCTTGTGATGGATTTGAATACATGGGCGGTGGTAGTTCGTGAGTGGGTTAATGGCGA
Source organism: Nicotiana tabacum (assembly GCF_000715075.1). Taxonomy (NCBI): domain Eukaryota; kingdom Viridiplantae; phylum Streptophyta; class Magnoliopsida; order Solanales; family Solanaceae; genus Nicotiana; species Nicotiana tabacum. The sequence goes on from NC_134087.1 coordinate 131,752,150, forward strand.
CTATACACGTGGCCACCAGATAGGCATCCCCAGTGCAACGTGGTTGTTCCAATTCAACTGCGGCACTAACGTTTGGGTAATCCAAATCGTCGCACTTTAAATAATATTTGGCATAAATTTTCAATTCATATTAGTTCTTTGAGAGTTAGTTCTGATTGTAAGTCTTGCAATTCTAATAAAAGCCAGAGGTTTCCTTTCTCAGTTAACTCCCTAAAGAGTCAACGACCCTTACAAATAATTTACAGTGACTTATGGGGCCTGCACCAATTATCCATCGATCAAAAAAGATACTATGTTATATTTGTGGATCCCTTTTCAAAATGTATGTGGCTATACATATTAAAATCTAAATAGGAAGTTTTGGAAGTCTTTAAAACGCTACATCAACGCTACATCCACTCTTAGAAAGACGATTTCTTCTTTTTGTACTGACGGAGGAGGTAAATTTTGAAGCTTAACTTCCTATTTAAAATCAAAGGATATTGAGCACTTGGTTTCCCCACCATACACTCCTTAACGAGTTGCATTGGTAGAACGTCGTCACTGACATGTTATTGAAACTGCAAAAACACTTTTACACCAAGCCTCGTTACCCTCTAAATTTTGGAATTTGCCCGCCACCAAGCTGTTTATCTTATAAATAGACTCACTATATCGGTTTTAAATAATCAGTGCCCGTATGAAATTTTATTTCAAGAAGCACCAAATTATGAGTCTATTAAAACTTTTGGTTGTTTATGTTATCCATGGATCAGACCATATGTCAAAAATAAACTAGAACCCAAGTCAATGCCCTGTGTTTATTTAGGTTTTTCGAATAAATATTATTCACATTAGTTTTTTGATCCAGTCACTTCTAAAATCTATCTTTCCAGATATGTGATAGTTTGAAAATAATTATCCCTTTATAAATCTTTCAAAAATATAGGAATACTAGTAAACTCCTAGCATGGGATACATTAGATAAAAAATATTAGCTTTAAAAAGGAAAATACTGATATATCTCCTCTAAGTGCAAATTGTGAATTGCCACCTCCAATTTCCAGGCACATACAGTCGTCACTTGTTTCTCCTCATCCTATGTGTGCCTCTTCAAGTTCAAGTAATGATCCTTCTTCCTCTAATTTCTCTGGGCAAAATAATCATAACCAATCTTCATATCCTGAATCTATCTGATCTAACCAAGATAACCAAAACCCATCTCCAATTTTGAACCAGCCCACCTCGGTAGCTCCTCCAAGAACCACACAACCTATCACCAAAACCTACCAACACCAAAACATACTCTCCCAGCAGCCTATACCAAATACCAAAAATCCCCCACTCTGTACGACAACATCTACCCAACCTCCACCTCGTCACCCAATGGTCATAACGTCTTAGACTAACAGTCTAAAACCCAAGCAATTGCACCTATCAGTTCAATCCACACCCAAGCCTGAACCTATACCAAAGACCTTCGAACAAGCACAATCTTACCCTTACTGGCGGACTGCTATACAGTCTGAATGTAAGGCCCCGTAAAAATTTTCCTAAAAACCCAGATTCTGTTATGCCGAAGTAGGCGTAGAAGTTAATAATAGTAGAAATTCTTTGTGGAAAGCTTGCTCGCCACGGTTCAGACTTTTTGGATTGAACAGTGCACTACGGAGTTGAAGGAAATATTTTTGCAGAAGTAGGAATTTCTACAGCCCATTATGCGATCACATAATCACTCTGCAGGTCGTAGAATGGTCGCAGAGTGAAGCAGTCTTTTTGACCAATTTTGTGGTCAGTTTCGCGGCCAATTATGCGACCGCATATCCATTTCGTGGGCTGCACTTTAGTCGCATAATCATCCTTAGACTTTTGTGGAGGGATATTCTGCGGTGCATTATGCGACCGCAGAATAGGTTTGAGGTCTACATAACGGGCACAAAGTGAAGCAGGCCAGCCTAGTTCCCTAAGCCATATTCGCGGTCATTTTGCGGAACGTAGTCGCATATGTGGTCGCAGATCTGTGTCGGGGCTCCTATTTTCAAATTATTAAACTCGGCCCTATTCCGTTAAAAACACATATCATACACCATTTTGAGCTATTTCCTGATATTTATAGAGTGATGGAGAGAGTTCTTAGAGAGAGAGAAAGAGTAAACTTCACACTAATATCCATCAATTCTTGCTAACTCCTTGAAGATTATCAAGAATGTCCTCGTATTGAAGGTAAGAATCTATACCCCAACTCTTAATTTTGAAAATTTAGTTAAAAAAGGGGGATAATTAGAAAAACAAATATTGGCGGTAGGGATGGATATTTTGCATGCATGTATTCTTAAAGTATGTGGGGAGGTTGTGAACTAAGAATGGGTTAAGGAATGGTAGAATCTGCCACAACCCAAAATCCTCAAAGGGTCGTGATGGCGCCGGACACTGCAGTCAGGCAAGCCAACCAAAAAACTTAATTAAATTCTCGTTTTAATAATCTTGAAAACTATGATTTTACTTCAATTTTACCAGTAAAAGATAATCGTTTCAAACCGAATATGAATGTTAAGCAGTTAATACAACATACCCTGTAACCATCCCTGAACCCGGTGTCACAAGTGCATGAGCTAATTTTAGGAAGCAATACAATACAACAACTGTCCGGAATACAAATTGGACAGAAAGTAAATACAATAATCTGGAAGAGACTCTGCTGGTCGCGGGTCATCTCAGAAAATGAAGCTCACCTAATTCTTCATATCAACCATGCTGCTACGCTCACTAGGTCACTAGATATGCATATGCATGTGCAACAAAAATGCACAGAAGTATAGTATGAGTATGAAAATAATGTGTACCCAATGAGTATCCCGTCTAATCTCGAATAAGTAGAGACGAGAGGTCGAGTTCGGCACTTACTAGTGGTCCAATAATGATATGTCTGTAATATAAGGAATCGAGGATTTATATAAACAGGATTTGTAATTCAATAGGGTGAAACATGGAAACAATTATTTCTTTTATGTGAAATTTCCAAATTTCCTTTTTCACCATTTATACACATATTCTCAAGCCGGGAAGAGGCAATAACATCTTCAATAAGTATCAAGGCAAGCAATACAAGCATGCGCAAATCATGCCGAGGTCGTATGGCCCGATCCAACAGAAATGTAAAATGTGCACTGCTGAGGGTCGAACGGCCCGAAAAATAGATGCATCTCTTACCCCGCTCGCGAATCATACATGCGACGCGGTCAACATAAATAAACAAATACCCCGCTCTCGAATCATACATGCGACGCAGGCACACATAGATACACACAGTCAAACAGCTAATTAAGAGTTTATCGGGGAATGTTTATTCCAATAAAAGCCAATTCTCTTTTGATGATTTAGGAAAAATGAAGTTTAATCCTTTTATAAATTCATTTACCAATTCGATAGGATTTAAGCAATTCAAATGTCAATAAGATTACAAACATTCCAGGTATAGCATGTTTTTGGGTCCTAGGCTACCTGGACTTAAACATAATAGTAGCTACGCACAGACTCTCATCACCTCGTGCATACATAGCCCCCGCAAATAGGAGCACATAACCAATTATTTCACCTATGGGGACAATTCCCTCTTACAAGGTTAGAAAGGAGACTCACCTTGCTCCGAAGATCCATGACCGGCATTCTAAGCCCTTCCGAAGACTCGAATCAATGCACAATGCTCCAAAACTAGCCAATAATTATTCAAATACATTAATACATGTTCAATTACTCATTACAATCTAATTTATAGCAATTCCTAACCCCGATCAAAAAGGTTGACAAACTTTTCCCCAGGCCCACATGCCCGGATTTAAAATAATTTCAAAGATAATGTTTACCCATAGCCTCACGAGCTCAAATATATAATTTACTCTCAATTTCATACCCAAAATCGTGGTCAAAATCCAAAATATCCATTTTCTAGGTTTTTCCTCAAACCCCAAGTTTCTACCAATTTTTCGGGGTCAAATACGAAACAAAACCATGTATTTAACGTCTAATGAGTGGGAACAACTTACCTTGACATAGATGAAGAAAATCCCTATTCCAAAAGCTCCAAAATTTTCCAACCCGAAGAGGAAAATGAAAGAAATGGCCAAATCCCGATTTTTAAAACACTCACTGCCTCCAGCCCTTTCCGCACCTGCGGTCACTTGACTGCTTCTGTGGTTCCGCAGGTGAAGTTCCAATACCGCTTCTACGGTCCTCCTACAGCTGCCCCAGCCCGCTTTTGCACCGCAGCGACCGCATCTGCGATCACGCAGGTGCGGGAATTCCTTCGCAGTTGTGGCCTCTGACTCCTTCACTTCTAACTGCTTCTACGGTTCCCTTCCTCACTTTTGCGGGGCCGCTTCTGTAGTGAACCCTCCACAGAAGCGGTTACACCAGCAACCATACCCTTTCAGCTCATCCTTCAAGTTCCAATTCGATCCGTTAACCACCCGAAATCAACCCGAGTCCCCCGGGACCCCAACCAATCATACCAACCAGTCCCAAAACACATTACGGACTTGCTCGAGGCCTCAAATCATATAAACAACGCTAAAATCATGAATTGACCTCCAATCCAAGCTTTATGAACTTTAGAATCTCAAACTTCTACTTTCGATGTTTAAACCTATCAAATCACGTCCGATTGACTTCATATTTTGCACACAAGTCACATTCGACATTACGGACCTACTCCAACTTTCGAAATTGGATTCCGACCTCGCTATCAAAAATTCCACTTCCGGTCAAACTCCTCAAAAACCTTTAAATTTCTATCTTTAGCCAAACGACTACAAAATGACCCACAGACCTCCGAATTCACTTCCGATCGCGCTCCCAACACCAGAATCACCATACAGAGCTATTTCCAGACTCAGAATCCCAAACAGACATTGATAACACTGAAATTCGCTTCAACCCAAACTTATGAAATTTCTTCAAAATGCTAACTTCCACAATAGGCACCGAAACATTCCCGGGTCTTCCAAAACCCAGGCCGGACATAGGCCCAAGGAAGAAATCATCATACAAACCTACTGGAACCTTCGAATCCCAATTCTGAGGTCGTTTACTCAAAAATTCAACCTTAGTCAATTCTTTCAACTTAAAGCTTCCGAAATGAGAATTCTCTTTTCAAATCAACTCCGAACTTCCTAGAATTCAATTCCGATCATGCGCACAAGTAATAATACCTAAAATAAAGCTGCTCATGGCCTCAAACTGCTGAACGACGCGCTAGAGCTCAAAATAATCGGTCAGGCCGTTACAGAATCTTTCATAAAATGCCTTAAAAACATTAATGCACACCTAGTGTTTGATAATGTACTCAATGAGCTAGAATCATGACCATCTTACTAATTTTTGTTCAACTTGTTGTATTCCTAAAATAGATCGAAGTGCTAAGAATTCTGGAATATTTTAGAGTGTAAAGGAAACTCAATTGAGGTATGTATGGCTAAAACATTTTATTCTTAGAATCGAATCCCCAGGTGTTCGTGTAACTGGTGTAAGTCCCCAATTTGACCATATTAGGATTGGTTATTCCTAATGTGTTGTGTTGAAATATATGTGTTCAAAATTTATTCTAAAAGCTTACCATGTCATCTTGTCGTTTGAGGATGTATTTAAAAATGTGGAATGTGTGTTAAGAAGGGTTAAGACTTCATGTCAAAAATTGAATAAATGGTTTTTATGCAAAATAGATGAAAAGCCTCTATATGCTTGGAATTTTTTCAAGTTTATCCCTTATGTGTATAAAAGCCTTACATGATAGGCCTTATTGTTGCTGATGGTAATGTTATTCGAATGTCTAAAAAGGGAAACTTGAATTGTAAAATGCGGCTAAGTGCCAAGAATGACTTAATAAATGAGGCCACTCATGCCAATGTATTAAAAGACGGGAAATAAATATGAAGTAAGATGATTGATTGAAATGTAAATGTCTCAAGTGAGATGGCCTAGCCGATCGAGCCATGATCGGACGTCATGCCGCACACATGGTAGTAACTGTGCTGGAAATGATAATTGAAATTGTGGATATGGTTGATGTCTCAAATGAGATGACCTAGATGATCTGGTCGAGATCGGACTCCGTGCAAGAACACGGCGGTATTGTGGATTGTGGTATATCGGCACTAAAGATTTCCCAATCTAATAATATGGAAATTGATTTGAGAACTGATTTGATTCTTATTTGACGTTTTAGTATTGTTTGAAGCTCTTATTGAACTTATGATTATTTCTTTCTTGTATTATTGTTCATTCTAATGAGATAGTGGTTAGTTATGTATATTAGTACCATTCAACGGTACTATCATCCCTTTTGCCGGGGGCGCTGCGTCTTAAATGGATGCAGGTGGTTCCATAGAAGGTAGTGTTGATCGCATTTAGTGGTACATCATCATCTTCCCAGCAATCTTGGTGAGCCTCATTCCATCCCGGGGTCATGTATTGTATCTTTTGTTCATATTTTTACCACGTTTAAGGTAAAGTCGGGGTCTTGTTGCCGGCATTATCATAACTATCTCTTGTATCTTTAGAGGCTCCGTAGACATTATGTGGGTTGTGTATGGGTGCTAAAAAGGTCAGACGGATTATGTTGTGTTTTGGACTCTTGTTCCACCAAATCGTAAAGTGTATTTTGGAACTTAACAATGATGTAGCTTATAAAATGACTCAGTAATGTATATAAATTATCTTCCTATTGTCTAATTAATGAAAACACTCCTTCTCTTAATCATAGGTTAATTGGGTAGAAAGTGTCTTATAGGCTTGCACGATAAGGCTCACTCAGTTGAGCGTCGGTCGCTAAGAACACGATAGTATTGTGGATTGTGGCATATCGGGACTAAAGACTTCCCAACCTAATAATGTGGAAATTGATTTGAGAACTCATGTGATCCTTATTTGATGTTTTATTATTGTTTGAAGCTCTTATTGGACTTATGATTATTTCCTTCTTGTATTATTGTCTGTTCTAATGAGATGGTATTTAGTTATACATACTAGTACCATTCAACTGTACCAATGCCCCTTTTGCCAGGGGCGCTGCGTCTTAAATGGATGCAGGTGGTTCCATAGCAGGCAGTGTTGATTGTAGTTATTGGTACATCATCATCTTCCCAGCATTGTTGGTGAGCCCCATTCCATCTCAGGGTCATGTATTGTATCTTTTCTTCATATTTTTACCACGTTTGAGATATAGCCAGGGCCTTGTTTCCGGCATTATCATAACTATCTTTTGTATCTTTAGAAGCTCCGTAGATATTATGTAGGTTGTGTATGGGTGCTAGAAAGGTCAGACGAATTATGTTGTGTTTTGGACTCTTGTTCCACCAAATCGTAAAGTGTATGTATTTTGGAACTTAACAATGATGTAGTTTATAAAATGACTTAGTAATGTATATATATAATCTTCCTATTATCTAGTTAATGAAAACACACCTTCTCCTGATCACAGGTGAGTTGGGTAAAAAGTGTCTTATAGGCTTACCCGACCGGGTTCACTCGGTTGAGCGCCGGTCGCACTTTCCGAGGTTTGGGTGTGACACTGAATTTGACTCTTTAGTTAGAAACATGACTTGGGACTTAGTACCCAGCGATCCCTCAAGGAATGTGGTTGATTACAGATGGTTGTTAAGGCTTAAGAATAAGCCTGATGATTCGATTGGTAGGTACAAAACATGACTTGTTGCAAAAGGCTTCACATAGCGACCCGGTTTAGACTATCACTCAACTTGTAGCCCCGTAGTTAAACGTACAACTATTAGTTTAGTTCTTGCTATTGCAACTCAGCTATTCTGGCTCATTCACCAGTTGGATGTTAATAACGCCTTTCTATAGGAAAAGCTTGAAAAAGAGGTATACATGAAGCAGCCTGCAGGTTTTGAATCTAGACAATATCCTACTCATGTATGTAAACTTAATAAAGCTATCTATGGTTTGAAATGAGCTCCACATGCTTGGTACACTAAGCTGAAAAATTATATTCTTACCCTTGGTTTTATTAAGTGCAAATCTGATGCATCTCTTTTTGTTCTTCGTAAGCTTGGACTTACTGTGTACATCCTTGTTTACATGTGTAGACATGTGATTTTTGACCCTCCCCAAGATTTTTCATATTTTAGCACGTAAATATTTAATTTATGTCCAATATAACTATTTCAACTTATTTTTACTCTTTTACTTTATTTTACTACAAGAAAATGAAAATTACAAAAAATATTTTTATTTTATGTACCTTTCATAAAGTAAAAAAAAATACAAAAATAGTACCTTAATTTTATATTTATATAATCTTGAAAAATACAAAAAATATGTAATAGTTTCATGTTTTAATATAATTTAGTTTAATTAATTAGAATTTACTTTTGCATCATGTAGTATAGTTATCCTATATTAAGGGAATTTAGCTATGGTTTTAAATAATAATTCTTGGAGTCTTCTTAGCCCAAAATTGAAACACAAAAAAAAAAGACATGGTCCAACCCAATTACCCTTAGTCCATTCTTCCCAACCCATTAGCCCACATAAGTACAAGATTTAATCCTAGCCATCTATTTTCTTCTAATCCAATGGACATCATCTCTCTCACCTTCATATAAAATACCCAATTATAAAAATCCTACCCCAAGTTTTCAATTCCTAGACCTAGCTAAGAAAAATCCCTACACAAGAAAAAAGAGAGCAAAAGCAGCCATCTCCCTTTCGGAAGCAAAATGCAATCGAAATCCTTTTCTCTTTCCTCAAAACTCCGTACATCTTCTACTCAATTTGTTTGATTTAGTACGCAATTGCAATTTCTGTTAAACGTTCTTCTTGTTTCGTTCAATCAATCACTATACGAAATCTCTGTTGTGGCCTTTGGTACTTTAAAAAATTCCACTCCACATGCTATTTCAAGTCAACCGATGGACATACCCATAATTGGTGTTTTAATACATTTTGCCTTGACCTTCATGTTGTTCTTCTTGCTGTTGCCAAACGTCTTCACTGGGGAAATTGAAAACGAAAAGAAAAGAGAAAGGGGAAGGAATTTTTGGAAAAAGAGATAACAAAACTAAAAAAAGAAAAACAAAGAAATTGAGAGGAAAGAGAAGGAAAATAACGTTGAAAAAGAGTAAAGAAAAGACTTTTTTCAAAAGTAAGAGGAAAGATTGTTTTAAAAAGAAATATTCTGGTGAGATAAAGAAAAGAAGCTTTCCGTTCGTGGCTTTTGATTCGAGGTTCCGGTTTGTTAATTTCGGTGTTGCAATTCAAGGGTTGTCGCTTTGTTTAGCCGATTGATTTGCAATCTTCGGATTTGTTCATCAATAAAAGGTTCATTTCTCAATTTCAATTCTCATTTCGTTGTGTTAAAATAGATTGGTGCGCGTGTTGATTTGTGATTCTTCATTGTTTGAATAGCATGTCTTAGTTTTCGTTTAAATTGTTTTGATTAGTTTTTTTATTTCGATTGTGATGTATGTAGTCTTGGTTCTTGAATAAATGCTTTTAATTGGATAGATGAAAATTGAAGTTGTTTCTTTCTTGACAAGGAATAAGAATGGGTCATAAGGTGTGTCTTGAACTATAAAGAATCTAGGCCAAGTAATAGATTATGTTAGCTAGCCCTTGGCCCCAATAATATCTTGTTCATAAGTTTGGCCTTATAACAATCTCAAAGATTAGGAAAATAATTCAAATGCGTAGCTTGCTTTAGGCGCGCTAGTTAATAATTTACCTTCCTAAACTCAGGTGTGCATTTATGTGATCCAAATACAAATCTCAACAATGTTAGATAAAATATGTCGAGGGCCGCGGGTGCATTTATGTGACGTGGTTCAAGACATGTTTTTAATAACGTTGAAATCCTCCTAAAAATAATTCAATAAAAGTGGCTCAAAAGTTTAAAATTGCACCATAGTTTAAAACATGTACTAAAATCAGATAATAAGCCTATTATAACTGTTGAGCGACCGTGCTAGAACCACGGAACCCGGGAATCCCTAACACCTTCTCCCGGGTTAACAGAATTCCTTACCCAGATTTCTGTGTTCGCAGACTGTAACCAGAGTCAATCTTTTCCTAGATTCGGGATTTGAACCGGTGACTTGGGACACCTTAAATTATCCCAAGTGGCGACTTTGAATTTAATAAATAAATAATCCTGTTTCGATTGTCACTTTAAGTTGGAAAAAACTCTCTTGTACTCCCTTCCGGGGGTGTAGGTAAAAAGGAGGTGTAACAGCTTTGGCGACTCTGCTGGGAATCGTACCCAGAATCTCTGGTTCAGGGTTCAATAATTTGAGCTTAGAATAATTGTTATATTTGGCTTTGTTTATTATCTAGTTTTATTGCATGTTTGAGCCTAATGTGCTAAATGCCGCTTTTTACCGCTTTGATATTATCTGAACTGTATATAAACTGCTACGAAACCCTTCTCTTCTCATCTTCGGTGATGTGCTTGCAAGTCGTGACTCCCTATTCTGTTAGTGTCATACCTTGAAATAAGAAAGAGGCTCGGACAAGTTACTAAGCCGGATGGCCTTTTGGTTCCCGGTACGTAGCCCCCTCCTCAGCTCGAGTTGTCCGCTCGGGTACACAAGTCTAGAACAATATACCCAGGTTTTTTAGCTTAGAATAACCCAGCCTCATGTCGGATCCCTAGTAGGAACGTTTAGTTGTATCATGTGCATTTGACTTTGGGGACTCAACATAGGGCTTGGGTCCGTCTAGGACAGGTGTACCCAAATTAAAAGACCATCCTGATGCATCTTACGTGCCACTTGTGTATCTGTCTGTTTTGGCCTGCATGTTGACTGTCTTCTAGAATAGGGAAAGAAAATGAAAAAAAAAAGAGAAAAAAAAAGAAAATAAAAAAAGGAGAAAGAAGAAAAAAGAAAAGAGAGTGAGAGGTAAGTATTTGAATTACCCTGAAATTCTGTTGAAATTTTGAAGAAAAAAAAAGAAAAGCCATTTCAAAATAAGTCATATTTTTCTGTTGCATCAAAACGGGCGAACTACGCGGATCTGATTCTCACCGGATGTGAGATACGTAGGCGAACCTCATCGGTTCCAGCCCATAATTTTCAAAAAATCCAAAAATATTTTCCTTTACTTCCTCTCTAGAAAAGTATTTTTTTAGACCCCAATTTGCAAAAAATTCAAAAATATTTTCCATTACTTGCTTCTTTAGAAAGTCTTTCTTTTAGACTCTAATTGTTTTTTTTAAAAAAATTGAAAAGTAAATTCAAAATTGAAAAATATTTTCTTTTTTTAGAAGCATTTCTTTCATAAATTCAAAATAAAATTCCAAAAATATTTTTTTTCTTCTTTAGAAGTTTTTCTTTCGAAATTCCGAAAAAAAAATTCAAACAAAAATCTTTCTTCTTTAGAAGTCTTTCTTTGCAAAAAATCAAAATCCAAAAATATTCCTTTTCTTCTTTATAAGTCTTTCTATCGAAAAAATAAAATAAAATTTCAAAAAATAGAGTTAGTTTATTTACTTTATTCATGATCTTCCCGAACTATGCAAGATCTGATTCATGTTCCCACATGATACGTAGGCAACCCACATCAGGTTCGATCAACCGTTGAAAAGAAAAATGAAAAAAATGAAAAACAAAAATGAAAATATATTGATAATAATAAGGATCGACTGAGTCCATTCTAACATGTTTTGTTTTGAATTGTGAAGAAAGTTGAGGTGGTCGGTTTGTGGTAAGATAACTGACATCGAAGCTGTTACAAGTGCTCAAGAGACTCAGGGTCAGAGGGTTCAACAAGAGTCTACTGTGTTTGAGAAAAATAGAATGCTGAAACAGCAAATAACCGAAACGTGTCAAGCATGGGCCAGTAGTCAAAGACAGTCTCGCCATGAGTCACAATTTGCTACACAACAAGAGCAGTACCACTCTCCTGAGTACCACTCGTACTCGTTTGATCTTCCTGCAAACATTGAGAAGCCAGCCCGAAAGATGGTACAGGAAAAAATGACCCAAAGAGTGAAGAGCTTATAACAACGGATGAAAAACATGCAAGGGTTGGCAGGTCAAAAGAGTGTTGCCTTCAAAGATCTATATATATTCCCCGATGTCCACTTGCCGCCTGGTTTCAAGACTCCCAAATTTGAAAAGTATGGTAGACATGGAGATCCCATAGCCCACCTGAAAAGGTATTGTAATCAACTAAGAGGTATGGGAAGAAATGAAGAATTGTTGATGGCTTATTTTGGGGAAAACCTTACGAGAGTAGCCTCCGAATGGTTAATGGATCAAGACACGTCTCGCTGGTATGTCTGGGATGACATGGCACATGCCTTTGTCAAACAGTTCCAATACAACATCGACATCGCCCCAGACCGCATTTCCCTTTCAAACCTGAAGAAGAAACCAACTGAAAGTTTCAGGGAATATTCCATCAAATGGAGAGAACAAGCAGCCACAGTTAAGCCACCCATGGAGGACCACGAGCTAATCACTATCTTTCTTCAAGCTCAAGAGCCAGATTATTTTCAAAATATGATGTCCGTAGTGGGTAAATCCTTCTCGGAAGCAATCAAAATGGGGGAAATGGTTGAGAATGATTTTAAGACAGGCAAAATTATAAGTCAAGCAGTTCTCAAAGCCACAACTTAGGCTGTCCAGATTAAATCTGATAATTTTAGTGACACGAATGAGAAGGTTGAAGAAATCATGATGACATCAGGGTCGATAAGAGGTCCTAGGAGAGCGTCTCGAAGGTATGACCAACCTCGTCTGTATTCCGATAACTCCCTTGTGCATTACTATCCCCCTCAGAACCCACAACACTCTGTTGTTCCACCTCAGTTTGTTGCCCGACCACCAAAGCACCCAGAAGCCGAGCACGAGCATCACAAAATCACCAACAGCCTCCACAAAATTTTCAGGTGCCCTATAACCCACATCCAAGCCAGAGGTATAAAGGGGAACAAAGGTTGAAAAATAATTTTACACCAATAGGAGAGTCCTATGCAAGCTTATTTGAGAAGTTAAAGCATTATGACATGATTGCACCTATTCCTCCAAATCATTGGACCCACGTGCAAGAAGATTTGACCCTTATAAAAGGTGTGAATACCATTCCAATGCCCAGGGGTACAATGTTGAAAGTTGTCGGGATTTGAAAAGAGAAATAGAAAGGATGATCCAAGAAAACCTGATTGTGATCCAAGACAATGACACCCAAAATGTCGCGCAAAATCCTTTACCTGCACATCATGATGCACACTTTGTGGGGATGATGCCTGGTAACATAGAGTATGAGAATCCTCTTGGGAACTTGCTAACTGAAGTTAATGATGTTGAAATTGGAGAAGGCTCTGCTGATTCTGATGAGCAAATTTGTGGCTAAATGCCAAGCCTAGCAATTGAAAAGTCATTCCCTCCGCTCTAGGAAGGAATCTTGGTAGCTTGTTTTGATGTTTTTTCTATTATCTGGGTTATTTCAGGGTTGTGATCCATATTTTATTTGCTTTATTGAGTCAAACCCTTCTATCCCTCCATTCTATTTGTGTGAGTCTTGTCTGTCTATTCTGTTGCTATTTTCATTATTCGGGTTATTTTAGGGTTGTAACTCGTATTTTAGGTTGCTTGTTTAGTTGTAAAACCCTTTCATCCTTTACTCAATAAAATAGAGTTTGTCCTTTTGTGTCATTCTGTTCTTAGTTCTTTTCCCGCTAGTTTTAATGACATGACATGCATGCGGAATTTTTGGCCAGATCTTAGAAAATTGATTTAAGCTTGAATTGGACAACTGAGAAAAAAATACTTTTGAGGATGAATAAAGAGTTGGAATACTTTGGAACTAAGGTCGAGTAAAATTCACTTTCAAATCATTGTGAAGATCGGGCTTGAGGATGTTTAATCAATTGAAGTTTGTTGGAAAGTTCACTAAGGGATGAAAAATGTCTTGTGACCATTGCACACCAAGAAGACAGACATGTTCGTCAATGTTGTGATCGTGAAAAGATACCATGTTTGATGTTCTCGAGGCTAGGAGGCCCTTTTTCTGCTACCCAAACACTTTATACTCTTTATTACCCCTTTTGAGTCTGTGTTATTTTCTTTGATCACCTCCTTTTGGAATCAAGTTTAGAGTCAAGAGTCAAAAAAATGAAAAAAAAAGAAACGTTCATGCCCCAAGAGTACAAACTGGGGAAGCTCTTTGAAAGTTCAAGTGAAAAAAAGAAGAAGAAACGAACTATCGAAGGTCCATGCCCTCAAAAATAGAAACTGGGGAAACTAAAAAAAAGAAGGAAAAAGGAAAAAAAAAAGAAAAAAAAGAAAAGAAAAAAAGAGAAAAAGAAAAAAGAAAAAAGAGAACCAGAAAGAAAGATGAAAAATAGTTTAGGTCAGATGTTTGAACTACGTTAGACCTGATTCCTTTAAAATAAGGATACGTAGGCAGCCTCACGGTTCGGTCCAACCAAATAAGAATTCAAAAAAAAATCCCCAATAGCTGAAAATGGGGCATAGATTTTATTTCACTTTTGAAAGAGTCGATTCCAAGAGTTGTAAGTCCATAACCCCCTTTATTTTGAGTTTATTTTGAGCCTTCATGACGTCCTTTCTTTCCAACCCTATCCAAAATCCTTCCAAATAAAGACCTCCCGATATGCCTTCAAGAATGCCAAGAGAAACATGCAATGAGCAACAGTTGTCACATGACGTAGAACATCGTCGAGTTTCTCACAAGAAGGCAAAAGAAAAAAAGAGAAAAAAATGAGAGAGTCTTACTAGTGAAAACCCTAACAGGCACTGTAAGTAAGCAGAGATAAATAAATGAGAGAGACTTGTTGGTGAAAACCTCTTGGGGCACCACTAGTCGAAAGTGAGTCATGAAGCTGATGCAAAATTTGCACGGATAGGCCCGACTTCAAAGATCATAAGAATGGTAAAAGGGAAGATCGGATTAGTTTGATAGATCAGGCCCTTGAGTCCAAAATGCATGTCATGATCATTAAGGCTAGTTATTGAAAAAAAAAAAGAAAAAAAATTCTTCCTTCTGTCCTTCCGACAGGGGCATTTCTTATTAATATTTGTTTCTTTGCATCATTTGTGGCTTCCACTCTGAGTCAGTCCTTCTCAAAACAAGCAAGAAAAGATTTTAAAATCTGCTACCAGCTTTTCAGTTGTACAAAGTAAATTTGGCGAGCAAACTCAGTTGTTAAAGTCAACATGCCTTGAGGATTCATACAAAGGCTCCCCCAAAAGACTCTTGTCGGCCTGCTTGGCGCAAACAAAGATAACTTGTGATTCTCTATGACAGACAAATTGCTCAAAGCAGGAAGTCATTCAAGATATCGAAAAGGGTCACCTAAGAAAAGATCTCTGGTTGGGATAAAGCTGATTGAGCCACAAATACAAATGGTACTGTGTGTGAAATAATTAGGGTTGATGCAAAGCAAAAGTCTCTCGAAACCGACTCAAGTTGATCGAGCAAAAGCCAAGCTGCTCAAGACTCAAGGCCACAAACCGACCACCATTTTCAAAACTGACAAATGTTTCTTTGTGTGAAATAGGAACAAAGCAGTGCAAGGAAAGAGGTTAAAAAAACAAAAAAAAAAAGAAGAAAAAGGAAAGACGAGAGGAGCCGACAAAGGGAAGTTTCTCAAATCTTTGCCTTTATTTGTCTTGCTATTGTGCATAAAATCTTGCCATTTATCTTCACATTTTTCCTCCTAGGATAAAAAGTCCTAGTCTGATGGATTTTTCTCCCAATTGAAATCCTAGTCTGATGAGCTTTCTCCTAAGATAGAAATCTTAGTCTGATGAACCTTCTCCTAGGATCAAAATCTTAGTATGATGAATTTTTCTCCTAAGATAGAAGACCTAGTCTGATGAACTTTCTCCTAAGATAGATGTCTTAGTCTGGTGAATTTTTCTCCTAAGATAGAAAACCTAGTCTGATGAATCTTCTCCTAGGATCAAGATCTTAGTCTAATGAATTTTTCTCCTAAGATAAAAAACCTAGTCTGATGAATTTTCTCCTAGGGTAAACGTCTTAGTCTGATGAATCTTTCTCCTAAGATACCAAGGAAAAAAAACAAAAAGAAAAAAAGAAAAAGGACCTAGTCTGACGAATTTTCTCCTAGGATTAAAATCTTAGTCTGATGAATCTTTCTCCTAAGATAGAAATCTTAGTCTGATGAACCTTCTCCTAAGATCAAAATCTTAGTCTGATGAATTTTTCTCTTAAGATAGAAGACCTAGTCTGATGAACTTTCTCCTAGGATAGATGTCTTAGTCTGATGAATTTTTTCTCCTAAGATAGAAAACCTAGTCTAATGAATCTTCTCCTAGGATCAAGATCTTAGTCTAATGAATTTTTCTCCTAAGATAGAAAACCTAGTCTGATGAATTTTCTCCTAGGGTAAACGTCTTAGTCTGATGAATCTTTCTCCTAAGATACCAAGGAAAAAAAACAAAAAAAAAAAAAGAGAAAAAGGACCTAGTCGGATGAATTTTCTCCTAGGATTAAAATCTTAGTCTGATGAATCTTTCTCCTATGATAGAAAACCTAGTCTGATGGACTTTCTCCTAGGATAAATGTCTTAGTCGAATGAATATTTCTCCTAAGATACCAAAAAAAATAAAAAAATAAAAAAAGAAGAGAAAAGGACCTAGTCTGATGAATTTTTTCCTAGGATTAACGTCTTAGTCTAATGAATCTTTCTCCTAAGATAGAGAACCTAGTCTGACGAATTTTCTCCTAGGATATTTTAAAAAAAAGGAAGTCTGAATTTGAAAAAAAGGGGGTCATTTTTTAGTTTTCTTAAGATTATCAATGTTTAGTTTTCCTGAAATCAGGGGTCCCCGCCTGGAGAATAGAGTCAATTTTACTTTAGTCAAGCTTAGTTTATAGTTTTCCTAGTCTATTCTTTAGTTTACTCTCATCATTGCATCAATAGTACAAGTGATTTACAATTTTGCTAACAACTCACAAATCTTCCTAATGTAAACTGGGGCAGAAAAAATTTCATGTGTTTTGTCTGTTTTGTTGTAATCAGGTGCCCACCTGGAGAACAAGGGAAGATAACTCATGTTTCAAGGGAAAGCAGTTTTGAAGGAAGACAACTCTAGTTTCAAGGGAAAGCAATTTCGAAGGAAGACAGTTCAAGTTTCAAGGGAAAATAGTTCAAGGTGCAAGGGAAAACAGTGTCAAGTAACAAGAAAAGACGGTTCAAGTTCAGCAATTAGGCGCCCACCTAAAAAAAGAGGGAATTCAATTCAGAATGCAATTCAGGCCAGCAACAAAAGAAGCTCACGTCACGAATGCGAGTCAGCAGTCCAAGATGATCAACAAAAGTAAGTCACAATCCGGAATAAAAAGAAAAAAAAGAAAGACAAGAAGTAAATCCAAATGCAGAAGTTAATGAAAAATGTGAGCTACTCAAGATAGGGCTGAGGTCACAAGCTCTGCATGTCTCGTTTTGGTCTTAAAAGCTGAAGAAGAACGAACTAGCACCTGCAACTAGCAAGCGTCAAGGTTCAAATCCAAAGTCTACATGAAGAACCATTCAAGACTCAAGATCAAGCTTCAAAAGACTTATAGATAGGAATCTTGTAACTCGTAGTTGACAGGCTTAGCTAGTCTTTTTCATGTTCTGATTTTGATGTAATAACGGGACCGCAAACCGGAACCTCGACGGCACCTCGACCGGCTCTCCACCTTGGCATACTCTATCATCTCACTCACTTCTGAACTACACGTGGCCTGATTCCTTTATAGCCAAGGATATGTAGGCAGCTCAGAGACCAAGGCTTGGTCACAATCTCATTTCTCTTAGTTTTTGCTCCCTGTAAATAAGGGTCAGGTCAAAAAACCTGTCTAGTCGTTCTTTGTCTGAAAACTCTTCGCGTTTCCAATCAAAGAGGGGCAGCTGTAGACATGTGATTTTTGACCCTCCCCAAGATTTTTCATATTTTAGCACGTAAATATTTAATTTAGGCCCAATATAGCTATTTCAACTCATTTTTACTCTTTTACTTTATTTTACTACAAGAAAATGAAAATTACAAAAAAATATTTTTATTTTATGTACCTTTCATAAAGTAAAAAAAAATACAAAAATAGTACCTTAATTTTATCTTTATATAATCTTGAAAAATACAAAAATTATGTAATAGTTTTATGTTTTAATATAATTTAGTTTAATTAATTAGAATTTATTTTTGCATCATGTAGTATAGTTATCTTATATTAAGAGAATTTAGCTACGATTTTAAATAATAATTCTTGGAGTCTTCTTAGCCTAAAATTGAAACACAAAAAAAAAAAAGACATTGTCCAACCCAATTACCCTTACCCATTCTTCCCAACTCATTAGCCCACTTAAGTGCAAGATTTAATCCTAGCCATCTGTTTCCTTCTAATCCTATGATCATCATCTCTCTCATCTTCATATAAAATATCCAATTATAAAAACCCTACCCCAAGTTTTCAATTCCTAGACCTAGCTAAAAAAATTCCCTACACAAGAAAAAAGAGAGCAAAAGCAGCCATCTCCCTTTCGGAAGCAAAATGCAATCAGAATCCTTTTCTCTTTCCTCAAAATTCCGTACATCTTCTACTCAATTTGTTTGATTTAGTACGCAATTGCAATTTCTGTTAAACGTTCTTCTTGTTTCGTTCAATCAATCACTATACAAAATCTCTATTGTGGCCTTTGGTACTCTAAAAAATTCCACTGCACATGCTATTTCAAGTCAACCGATGGACATACCCATAATAGGTCTTTTAATACCTTTTGCCTTAACCTTCATGTTGTCCTTCTTGCTGTTGCCAAATGTCTTCACTGGGGGAAATTGAAAACGAAAAGAAAAGGGAAGGAATTTTTGGAAAAAGAGATAACAAAACAAAAAAAAAAAAACAAAGAAATTGAGAGGAAAGAGAAGGAAAATAACGTTGAAAAAGAGTAAAGAAAAGACTTTTTCTCAAAAGAAAGAGGAAAGATTGTTTTAAAAAGAAAAATTTTGGTGAGATTAAGAAATGGAGCTCTTCGTTCGTGGCTTTTGATTCGAGGTTCCAGTTTGTTAATTTTGGTGTTGCAATTCAAGGGTTGTCGCTTTGTTTAGCCGATTTATTTGCAATCTTCGGATTTGTTCATCAATAAAAGGTCAATTTCTCAATTTCAATTCTCATTTCGTTGTGTTATAATAGCTTGGTGCGCGTGTTGATTTGTGATTCTTCATTGTTTGAATAGCATGTTTTAGTTTTCATTTAAATTGTTTTGATTAGTTTTTTTATTTCGATTGTGATGTATGCAGTCTTGGTTCTTGAATAAATGCTTTTAATTGGGTAGATGAAAATTGAAGTTGTTTCTTTCTTGACAAGGAATAAGAATGGGTCATAAGGTGTGTCTTGAACTATAAAGAATCTAGGCCAAGTAATAGATTATGTTAGCTAGCCCTTGGCCCCAATAATATCTTGTTCATAAGTTTGGCCTTATAACAATCTCAAAGATTAGGAAAATAATTCAAATACACAGCCTGCTTTAGGCGTGCTAGTTAATAATTTACCTTCCTAAACTCGGGTGTGCATTTATGTGACCCAAAACCAAATCTCAACAATGTTAGATAAAATATGTCGAGGACCGCGGGTGCATTTATGTGACGTGGTTCAAGACATATTTTTAATAACATTGAAATCCTCCTAAAAATAATTCAATAAAAGCGGCTCAAAAGTTTAAAATTGTACCATAGTTTAAAACATGTACTAAAATCAGATAATTAGGCCAATTATAACAGTTGAGCGACCGTGCTAGAACTACGGAACCCGGGAATGCCTAACACCTTCTCCCGGGTTAACAGAATTCCTTACCCGAATTTCTGTGTTCGTAGACTTTAATACAGAGTCAATCTTTTCCTCGATTCGGGATTTGAACCGGTGACTTGGGACACCTTAAATTATCCCAAGTGACGACTCTGAATTTAATAAATAAATAAATAATCTCGTTTCGATTGTCACTTTAAGTTGGAAAAACCTCCCTTGTACTCCCTCCCGGTGGTGTAGGTAAAAAGGAGGTGTGACAACATGGATGATATCATTGTGACTGGTAACTAGCCAAATGCTATGATATCCATTATTAATGCTCTATTTTCACGGTTTGCTCTTATCTCAGCATAAATATGTCAAAGATATTCTCCAAGTGTTAACATGGCTGAATGCAAAAGCACTCCCACGCCCATGACTTTTACATGTACCTTTGAAACATCTGGTGATGATTCCAAAGTGGATGGCACTCTTTATCGTCGAGTCATTGGAAAGCTTCATTATTTATCCTTTACTCGGCCTGACATTACCTTTGCAGTAAGCAAATTATCCCAATTTGTGTATCCACCAAGTGTTTCTCACTTGAAATCTATCAAGGTCTTTTGAGATGTCTTTGTCACACCGCTCATCTTGCTATTAAACTTGCTAAAAAATATGTTGCTCAAATTGGTTGTCTATTCTCATTCGGATTGGGTTGGTGACCCACTTGATCAAACTTCTATATCAGGGTATGTTGTATATCTTGGTGATTCTCCTATCTGATGGTCTTCTAAGAAGCAATGTTCAGTATATAATACAGAGTTGTTGCAGCTACAACCCGTGAAGTTGTCTGGCTCAAAGACTTGCTTCGTGAGCGTCACTTTCCATTGTCCAGTCCTCCTCGAGTTCTCTGCGACAACATGGGCACTACTTGCATTTGTGCCAATCCGGATTATCATAGCCATATGAAACATGTTGAGATTGATTTTCACGTTGTTCGTCAACTTGTGCAGTCTAAGGTTCTCGAGGTCGATCACCTTCATGTTGCATATCAAGTTGCAGATATTCGTACGATGTCGCTGCCCAGTTTTGCGTTTCTACGTATGTATCCCAAGTTGGGTTTGGTTGACACCAGCCCCACTTTGCGGGGTTGTGTTAAGTAGGGGTGTCAATGGATATTCGAAAACCGACTAAATCGACCGAACCGTACCGTACCGAACCGATTTTTAGGTTTCTTTTTAAGAAACCGTAGGTTTTTATATAAATCTATAATCGCACCGATAATTAGGGTAGATTTTTTATTTTATAAAAAAAAACCGAAAAAAAACCGAACCGTACCAAATAAATTTTACATGTAGAAAATATATTTATTTAGTAAGTTTAAAAATAATAATGCATTAAATTTTCTTTGAGCCTTGGAATTATGAAAACTATTACAAGCCAACAAGTAATTAAACTCAAAATACTAATTCTTAATACCTATTATGCTACTTCTACTTAAACTAAGTTATTTCAAGTATCTTTATTAGCAAGACACAAAATATTCTAGCGATTATGAGTAGCAAACTACAATGTATTGAATCTATTTCCTTTCATATAATTTAGATTTATCTTTTTGAGTATCTAATCTTCTATAGAATTTATTCTTGAGTCGTCCCAGCTTGGTATATCTTTCAACTCGTTTGATTAATATTTTATTTGCCTTTGTTTGATTTCTTTTACGCTGTTGTAAAATAGTTGATGGATCTATACTTTAGCCATCTTTTTTTTTTTAAAATTCATCACCCTTTAAACAGTAAAAATGTCTAGAGAGTTTTGCTAAGTCCTATAAAAGAACATATATTATTGCAATTCTACTTCTACTGGTGAATTTACATGATATTAAAAAAATACCGAAAATTAACCGAACCATACCGATACCGAAGAGAAACTGACATGATTGGGACGGTTTCAAAAAGTCTAATTTTGGTTATACATAATAGAATAATCGAAAAATTGGTATGGTACAAATTTTATAAAATAACCGGCCGAACCGAACCGTTGACACCCCTAGTGTTAAGGACTCTTCACTGATTCACCCCTTATACATTAACATAGCCCTTATCTGTATCTTCTCTGTATCTTTTTGTTAGCCTTTTCTTTAGGAGTTTGTTAGGCCTTATGTAACTGTATCTTCCAGAAGATTTATTGTTGTAATTTTGCTCTATATAAAGAGCTCCTACTTCATTAATAAAATTAACACCTTTCATTTAGTCTACAGCCTTCCTCTTTAACTTACACTGAGTTTTGTGATAAAATATGCTATAACTGTTATATTTCGGGTCTTGTGAAATGCACTTTACTGAAGTATATACAATATATTAAAAATTTGCAAATGATACTTTGTCAACTTTTGCACCACAATATATATTATACTGCAATTTGTCAAGTTCCTCAAATCTTTTTTACGATCGTGATATTTGTTGATTGCTATTAGGATATGTTCAAGATCTTACCCAGTTAAAAATGGAGAATATGTGAAAGATTTTTTTTTTGGTTTCAAATGACTACTTTATATTAAAATTAGAAAAGCTTTAGAGGGAGTGGCTGCTCATAGGCAGCATTACAAAAAGAACTATGTATAGCATAACCTACACTAGGGTGCCCAGCTGCATTAGTTGTACTGGTAGATGTAGTAGTATCGTTACTATTTAACATTGGTACACCAAAAATATTAATACTACTGCTACTACTAAAGTCATTACTGGAAGATGGCCTATCAGACGGTTGACAAAATTTGTTCGTATGTGTATGAACTCCAAAAGTGACGACAGGCCTTTGCATTGACATGTTGAGTTACTGATCCTAGAGGAGCGATTTAAGGATGATTGGTGGAGGGTTGCTCAAAAATGTGATGCTGCTACCTGATAGTTCCATTCCAAAGTGTGCTAGGTCGTCTGCTACTGTATTTTGCTCTCTGTAAACATGGCTTTCTTTTGGACTATTCAGTTGCTGGACTAGGGAGTTACTTAATGTTGTAATACTATTTGTAAGCCACGTAGTAGTGCCATAAGTTCTATTTCTATGACGGTGGTTGATGGATGGTGACCCGCATGGCCCATTACCCAGTCGCCCTTATGGTTTCTGAATACCCTCCAAAGCCCGCAGTTGATTTTTATGGGTTGAAAGCCCCATTTGTGTTCAAGTAGAATGTTCCCCGTTCAGGGGTAGTTCCTTTTATATATCTTAGTGTGTGAAAATGTTTAGGGGTAGTTGTATTAGTTAGAAAAAAATGTTCATTTGTTAACTGCATTATTATTTTGGTAGAAGGCGTGGTAGTAGCATTTTCAAAATAATTTTTGTTGCGCACATTCCAAAGG
The DNA here is from genome assembly GCF_000715075.1 of Nicotiana tabacum. Classification (NCBI taxonomy): domain Eukaryota; kingdom Viridiplantae; phylum Streptophyta; class Magnoliopsida; order Solanales; family Solanaceae; genus Nicotiana; species Nicotiana tabacum. The sequence goes on from NC_134087.1 coordinate 131,775,258, forward strand.
AGCCATGATATAAACGTAATTAAATGTTGCAATGGTATGCCGTTGAGGCAATAGATACCCTTTTGGAGTATAAGTTGCTTAAGCCAAACATGATTATGAGTTGTATTAATGGGTAAGGACTGTAGAAGGTATTCTAATCTTAGGTCGTTCCAAATGTTACGCGCATGCACACAGTGAAATAGAATGTGAGGAATTATCTCATTTTCTAAGTTAGATATTTTGCATATATCAGAAGTGGTAATACTCAATGAGTGTAGGTAGTCCTTTGTGGGCAATCTGTTGTTGTGGTTTGTCAACCATAAGAAATATTTAATTTTAGGAAGCGTTTTCAATTGCCAAATCCATTCTTGATTAGGGAGGTGATTGAGTGGCTTAGTAAGTGCTTTATAGCAAGAATTGACAGAGAATTCACCCATTGGTGTTAACTCCCAGGTTATATGGTCCGGGGTTGAACCGTCATGGGAATATGGGTATTAGTGATTAGGTAATTTATTGTATAGGGTAGTTGGATCGATAGGCTCGATGTTGGGTTGCTAATGATTTGGAGCACCTGGGCCACTGTTAAGTTATTTTCGTTATTATTTAAGGGACCCTTAACAGTGCTTCTTATATTAAGGTTTGGAGCAATCCAATTGTCGTCCCAAAAATTAACTTGTGTACCCTTTTGTGACTTGCCATTTCAGACCAATTTGGCAAGTTTGCCACCCCTGTATGAGGTGCTTTCATAATGTAGAAGTATGTTTAATAGGTGTGCGATTGTTGAAAATATATTTAGTAAGTAAAAAAGATGGCCAAGATGTTTGAGGCTGGTGAAATAACCTCCCGGCCGTACTAGCTAATATGACTTCATTTTTAGGACGTGGTCGTTGAATATCCAGTCCACCTTGGTCCTTGGCATTAGTAATTGTTTGCGAATTGAGGAGATGAAGCCTCTTCCTCTATGAAATAGACCCCCTTAAAAGATTTTTTTGATAGGTTTCTAATCGCTTTATTACATGAGTTGGGAGTGACATAATTTGCATGATGTGGTTGGGAATAGTATTCAAAGTTGCTTTTATTAGAATAATCCTACCTGCCATCGTTAGGTGATTTGTTTTCCAACCGGCTAACCTAGTTTTAAAGTTGTCGATTATAAATTGGTAATCCCTTTTGGTAGGTGTTTAAGTGAATATTGGAAAGCCTAGGTATTTACCAAAAGATTTGCATTCCTTCATGTTAAAAGATGATAAAATGAAATCCTTGTAATGAGTGCTACAGTACTTTGGAAAAAAGATTTTGAATTTGTCAAAATTTATTTTTTGCCCGGATTGGGTTGTAAAATTGTTTAATAGGTTGATTATTGTGTGGCAACTTGCAGTTGTTGTTTTGGAAGCTAGTATAATATCGTATGCAAAGAATAGATGGGATATTTGAGGGCCTTTTGCATTTAAAGATATAGTCTTCCAAAGATTATAATCTACTGCATTGTTTATTTGTCTAGATAGCATTTCCACACAGATAATAAAAATGTACGGTGATAGGGGGGTCACCTTGCTTGATACCTGTGGAGGGTGAAAAGAATTTGGTAGGGGTGTCATTAAAAAGTATAGAAGTAGAGGTTGTTGTGATGCACGACATGATAATGGATATTAAGTGTGGAGGGAAATCAAAAAAGATTAATGATTGTCGTATAAAGCTCCATTCTAATTTATCAAAAGCTTTTTTGAGATCTAGTTTAAGGAGCATTGTCACGACCCTAAACCCGGTCCCGGTCGTGATGGCGCCTCTCGTGAAGACAAGGCTAGCTGACACTTGCCATTTCAGTTTTTAAAAGTTAATTCATAAGAAGAAAATCTAAAGCATGATAAAAATAATCCAAAGTTTAAGCAGATAATAGCACAATTTGCGGAATACAACCCAACACAGCCCGATACCTGTGAGGCCCCGTGAAATTTTCCACTCCAAACTCGAAAACTCGTAGTAGAAATTAGGATCATGTGTTAGAGATACGTAAAATTCTTCAGCTCGCCGCGGTTCGGACCTTTTTGGCCTGATCTATGCTCTAAAAAGTCAAGAAATAATGTTTTCCAGAAAAGTGCAATTCTGCGGTCTAGAATGCCGTCGCATATCAGGCATGCGGACCGCATAGCCACCAAAAAGTGAGTCAGTGTGTTGGCCAAATTTGAGGTCAACTATGCGGTCAAGTATGAGATCGCATAACCGATATGCGGACCGCATAATCGTTGCATAATTCCCTTGGGAGTTTGAAAGGGCAGTTCTGTGGTGCATTATGCGACCGTAAAACGGGTATGCAGGCCGCATTTCTGCCGCATACCCAGTCAGTGTGTTCAGATTTTGGGGATCATTTTTGCGGTCCATTGTGCGGGCCGCATGCCAACTTTGCAATAGCAGATCTGACTCGGAGCTCCAATTTTTTAAATTTTAAACCCGACTCTCTATCGTTATATTCGGTGTAATAGCTCATTTTGAGCCTGTTTTCCTGATGCTTTTAGAGAGAGAGAGAGAGAGAGAGAGAGAGGGTCTTAGAGAGGGGAAGTGACTTTTATCAATATTGATCCACAAATCCTTGTTAAAGCTTTGAAGATAATCAAGTGAAGGAACCAAAATCTTCACCCCGAGAGGTAAGAAACTTGACCCCTAATCTCCGGTTTCAAATTCACACTAGAAGGAATACTTAGCTTGGGGGTTCATAGGTATGAGAATGGATTTCTTGCATGCATATCAAACCATAGAGTACTGGGAGGTAGTGAACTAAAAAGAAAGCAATTGAGGTATAAAATAATAGAAATTTCTCTCAAAAAGGACCTAAGATCACAATGCACCCTTAGTGTTTGATAATATGCTCTAACAAGCTAGAATCTCAATCTCGTCTCTAATTCTCGATTTAATTTGTAATTCTTACACAATAGATCGAAGTTCTAAGAGTTCCAAAATTTTGTAAGGATTAAAGAAAGCTATATTGAGGTATGTATGGCTAAAACCCCGTCTTTTAGAAATTGAGCTTCATCGGTGATTGTGTGAACATGGTAAGATTAAAGTTAAATTATTGCATTGCTTGTTATTTTACATGAGTTGGTGTTGTAACCTTATATGTGTGAAAAGTGCGTCTCAACATGATCAACGTGCTATCTTGACAACTTGAAAGGGGCAAAGGTATGAATTATATATTGAAATGTTTAGACCTTAAATCGAGATTGCAGCTAAATGTATTATGTCATCTATGTGAGGTCTTATCCATGCTTACAATCTAAGTTGCTCTTGTATGTACCTACTGTCCTAAATGGCAAAGCTAATATTGAAATTGGGAATAATGTAAAATGCGACCTATTTCCAAGAATGATGTGATAAGTTGTGGCCCCAAGTGCCTATGAAATGATATATGTGAAATAAAATGATTAATGAGAAGGGAACAACGCCTTGGTAAGGCGGCCTAGCCGATCGGGTCGAGATCGGATTCCGCTCAAGATAGCGGTGGTATTGTGAATGAATTCTGGAAAAGAAGGAAAATGAGATTGTGATTGAAGTATATGTCTCAAATGAGGGAACCGAGCTGATCGGGTCGAGATCGGACTCTGCTCAAGATAGCGTTGGTATTGTGAACAAATGATGAATAGTGTCTATGGGAAAATGATGTGAACGTTGTATGATTCTTTCATTTGATAATGTGGTGATCGTTTAAAGTTTTGAGTTATACTTGTGATTTCTTATTCTTGTATGAAAGTTCTTTCTAAGTAGATGGTGTTTAGTTATACATGTTAGTGCTATTCGATGGCACTAACATCCCTTTTGCCGGGAGTGATACGTCTTTAATGGATATAGGTGTTTCTATAGCAGGCAGTGTTGGTCGCAGCTAGTGCCGCATCATCCTTTCAGCTGACTTGGTGAGCCCCACTTTGTTTCGGGGTCCTGTTTCATTTGTTCATCATGTACTTTGTATTTGAGGTATAGCCGGAGCCTTGTTACCGGCATTTCCATATTACATTACTCTTCAGTTGTGTTTAAAGGCTCCGTAGGCAGGTTGTGGGTAGTGTCGGGTATTGGAGTTAAAGTAGAAATATTGATGTTTGGCAAAGATTTATAAAACTTGTAATATTTTGATAATTATGATTTAAGCTGCTAATGGAAATAAAATGGAAGTTGTTAATGAAATACTTACTAAGTATGATTAATGGAGTCCATCTCTTATTTATTCATGAATTAGTTTGGATAGAATGAAACCTAACAGGCTTGCTCAGTCGGGTTTACTCGGTTGAGCACCGGTCGCGCTCCTCGGATTTTGGGGCGTGACAATACCGAGGTGTCACTAGTCAAGAGCATCTATAAATCCCGATACAAGTCTGATAAGTCTATAAGCTATTACAAATGTCTGACAAGAGATAGAAGTGATAAAGGAGGAGAAACACGGGACTGCGGACGCCAAGCAGCTACCTCGTGAAGTCCGAAGTCTGCTGGAAGCTCTCAACCCTCGCAAGCAGGACCTAATGCGCCTGAATCTGCACACATGGTGCATGGAGTAAAGTGAGTACTCCAACTCAGTGAGTAACAATAAAAAATGCAGACTGAGTAATAAGAAACCACGTAAGGCATATAACAGGCTATAAGGAAACAGTAAAAGCTAGTAGAAACAGTGTAGCAATAAAGAGGTGTAAAGTCACTAAGTCCAGTTAAACTTCACAGAGATGCATTTATAACAATTAATCAAGTAAATGACAAACAAATAAGAAATATAAACACACAAAGGATCGCCCCTTGGGCACAATGTCAACAAATCCGCCCCTCGGGCTATATCTCACATCACACTGGGTACCCGCGCTCACTAGGGGTGTGCAGACTCCTGGAGGGGCCTCTTACGGCCCAAGCACAATATCAAGCCATCTTTGTGGCATAATCACATAGGCCCTCGGTCTCATATTAACAAGCCACCTCGTGGCGTACAAATCTCAGGCCCTCGGCCTCATAATCAAAATCAGTGTTTCGTCACAATGTAGGTCATCGGTCTTACTCAGTCAGAATCTCATAAGCCCCTCGGGCAACAATAAAACATGATGCTCGGCCCAAAATATCATTTAATTTGTTAAAACAGAGTAAACATGGCTGAGTTATGAAAACAGTAGAAAAATAGCATGACTGAGTTCAAGTGTAAAATCAAAACAGTGAAGAAATATCAGTAAAAATCCCCTAAGGGTTCAAATAGTTGGCACAAGGCCCAAATATGGCATTCCGCCCAAAACATGATGATAACAAATAGTATCAGTCAAATATGCGATAAAACAATTATTAGGGATGGACTAAGTACCAATCCCCAATAGTGCACGGCCCCACGCTCGTCATCTAGCATGTGTGTCACCTCAATATAGCACAACGATGTGAAATCCGGAGTTTCATACCCTCAAGACAATATTTACAATCATTACTCACCTCTATTCGGTCCGAACTCTAGCCCGCGATGCCCTTGCCTCTCGAATCGGCCTCCGGATGCTCCAAATCTAGCCAAAATCAGTACATAACCATCAAGATATGCTAAGGGAACAAAGCTCACTCGAAAATAATCAAATTACAACACAAATCCCGAAATTGGTCAAACCCGACCCTTGGGCCCACGTCTCGGAATCTGACAAAAATTACAAAACTAGAATCCTCATGCTATCAAGAGTTCATACATACCAAATGCATCAAAATCCGATCACAAACGGCCCCTCAAATCCTTAATCAAAGGTCTCAAATCTCAAGCCCTAGTTCTTCAATATTAGGCTTAAATTCCATGATTAATTAGGTAGAAATCACATAAAAATCGAGTATTAAGTCCATAAATCTTACCTATACGTCTTCCCCCTTGAATCCCTCTTCAATCCTCTTTAAAAAGCTCTCAAATCGCCCAAAATGGAGGAACTTAGACCCAAAATCGCGAAAATGGGTCTTTAAAACATTCTGCCCAGACAATAAAACCTTCTTCGCGAACGCGCTCAACGCCTCGCATTCGCGAAGCACAACCTGGCATTGACCACTTATTCCTCCTACGAGAATGCAAAACTCACTGACCCCAACCCTTCGCGAACGCGGGACCTCATCGCGAACGCGAAGGCCAATCATCCAACCTCACATCCTAACCCTTCGCGAACGCGACATCAACCTCACGAATGCGCTGACCACAAGCCTCAACCCTTCGCGATTGCGAGACCTCCTTCGCGAATGCGAAGGCTAACTTCACAGCCTCCTAGCCTACCCCTTCGTGAATGCGAGGGCCCACTCGCAAACGCAAAGGCCAAAAGTCTGCAACACTTCAGCAGATTTTCTGCAATCTTTCCAAAATATGAAATGGTCCGATTGACCACCCGAAAATCACCCGAAGCCCCCGGGACCTCAATCAAACATGCCAACATATCCCATAACCTCATTCAAACTTGTTCCAACCTTTAGAACGCTCAAAACAATATCAAAACACTAAATTTGCATCGAATTCAAGTCTAAGAATTCCAAAATCTTCTAAATTACGCTTTTGACCAAAACCCAACCAAACCACGTCCGAATGACCTGAAATTTTGCACACATATCCCAAATGACACAACGGAACTAATGCAACTCTCGGAATCCCATTCTAACCCATATATCAAAATCTCACCTACCAACGGGAAATCGCCAAAAATCTAATTTCGCCAATTCAAGCCTAAATCTACTCTGAACCTCCAAAACTCACTCCGATCACGCTCCTAAGTGTCAAATTACCTTCCAAAGCTAACCGAACCATCGGAACTCACATCCGAGCCCTCTAAAACATAAGTCAACATCCGGTTGACTTTTCCAACTTAAGCTTCCTCAAAAGAGACTAAGTGTCTCAAACCTTACCAAATCATTTTCGAACCCAAGCCAACCAACCCAATCACAGATAGAACCGATAAATAAAGCAATAAGAAGCAGAAATGGGGGAAACAGAGTGGTAACTCAGGAGACGACTGGCCAGGTCGTCACATCCTCCCCCTTTTAAAAAAATGTTCATCCTCGAACGGGTCAAGAAACATACCTGAAGCCTCAAATAAGTGAGGATATTTTCTTTGCATCTCCCGCACGGTATCCCTATTAGCCTCCTCCATGGGTCAACCTCTCCACTGAAGCTATATCCTTTGATCTCAACTTTCGAACCTGACGCCCCAAAATGGCTACTGGCTCCACATCATAAGTCAAATCATCATCTAGCTGAACTGTGCTGAAATCCAAAACATGAGACGGATCCCCAATATACTTCCGGAGCATAGAAACGTGAAATAACAGATGCACACTCGACAAGCTGGGTGGCAACGCAAGCTCATAAGCAACCTCCCCAATCCTCCGAAGCACCTCAAAAGGCACAATGAACCGAGGACTCAATTTACCTTTCTTCCCAAATATCATAACACCCTTCATGGGCGAAACCTTCAACAGAACCTTCTCGCCAACCATATAGGACACATCTCGAACCTTCCTATCAGCATAACTCTTTTACCTCGACTGCGTTATACGAAGCCTCTCCTGAATCACCTTCACCCTGTCTAAAGCATCCTGCACCAAGTCTGTCCCTAATACCCTAGCCTCACCCGGCTCAAACCAACCAACTTGAGATCTATATTGCCTCCCATACAAAGCCTCATATGGAACCATCTGAATACTCAACTGATAATTGTTGTTATAAGCAAACTCTACGAGCGGTAGAAATGGATCCCATGACCCTCCGAAATCAATGACACAAGTGCACAACATGTCCTCCAATATTTGAATAGTGCACTCGGACTTCCCGTCCGTCTGATGGTGAAAAGCTATGCTCAACTCAACCTAAGTATCCAACTCTCGCTGCACTGACCTCCAAAACTGTGAAGTAAACTGAATGCCCCTATCTGAAATAATGGAAACTGGGACACCATGCAAACAAACAATCTCCTAGATATAGATCCTTGCCAATCGCTCTGAAGAATAAGTAGTACACACAGGAATAAAGTGCGCGGACTTGGTCAGCCGATCCACAATCACCCAAATAGCATCGAACTTCCTCAAAGTCCGTGGGAGCCCAACTACAAAGTCCATGGTGATCCGCTCCCACTTACACTCTAGAATATCTAACCGTTGAAGTAAGCCACCCGATCTCTAATGCTCATATTTCACTTGCTGACAATTGAGACACCGAGCTACAAATCCCACAATATCCTTCTTCATTCTCCTCCACCAATAATGTTGTCTCAGATGCTGATACATCTTCGTGGCACTCGGATGGATAGAATACTGTGAGCTATGAGCCTCCTCTAGAATCAACTCCCGAAGCCCATCTACATTAGGCACGCATATCCGACCATGCATCCTTAACACCCCATCATCACCAATAGTCACATCTCTGACATCATCATGTTGAACTCTGTCCCTAAGGACAAGCAAATGAGGATCATCATACTGGCGCACTCTGATGCGATCAAATAAAGAAGACTGAGAAATCACACAAGCCAATACCCAACTGGGCTCTGAAATATCTAACCTCACGAACCTATTGGCCAAGGCATGAACATCAACTGCAAGAGGTCTCTCCCCAACTAGAATATATGCCAAACTCCCCATACTCACTGCCTTTCGGCTCAAAGCATCGGCCACCACATTGGCCTTCCCCAGATGGTACAATATAGTAATATCATAGTCCTTTAGCAGCTCCAACCATCTCCGCTGCATCAAATTGAGATTCTTCTACTTGAACAAGTGCTAGAGGCTACGATGATCAGTAAACACCTCACAAGACACACCATACAAATAGTGCCTCCAAATCTTTAACGCAATAACAATGGCAGCCAACTCTAAATCATGAACAAGGTAGTTCTTCTCATGGGGCTTCAACTGACGAGAAGCATAAGCAATAACTCTACCCTCCTGCATCAAAACACACCCAATACCAACTCTTGAAGCATCACAATACATTGTATATGAACCAGAAGCTGATGACAAAACTAAAACTAGAGTTGTGGTCAAGGCAGTCTTGAGCTTATGAAAGCTCTCCTCACACTCATCCGACCACCTGAAAGGAGCACCCTTTTGAGTCAACTTGGTCAAGGGTGATGCTATAGATGAAAATCCCTGAACAAACCGGCTGTAATAACCCGCTAAACCAAGAAAACTACGAATCTCGATGGTGGAGTACGGTCTGGGCCAACTCTAGACTGCCTTTATCTTCTTTGGATTAACCTGAATACCCTCACTAGACACCACGTGCCCCAAGAAAGCCACTAAACTCAGCCAAAACTCACACTTGGAGAACTTTGCATAAAGCTTATCTTCCCTCAATCTCTGCAACACAACTCTCAAATGCTCCGTGTGCTCCTCCTGACTACGCGAGTACACCAGAATATCATCAATGAAACTATGACAAACGAGTCGAGATAAGGCCGAAACACGATGTTCATCAAATGCATGAACGTTGTTGGGGCATTGATCAGCCCAAAAGACATCATAAGGAACTCATAATGACCATATCTGGTCCTGAAAGTTGTCTTAAGAATATCCAAGTCCTTGATCTTCAACTGGTGATAACCTGAACGGAGATCAATCTTGGAGAACACTCTCGTTCCCTGAAGCTGGTCAAACAAATCATCAATGCGAGGCAAATGATATTTGTTATTAACTGTTACTTTGTTCAATTGCCTATAATCAATACATATCCTCATAGTGCCATCCTTCTTCTTCACAAATAGAACAGGCATACCCCAAGGTGACACACAAGGCCTAATGAACCCCTTATCAAGGAGTTCCTGAAGCTGCTCCTTCAACTCTGCTGGTGTCATACGATATGGTGGAATAGAAATGGGCTGAGTGCCCGACACTAGATCAATACCGAAATCAATATCCATGTCTGGTGGCATGCCCGTCAAGTCTGCAAGAAATACATCGGGAAAATCCCTCACAACAGGAACAAAATCAATACTGGGAGTCTCTGCACCGACATCCCTTACAAAGGCCAAATAAGAAAGACAACCCTTCCCAACCATACGTTGGGCCTTTAAAAATGAAATCACCCTATTGGGAACGTAATCAGTCGAACCATGCCACTCAATCTGTGGCATACCTGGCATAGCCAACGTCACCATCTTAGCATGACAGTCCAAAATAGCATGACACGGAGATAGCCAATCCATGCCCAATATCACATCAAAGTCTACCATACACAATAGCAAAAGGTCCACTTGGGTCTCTAGACCCCCAAGAGTCACCACACATAACCGGTACACACAATCCACAACAATAGTATCGCCCACCAGAGTAGATACATGAACAGATGAAATAAGAGACTCACAGGGCATATCCAAATAACGAGCAAAATATGATGACACATAAGAAAAAGTGGAACCAGGATCAAACAACATAGAGGCACCTCTATGATAGACTAAGACAATACCTGTAATTATAACATCTGAGGCAATAGCATCGGTTCTAGCTGGGAGTGCATAGAGATAGGCCTGACCACCACCTGATCGGCCTCCACCTCTAGGGTGACCCCTGGCTGACTAACCTCCAGCCCTAGCTGGGTGGGTGGGTGATGGTGAAGTAACTGGCGTTGAAGCCGATGGCTGACTCCTCTACTGAGATGAACCCACAAGACAATGAGGACAATGCCTCCATATATGACCCATCTCTCTACACTCATAGCAACTCCTGAGTGCTGGTGACGGGGACTGAAAGGAACCCCTAGCATCGGAAGGACTAGCAGATGCACCTGGAATAGAAGAACCCTAGACTGATGGAGCACAAGACGAACTCTAGGCTGGAAGGGCACTAAGTGATGAATAGCCCTAATGAGAACTGTAAGAACCATGACTCAATGACGCCCCATGATAACCTGGGCAAGCTGACTAAGCATGTCTGAATGGACGGCCTCTGTCGTGCAGAAACGGACCTCTCAAAGGAGCACCACTATAACTACTAGATCCTCGAGGCCTCTCGGTCTCCCTCTCATCTCGCTCCTGGTGACGAATTGACTCAATCTCACGAGCAATGTCAACCAACTCCTAAAGAGTGGCACCAGTCACCCTCTCTTTGGTTATGAGAATATAAAGCTGATAAGTAAGGCCATCAACAAACCTCCTAATCCTCTCTCTATCTGTCGGGACCAACCAAATCACATGACGAGCTAACTCGGAGAACCTCATCTCATACTGCGTCACAGCCATCTCTCCCTGACGCAACCACTCAAATTCCCTATGCAGCTCCTCTCTGCGAGACTACGACACATACTTCTCCAAAAAGAGAATGGAGAACTGCTGCCAAGTAAGGGGTGCTGCACCAACAAGCCTACACCACTCAAAGGTCTCCCACCAAGTAAAGGCAGCTTTAGAAAACTGAAAGGTAGTAAAAGCGACTCCGCTAGTCTCCAGAATACTCGCTGTGCGAAGAATCCACTGACACTTGTCTAAGAAACCCTAGGCATCCTCACCCTCTGTACCACTGAACGTCGGAGGGTGAAGCGTACCAAACCTCTCCAACCTGCGATGCTCATTCTCTGGCATGGCAGGAGCTACAAAACCCTGAGCAGCTGCAACCAGCTGGGCTGGATGTGCCTCCCACGTCTGTATTCCTAGAACAACCTGCTTAGGTGTACGGGAGGCGGGAGTCTGGGTGCCTCCCCCGGCCGGAGAAGTAGCTTCTATAGAAGAAACTACGACCGCCTGAGCAAGGTTAGTGGACATGGTCAAAATCTGAGCCAAGGTCTCCTGAAGACCCGGAATAACAATGGGCACAGTCGGTGCCTGAAGTGGTCCTGTTGGACCATCCGCAACCGGAACCTGATCCTGAACTGGGGCGGCTAGTGGATCTGCAGGTGCTGCCCTAGCCGCTATGCGGGCCATACCCCTGCCCCTATCGTGACCACGACCGCGTCCTCGGCCTCTAGTGGCCACAACTGGTGGTACTGGTGGTCGTCCATCCTGATCGGTCGCCTGTGTCCTCACCATCTGTGAGAGAATAGAATAATAGAAGTTTAGTACTTGGATCAACAGATTCGCATGACAAGAATTCAAGAATATGAAGTTTTCCTAAAGGTTCTGCAGCCTTTCGAAGATAAGTACAGACGTCTCTGTACCGATCTGCAAGACTCTACTAAACGTGCTCATGACTCGTGAGACCTATGTAACTTAGGCTCTGATATCAACTTGTCACGACCCTAAACCAGGTCCTAGTCATGATAGCACCTCTCGTGAAGACAAGGGTAGCCGACACTTGCCATTTTAGTTTTTAAATGTAAATTCATAAGAAGAAAATCTAAAGCAAGATAAAAATAATCCAAAGTTTAAGTAGATAATAGCACAATTTGTGGAATACAACCCAACACAGCCCAATATCGGGGCGTCACTAGTCATGATCATCTATAAATCCTAATATAAGTCTGATAAGTCTATAAGCAATTACAAATGTCTAACAAGAGATAGAAGTGATAAAGGAGGAGAAATACGGGACTGCGGACGCCAAGCAGCTACCTCGTGAACTCCGAAGTCTGTCGGGAGCTCTCAACTCTCACAAGCAGGACTTGATGCATCTGAATCTGCACACAGGGTGCAGGGAGTAAAGTGAGTACTCCAACTCAGTGAGTAATAATAATAAATACAGACTGAGTAATAAGAAATCACGTAAGGCACATAACAGGCTATAAGGAAACAGTAAAAGCCAGTAGAAACAGTGAAGCAATAAAGAGGTGTAAAGTCACTAAGTTCAGTTAAACTTCATAGAGATGCATATCTAACAATTAAGTAAGTAAATGACAGGCAAATAAGAAAGATAAACACACAAAGGATCGCCCATCGGGCACAATGTCAACAAATCCGCCCGTCGGGCTATATCTCAATCACATTGGGTACCCACGCTCACTAGGGGTGTGCAACTCCTAGAGGGGCCCTTTACGGCCCAAGCGCAATATCAAGCCATCTCTTGGCATAATCACATAGGCCTTCGGCCTCATATCAATAAGCCAACTCGTGGCGTACAAATCTAAGTCCCTCGGCCTCATAATCAATATCAGTGTTTCCTCAGAATATAGGCCCTCGGCCTTACTCAGTCAGAATCTCATAAGCCCCTCGGGCAATAGTAAAACATGATGCTCAGCCCAAAATAACATTTAATGTGTTAAAACGTAGTAGACATGTCTGAGTTATAAAAATATTAGAAAAATAGCATGACTGAGTTCAAGTGTAAAATTAAAACAGTGAGGAAATATCAGTAAAAATTCCCTAAGGGTTCAAATAGTTGGCACAAGGCCCAAATATGGCATTCCACCCAAAACATGATGATAGCAAATAATTTTCAGTGAAATATATGGTAAAATAATCATTCGGGATGGACTAAGTCCCAATCCCCAACAGTGCACAGCCCCACGCTTGTCATCTAGCATGTGCGTCACCTCAATATAGCACAACAATGTGAAATCCGGAGTTTCATACCCTCAGGACAACATTTACAATCATTACTCACCTCTATCCGGTCCGTACTCTAGCCCGCGATGCCCTTGCATCTCGAATCGGCCTCAGGAAGCTCCAATTCTAGCCAAAATCAGTACATAACTATCAAGATATGCTAAGGGAACAAAGCTCACTCGAAAATAATCAAATTACAACACAAACCCGAAATTGGTCAAACCCGACCCCGGGCCCACGTCTCAGAATACGAAAAAATTACAAAACTAGAATCCTCATGCTCTCACGAGTTCATACATACCAAATGCATCAAAATCCGACCACAAACAACCCCACAAATCCTTAATCAAAGGTCTCAAATCTCAAGCCCTAGTTCTTCAATGTTAGGCTGAAATTCCATGATTAATTAGGTAGAAATCACATAATAATCGAGTATTAAGTCTATAAATCTTGCTTCTACGTGTTCCCCCTTGAATCCCTCTTCAATCCTCTTCAAAAAGCTCTCAAATCGCCCCAAAATGGAGGAACTTAGACCCAAAATCGCGGAAATGGGTCTTTAAAACATTCTGCCCAGACAATAAAACCTTCTTCGCGAACGCGGTCAACGCCTCACGTTCGCGAAGCACAACCTGTCGTTGACCACTTATTCTTCCTACATGAATGTGATGCCCTGTATGCAAACGTGAAGCGCACTGACCCCAACCCTTCACGAATGCGGGACCTCATCGCGAACGCGAAGGCCAATCTTCCAACCTCACATTGTAACCCTTCGCGAACGCGGCATCAACCTCGCGAACGCGATGACCACAAGCTTCAACCCTTTGCGATCGCGAGACCCCCTTCACAAACGCGAAGGATAACTTCACAGCCTCCCAGCCTACCACTTCACGAACGCGAGGGCCCACTCGCAAATGCAAAGGCCAAAAGTTGCCACATTTCAGCAGATTTTCTACAATCTTTCCAAAATATGAAATGGTCCGATTGACCACCTGAAACCCACACGAGGCTCCTGGGACCTCAGCCATACATGACAACATATCCCATAACCTCATTCAAACTTTTTCCAACCTTCGGAATGCTCAAAACACCAAATGTGCATCGGATTCAAGCCTAAGAATTCCAAAATCTTCTAAATTACGCTTTTGATCAAACCCAACCAAACCACGTCTGAATGACCTGAAATTTTACACACACATCCCAATTGACACAAGGGAACTACTGTAACTCTCGGAATCCCATTCCGACCCCTATATCAAAATCTCACCTACCAATCGAAAATCGCCAAAAATCCAATTTCGCCAACTCAAGCCTAAATCTACTCCGAACCTCCAAAACTCATTCCGATCATGCTCCTAAGTCTCAAATCACCTCCCGAAGCTAACCGAACCATCAAAACTCACATTTGATCCCTATAACACATAAGTCAACATTCGGTTAACTTTTCCAACATAAGCTTTCTCAAAAGAGACTAAGTGTCTCAAACCTTACCAAACCCTTTCCGAACCCGAGCCAACCAACCCAATCACACATAGAACCGATAAACAAAGCAATAAGTAGTAGAAATGGAGGAAACAGAGCAGTAACTCAGGAGATGACTGGCTGGGTCGTCACAAGCATGCTGGGGCATTTAGATTTTGATGTCTTAAAAAATGAAATAATTCCTGAACAATGATATCATTTCCCGCTGTTTTATGGCCTTTTTGAAAAGTATATTAGGTAGGATTGATTAATTTTCGAAGGAAGGGTTTAATCCTATTAACAAAAATTTTGGAGACGATTTTGTATAGGGTGTTACATAAGCTGGTTGGCCGGAAGTGGGAGGTAGTTGTAGGTGTTTTTATTTTTGGAATCAAGCAAATATAAGTTTTGTTTAGCTCAGGGGGAATATGTCCTTGATGGAAAATTTGATTGAAAAAATTTACGATAGATGTTTTTGATTGCGGCCAAAATTTCTGATAAAATAATGGGTGTAAACCATCCAGGCCTGGAGATTTGAGAGGTTGGAAGGATTTCACAGCTTCAAATATTTCCTTCTTAGTTAGTGAATTTGAAATTGAATTGGCTTCCTCTTGTAAGAGAATATTGTGATTTGTTGTATTATAGTTTTTATTAGAATGGGTGTGGGATGTTGTATAAAGAGATTGATAGTAATTAATAACTATGTCCTGTAACTGGTGAATGTGAGAGATCCAATTACCCGCTAAATGTTTTAAGGCGATTATTCTATTACGACACCTTCTTTTAAAAGTGGACAAATGGAAAAATCTCGTGTTAGCATCCCCTTGGTTTAGCCAATTTACACGAGATTTTAATTTCCAAAAATTCTCTTCGAGGACTAAAAGGTGGTTGTATTGAGTTATAAGATCCTTTTCCAGGTTTTGAAGGAAATTACTCGTTGGATAGTGAGGAGATTTTTGTATACCTGCTAGCCTAGCTTGAAGATTATTTTTTTTATAAAAAATATTACCAAAGGACTAGTTATTCCAAATTTTTACTAGTTCTATAAAATCTTCTATAGCATTAAGAATTAGGGGTCATGTTGACATATTTGATTAATTAGGAGAGGGAATTCTTAGTGGGATAGCCCCATTATTTCAAATCTAAATAATTCACTTTTTTATGAAGTTGTGTGTTAAGGGTTAGTAGTAGAGGATAATGGTCTGAATGAGTTCTAGGTAAGTGATGCACAATTACTTCCGGATACAGATTTAACCATTCGTAATTTTCTATTATACGATATAATCTTTCAAGTATCATAGCTCCATTTTTTCTTTTATTAGTCCAAGTATATTTGATACCCCTAAAACCTAAGTCTAACAGGTTACATTAATTAAAACAATTAAGCATCAAATCTGCTATACTATTGTTTAATGAGCATCCCCCAAATTTTTCATTGGATTATAAAATTTCGTTAAAATCAACCCCAACTAGCCATGGTCCTTTATAATTGTCCGCAATATTCATTAGGTTTTTCCATAGTACTTTCCTAGATGATAAACTATTGCTAGCATATATTGCTAAAAATAAAAAAGGTTGGTCGTGGAGACGTACCTGCACCATGCAATGAATTTCCTGATTGGTGACCACAAGTTCAGTAACTTAAATTACGGCATCATTCCATAACACCCCAATCCCTCCTGACTGCTCTTCAGCTGAGGCTTGTAAGAGATGAGAGAAATCGAAATCTGCCTTTATATTATGGTGATCCACTATGTGTGTTTCTAAAAGCACTACTAGTGGAGGTTGATAGTAATTTAGCAGTGAACGAAAATTTCTATGAAAGTCAGGTGATTGTGCACCCCTACAATTCCATATCACAAAATTCATTGAGCTATTGTGTGAGGGTGTGAGTGGTGGTATTGTGATCTGCTCCACCGGCATGCTCTGAGCTTTGAGGACGGAGATGTGGCATGCTCCTATCCATACTGGCTCTGTGTGAGTTTACCTCATTTCCTCTATTAGTGCTGCTATTTCCTATGGAGTTAGCAGTTCTTGATCTTCTGGGCTTGGTGGTTGTGGACTCATTGAGGAAGAGGGAGAGGGAGTTAGTGGTTCGAATAGACTCATTGGAGATAGTGGAGGTAGAGTTTGTGGTATGTAGATGTGTTCGTGTATCCAAGGGATTGAAGACTGTGTTTGTGGGTAGAATGGTAGGTCTGCATAGTGTGGTGGCTGGGAGGGAGGCTGGTACTAAGGGAATGGATTCCACCATGTATTGGTGGTCGGCATTGGGGTGGTTGTCCAGTTGTACTGGCCGTAGAATTGCATTGCTGCTGTCATTCCCTCTATGATTGTTTGAGATAAAGCCTGGGGATTTTGGAGGCATAATATAACCTCCTGATTGTTGACGATCATGGAAAACGTTAGTGCATGGTTTTGGAGACCCATTTCCAACCATGATTGAGGAGGTTGGAATGGATTGGGGTCTTGTGATGTGTATATCACAGGGTATGTTAGAGGTAGAGGTGTGTGTTATTGTTCTGCATGGTTTGTAGATAGAGAAAGTGTGTGTTGAGGGGTCTAAATGGTAGCAGAGAGGGCCTGCGATGTTGGGTCCTCAGAGGAAAATTGGAGCATGATGTCTTTGCATTGTTATATTGTGGTGTGTATTCTGGTATATGTGAAGTATTGGGGTGTGGGAGTGGGAATGTTAATGATTGAGTAGTGTTTATAGAAGTTAGGTCATTGGGTAATGAAGTCGGTTGAGTGTGGTTAGTGAATGAGTTTTCATGTGGGTTGGGCTTAGCACGTGGGCTGGAATTGGGTGAGGAAGGTTGCATGGAGAGGGGATTGAGAGTGGTTGTTTGGGTGGTGGGTTGTGAAAGAAGTAGTGGTATATCATTATGGGTAGTAGAGATACCTTGTGGGCTTGGTGTAGGGTTTGTGACATGCATGCAAGAGTAATTGTGATTGGTTGTGAGGAGAGGTGGGTAATGTGGCTTGTGTGGGAGTTACCTTGGTGTCAATAGGGTTACTGTTTACCCCAGGAGTTTGTGATATAGGGTTACAATTATTGTTTGTATTTTGAGGTGGGTCAGGTACGTGTGAATGGATTGGCAATGACCCGGGTGCAATGGTAAGTGTATGGGTTTGGCCCATAGTTTTCCTAGTGGGCTTGTGGCCTGTTTTGCTTGAACTTTGGAGGAGGAGGTGAGCATTGTGTCGTTTGAACAATTTAATAATTCAAAGTGATTTTTAATAGCTAGTATATGATTAGTAGGGAGTTGTTTAGGTGATTTATCAAACAATGGAGTATTAATTACATTAGGATATTTAGACGGCATACCTGTGTGGTAGTTTGCTACCTTTGTCGCTAGTGGTTGTTGGATGTCCGTTGTTGTAGATGGTGAAGCTGAGGTGGTGTCAGCAGTTGTATTGATGATTTGGTCGATTGAGCGCATGTGAGCTTTTGTCTGTTTTTTTTGAAAAACGACTATCTTTCATTCTTCTTGGGGTGGCGTGTCCTTCGTATCTTGTTATGTAGGTAATGAGTTGTGAGTTAATGGAGGTAGTGTAGTTTTGATACTGGTCATTATATGGCAGTGGGTGGTGATGTGGCTTATTCATCCACAACAAACACATAATATATTAAGATCTTCATATAAGATTTGTTGGCAATGGTTTCCTATGAATACATGTGATTTCAAAGGTATTTCAAGGGGTACTTTAATACAGATTCTAGCATATCGACCCCTTAATGTAGATGATGTGCATGTATCTATTTTGAGCAATTTGCCTATCTTGTTACCTACTTTTTGGAGGGTATGGGTGTCATAGAATTCAGCAGGTAGCTCTAGTAGGCATGACCATATGGTTGTGTAGGTAAGCTTTGCCGTAGATGCTAGAAACCTTGGTTCCCATCGCCTACGGATAGAAAATGGCCTAAGACAAACCATGGCCCTTCATGTAAAGCTTTAGTCGTATTTTCTTGTCTTTGATACTTAATAAAAAAGAAATAATTGCCCAGATCAATAAGGGCTAGTGATTCAGTGGGTTTCCATAGTTGTTGTAATTTTTGTTTGAGGGTGAGATGATTCACTTTTCTACCAAAAACTTTGATGATTATTGAATTTTTCCATGGAGAGTAAATCCTCCTTTTATCCTCTATTGATAGTTGAATGAAATTTTCTGCAGTGTTTGTGGGAAGAGTTTCTTCTGACATATCAATATGATAAGGGTTTGTATGGATTATTGGTAGTGAGGTGTCATTGTGGTTGAGTAAGGTTTGAAGGAATGATTGAATAGGCGGGCTTTGGATTGGTTCGTCAATGTTCATGGAATTTGAATTAGATTCAAGAGGGGCAGGGATTGGGATGAGACTATTTTCTGACATTGTGGATGTTGTGGACTCATAAATATTTTAGAGAGAGGTGAGAGCTTCTCTCATTAATGTTTTTCCCTGTGAAAAATTAAGACGATGCACTGTCTGATAAATGCTTATGCAATCTGTGGATCTAAACAAAAAATGATGCTTGCTTAGAAATACACGGAAGTGAGCAAAATGGTTGCATATTTTAGTGCCTCTCTATTGTAAGGATATTCCTACTTACAATCATGGAACTACTACATATTCATTTTGCCTTCACGACTTATTCCTCAAAAAGCACAATTTGTCTAAAGGATATGAGTAGTAGGACTGCTGATGTTCTTGCATTGAGGTTCTACTTTTACTACTATTTTAAAGTTGTGAATGGTGATGTTGCTAAAATTTGATGGTTAGTGTGTATGATCTACTTTCTTTAATGAGTTCATAACACATATTACTACGACTTCATGCACTCAGGGTTCGTATGAAATTAGAAAAGCAAAATATATGTTTGGAACAACTGTTTCCAGGTCTATCTTTTGACCTTGGTGTTTGCTTTTCGTGGTTTAGTTTATTTCTATGTAAAAGTATGGACTCAAATCAACCATATGAAAGTTGGAAAACAATTATAAAATAATAGCAAGGCAGTTTTAGACATAAAAGGCACATAGTTATCAAATACAAAGTAATTGGCAATCAAATCACTTAGGTCAGTGAGGAATTCTACCTTTTGCACGTCGACTGGGTCCCACGTTGTAAAATTTGGATTGTTTAATTGTTTGTTTATATATTTAGTGTATTGTTACTTATACGTTTCTCTTTCTTTATCATTTATTATACAAGTCTGCAGATGTTGGAGTTAAGAGCCTATATGGCAAATAGATTCTCTTAGGGTATGTGAATTTGAATCTTTCTCTAATGAATGTGCTAAGCATAGTCAGGAATTCATTAGAAAAGACATGGGATGTAACGACCCGACCTGTTGTCTTGAGAATTAGTATCATGTTCGACGGTTTAAGGTCTCGAGCAGCTTCGTATTATGTATTACGACTTGAGTGTGTGGTCGAGTTTGGTTTTCGGATGATTCGAGATCAATTTAGAGGAACAATTCTTGTTTCGGAAGTTTAAGCGGTAAGAGTTGACTGGAGTTTGACTTTTATGTAGTCGACTCTAGACTGATATTATGATGATTCCGATAGCTTCATATAGCGATTTTGGACTTAGCGGTGTTCATCCGGATTTTGATTTGGAGGTCCGTAGGATAATTTGATGCATTTTGGCGAAACGTGAAAATTAAAGTTCTTGAAGGTTGAGAGGTTTGATTGGGAATTGCCTTTATTGATATCAGGTTTGAATTTTGATTTTGAAAATTTGAATAGGTATGCTATGTCTTTTATGACTTGTGTGCAAAATTTTAAGTCAATCGAAATTAATTTGATAAGTTTCAGCATTAATTTTAGAAGTTGGAAGATTTGAAAATTCATAAGTTCGATTGAGGTGCGATTCATAGTTTTGATGTTATGTTTCGAGATTTAAGGCCCCGAGTAGGTTTGTATTATGTTTTGAGACTTATTGGTATGTTTGTGCGGGGTCACGAGGGGCTTGGGTTAGTTTCGTATAGGTTTAGGTTGTGTTGCGCTTGTTTTTTTATGTTTCGATGTCGTTTCTTCAACAATAAATGGTATCACATTAAGCAGCTGAGCTCCAAATTCAGATTTTATTGAAGTATTAGATCCGTATTATAATGGATTCATAGCAATAAGAATCGTCGAATTCGAACATCGTATGAGAGAGTTATGCCTATTTCCGTGTCGGGAAAGACTACTGGTTTCTGGTGTTGTATCCCAGGGATTGCAAATGCGAACATTTGTTGGAATTGCGACTTCTACCCTATTCCAGTTCGCATTTGCGAACATTTTATCGCAATTGCGATATTTTCCAGCCTTGTCCTTGTTCGCAATTATGAAAGCTTCTTCGCTTTTGCGAGGGTTCGCAAATACGACATCTGCAGCTTGTTTTCAGCTGTGTAATTCAGGTTTTTGCTTCATTTTTGATATTTTTGAACCCTATGTCCGACAGTGGGCGATTTTGAGAGAGATATTTCATCTAAAATCGTTGGGTACGTGCCCCTATTCAATTTCTATGTATATTTCATGGTTCTATACTTATTTTCATCATTAATTAGTGAATTGAATGGAAGAAATTGGGAAATTTATAAAATCTTTCAAAAAAGAAAAATGAGGATTTGGAGGGCGACTCATTATTAGAATTTGATAATGTAGGTACGGTTGGACTCGTATCGGAATGGGTTTTCGGATTTTGTGCATTTTTATCGCGTTCTGAGGTGTGGGCCCTGTGTTGACTTTCAGGTTGACTTTTAGTGTAAAATTAAAAGTCAAAGTTTTATTATCCGAAATTATTTTCTATGAGTTTTAATTACGTTATGAAATTATCTTGGCTATATTTGAGCCGTCTGGAGGTTGTTTTACGCGAGAAGGCCATTTTAGGCATTGAGTCGTTTGTGCAATTTGTGTAATCTGAAAGCCGTGTACGCGAGGTGACAAGTACGTACTTGGGCTTATATGTGCAAACTCTATCGGATTTAACTCTTAGGAATCTTTTATATATTTAATTGGAAATTTTTGGCACACGTTATGTTCTTCATTCGCCATGTTCATCATTACATGCCTTATTGAAAATTGCTTTTATAGGTCACATTCTTTACTTGCCGAATTTGTTTTATATGCTTATTTGGACTTGTTATTACTTTAACCTTTACCTGAATCCTGTTTACCTCGAAAATGGTAATTACAATTAAATTTAATTTTGTGGTTCTAAAAATATGTGATCTATTTTATGCTAGTTGTTGAACAATTGATGCTAAGTGAAAGACTTCAAAATAAGATAAGATCTTAAACACAAGGTGATAACAGAACCGAATGGCCGGTAATCAGGGCCTCGAGCTTGCTTATTCGGGGCCTCGAAGTCGAGTCTGGTGCTCGGTTTAGAATAATCGAAGGAGGATTAACAACTTTGAGAGATTTGATGAGAGCTCTTTATGACCAATGATAAACAATAAATGAAGAAGAATAAATAGAACACAATGAATATAAGCAGTAAATAGAAATAATGAGACCAAGAGAATGTGTTAGTGAGTAGAGAGAATGTTCTTGTATATTTAATATTGAGTATTTGATGCCCTACAAAGTGACAAGGATCCCCTTTTTATATGAGAGAGAATCCCAACATAGTACAAATGTATTTATTACAAAGATATGGGACTAGTACAGCCATTTAATGCTTTGATTCGGGTCTGAACTAGCCCACTAGACCTTGTCATCTCTAGCTACGTGCCTTGGGAACTTCCCACTTTTTCACCATAACCATCCTGTGCCGCCCCGAGGTCGGGCATCGATAGCCCATCATGTGTGAATCTTAACTGAAGCCTCGAGCTTTTCACAATTGTGCTTACGAGGCATCGTAATGATCGAAAATTGGACCCTCCGATTTTACCGTATACAGATAGTCCCCTTGTTTTCTATAACAAAGTGATAGGAAACGGTTTCGAACTCCTACTCATTAGGCATTATCATCATGATGGAAATACTATCAGAGCATTAAATGCCATAACTCAAGAGCTGCACAAGGGTCGTCGTCAATACGACTATCGAGAAGCCCATGAACTGTTATTGGTTCGGCTCTTCCGCTGCCTATACAGCTCCTATAAATACCCCAATTGCTTAGTGACTCGCACTTTTTGATTCCTTCAAGCATTCAGATCCAAATCCATCTTCCCATACGCCCCTCCTTCTTTTGTTCTTGGTTTCCTGCCTTTCTTCTCGAGAAAAAGAAAACTTTTAGTTGCCATGGCTAGAACTTCCAAGACAGTTCCCCGGAAAAATGAAGCTTCTTCTTCATCTCGAATATCCAAGAATATATCCAAGGGTAAGCCCAAAGTGGCTCCTACCGTCGAACAGTGTACACCCACCGAGTTTGATAGTATAAAGGATTTTTCAATCGAGAGGCCTCCATCTACGCCGGGTCGATGTGAACATGTGTCCCAGTTTATCAGCGTTGTGAATAGTATAGACAAAGTGCGGGCGGACTACCAATGGGAGGAGAAGGTGCTGGTTGAGATCCCTACCCCCAACTAGAGTATAATGGACCATAAGGCTGATTTTCTTTATGTATACACATACCCATTCACCCTGGGCCCTATCGACTCATCGGACCCTTCTTCTCCGGCTGTAGACCCTGTTATTCTCGACTTTTGTTGCAAATACCGGGTGACATTAGGCCAAATTTACCCCTCTTTCTGGAGGATAGTTCACATGCTTCGCTACTTTTCCAGCAAAGTCAACGATATGACTTTTACCCTTGATCATCTGATCAGGCTGTACATCCCCGTCTTTATCAAGGCTTGATCAAGCTTCACCCTCGATCTTCGAAACCCTTCTTCTTGAGTATCGATGAGCACAAGGATCGGGGGTGGATGAGCTGGTTTGCCCGGGTAGGGACCTCGGACATTATTCTGGCTGAATCGATGTCGTTCCCGGAGGATTGGAGCATGAAGCGTAAGTGCATCTTCCTTTAGTATGCTTTATTGTCTTCTTATTTTCTTCTCAAAAGCTAATTTTCCCTTTGCTCACGCAGCCGCCCTTTGGTATCCTGAATCTGTTCCGGACTTGTCAGGGTGGATTAGGGGATTAGATACCTCGTTCCCCTATCTCTTGAGTTCTTGGCCTGAGTTGGCTAAAATGCGGTGGATGGCCAAGAATCATGGTATGCTCCTTCTTGCCTCCTCCATCATGTTGCCATATTTTTCCCCATATCCCTCGTGCTGATAAATTTTGATTACTATGCTTGCATAGTCCTTGGCGATAAAGTGCATATGAGATCGCCTCCTACCGGCGAAGGAGGGTCTTCTAAGATTGATAAGGGTAAGAAGAGGAATAAAGGAGATGGCTGCTGAATCCCCTGTATCAAAGAAGCCTAAATCTCGTAGGCCTCGGGCTGAGGCTGAGGTCTCGTCTTCAACTTCCGGAGCAAGTTGTGATGATGAGGATGGGGATGATGATAATGAAGATAACCCTTTGGTACAAAGAAAGAGGTCGGACCCGGATGCCCCCCAAGTGTGTGTGCCGAGGGCCACCAAGTCGGGTTTCAAAGTCGCGTTTCAAATGCTCTTATTATGTCGTACTATTGTTTGATGATGTGTTCCCAATCTTGGATTATGTATGTACATGTTGCAACTCCGAGTCTTGTTTCATATGAAAGTTGATATTCCAAATCATGTAGAGATCGTAATTGGGGTTACACCCTCACACGAACACATTGGGGTGAGGCGACAGGGCCGCTTTGTTTGGGATTTGGGTATTGTTGTATGCCACCACCCATTTATATTTTGGGGTGAGGAGGCCTGGCCGCGTTGTGTTGTATTAGTATTGTTATTACACCTCCACCCTCACATATTGGGGTGAGGCAGCAGGGCCGCTTTGTGTAGGTTTTGGTACCATGGTTACACCTCCACCCGCATACATTGGGGTGAGGCGGCAGGGCCGCTTGAGTAAAGTTATGGAATTATGCTTGTACCTCCACCCGCATACATTGGGGTGAGGGGGCGGGGCCGCTTTGTGTAAAGATGGTTACAGAGGATCTCATCTTAAAAATTTTTAAATGTTATTGGCAGCTCTTGATATAATTTGCTTTGGCTTCAATGGCTATCCATGTTATTATATTGTCACCCTGGTTCATCATATTCATGTTAAATTTCCAAGTTTTTGAATAGGTGTTTGGTTTTCATACTAGTACTATTCGACATGTACCAACGTTCCTTTTGCCGGGGGCGCTGCATCTTTAATGGATGCAGATGGTTCCAAAGTGGAGGATATTGGCCAGTGATAGCGGTGACCATTCTTCCCAGTTGACTTGGTGAGCCCCATCTTATTCTGGGGTTGTGTATCTTCTGTATCGTGTGTATTATCATATTTTGAGGTATAGCCGGAGCCTTATTGCCGACACAATCATTGTACTCCTTGGTATCCTTAGAGGCTCTGTAGACATATTGTGGGTCATATATTTGTGTGGGAAAAGTTGAACTAAAAATGCCCAAATTGTATCACGTGCTCCTATATGTAAACTACGGTTGTGAAACTCACTATATTGGAGACTTATTAAATGAAGTAAATAATGAATATGTATTTGGTACTTTCTACATGACCTCCTTGTTGGTAAATTTTCAAGTTATGCATTCTCTTTAAAGCACGAGTTAGTTGGGTAGAAAGTATGCAATAGGCTTGCTCGGCCGGATTCATTCGGTTAAGCGCCGGTCGCGCTCCCCTAGTTTGGGGTGTGACAAATGATACGATCAAAGCCTAAGATTTTAAAGTGTCCTAGGATGTCTCAGAGTTGTGTTTGGTAGAGTCTTTCTTATCAGTGAGTTGTCTACCACATCTATAAGTTTGAGGCTACTTGGTCATTTAGGAATAATACCCTTCTTTGATGTTCTTTGTCACGACCCAAACCGATGGGCCGTGATGGACACCAGTACCTTACTCAACCGAGTACCAATATAGCGTATCTTTTAATGTCATACTATCATAGATAACTGAACTGGAGTAAAGCATGAGGGAATACAAACTTATACATATGAAGTACGTGCTTATAAGGCCAAAATAACCACTCGTGTACTGAACATAGGCCGACAAGTCCATACAATCTTTTACGTACATGACATCTGTCTACAAGCCTCTAAGAATACAAAATTTTCATAAAGGTCAGGACAGAGTCCCGTCATACCAAACAATACACATCTAAATCATACTAACCCAACAAGCAACTCCGAAGCGAATGGAGCGCACCAACATCTTCCATTGAGTTGATAGCCTACTTGGAGGGCTCTCGACCTGTCTATCGGGACCTGCGGGCATGAAACGTAGCGTGTCAGGCAAAAGGGATGTCAGTACGAATAATGTACCGAGTATGTAAGGCACATAAATAAGTACCTAACAGACATGGAAGAAATATAGAGTAAATGACTCAACCTGTTAGTCTTGATAACTCTGTAAATCATGAAATATGTATAGTGTCATGCAGATGCGTATGAATGTCATGTCGTGTATAGGTACAAGTTTCATAATATCATCAAGCCTCTAAGGGTATCCCATCATATCATCTCAGCCACTGTGGGCAAAATTATCAATGTATACCAGCTGATCAGGTGGTGGTCCGTATGTAATGCCATAACCTTTTTCCTTATCCCATATACATATAAATACATATATATACGCGTATATAATGCCATATGGTTTTGAGTCAATGTACATGAATGCAATGCATGAAAAGTACGTCAATAAAATCTCTTGGAGTGTCATAAGACCATTATGCCTTTGAATAATATCATGAAGTAAACCTTTTTTTCTTTCAACTTACATATTTTTCTGAGACCCATGCACAGATGATAGAATAATATGACACATGGGGAATCAAGAACATAAGCATCTCTAATATTTCTATGAATAGAGTCATGTATGAAAATTGTGCATTTGCACATTTCGTTTATGTCGTATGGATCATGCTAAAAGAAAGAAAGGATTGCCTTAACATACCCGAAGTAGAGAAAATTATTTGTGATTTTCTTGGGAAGGATTACACCGTACTCCCTGAGAATCGAAAAATCACGTTGCTATTATAATATGGATTGACTATCATCCTTGGCTTTACTGGTAAGGAATCGAATAGCGAAAAGCTTGATCTGTAATCGATTTTTTTCCAGTAGAGAACAAAGAATCAATGAGAAACAAAATGAACACTGCCAAAATGAGTACTATTACTCATTGTATCTTTCACTTTCATTTTTGTGTAATTTGAAGTTTACTAAAGAACTTGGAGCATGAAATATTCGAAGAGGAAAGGGGGAATAAGAGGTGGATTGGATTTGGTCTTGATACAAGATATCCTATTTGGAATTCTTCATATCTCACTTAATAAGAGTGGAGATGTGATTTTATGTCTTTAAGACATAATGGTTCATTTTCTAGAAATGGTGTCTAAAAGGATGTTGGAAGATTTTTTTTGTCCAATCTTCTGATCATGCCACATAATACTAATAATGCATGAGTCACCATATTTTTCAAGGTAATTCTGCCACGTTATGTCTTACCCAAAATATTTTGGATAATTACCAATTACCCGCATAATTAAAAATTATCTCAACTTACTTAAAATACTACTCTCTTTTAACACCTTGTACACTTTACTAGTATGGTCATATAGTACCTTGTATGGTACTAGTCCATAAATAGCGGGTATTTTAGCTCGGGCCGTATTTTACCCCAAAATGCCAAACTTTGATGAAAATTAATTTTCTTTGACACGCTTCCCCTTTCACCTTCAAAAAATTTACTCATCACTTGTAAAATAGCATAATCCTTATAATCTCCAAATAATCTTTTACTTGGACTGATGTCAATTACCTTACGACAAATTTAACGTACAATACTACAGAGTGCAACATCGTCGTAACTTAATACTGCGAAGCGTAACATCACCATAATATAATATTGCAGGGTGCAACATCGTCGTAACTTAATACTGCGAAGCGTAACATCATCGTAATATAATACTGCAGGGTGCATCATCGTCGTAACTTAATACTGCGAAGCGTAACATCATCGTAATATAATACTACAGGACGTAACATCATTATAATATTGCGGGGTGTAACATTCTTGATCGTGCGATAAAGTTGATTGTAAGATTGTCCCTCCTTTAACTCGTGAATTACTCTAACATTCAGTAAATGGCGCCTAGGAAGAAGGAAAGAACTGGCCAGGGAGCCAATGTTACCCCA
This sequence comes from Nicotiana tabacum, assembly GCF_000715075.1. Classification (NCBI taxonomy): domain Eukaryota; kingdom Viridiplantae; phylum Streptophyta; class Magnoliopsida; order Solanales; family Solanaceae; genus Nicotiana; species Nicotiana tabacum. The sequence continues at coordinate 131,803,315 of NC_134087.1, forward strand.
GCAGTTGCAGATGATTCTATAATTGATGATGCGGTGAACATACGAGAGGTGAGGATATTCCCCCAATTACTATACCATCCGATACTACTATTCCTACTCAGGCTGCACCAGTTCCTACACCTGATGTGGGTGCAACGAATCCTCCAACTCATATTCTAGTTTCACCTCCAGCCCCAGCTTCTGGTCCTGGTATTTCTGATGGGGTTCTTAAGGGAGCCATACGGATGTTGGCATAGTTAATGGCTTCTCTAGCCTATAGATCGAGTGTTGGGCCTTCTTCTTCCAGTCAGCTAGGGGAATCTACTAGTTCCAGGGTGAACAAGTTCCTTTAGTTAGATCCTTCAGTGTTCACAGGTACAAATCCCAAGGAGGACCCCCAGGATTTCATTAATGAGATGCACAAGACTCTCCGGGTTATGCATGCTACAGAGAAAGAGGGAGTGGAATTGGCCTCCTACTGTTCAAAAGGGGTGGCCTATTCTTGGTTTGAGTTGTGGAAGGAGTCCCGTGAGGAGGGAGCCCTCTGGCAAGGTGGAGTGAGTTCACCGATGCCATTATGGATCACGTCTTTCCTGCCCAATGAAAGCGGCCCGTGCCACTGAGTTTGAGAACCTGAAGCAGGGGAGAATGAGTGTGTGGGATTACCACATGGAATTCATGCGCCTGTCTAAGTATGCTATTCACATGTTGCCCACTATGGAGGCCAAGATGTGCCGGTTTGTTCAGGGCCTTAACTCTTTAGTTATCAATGAGGCTTCTACAGCTGCCTTGAATTCTGATATGAACTATGGGAAGATGGTGGCATTTGCTCAAGCTATGGAGAACTGTAAGCTGAATAATAGAATGGAGCATGAAGGTAGCAGCAAGGCTCAGTCCACAGGCAACTTTGGTGGTTCTTCCGGTGTTGGTGTTAGTAGGTCGGCATTTAGGGGAGGGCCATCAGGGCCATCTCAGTCTTTCGCTCAGTCTTCGATGAGTGCACAACCACCAAGGCCCAGTCAGCAGCAGTTGTTTCAAGCCCAGTCAGGGCAACAGGCGACCCCACCAGCAGGGTCGATTGGGAGGGAGATTCCAGCAGTAGCGGAGTCCCCCATGCCCCAAGTGTGTGAGGATTCACTATGGGTTCTGCTTTACAGACCTACCTATATACTACGAGTGTGGTATGAGGGTCCACATTCAGAGGGATTGCCGCTCGTCCCACCAGAATGGGCAAGGGTGCGGCACAACCAGCTAGTTCTGCAGCTACTACATTCGCACCACCTCCTCCAGCTCGAGGCACTCCAGGACCTGCAGTGCGTGGTGCAGCTAAGTGTGGTAGCCAAAACTCAGGAGGACACTACAGGTTTTATGTTATGCGGAGTCGTCGGGATTCAGAGGCTTCTCCAGATGTTGCCACAGGTATATTGACTATCCAATCTCATAATGTGTATGCTCTTATTGATCCCTGTTCCACTTTGTCCTATGTTACTCCTTATGTTGCAATGGAATTCAGGATAGAACCAGAACTACTTCATGAGTTGTTCTCTATATCTACTCCAGTTGGTGAGTCTATTATGGTTGCATGGGTTTATAGGGATTGTGTTGTCACAGTGCGTGGTCGGGTCACCATAGCCGATCTCATTGAATTGGAAATGGTTGATTTTGATGTAATAATGGGGATGGATTGGCTTTATTCTTGTTTTGCCAAGCTTGATTGTCGAACAAGAACTGTGAGGTTTGAATTTCCAAGTGAGTCAGTGATCGAATGTAAGGGGGATAACATAGTACCAAAGGGTAGGTTTATTTCTTACCTTAAGGCCACGAAGTTGATTAACAAGGGATGTATCTACCATTTAGTCCGAGTTACGGACACCGATGCTGAGGAACCTACACTTGAGTCGGTGCCCGTTGTGAATGAATTTCTTGATATTTTTCCGGACGAGTTCCCTAGGATCCCACCAGATAGGGAGATTTATTTTGGGATTGATGTGATGCCAAGCATGCAGCCTATATCTATTCCACCTTACAGAATGGCATCGGCAGAATTAAGGGAGCTGAAGGAACAATTGAAGGATTTGCTAGAGAAAGGATTCATTCAACCGAGTGTGTCGCCTTTGTTGATACCCAATTTTTTCCTATATATTTTTTCAATGTGCAAAATACTTTCAAAATAGCATATATATGCATATGTTTTTAATCAATCCACTAGGCATTGCCTAGGGCTAGTTTTTTATATATATAAAAATCAAAAAATAAATAAAGTGTCAGGAGGTCTAACATGATGAAAATAATAAACTATGACGATTACATACCACCTATTATCAATATTAAGCAATGAGCTCAATATTGATATCACATTTGATCTAATATAATTATTGAAACTAAAAACTAGCCCTACAAAATGAAAATCCAAAGTTACTGTTTTGGTCCAATTTGGTATCATCATTCTCTTATATTTCATAGTCGTTGCCCAGTACTTGTATTTTAAGCCATTTTTCCTTTGTTCCTTGTTCATCACTGTCCCATGACCATGTACCTGTACCATTATGCTCCTTGTGATATCCTGTATGTGTCCTACTGCATCAATCCTCTTAGTTATATATAAGAGTAATTCCAAAATTGCTTAATCACATTGCACTGTCCAGTTGAGTGCAATTCTTTTGCCATAATTTCTGTGCGACCTTCCTTTCTTATCTCTTGAGTCCTTCATTTGTCCTTCCTTCTGATGAGATCCCCATCATTCCAAGATCAGAGGATGTGTGAAAGCCAATTTTTCCGCTGAATAGTGCCAAGTGAACCATGCTAAATAATGATTCCTTCTCGTTATGTAGTTGTTGCCTGCAATTGCATGTATTGTTTCCTCTATCCTTGTTGAAACCTCTGCTTGATTTGAGTGTTTCTGGGTTGTATTATTATGCTGCATCGAGATTTCACACCATAAATCTTCAGTGTTGTCCACACAGCTATGAATCTGTGGACTTGGCCCCGTGCCTTTCCAAAGAATCCTTCTCATACTTGTGTATGCCACCTTTCCTCCTCTAAGGGAATGAGCACAAAGTGCTAATACCACCCATTGAAGTTGTGATGAGTGACAAGTCATTACTACATTAGAGTTCCCTGCAAAAAAGAAAACATAGGTAGTGAAAAAATGCATTTCCATGTTTTCTTCTGTATGGATTTGAACGTGAAGAATGACTAATCCTTGATCTTCACTCTAGTTGCTTCTCTTAATCATGAAGAACCATACTATTGTTAAAATTGGTTGCCCCTTTTGGTATGCAACACCATGTGCCTGACTTCCTGTATCCCTCCAATCATATTGCCCACTTCTATCTAAATTTCTGGGCAAATTTCCTATGGTATATTACCATCTACAATCTGTTCCCCAATTTATTGCCTCCATAGTTCTCCTCCTTGTTATTTCTGATTTTCTTTCCTTATAGTTTCCCATGTACTTCCATTATACCCCTTTCCTTCTTGTTTTCACCATGCTCCAATATATCAAACAAAGATCCCTACCAGATTGACCAATTTGTTGCACCCCTCTCTTGCATTTTTCTTCCTTTTCCTTGTATTTTCTTATTTCTGACACTTGTATGCTCCTTTCTTTTTGCTCTAAACCAAATGCCTGGTTCCCTATATCCATATCTAAATCCCCTCCATATTCCTACTCTATCCAGAACCCCCCAGTAGCATACGACTAGCCTCAACAAATGCCCAATTCTCTTAAGCTTTCTGGGCATCATTGCTTTCTCTTTCCTCCTTTGCTTAGTCTTATTGTTTAGCGTTGATGTTCTGATGCTATACCTATTCCTATTTCCTAACGTATGTGCCACAGTGTTATTTAAGCATGTGGTCTTCTGTGATGCCTTCCTTGTTCTTGTGCTATGTCCTACCTTTACTTTCCTCCCAATGGGCTGAGTACTAGGTACTAATACCACAATTTGGAAGTATTTTAAAGAGTAGGTCATAGACAAGATAACAGTTCCTACAAAAAAGAAAACAATATTAGTTATCAATATAATCATGCTCTCCTTCCCAAGCATTTGAACATTATGACTGAATAATCCTGCTCATGTTCTCCTATCTGCCCTTCTCCCTTTTATATCTTCTAATTCTTTGCTACTTTTACTCTTAAGTAGGGACATTGCATTTTATCTTCATTCACTATCCTTCTCCCTTGCAAGTCTAGCTGCCAGATGTCGAAGCATTCTATGTTTCTAACATCCAAAGCATAGTTTGCCAAATGATCAGCCAGCTTATTTCCTTCTCTGAATATGTGTGACACTTTGAAATTCAACCCTTCTTTCAGCTTCATGATCTCCTCCTCATGGTCCATAATACACCAAGGTGTACTCTATATCCCTTCCATGATGTTCTTCATTAACATAGAGTTAGTTTGAAGCCAGATGTGTGTATAATTCAGGACTCGACTCATTCTCAATGTCTCCAATATTGTTATTGCCTTTGCCTCATTATTTGAGTCTTCACCGATTTCCCTTCCCATTGCATATTTCACATCACCAAATTCATCTCTCAGACGACAACTAATAGCACTTCTCCCAGGATTCCCTCTTGATGCACCATCTGTGTTGACTTTGATCCAGCCATGCATTGGAAATTTTCAGATGATTTTTTCAAACTTTAGCCTTGGAGTGTACTTTTCCAGCATACCCAAGAGGTCCAGCCATCTATGAGGCACCTGTAGACTTGGTTTTCTCACTTTGACTAGAGATTGCAGTGTTGTTGAGACTTGGTAGATTACTCTGCTGATCGACACATCCTCACCATATTTCCTGTTATTCCTCCTCTTCCACAGCTCCCATACTATACATGAGGGCAAAGCTTGCATGATTGGCTTGATCCTACACAACACTTTTGAGGTCCGACAATTGGTAATGGCTTGGTGCATTGATAGCCTTTCTAATGTTATTCCTACCCTCGACAAGAAATACTTCCATACAGTAGTAGATGCAGTTGATGTGTAAAACAAATGCACCGGAGTTTCTTCCTTAGGCTCCTCACAACACCAACATCTGGATGGCATCAAGTAGCCTATTCTTTTCATAAAATCATCCAGGGTAAGTTTTGCTTTCCACACTTTTCACATAAAGAAGACTATTTTAAAAGGAAGTCCCTTTACCCAATCATTTTGTATACTATTCTCTTTTCATCCCTTCTTCTTATATATTCCCAAGTAATTTTTACTGAAAAATGCCCTCGAGTCTCAAGCATCTAGAAAGGTATATCAATAACATTATCTACAGTAGGAGGTTTGATCTTTTCTTCTATATGTAATGCAAATTCTTCAGGTAGTACCTCTAGAAGCCTATCCACATTCCAGTTCCTACCTTCCACTACATCAAAAACATTATGAATGTCTTCATTTATCCCACATTTAGGAGGTACTAGAAAATATAAGGCTCCTAGGCCTATCCAGTTGTCAAACCAGAACAGGGAGGATCCCATTTTTGGATGCGATGTAATCTGATGCTCTATGAGGTCTTTGCATTCTAACATCTTTCTTCATATGTGAGAACCTTGTCTCCATGGAATAATTACTGCATTGTGCTTCTTACAATACTTCTGGCTCATAAATGAGCTCCATAGGCTTGGCTTTGTATGAAAATTGCACCATAATTTGCAGAATAATGCTTTAGAAACATCATGCAACGACCTAAATCCAATCCCCCTCTTCACATGGCATGCATAATGTATTCCAAGAAGCCCAATGTCTACTCTTTCCTCCAACTGTGTTGCTCCAAAAAAATTGAGCAAAGATATTTATGCAACCTGTTTATCACAAAATTTGGTGGATTTACAGCTGAAAGCAGTTGCATTGGCATACTCTGTAGCACATTAGCAATGAGAATAGCCCTTCCCCCTATGGATAATAACTTTCCTTTCCAAGACTGCAATCTATCAAGTACCTTTGTGATCATAGGTTGATAATATTCCAACTTTCTCCTTGAATAGAAAATAGGACAACCCAAATATACAATGGGAAATTCCTACCTCTTTATCCATGTGATCCTCTCTACTTTGTTAACCACTTCTATGTCTGATAAATGGTGAAGGTAAACTACAGATTTTGACTTGCTTACCAGTTGCCCAGATGCATTTTCATATACATAAAGTATCTCCATGATCAATCGAAGGGAAGTAGCATCTGACGAGGAGAAAATAATCGTATCATCTACATATGCAAGGTGATTAATTTTTGGACTCCACTTGGGCATTCCAAATCCACAGAAGTACAAGTTCTGATGCAAAGAATTGAGACCCCTCGATAATGCCTCTGCTACTAAGATGAATAGAGTAGGCGAAAATGGATCTCCTTGTTTCACTCCTTTTGATGACTTAAAAAATCATGAGCTTGGCCATTAATTAGTATAGAATACCAGTTGTTGGATACTATGCCAAAGATCATTCTTATAAACCTTTTTGAGAATCCCATCCTTATTACCTTAGTCAGAAATAACCAAGATAGCCGATCATAAGCCTTGGTCATGTCAAGCTTCATGATTACATTTGGTCCAGCCTTGGTTCTGAGCCTCATGTCTTTCACAATTTCTTGAGCTAGCAGAGTGTTTTCAACTATACTTCGACCCTTCACAAAACCAGCTTGTTCCTCTGATATCAAATGTGGCAACACACTAACCAGCCTCTCATGAATCACCCTCGATATAACCTTGTTGGAAAAATTGCTGAGACTTATTGGCCTTAAGTCAAAAAAGGTAGTGACTTCCTTTTTCTTTGGTAGCAGAACTAGATTAGTATGTGTCACACACTTGGGTAGATCATGACCATTAAAGAAGGCTCTCACCATATCAAACATGTCATCTCCTATGATATCCCAGCATGAATGATAAAATTTACCTGTGAATCCACCCGAACCCCCTGCACTATCTCCATTAAGCCTAAATACTGCTGATTTGACCTCATTTTTGGTTGGTTGCCTTATCAGTTCTGAATTCTGATCCATGTCTATCAAATTGGGAATATGATCTATAATGTGGAATGAAGAAGGGACCATTGTTTCTGTGAATTGTTCCTCAAAAAATTTGATTGCATCCGCAACTATTTCCTCCACTTCCTCAATCCATACTCCTTGGCTATTTTGAATCCTGCTAAGTTGTAATCTCTTCCTTCTACCTTTTACTTGAACATGAAAAAACTTAGTGTTTCTATCTCCTTCCTTAAACCAAGTCATTCCTGCCTTTTGTTGCCAATATTTTTCCTCCAATACTAGCACCTTGATCAGTTCTGCTTGCACCCTTTGTAGCCTTTCCCTGTTCATCTTGGTAGGATTTGCCTCAAATTCCTTCTCATGCACCAGAACCACCTCCTCCATGCTTTCTATCTTCTGAAATATGTCTCCAAATGTTGTTTTGCTCCACACAGATAGAGCCTTCTTTAGCTTCTTCAGTTTATGGTTAAATAAAGTGTAAGGGCTTGCACTTAAATCAGCTTTCCAGTTCTCCTTTACTACCTCTTTAAATGATGCATGCTTAGTCCAAAAATTCAATAATCTAAAAGGTTTCTTCACTGGTAGAGATTCTATGTCACATCTTCAGGTGCATCGGGCTATGATCTGAACCAATTTTTGATAATGATGCACCTCAATTCCTGGGAAAGTTTGTTGGAATTCCACATTAGCTAAACATTTGTCTAGACTTTTGAATATGCAATCATCTTCTACCCTTCCATTCCACCAAGTGAAGATGCTTCCTTTGAACCCAAGATCAAAGAGGTTGCAGGTATTAATACAGTGTCTAAAGTCATCTATTTCTTTCAATGACACTGGCAATCCCCCAAATTTCTCCTCTTCATCCCAAATAACATTAAAATCACCACCTACAAGCCATGGAACATCCATATCTCTTGCCATTACATATAATGAGTCCCATAATTCTATCCTCTCTATTGCATCACACTTAGCATATACCAATGTTAATACAAGCTCCACATGAGATTCAGTATGAAATAGCCTTAATGTTAGTTGTTGTACCATGTTATACATGATAGTTACCTCAAACACTTTATCTATGAAAGCCCATATCTTGTTGGACACATTTGGACACATTTTATCTTCTAATACATGCTCTTCATCAATTGGAGCTCCGTCTGGAACCTCCTCTTCATCTGAATCCACTTCTCTTTGTTCTGACCATAGCCTACCACCACTCCATTGCACTCTTTCCTTCAAATTTGGGAAATTATTTTCGTCAGTTTGATTTGCAGGATTTTGAGCTAATTCCTTATCCACTAAAGTGTCATGTGATGGTATGTCTTGACAAGAAGTGTTAACTCCCACTGTCCTCACACCTGCAGTTCCTTTAAATGCTTTTTGTACCCATTTTGATGTTGACTCCTTGCTCTTATGTGCTGCCTTTTCAGATCCTTTGGGACTTGTATCCACTGCACCATTTGTTGATTCAATTCCAACTGAATTGGGATTAAATGCTGGGGCTGCAGGATTCAAGTTTTATGCCTTGGTGATAGTTTCCCCTTGCTGATCTGTTGTTCTTTGGTTCCCTATTGCTGGGGTTATTTGACTTGGTAGTGTTTCTACTAATGCCAGTTTATTATTAGTTTCCTCCTCTTCATCCAAAATCTCAAGCACTACAAATTTGTTTCCCACATGTTCCTAGTTATCTATTGTGTTGTCTATTGGAATTATTTCCTTTCTCTTCTTTCCTTGACCACCATTTTGTTGACATGTATTTCCCTCATTTGTACCTCCCTACAGTAATTGATTACCATTCTATTGAATTGGGACAATTTCTTGTCCAGTAGTTCCTTGTGTTGTTTGTTGATTAACTACCTTCCTACCTCTATTGTCCTTGACTTCTTTCCACTGCCCTTTAGAGTTACCTGTAGCATTGCCTACCACTTTTCCACTTGATAGGATCATTAGAGGTTGTTGGTTGTTCATATTCTGCTCCTTGTAATTTACAGCTTCCTTTGATTTCTCTTTCTCCACATACAGCTCTGGATGCAATTTCCAGCATTCAAATTGATCGTGCCCTTGAAGCTTACAATTCTTGCAGTACTTGGGTAGCATATCATACTGAATATTTACCCATTCAGACCTGGTTGTCCCATTAGCCTCATTAATAATATCCATCCTCACCTTCTTGGGCAAGTCTGCAAGTAAATCAACCAGCACATTCACCCTTGCACAACTTGGCCTGGTTTTGTTTATGGTTGCCATATCAAGGTGCAAAGGTTTTCCTACTGCAGATGCTAAACAAAACAAACATTCTTTGACAAAGAATGTAGGCAACAGTCTTGGAAAAGATATCCAAGCTATAGCTTTAGGATTTTCCTCCCCAGCTTTAAATTTAGAATCATATATTAGAGGTTTGAGCTGGTATTCATTGCCATTCTTGTCTTTAATATAGTGTGCTGATGTCGAATTAAAATTCAGAAAATCTTGTCATAACATCATTCTTATAGCACATGTCTATCCCTTAGAAAACCAATGTTACACTCACCTTTTATACCACATTGTAGAGGAATTATTTTATGCAACTGTTGCATATCCGGCCAACTATAGGATAGTTTGCCAACTACTGCATACTGCAGGCCTTCTATCACATCCATTCTTTCTACTTCTGCTTCTATAAATTTCACCATAGGTTCACCATTGAGGATCGTTGCCCTGCGAAGAGGAATTGGATCAACTTCTAAGGCTCGTTCGTGCATGGCTGCGTTTAATATGCATGGCTTCAGAAGTTTAGCATAATCCATGGGTTGTGTGTTGTTATTATTAGTCATTGAGGGCTGGATAGTAGTGGGGGGAGGCTATGGGGCAGCTTAGCCACAGTGGGTGGCTGGCCGCCGGCTAAATTGGCCATGGTAGTGATCGTGTAAGTTGCGAGCAGTGGTCGTCTCCAGCCGCTTGATCGCCAGAGCTAAACCTAGAAACCTTGAAATAAAAGGACCATCTATATATGTATATACAATCATGTCCAAATGTTTTATTATTTTTTATAATTTTTAAAGGTTTTTAAATCAATTTATTTCCCTCTTTATCCATAAAAACCCCCAATAATTATTTCCAAAATCATTATTTTGGTAATTCATTTGTTGGACTTTTATATTTATGCTAAAATATAGCGAAGGTAATTTTTGCATATTTTACAAATTTATTTAGTATTTTTTAAGCTAAATTGCATATAATTGCAATATTAGCCCTTTTAAGATTCAATTGTATTTTTTACTCATAAAATTAAGTCCTATATTTTTAAATTATCCATTATATGTTATAAATCATTTTAGTGCTTTCAATTTGTTTCCAGAAATTAATTTACTATTTTTATAATTTTAAAAGGGGAAAATTGGCTATTTAAATAATAGCTGTTTACCGTGAAAATGGTAACAACAATTAAATTTATAAATGGAATTCTAAAAATACGTGATCTATTTTCTAGCTAGTTGTTAAGGCAGTTTGTGTTAAGAATACACGGTATAACGATAAAATACGAACTAAATCGAGGTAGTAGGCAAACCGAAGGGGCTTGTTAGCCGGATGCAGAGTAGGTCGATGGAGTCCTCGGGGCTGAAACTCGAGCCGAGTTCGAACTATCGGGGATAGTCGAGAAGGGGATAACAAGCAGTAAGACGATTGAATAAGGCTCTTTATGGCCAATGTATAGCTGGATGGCGAAGAACAAGTAAGAAAAAATAAATGCGAAATGGCCTCGGGCCAATGAGAACGAATGACTTAGAAGAAGAGGGGGAGAGAGAGAGATATTATTGCACTTGTGGAGAAATGGAGCAGCATCAACCCTTTACAAAGTGGTATGGATTCCCCTTATATAGGCAGGGAAAAACGGCATGGTACATGATGAATTAAATGTAAAGACACGGGGAAGGGAGGGCTAGGCATGGCATGGTGCCAGAGCCTATTGACTCTAACTGTTCGCCTCGGGAGTCCCCCATCTTCATAATTTTTGCTGGATCGCGGACGGACCCATGAACCTCGGGGTCACTGCAGGACCGCGGATGATCCTCGAGATAGAGAGCCCGATCCTGATCCCTCAGCCTCGAGGTGCTGTCTTGATATCCCCAGTAGGCCTTAATGGTGGGAGATGGATTCTCTTGATTTCATCGTACACAGATAGTCTCCGCGTTTCCTAGAACAGAGCGACAGGAAACAATGATGAATCATCGTTTCGAGGTCATCATTGTCGTGATGTCAACCGTCTAAGAGCATTAAATTCCATGTCCCAGGGAACCGTGTAGGGCAGCCGTCAAATGTGGTAATCGAGAAACCCATGAACTGATGTAGGTTCGTCTTTTCTGCTTCCCTATCGGTTGCTAGATACTCCCACCTTCATCCTTTCCTCAGGCTTTTAAACCAGAATTTCGCAATTTGACACCTTTGCATTTTTCCTTCTCTTTATGGAAAAGGTTTTACCATCTGCTATGGCTAGGACTTCCACGACGGTCCCTCGACGGGGTGATACTGCGTCGTCGTCCCGACCGTCTGAGGGGGAAAATAAATTGGTTCCCACTTTGGAGCAATGGACCCCTCCCGATACCGATACGTCAGATGATTTCGACATAAAAACTCCCTCGTCCACACCAGGTCAATGTGAGCATGTATCTCGATATGTCAGCGTCGTGACCAGTGTTGACAAAGTGAAGGAGGATTGCCGATGGAATGAGGCAGTGGAGGTAGAAATTCCTGACTACCGCGATAACATTACTGACTTTAAGGATGGCTTTCTCTACGTATACACTTACCCATTCACCTTGGGTCCTGGTAAATCAGTCGGATCTCCTCCTTGGGAAATCGACCCGGTTATCCTTGATTTTTGCACTCAATATCGGGTGACCCTCGGTCAGATCTACCCATCCTTTTGGAGGATCGTGTTGATGCTCAGGCATTTTACCAAAGGGGTTACGGGTAAGGTCTTTACCCTCAGCCATTTGATCAGGTTGTACCATCCGCGGCTGTATCGAGGCTTAATCAAGCTTCGACATCGGACCAAAAAATCTTTCTTCACAAGTGTTGATGAGGGGAAGGACCGGGGATGGATGACCAGGTTCGTGCGAGTGAGGACCTCGGATATCATCCCGGCCTGGAGGATGCCCTTTCCAGAGTGATGGAACGATCAACGTGAGTGAACTTCTCTTTAGCCATTTCTCAATTATTCTTCTATTTGTCACGATAATCCTTTTTGTGCTTTTTCCAGCGGTCGCTTGGTATCCCAAGGCAGTCCTAGACTTGGTAGGATGGATCAGGAGCTTGGATGCAAAGTTCCCGTATTGTCTCCGGTCTTGGACCGTCATGTCCAAGAAGCGCTGGGTGGCTAAGAATCATGGTGAGGCTTCTTCACTGCTCGTGCTTCACCTTTTGTGTTTCTTTCCGAACTTTAAGTAGCGACGTGTTGCGTCTCTTGTGCTAGTGCAAGCCTTGGAGAGAATATGCAGATGAGTCCACCTCCCGATGGTGAAGCGGAGGCCTTGGGGCCTAATATGAACAAGAAAAGGAAAGACAGGGCGGCCACTGCTTGTCCTGATGAAACCGTTGCCCTAGCATCTGGGTCGAACCCTGATGCTGAGGGGGAGGAAGAGGATAGAAGTCTGTTGAGGAGGAGGATGAGGTCCAGTGTGAGAGATTTACACATGCCTCAACCAAAGGCTACTGAGTCCGGGACGTCCGGGTCCGGCAAGGCTAAAGGGCTGGGGGTCCTCGAGGAGGATGTTTCTGTGACTTCGAGTCATGCGGCCGGATTTGATGTGGCTTCTACTAGTAGGACCATTGGTCCCGATGGTTCGGGGTTCAGGATTTTCCAAGGACATGGGCTGCTAGTCGGAGAGATCAATGGCCTGAACGATCTTATTCAGAAATACCCGGTCTCATCGAGAGAGCTGAGGGATGCCGAAGGGATGATTGGTGCCACGGTTGGCACTCCTTTTAGAGGGGGAGGTTTTATTACCAACATCTCTTATGGTGTAACCGACGGAGCTAACCTCGATGTTTTTGGTGTCGTTAAAGAAGCGGAGAAGTCCCTGCAGCAGGTGATAGTTTTTCCTTACGTATTTTTTTTTTGTTTTCGAGCATCATTTGTCATATCTCTTAATTTTTTCGTCGTGTTGCAGTGTAAAGAGGTGTATAATCACGCCATCCTCCGGCTTCGTGAGGAGCTTTCTGGCTGGGAGAAGGAGCTCGATATCATTGCTTCGAAACTTCAAGACTCGGAGGCTTGTGGACCTCGAGGAGATAAAGGGTTGGGGGAGCTTCGGGTCTCTTTAGAGGCAGCTCTTCGGGAGAAGGCCGCTTTTGCTGCTCAGGTACTCTACCTTGCTCGCACCTACTTTTTTAATCAGAATCCACACATGTTCCGTTATTCACATATCCATCGTCTTGCCCTTCGTTGTAGGTTGAGCAGAGTAGCTCGCGGATTAGTCAGTTGGACACAGAGATCTCAGGGCTGAAGGAGTGGAGCGAGGTTGTGGCCAGTGAATTGGCGACCTTCGGGGCCTTCTTTTGGACACTCGCCGGGAAATTGTTACATTGACTGCAGCTAAGTCTAGGTCCGAGCGAGATACCGCTGCTTATAAGGAGGATGCGACTTCAGCGCACGCAATGGTTCGCGACATATCTCTGGCGGCTGAGCAGAAGCTGGTCCGAGCTGTCGAGCATGCGAAAGCAAATGCAAAGAGGAGGTCCTGGAAGAACTCGAGGCCAGAGGATTCGAGCTATCTGCTGACCTGGAGGAGGCTCGCAAGACGGAGGGAAGACTAGCGCTTTTGATTGTCCCCGAAGGGTGTGAAGATGATAGTGGCGAGGAGTAGTCTCCTAGCCCCTTTTTGTATGCCTTCTTTTTTTTTTATGTGTTTTCTCTCCTGGGAGACCAATAGTGTAAAAAAGGCATTTTCCCTTTTTGTTAATGCATGAGAGTAACTTTATTCTGCTAGTTCTTCTTGTCACTTTCCCTCTTTCCTTCCTCCTTTCTTCTTTTGCTTCCGAGCATCGGGCGTCGGCCCTATGGTGCCTTCCCGCGGACGGACCAGGGGCCCCGAGGCTAGCTATGTCTCGAGGTTGAGTCGATGGCTCCTCCAAAACGATACTTTTGATGTCGAGGGTTTCCCGAGGTCCCTTGATTTCATGAGTCATGTGGGAGCCCGAGATGATTCTGTCGGTGCACTCCCCAAGGAGAATATGACGTTTAACGCGGCCAGAATTAATTGGCCTTCTTTGGGAAATTAAGTAGTTGTTGCCTGGCCCCTATATATTTATCTATCTGTTCTTCAGGCGGCGATTTTGCAGTTGTTTGTTAAGCCTATCTCCTTTGTAGAGCTTGGCTCTTTGTGCGAGTCCTTCCATTTCTTTGCTTCAGGGAGTTTTTGCCTGGATCCTCCCCTTCTTCTCCTTATTTTGTCATGGCCTTGGCCGCTGCTTTGACATCTAATCCTCAGACGAAGGGGATCCCTTCCTGTGTTCCTCCTTTGGTTGGCTACAGCGGCCCTCTCCAGATGCCGGGGAAACGAGACCTAGAGTGCACTATTTCGAAGAAGGTCGCCATACCGGGGAAGCCTCCCAATGTTCTGGGCCATCGGGAGCATGTGTCAAGAATTGGCTTATCGGTGAAGGAGGAGAACCTTGGGGCGATCAGGAGAGAGTGCGGATGGGGGGAAGGCGTGATTCTACAAGTACCTTCCCCCGAGGAGAGTGCCATGATGTATGTTAAGGGATTTTTGAGTGTGTATAACCACATTCTCGTGTCAGGTCCCCCAGACCGGGTTGTGCTTGATTTCTATAGAAGGTATCAAGTAACATTGGCGCAGGTTCATCCCTTTTTCTGGAGGATAGTGTAGTCGATGAGATACTTTGCTGATAAGGCCGGGATAGGGTTCACCCTTAGTTACCTCATAAGGTTATACCGGCCATTGAGTTATCGGGGCCTAGTTGCTCTTCAGTGTAGGTCCACTCGAGCTTCTACGATCGACAGCAAAGAGGATGAGGACTGCGGGTGAATGGGTCGTTTCGTTCTAGTCCGGACGACTAACATTATCCCCGGAGAATTTTTACCATTCCCCGAGAAATGGAACTCCGCACGTAAGTACTCTGTTCTAACTGTCTTTCTCTTCATATGAGGTTGGCCCCATAATGATGTCTTCTTGTCCTTTGCTTACAGCAACTCATTGGTCGCCCGATGAGGTTCCTGATTTAGCTGAATGGTCTTGTAGGCTGGCAGCTAGCTGGGCTCATGATAAGTGTCGGTGGCGAGATCTTTCAAAAGGGAGATGGGAGGCGAAGCACTATGGTATGTTCCCGGCATTCCCCCTCTTTTTGGGGATGGCTTCTCTTTGCTGACTCACTCGATTTCTCTATCTCAGGTGTTGGGAGTTCATTCAAGGCGAGACTGGATTCCCCAAAGGAGAGGGAGAGATTACTGGCCGAAGTGTCAAGGAACGTTGGCAAAAGGAAAGATGTTCATCGGTGTGAGAAGGCTTTCGGTGTGGTGCCCTCTCCGTAGTGGCTGAGGAAAAGTGATTCGGTTGGCCTGCAAGCTTCTGGGATTGATGCACCATCCGGGGTCGCTTCGGCCCTCGAAGAGGCTCATCATCTTGGCCTCGTGGTGAGTTTTCAACCGTGGTATGGATGTTCTGGCCCCATGCTCCTTTCTCTTCCCTTTACTCACCCAGCTCTTCTTCTTCAGGCTTTTGATAGGCTCAAAACCGCGATGCTTCGTTGCGAGGCTCTGTTGCGGGAGGCTCGAGAAAGGGAAAGATCCCTCAAACTTCTTAGTGCGGCAAAGGAAAATGAGCTCATCTCTTTACGGCGTAGGGCGGACCGAAGCCACGCCCGGGAGGCCCTTCTAGAGAAATAGGTATCCTGCATTCCGCGCTGGCCTGTATTCCCCTTTTTTGTCCTGTCGTCTCTGACGTGTTGCTATTTCAGTTGAAGGACAAGGCGGATGAGCTGGAACAACTCTGGGGCGAGGTTGGCACGGCCAAACGTGACTTTTCTGAGCTGCAAGCGCGTGTTAGTGCCCATTCCGAGGCCAAAGAGAGGGCTCAGGCTGCGACATCCGCTCTCGAGGTGCAAATTCAGGCCGCTCGTGCGAGTGATTCTGCTCGGGTGAAGATGATTGCTAGGCTCTTATCCGAGCTATCAAGGACAAAACCCGAGGTGGTGAACGTTCGGGCCGAGGTTGTGATAAATAATACTAGGTCGGGGTAGAATATGGCAGCTCATTCAAGGAGTGCCGCTGCCGCTAGGGCTGAGCTGAAGAAGGCCTTTGATAGTACAAACAATAGCAGGGAGTATGAGAGGTGTAGGTCCCGGAGGGAGACCCTTGAGGAGATTCACGCCATAGGCGTTGATCTTTCGGAGGAGATGGAACAAGCCAAAGGAGAGGAGTTCGATGCCAAGTTCCTAATATCTGATGATGAGGGTGATGAGGAGGAGACCGCCGGAGCTGCCGGAAAAAGGGGAAAGAATATTCCCTGCATCTTTGTTGTGTACATGTAGCTTTCATTATACCACGCGGGCCGAGCTACAATCGACCCTTAAATTTCATCGAGTCTTTGGGCAGCGACAATGGCACTTATGCCGTGCCCTTAGGCATGTTGCACTTTTCGGGTCCAGTCTTTGAGTCGTGTTGCGATTCGAGCTGTAATCGACCCTTAGATTTTACTGAGTTTCCGGCGATGGTGGCACTTATGTCGTTTGGTCGTAGAGACCTTTTAATATGTGGCTTATGGGCTTGTATAGTTAACTATTTTGGATCCGATCTCCGAATCGGGTTACGTTTCGATCTCATTTTAATCCTCAAGTTGTCAAGATTTGTTAGTTGGTGACAACGACTCTTACGCTGTTTGGTCGTAGAGACCTTTCAATATGTGGCTCGTAGGCTTGCTTAGCTGGCGACAATGGCTCTTATGTTGTTTTTTTCCCGTGGGCTATTTGTAGGCTTTGTATCCGCTTATTAAGGTCTTTTTGTAGTATTTTACCTGACCCGTCGTCGGTTCCAGAGGAACCTCAATTTCAAGTCGTTATCGGCGATGATTCGAGCACCTCGTAAGGTTTATAGCTCGTAGGTCAAGTAGATCGACGCTCTTTCATTTTTGGGAGCCGACATTGTCAGAGCTCATTTTTGCCTGTGGAGGGAAGCCTATTTTAACCGATTCTTTCCGAAGTATATTTGGAGTAGTGGCCTGTGATTTTTTAGCAATAGTCAGGTGTCCCCGAGTCGCGTTATTTTGGCTGTATCATCCGTTTCGACCGTAGTCGTGTGCGTTTGGCCTTAGCCATTTTTGATCCCTAGTTTAGGCATCTACATCGAGGGTATGCCCTTTAGGGAGTCTTACAAATGCGATGTATAGCCCAAATATTGGGATTTTCATGTCTGTTGAGGTCTTACAGTTTGTCATACTTGTTGAGGTCTTACAGTTTGTCATGCCTGTTGAGGTCTTACAGTTTATCATGCTTGTTGAGGTCTTACAGTTTGTCATGCCTGTTGAGGTCTTACAGTTTGTAGTATAGATCTGGTTATGTCGAGGATGCCCGCTAGGGGCCTTACAATTTCGGGTTTTCCAGTTATATGGCGATTAATAGCAGTCTCCGAGTCATCGAGTTTGTTTAAGCTTGAAGATAGCTTCTCGTGAGCTCGGAGTTGCCTTCTAGGGGCTTGATAAGCCCGGAGTTCCGACCCTAGGGTCATGTAAGTCGTCAAATTACATATACTAAGTCTCCGAGTATTTCGGGACCCATTAGATGGAAAAGCATTTGCCGCGAATACATCGAAATAGTCTTTCTCGAAGTACAAAATGTCGAAAAGATATTCTTTATTGCTTGCTGTAGATATAGGTCGTGATGAAATGCCGAAAATATATTCTTTACTGCCCGGCGTAGATATAGGCCGTGATGAAATGCCGAAAATATATTCTTTACTACTCGGCGTAGATATATGTTGTAAGTACATGTTGTCTCGTTGTCATGAGCTCGGCCCACAAGGCTCTCTCCTCCAATCATCTGATCTTCTTGTATGGTTCTGTTTCGAGACCTAGCCTGCCATTTATTGGCCCTTCTGAGGAGATGGTGCTCTTTAAGAGAAAACCGTTGCACGTCGCCTGACTATAGAAGGAAGGCCAGCGAGCTCGTTCTAGCCCTTTCTTGGGGGTATGTTGCTCTGCTAATAATCTTGTTGGCGGGACCTTTAGGTTGAAAACCCGGTCAAGGAAAGAGAGCTCAGCGGATCATGCATGGGCCTCGGATTTCCAGGTGGACTTTGGAATTTATGAATGCCTTGGCTTACTGCCTGCATGTAGGTTAGTAAAAAAAGACAATCAAAGGAGTGGAGTAGTTCTTCCTTGCTGCGGGATACATAGGCGATGTTTCGAGGTTTGGCGCTGGTGCCGACAACTGGTTGTACGGTGAGGGATTTCCTCCCGTCGCGTGTAGCTTTTTGTTGAATGTCTAAGTTCTACCCTTGTCTGGGGGTTCCATCCCTTTTGGCGGAGAGGGGTCAAAATTGCCTCTGGGCGGTGTACCCGTTGTCATTCGAATAACACGTCCGCACTTCGCGGGCTGAGCGCTCTAATCCAAGCTCAAGCGAGTTGTATAGAGGGAGGGGCTTTCCTGATTGTTGTGGTGACCGGCGTCTGGAGTCCATCAAAGATTTGAAGTGTGAGAGTGATTTGGTTCGTTGGTCCGAACTGCCCTATTGCCTTTGGCCCGACGCCATTGGTGTAATTGGTCGAAACACCTACACTTATGAACACATGCTTTACTTAGAATAGGCTAAATGAGGGAGAGGGTTACCAGCACGTGAATACGAGGACGAGGCGAAGTCTCGGCGTCCCTTTCCTTGGATGTAAGGGTACCCTTTAGGTATATTCCCCAAATCCGCCTTTTCCTAGCGATGAGCACTTTCTCTCTGAATTTTACGGGTTTTTGAAGGGTGCCGCTGCCCTTCTGTTATCGCGGGAATACGCCGTGGCTTGTTAGCCTCATTTTTCCCGATATCCTTCCTCCCTAGGAGCCAGATTCGAGCTTGATCGCTTGATGATACTTGGTGGCGACCTCTATTAAATAGAATGGTTGTTGTTCTCTTCGGCTGGTAACCCTGTGCGCCTTGTGGTTCCTGCACCGGGCCATGGTTCTCTCGGAGGATTCTTGGTTGGAAAGGTCTGAGCCGCCTGGCTTTGCCGAACTCTCTTATAGTGATCATGATGCAGGCACAACAATGCCGAAATTGCATCCAGCTGGGCGGGATTTCCTTACCAGGTATGCCTTGTCGAATCTGGTTCCATCGGAGGTTCCTCGAGGATGTTGTCCCCGGGCTATCTCCCTACTGTTGCGAGGTAGGCTGCATTTTAGGTCACTCCCTCCATTTGTCGCACATGGATGATACCTCCATTTGCTTTGTAGCAGCTTCTTCGCCGAGGGTCCACTTGGATATACCGAACCCGAGAGGGTTCCTAGGGGGTTATCCGTGGCCCCAATTTGGGACTGGTGTCGAGTGTAGGGATTCGATCGGTCCAAGGCGGGATTGAACCTATTGTCTCGGGAGTCGCTGCCTGTGAATGGGCACGCGCGAGCGGTGATGTGCCCGTTGGGATCCAATGTCCTATCGCACCTAAGGAGTTCTGGCGTTTCGGGTTTCTGCGAAGCGAGTTCCGGGGATGTTCCCCGAAGAGTAGTTAATCTTCAAGCATCAATAACAACATGTTTCTTTAGTTGTTTCAGTTTCCTTCACTCTTGCATTCTTCTGCTTATAATATTATTTGCTAACTTATGAATCCCAAACCCACATATCCCCCTATGTGTTTGTATTCTCTGGCTGGTTTGTGGGCATGTCAGCATCATCTATTGCTGTGCATGTCCAAACCTGACCCTTCCTGGGGTCATATGCTTCATGCTATGTATTCCTAAAACCCCTGACCCCTTTGTGCAATTATTGATTCTGTGTAGTTTAAGTTTTACTGCTACTGTTTTCAAATCACCTTTACCCTTACTATTCCCAACCCACTCTTAAATAAAGCTCTGTTTCTGCACTTCCACTATACTCTTAGAACCGAGGTTCTGCCCCTCTGTGTATGCCTTGCCTTGGGACCCTTGAGCTCCCTATGAACTTGGACACATAAGGGTTGGCCCTTCCACACTGCACTCATCTCTATTTGGTTATGCAAACCTGGGTGTAAGCACTGCCCGGGGTCCCTTGAGACCCTTAGGGATCTTTGACACGCCCAAGTCTGAGAAAGGCTTTGAAACAAGTGGCATTTGAGGTGGTTTATCCCATAACTTAGAGAGGAAGTCAGAATCAGGCTTCCTATGGTTGTAACTTCTTATGTTACACTTTTCTGATGTAATTCAGTATTGGGTCTGTAATAATTTGTAACAAATATTGGGGTTGGCTAGTGAAAAAAGATGGGATAATTATGTATGTTTTAGCTATTAGAAGGGTAGATACCATGCCTATAGGATCTGTTTTTAAATTCTCCATATTTCAATTCTACACTTAGATAACATGCCTATAGAATCTATTTTTATTTTTTTTTGAAAAATTCTACATGTTTTAGTTTCACACTTAGACACCATGCCTGTAGGATCTGAAATCAGACATCATGTCTACAAGGTTAAAATCAACTTTGAAATTAGATGGCATGTCTATAAGATTAAAATCAATATTTTAATAGAAATCATGCCTATAGAAATTTTGCTTTAATCAAATAAATCCTGCCTACTTCACTGCATGCTCAATTTGATACCATTCCTATAGGACCAAAATCAGCTTTTAATACATAGATACCATGTCTATAGGAATTAAAATCAACAATAATAGAGAGCATGTCTATAGTATCTAAAACCATTTTAGTTTAATTAAAATCAGTTTGACTCGTACTTTTCTGAATCAGTTTAAACAACTTACTCTTTTCGTTAATACAGTTAGATATCATGCCTATAGGATCCAAATCTCCTGTTTAAAATTAACTACTTTACTGCATTCCTAATCAATAATAAACATCATGCTTATAGGACATCACCAATACACACTTAGGCAAGCCTTAGGTAATAACGTTAAAATTGAATCCGCCTTTGTTTAATTAGCAACTGCTACAACCAGCAGGTAGACCTGATTCGGACTTCTTATCTGAGTTATGTAATAAATTTGTTTGCTTCAACAATTAAAACACCCTTGCCTAGTACTTTAAATTCTGACCCTAACTATGTTTAAGTCATGTTATTTATGTGCATTGTCTGCGGAGGTATATATGAGCCTCTTATTTGTTTATATGTTTTCCCCCTAATATGCAGTCCTACGTGTTTTGCATGTAGACCTAGCCTTTTTACCTTTAAATCCCAAGAGTCAGCCTAAAATACTCCCTCTTATAGGAATAGTAGTCCTAAATTCCTCCGGGACTAATAGGAATGGGACGTGTAATAGCATGCAATAGAGGTCAAGACCAATCCGCGCTTTAATACCTTAATGGGGTGGGAAGGGTAGATATGGATATGATGACCGGTGCGCTAATACAACGTGTATCCCCTCTTCTGAGAAGTGTCATACCGGGTATCGCATTGATGTGATCCATATTATAAATAAACCTAGGACCCCCCTCCTTTTTATATTCTCAAGTATTTGTAGAACTATAACTCATTTTCAAAATTCACCTTTTAATTGTTTTCAAACTCTTGTGTGTTCAAACTTAAATCCCCTACTATTTGAGCCTATATTTGTCTATCTGCTAATTGCATAAAATTCACAAAACTGCCTGGCCGAGAACCACACTAGTGGATCCTGAGGAGTGCCTAACACCTTTCTCTTAGGATAATTTCTAACACTTACCCTATCTCTGGTTATCAAGCAAACTTAGAAATGAACCCTATAGGTGTCCTAATGCACCTTAAATCATTAGGTGGCGACTCTTCAAATGCAAAACCCAGTTCCCAAAAGGAATGAGTTGTCCTATACCCAAAATGTCATAAACCCGATTTTCCGATGTGAAGAGGGAAAAAGGGGGCGCGACAGTATGGCGACTCTGCTGGGGATCTTAGGCTTTTACCACTTCAGATTGTTCTTGTGAATTTGTACCTCTTTATGTGCAATTACTTGTTTAATTCCTTTAAGCATTTAATATCATTTTCAACTGTAGAACTAACATGTTTTCTTGTTTTTTTCCTTTATTGCTGCTTTAAATTATGAAACTATTGTATTTATTGCTTTCTTAATGTGCAAATACGTGCCAACATGTTTTACTTATTACATAATCATGCTTAACATCATACTCCACTTGTGCCAAACAAATACCATAGCAATGCTTATAATGAGTGGTTGCGCTCTTCCTATATCACCCCTAAATTCGGAAAGGCATATTTGCGGTAAAACTAGTCGATCAGTGGTGCAGTTGACGGTTTCGTGCCTTCCCCCTTGAGTTGTCCGCTCAAGGGTACCAGTCTAAAACCCCATAGAAACCATTACTCTGTTCAAATTGTGCATGCATCACGGTCAAACCTAGCCGGGTCAGTTATGTTGTCCACATAATGATCCTTTAAGATAGCCTTGTCCAAAGTCCACCGGGTTTCCCTGAACCCAAATGGACACCACTACGTTCTGTGCATTTATTTGGAGAACTAAATGCTCTATGCTAATTGTTGATATTAAATAGTCGAGTCTAGTAGGGGTAAGGGCCTAACCCTTTTGTTTTGCAGAAAATGAGGCACAAAGTCCCTAGATTCGGCATGGTCACCAACATCCACCCAAGACTGCTAAGCTGGTGGAAAGATCTTCACTCTAGTGATCAAAATCTCGTCAGAAAGTATATGGGAAACCTACCTTCCCTCCTGGAAATCCAACCTAACAATAAGATCATAGAAGCTGCCACACTGTTTTGGGATTGTGAAAGGGTTGTGTTCCACTTTGGGGACATTGAAATGACACCCTTGCTAGAGGAGATAGGAGGATTGGCCGGTCTAGTGTGGGAAACTCCGGGTCTGCTGATGCCTGAGAACCACAAAGGAAGGGGTTTCCTCAAAATGATGGGTTTGAATAAAAATCCAAAATTGACATGTCTGAAGGAATCCTACATCCCTTTTGACTATTTGTATGAAAGGTACGGTCACAGCAAATCCTACCGTACCTACCCTGACGAGTTTGCCATCACATCCTAGGGGCACATTCACCATAGGGTTTTCGTCTTCATGTTTTGTTTCCTGGGGTTGATCATGTTTCCGATGAAGAAAGCAAGAATCCACACCAGGCTGGCTATGATAACTAAGACCCTAATGGGAGGAATTGGTGGGCAGCCATTCAGCATCGTGCCCATGATCATTGCAGACACATATTGTGCCTTGGAGAAGTGTCAACGAGGAGCAAAACACTTTGAAGGCTGCAATTTATTACTTCAACTCTGGCTCATGGAACACCTCCAAAGGGGCAAATACCAACAAGAGATTTAGCGAAGGGACTTGGATGATCACATCGCTTTCCATCATCCAAAGCGAATAAATTACATCCCCAATATGTTCGCTCAGTCGAAGGATGCCAAAGGATGGGTTGAGCTATTTGATAATCTGATTGAGGAACGGGTCCAATGGATGTTCGAGTGGTTTCTGACCGAGGAGTTCATCGCTCGATCCAGAGACGCACCTTTCCTGATACTAATCGGTCTGAGAGGAACATACCCTTACGTCCCTCTCCGAGTTATGAGGCAAGCTGGTAGGAAGTACGTTATACCTAGGGTCGACAAGATGAGTCATTTCCGGGCTGACTTCCAGAATGATGATAGTCCGTACAAGTGCCAAGCTCAACATATATGGCACTGCAATATCATAATGGGTAGAGAAACCATCGAGCTAGACAGGTATTATGCTGGTTGTGCTCCTTTCTACTCTGGTTGGTTGGAAGGAAATCATGATGGTCTGGGCCAGCCAAGGTTTGCTCGAGGTTATAGGAATAGATGAAAGGACCGAGGCACAGGTTAAATACAACCAACTGCGCAAAAGAATTCGGGAGTACGAAAGCGAACATCGCGAGATACAAGAGTCCAACCAGAAACTGATTGAGAAATGGAAGGACATGGTTGTCAGTACCAATAAGCGACTAGGATACTTGGAGCGAGGCATAGTGGAATTGGAGAGAAAGTTTCTCAAAAGGGTCGAAGATTGTCAAAATGCTGAAGGGACAGAAGGCGGACACCTAGCCAGAGCATACATGTTGCTTGGACTTCGCGAGTTAGGGAAACAGTTCGACAGTGCCAAGGATGTCGAATCTGGGGAAGGTCCTTCTGGGAACAAATAGATAGGAGTTTATCTTTTGCTTTATAAAATGTAATAAGGCCAAGGGCCATTAGTGACTTTTTATTTCCTGATTATTTAGTGTCAATTTGGATTCGTCTACTTTTCATCAATAAAATGAGGCATTTAGTATCCTAAGTTCTCCAAATCAATTTGTCTCTAGGCCCACCTTGGGCATAAAGAGGTCCCCAAATTAGGTCGCGATTTATATTTTCGCACTATGTATTTAAATACTGCAATATTTTTTATGATCCTCACTAACTTGGTTACCTTTTTGTTTTATTCTTTGTTTTTGTTTTTATTATACCCCTTCCCAAAGAATAGTTCGTGCACTCTGGCAATATCATCCTATTCTACGAGATCCAGGGGCCCTCCACCCACTCCTCCTCTTAGTCCTGTCAAAAACAAGAACAAAGGCAAAATGGACGATTTGAACAACGTCAGAAAGGAGAATTCAACTGAACGGGTAGAGGCCACCAATGGCCATGGTACTCAGGTTCCTAAGGAAAATGTATCCCAACTTGAACAGAAATTGCTGAAATTCCAGGAAGAGCTCGATCAGGTTCGGAATCTGGCAAGCCTGTCATTTTCCCTCAATACCCCAGATTTCAATTTCCCCAATACTCAAAACCCTACACCGCCTCAAAACATCCCAAAGCAATAGAATCATCCCGCTCCTCACCATCACACTATTCCACCAAAGACCCAATGCAACACCTACCATACCCCAAACAATACTCCGCTACTCATCCCGGAACACCAAAACTCCACAAACGACCACTTTCACACCCACCATAACACCCCTATTTACGTGGAGACCATGCCACACTCCACCCAACCTATATCAAGCATACCTGAGTTTGATGAAAAGGATTTGCTTATCAGAAACCTGGCTGAGGAACTTAAGAAATTGACTAGCCGGATCCAGGGTGTTGAGGGAAGCAAGGGAATCGAATGACTAAACTATGAGGACCTCTATATACAACCCGATGTCGAACTGCATGAGGGGTACAAACCTCCGAAGTTCAAAATGTTTGACGGTACAGGGGATCTAAGGGTCCATTTGAGAACGTACTGCGACAAGCTGGTTGGAGTAGGGAAAGATGAGAGAATCCGTATGAAGCTGTTCATGAGGAGTCTGAAAGGAGATGCATTGTCCTGGTACATCAACCAAGATCAAAAAAAGTGGTCAAGCTGGTTAATCATGGCGTCCGACTTTATGGACAGGTTCAGGTTTAACACAGAAAATGCGCCAGATGTGTTCTATATTCAGAACCTAAAGAAGAAGCCTACATAAACATTTTGTGAGTATGCTACTCGCTGGAGGTCCGAAGCTGCCAAGGTCAGACCTGCCTTAGAGGAGGAACAGATGAATAAATTCTTTGTCCGGGCTCAGGACCCGCAATGCTACGAACGATTGATGATGATCGAGAACCACAAATTCTCTGACATTATCAAACTAGGTGAAAGAATTGAAGTGGGTATCAAAAGCGGTATGGTTACGAACTTTGAAGCCTTGCAAGCTACAAATAAGGCTTTATAGTCCGGTGGTGTGTCCAAGAAAAGGGTCGTAGGGGCCTTGATGGTTGCACAAAGGACCAAATCTCCCCTCAAATACCAAACTTACCCGACACCACCACTTATATATCAGCCAACTCCAAATTGCCAAGCACTTTCACCCTCATACCAAGCTCTACCACCCACTTATCAATCACCTCCACCTCCTACATACTAGCCTACCTCACCCAAATACACCCAACCCACTCATGTATACGAAATCTACGATACTCAACCCTTCCACTATCAATCACCCCCCGCACGCCAAAACTTCCCTAGACCCCGACCTAATTTTGATCGCAGACCTCCAAAATAATATACAGCCATCTTCGAACCTATTGACCAATTGTACGAGAGGCTCAAAGCTTCTGGTTATGTCACCCATATCCCTGTTGCAACCCCTGAGAACCCTTCTCAGTGGGTTAACCCAAACAAATCATGTGGCACAGTCCTTACTATACACTGGAGTAGCCAATACCGCGTTTGGAGCAGACTTTCCAATAGGCCGACATTGTTTATGGGTCAGACGAAGAAGAAGCACTGACCGCGGTGAAGAACTTATTCCTAGAAGACAATGACATGGATTGTTGTGTTGTACTCGAGGAGGAGGGGAGGAAGGCCCTTCCATACAAGCTGTGAGCAGAGGGGCACACCTCAACAATTGGACCATCAGGACAACTAGAGCCCGACGATCCTCGAGGTAGTAAGGCTAAAACAAGAATCATGCACTGTTTTTTACTAAATGATAATAAGATCTTCAATGTTCAAAATAGTTATGCAATTTATCAAAGCATTACTTTTTTTATGAATCAACACTCATTATCATTTCCTCTTACTTTACTTATACAGCATTACTATTACTTATTTTGATGAACTAATGACTGTGACATGCAACGACACAACGCAATAAACGGACCTTGATTCAGAGTAAGATGACATACCTGACGAGATTGTTAAAGAAGTTGAGAACTTTGAGAACAGACCTAAGTCCAACCTGGACGAGACAGAAATTATTAATCTGGGAGATGCAGAAAACGTCAAGGAAACACGAATCAGCGTTCACTTATCGCCATCAGAAAAGGAAGAGTACACAGAATTTCTAAAGGAATATGAGGACATATTCGCCTGGTCGTATGATGACATGATTGGTCTGAGTACGTCTATTGTGGTTCATAAATTGCCAATCGATCCGACAAGTCCGCGGGTAAAGCAAAAGCTCGAAAAGTTCAAGCCTGATATGAGTTTGAAAATCAAGGAAGAAGTCACTAAGTAGGTCAAAGCTAAGGTTCTCAGGGTAGTAGAATACCCGACATGGTTAGCCAACATCGTGCCAGTGCCAAAGAAGGATAGGAAGGTCAGAGTCTGTGTCGATTACCGGAATCTCAACCGGTCCAGTCCGAAAGATGACTTCCCTTTGCTGAATATACACATCCTGATTAACAATTGCGCCAAACATGAGCTGCAGTCATTTGTAGATTGTTTCGTAGATTATCATCAAATCTGGATGGATGAAGAAGATGCTGAGAAAACGGCTTTCATTACGCCGTGGGGGATGTACTATTATAAGATGATGTCATTCGGCCTAAAAATGTGGGGGCCACCTACATGAGGGCCATGACTACCATTTTTCATGATATGATACATAAGGAGATTGAGGTAAGATGACGTCATCATCAAGTCCAAGAAGGCCACTGATCACATGGAAGATTTGAGGATGTTATTCAATAGATTGCGAAGGTACAACCTGAAACTGAATCCCGCGAAGTGCACATTTGGGGTTCCTGCTGGAAAATTGCTTGGGTTTATTGTGAGTCACCGAGGAATAGAACTGGATCCATCAAAAGTCAAAGCTATTCAATAATTGCCACCGCCAAGGAACAAAAAGGATGTGATGAGTTTCTTGGGAAGACTTAACTACATCAGCCGGTTCATAGCACAGTCTACAGTTATCTATGAGCCAATCTTTAAGATGTTGAAGAAGGACGCCGCCACCAAATGGACCGCTGACTGC
This sequence comes from Nicotiana tabacum, assembly GCF_000715075.1. Classification (NCBI taxonomy): domain Eukaryota; kingdom Viridiplantae; phylum Streptophyta; class Magnoliopsida; order Solanales; family Solanaceae; genus Nicotiana; species Nicotiana tabacum. Next base: position 131,831,127 of record NC_134087.1, read on the forward strand.
CAAAAGGCCTTCGACAGAATCAAGGAGTACCTGTCAACACCACCAGTCTTGGTCCCGCCCGAGCCAGGTAGACCCTTATTACTCTACCTTGTAGTACTGGATGGAGCTTTTGGTTGTGTTCTGGGTCAGCATGATAAAATGGGGAGGAAAGAGCAGGCCATCTATTATCTCAGTTAGAAGTTCACCCCGTACGAGGCCCGATATTCTCTATTAGAGTGCACTTGTTATGCTTTGACTTGGGTAGCTCAGAAGCTGAGGCATTATTTCTGTGCCTACTACATATCCCATATCAAGGATGGATCCTTTGAAGTACATCTTTCAGAAGCCCATGACCACTAGCAAGCTAGACAAGTGGCAAATCTTGTTGAGTGAGTTCGACATTGTTTACGTAACTCAAAAAGCGGTCAAGGGACAAGCACTGGCAGACTACCTTGTTGAGAATATCGTGGATGGATAATACGAACCCCTGAAAAACGTATTTGGTGATGAAGAGGTATCATTCATAAGAGAAGACATTGCAGAATCCTATGACGGTTGGAGAATGTTTTTCGATGGAGCAGCAAATTTCAAGGAGTTGGCATAGGAGAAGTCTTAGTATCAGAAATCGGTCAGCCTTATCCGGTGTCCGCCAAACTCAGGTTCCCGTGCACCAACAATATGGCCGAGTATGAAGCTTGCATCTTAGGACTCAAAATGTCCATTGACATGAACGTTCAAGAGTTGCTGGTGATTGGAGATTTAGACCTACTCATACATCAGGTGCGTGAAGAATGGGAAACCAAGAACTCTTAGATACTCCCGTATCTGTATCATGTACAGGAACTGAGGAAGAGGTTCACGAAGACGGAGTTCCAACATGTTCCCAGAGTCCAGAATGAGTTCGCCGATGCATTGGCTACCATGTCATCTATGATAAAGAATCCAGACAAGAATTTCATTGATCTCATTCCAGTAATGATCCATAATTAGCTAGCTTAATGTGCCCATGTTGAAGAAGAAGTAGACGGGAAGCCTTGGTTTCATGATATCAAGGAATATTTGGCAAAAGGAGAATATCCAGAGCTTGCAAATCCTACTTAGAAATGCACACTTCGGAGATTAGCCAACAACTTCTTTCGCATCGGAGGAATCCTGTATAGGAGGACTCCTCATTTGGGATTACTAAGGTGCGTCGACACAAAAAATGCATCCAGGCTACTAGAGGAAATTCATGCTGGGACTTGCGGTCCACATATGAACGGTTTTATCTTAGCAAAGAAGATACTCTGAGCCGGTTACTTTTGGATGACTATGGAGACGGACTGCATCCAGTATGACCGGAAATGCCACCGTTATCAGATACATGCAGACATGATAAAGGTGCCTCCAAATGAGCTCAATGCAACGAGCTTGCCATGGTCGTTCGCCGCCTGGGGAATGGATGTTATCGGACCAATCAAGCCTACCACTTCAAACGGGCACAGGTTTATCCTAGTAGCAATCAACTATTTTACCAAATGGGTCAAAGCAGCATCTTACAAAGTAGTAACTAAGAAAGTCGTGGCAAACTTTTGTCCGCGACCGCATTGTTTGTCGATTCGGGATTCCAGAGTCGATCATTACTGATAATGGCTCCAACCTCAACAGTGACTTGATGAAAGCTATATGTAAAACCTTCAAGATCAAACACAAGAATTCCACAGCCTACAGGCCTCAAATGAATGGAGCTGTAGAAGCCGCCAATCTACCTACCCACCTGTGTCGGTTTTGGGTACAGGTACCCTCTTGCTCAAAGTCGTTCGAGCTTTTCCTGGGAGTATGGCATGGGTTACTTCAGCGCCGTAGCGCCTGGTATTCGAACATTGGCTCGAGGCATTTTCTCTACCCCTTCTTACCCTAACAAAGTAAGAATATCAAGAAGATATTAAGGAAAATGATAGAGAAGCATAAATAGTGGCACGAGAAGTTATCATTCACTCTATTGGGGTATCGCACCACAGTCTGCACATCAATCGGGGCAACCCCCTATATGCTAGTTTATGGTACAGAGGTTGTCATTCCCGCTGAGGTAGAAATTCCTTCCTTAAGGATCATACAAGAAGCTGAGCTCGATGATGCAGAGTGGGTAAAAAGTTGTTATGACCAACTAGCCCTTATAGACAGAAAGAGAATGAACACAGTTTGCCATGGTCAACTCTACCAAACAGAATGTCCAGAGCCTTCAACAAAAAAGTCAAGCCAAGACAGTTCACACTGGGGCAGTTGGTGTTAAAGAAAAATTTTTCGCATCAAGATGAAGCCAAGGGGAAATTCTCTCCCAACTAGCAAGGTCCATACATGGTTCACCGGGTTTTGACAGGAGGAGCCCTCATACTTGCAGAGATGGATGGAGAAGTCTGGCCAAAGCCAATTAACTCAGATGCAGTCAAGCATTACTATGTGTAATCTTTATGCTTCCCTTATATGATGTAAATTGAACTACACCTGACCTGATTCCCATTTAAGAGGGGATATGTAGGCAGCCTTGTGGGTTCGGTCACAACTCAATAAAATTTTCATTTCCCCCCTGCAGTTAGAAACTAGCAGAATTTTGAGGAGGACCCTCAAAATTCCGAAGTAATTTCAGTTGATCGTCGCAAGCAACAGTTAGAAGCATCAACCCATTAAACTGGGGCAGAATTTTGAGGAGGACCATCAAAATTCCGTAGCAAGAGAGGTTGCAGTGTCCTGAACCATGTCATAGTCATCGGTTCATCTGAAAATCTATCTTAATTATATACTTATGTCATATTTTTACGAAATCATGCATGTTTATTACTAAAATTGCTTCGTTTAGAAACGGTACCCCAATGATACATACAGTATCACCAGATCAAAAGTCGAGCAGGACAAATAAAGCCAGCGGAGATATGAACTAACCTTCCCTCTACAAAACTCACTATTTTTCTTTGGTTGCAGGCACTTGGATTGCGAAATCGTCAAACATACTATACACATATGGGACAAACATTATTCAGGAATACGACCCTCCGGACCATTACACTTACAAACATTTGCTATCAGCATACACCGACAATGCTCTGCAGTCACAATGCTCCCAGTAATCACGACGCTACAACCAGCTATCAGCTAAGAAAATCTGCTATCATTTGTATTTTACTTCTTGCATAAGGCTACTATTTTTCCTTCCAACTTGCATAAGGCTACCATTCTTCCTTCCGAGATTAAGCTCTACCTCCATCTTCATTCCTACATAAGGCTACCTTTCTGCCTTCCAATTTGCATAAGGCTACCATTCTGCCTTCCGAGGTTAAGCTCTACCCCCACCAGCATTTGCATTGCATAAGGCTACTATTCTGCCTTCCAATTTGCATAAGGCTGTCATTCTGTCTTCCAAGGTTAAGCTCTATCTCCATCTGCATTCCTATATAAGGCTACCTTTCTGCCTTCCAATTTTTACAAGGCTACCAATCTGCCTTCCGAGGTTAAGCTCTACCTGCATCTGCATTCCTGCATAAGGCTACCTTTCTGCCTTTCAATTTGCATAAGGCTACCATTCTGCCTTTTGAGGTTAAGCTCTACCTCCATCTGCATATTTGCATAAGGCTATCATTCTACCTTCCGAGGCTAAGCTCTGCCTCCACTTTCCTTTGAAACTAAGCACTATCTCAAGCATCGTTTATTTCATTTCTCTTACGGTCTAAGCTCTGCCCTTCAATTTGCAAGACTAAGCTCTATCTTGTCCGCGTCATGTACTGCATCTCATGGGATGAAAGATCTCCCCATACTGCATCTGCATGGTCGAAGGATCGCCCCATACTACATCTGCATGGCTAAAAAATCACCTCATACTGCATCTCGTGGCTGAAAGATCGCCACATACTGCATCTGCATGGCCGAAAGATCGCCTCATATTGCACCTCATGGCTGAAAGATCACCACATACTGCATCTCATGGGCTGAAAAATCGCCTCATACTGCATCTCAGGGGCTGAAAGATTGCCAAATACTACATCTCATGGGCTAAAAGATCGCCAAATACTGCATCTCATGGGCTGAAAGATCGCCAAATACTGCATCTCATGGGCTGAAAGATCGCCAAATATTGCATCTCATGGGCTGAAAGATCACCAAATTATCCAAAGGCGTCATCGTTTAGAGGTACCATCCTCATAGCCCGAGAACACCATGTCATGGCCTGAGGATCCCTTTTAATATTTTGCATATCATTATTCAAAGGCATCATGGTTCGGAGGCACCATCCTCATAGCCCGAGAGCATCATTTAATGGCCTGTGAATCCTTTATTGTACGCTTCATGGCCCAGGACGTCATCCTAACCGTCCGAAGGCAACATTCATGGTCCGACGGAAATTTGCATCATTTTTAAATTTACGCTCGATATACGCTTGTATTATTCCTAATTGCAGGAACACCAACGAGCAACGGCCATCCCGGCAGGAGCGATCCTGCTCTAGTTCCCGCAGCCACAACAAACCTGACCATTCCCATAACCTTTCACTCACCCGACCCTAGATATTGCGTTCGTTCTTGAAAGTCTCCGTCGGCCTACTCAGCCGACGGATCTTGAACTACATATGGCCTGATTCCTGTAAAACCAGGGATATGTAGGCAGCTCAGAAGCTAGGGTGCGGCCTATCTTCTTCAAATCGTTTCGCTCAATCAAAATTGGCCACCATATCTTTACCCGACAACTCTTTCATCCTTCCCGAGTAAGAAGGGGCAGCTATTGATACCCAATGTTTCCCTATATATTTTTTTCAATATGCAAAATACTTTCAAAATAGCATATATATACATATATAAGCATTTCCAAATGTTTTATCATTTTTTCATAATTTTTAAAGGTTTTTAAATCAATTTATTTCCCCCTTTATCCATAAAACCCCCAATAATTATTTTCAAAATTGTTATTTTGGTAATTCATTTATTGGACTTTTATATTTATGCTAAAATATAGCTAATGTAATTTTTGCATATTTTTACAAATTTATTTAGTATTTTTTAAGCTAAATTGCATATAATTGCAATATTAGCCCTTTTAAGATTTAATTGTATTTTATATTCATAAAATTAAGTCCTGTATTTTTAAATTTTCAATTATATGTTATAAATCATTTTAGAGCTTTCAATTTGTTTCCAGAAATTAATTTACTATTTTTATAATTTTAAAAGGGGAAAATTGGCTATTTAAATAATAGCCCAATTGCATTTCAATTGTAACCTAAATTTGACCCCAATTTAAACCCAATTTCCATGCCCAATTTCAATTAAACCCGACCCTAACCCAATTAAACTGACCCAAACCCGAATTCCCCGCCTACCCTTTTAAATCTAGGCCATTGATCATTTAGATCAACGGCCACCGTTCCCCCTTACCTTTTTTAACCTTAAACGACCCCTTACCATACCTCATTCTTCACCAAATGTCGCCCTTGAATTCCCTTTCCCTCTCAATTCTCCATGAAACCCTTATGAACCCTAGCCGCTGCCATCTAATCCCACCCTAATCCACCCTAAACCCTGCCTAATCCATGGCCCCCCATGGCCATTGGAGAAGTGTAGTAGCCTCTTATGGCTCCTGGGTGTTTATTTCTGTGGTTTCATGGCTATACCTCGAGGGAATCTGGTCCAGTCCTTGCTCGACTTCTGTTCATGGCCTTTCTCTGGTCATTCATGACCTTTCTCCGGCCAACCATGGCCGTTCAGTCAGATCCTTGACTCTCCTAGTTAGATCGGTAACTTTGGCCTTTCTCACCTTTTCTAGGTCTTTCGAAACCCTAATCTTTAAGATCTTTTGGTTTTCTTTCAGATCTGCCATAGATCTGTGCTTACTATGAATTTCTTAAGAGTTTCCTCGAAGGTTCTTCAACTTTTCTTTTAAAATGAATCTTCATTTTTCGATGATTAGGGTTTTCCTTTAAGTTATTTCAAAAGACCTCTTATCTGATTTTAATGTGTTTGTGATTTTGCTATGTTTTGCTCATGTCGTTCTTCAATCTGTTTCAGCATGTTAAAACCCTAGTCCCCTTTTGGTCCTATCCGAGTTCTGAAATTGTTTGCCTAAATGTATACTTGTTCTTTGTTTTTGACTCTCTTTTCTTTGTTTGACTTGTTTGATTTTGAGTTCTTATCATCTCTATAACTCGACTACTGTCGAAGCCCTAATTTTTTAAAAGGTTTTCCTCACTTGATACTGTGAGACCTTTATTTAGTTTCTGATTCTCTGTACCTGTTGCTACGTTTTCTTCATTGTTAATTCTATGTGATTACTTGACATACTTGACTACTGTGCTTCAAATATCTTTCTTACTACTGAATCCTAGCTTATTTCTGCTACTATTGTATGTTGTTCCTTTTGCCAATGTGCTTGGCCTCGCATGTCTGATGCTTCTGTTCACTCTATCTATATACTGAAGTGCAGAATCGTGTTTCTTCCTTGATTGATCTTGATCTGGTGACTGATTGCAAAAGCTTTTCTTTTGTGACCCCTAATTTCACTCGCCTGTTTAAAATTAATTGATTCCTTTCCCTTTACTGTGATGTTTTACCTTGCTGAATCTTTTCCAAAATAAGCATATATTTTTACTTAGACTTGATTGTTTACTTCATGCTTTTACTGCCCCTTTTATGGCAATAATCAATCTGTCTCCAAACTAATTTTTCTTTCCTTAATTAGATCTGCTACTACCCGTTAAACAGAGATTCCTTAATTAAAGGGAATCACTTGTGGTAATTGATTCTGACTTGTAATTGTGTCCATGTTTGTGTTAAGACTTTACCTCTTCTTCACTCGTTTTCAAAACTATAAATACCCACTCCATCTTCTTTCAAAGACACGAACCATCTGAGTTCAGAACACACACTTCACTCAAAACTCTCTCTTTTCTATTACTAATTGTGCTGGTGATTTGTCTAGCCGGCTGAAAGCCAAAGCTAGACTGTGGAATCTTGCTTATTTCTTTCATTCTGCACTTTGCTTCTCTACTGGTATGTCCTAGTTAATCTTCAAACATCAACAGCAACATGTTTCTTTAGTTGTTTCAGTTTCCTTCACTCTTGCCTGCTTATGTTTATGCAATCAAGTTACATTACTAACCATGTTGTAGTCTGCTCCCTCCCCTTCTAAATTAATGTTTTCCCTTATGTATGTACGTTGTCAGTCACTTGTTATGTGATTTGCTGACTTATGAATCCCAAATCCCCATATCCCCCTATGTGTTTGTGTTCTCTGGCTGGTTTGTGGGCATGCCAGCATCATCTATTGTTGTGCATGTCCAAACCTGACCCTTCCTGGGGTCACATGCTTCATGCTATGTATTCCCAAAACCCCTGACCCCTTTGTGCAATTACTGATTCTGTGTAGTTTAAGTTTTACTACTACTGTTTTCAAATCACCCTTACCCCTTACTATTCTCAACCCAGCTTTAAATAAATCTCTGTTTCTGCACTTCCACTATACTCTTAAAACCTAGGTTCTTCCTCTCTTGTGTGAGCCTTGCCTTGGGACCCTTGAGCTCCCTCTGAACTTGGACACATAAGGGTTGGCCCTTCCACACTGCACTCATCTCTATTTGGTTATGCAAACCTGGGTGTAAGCACTGCCCGGGGTCCCTTGAGACCCTTAGGGAACATTGACACGCCTAATTCTAAGAAAGGCTTTGAAACAAGTGGCATTTGAGGTGGTTTATCCCATAACTCAGAGAGGAAGTTAGAATCAGGCTTCCTATGGTTGTAACTTCTTATGTTACACTTTTCTGATGTAATTCAGTATTTGGTCTGTAATGATTTGTAACAAATATTGGGGTTGGCTAGTGAAAAGGGATGGGGTAATTATGCATGTTCTAGATATTAGAAGGGTAGATACCATGCCTATAGGATCTATTTTTAAATTCTGCATCTTTCAATTCTACACTTAGATAACATGCCTATAGGATCTGTTTTTTAAAAAAAATTCTGCATGTTTTAGTTCCACACTTGGACACCATGCCTATAGGATCTGAAATCAGACATCATGTCTACAAGGTTAAAATCAACTTTGAAATTAGATGTCATGTCTATAATATTAAAATTAGTATTTTAATAGAAATCATTCCTATAGGAATTTCGCTTTAATCAAATAAATCCTGCCTACTTTACTACATGCTCAATTAGATACCATGCCTATAGGATCAAAATCAGCTTTTAATACGTAGATACCATGTCTATAGGAAATAAAATCAGCAATAATAGAGAGCAAGTCTATAGGATCTGAGACCATTTTAGTTTAATTAAAATCAGTTTTACTCGTACTGTTCTGAATCAGTTTAAACAACTTACTCCTTTTGTTAATACGGTTTAGATATCATGCCTATAGGACCTAAATCGCCTGTTTAAAATTAACCACTTTACTGCATTCCTAATCAGTAATATACATCATGCTTATAGGACATCACCAATACACACTTAGGCAAGCCTTAGGTAATAACGATAAACTGAATCCGCCTTTGTTTAATTAGCAACTGCTATAACCAGCAGGCAGGCCTGATTCGGACTTCTTATCTGAGTTATGTAATAAATTTGTCTGCTTCAACAATTAAAACACCCTGCCTTAGTACTTTAAATTCTGACCCTAACTATGTTTAAGTCATGTTATTTATGTGCATTGTCTGTGGAGGTACATATGAGCCTCTTATTTGTTCATATGTTTTCCCAATAATATGCAGTCCTACGTGTTTTGCATGTCGCCCTAGCCTTTTTACCTTTAAAACCCAAGTGTCAGCCTAATATCCTCCCTCTTATAGGAATAGTAGTCCTAAATTCCTCTAAGACTGATAGGAAAGGGACGGGTAATAGCATGCAATAGAGGTTGAGACCAATCCGCGCTTTAATACCTTAATGGGGTGGGAAGGGTAGATATGGATATAATGACTGGTGCGTTAATACCACGTGTATCCCCTCTTCTGAGGAGTGCCATACTAGGTATCGCATTGATGTGATCCATATTATAAATAAACCTAGGACCCCCCTCCTTTTTATATTCTCAAGTATTTGTAGAACTATAACTCATTTTCAAAATTCACCTTTTAATTGTTTTCAAACTCTTGTGTGTTCAAACTTAAATCCCCTACTATTTGAGCCTATATTTGTCTATCTGCTAATTGTACAAAATTCACAAAACTGTCTGGCCGGGAACCACACTAGTGGATCCTGAGTGGTGCCTAACACCTTCCCCTTAGGATAATTTCTAGCCCTTACCCTATCTCTGGTTATCAAGCAAACTTAGAAATGAACCGTATAGGTGTCTTAACGCACCTTAAATCAATAGGTGGCGACTCTTCAAATGCAAAACTTAGTTCCCAAAAGGAATGAGTTGTCCTATACCCAAAATGTCATAAACCCGATTTTTCGATGCGAAGAGGGAAAAAGGGGGTGCGATAGCCTTGGGGTGCACTGATTCTCTTTGTAAGAAATAAAGAAGGGTCACCAAGGATATGTATTCACTCCCTACAGTTCAACAAAGTCACAATCAAAAATAAGTACCCGCTACCATGGATAGATGATTTGTTTGACCAATTACAGGGGGCTAGGTACTTCTCCAAAATTGATTTACGGTCCGAGTACCACTAATTAAAGATCAAAGAGCCTGATATTATGAAAACAGCTTTCAGGACCCGGTATGGGCACTTTGAATTTCTGGTAATATCTTTTGGGCTAATAAATGCCCCGACAACTTTCATGGATCTTATGAATCGGGTTTTCAAGCCTTTTCTTGACCCCTTTGTAATAGTGTTCCTTGACAATATTCTTGTATATTCACTAAGTCGAGAGGACCATGCCGATCATCTTAGGTTAGTTCTGCGGACTCTTCGTCAGCACTAATTGTACGCAAAGTTCTCGAAATGTGTATTTTGGATATAATTTGTGACATTCTTAGGTCATGTCGTCTCTAAGAGAAGGAATTAAGGTTGATCCTCAAAAGATTGAAGCTGTGAAGAATTGACCTAGACCTACAACCCCAACAGAGATTCGCAGTTTACTGGGCTTAGAAGGGTAATACAAGAAGTTTTTGGAGGGATTTTCTACTCTTGCCTCTCCTTTGATTAAATTGACACAGAAAGCAATTAAGTTTCAATGGTCTGTGCTTGTGAAAGAAGCTTCCAGGAGTTGAAGTCAAGATTGACTACAACGCTGGTCTTGACCCTGCTAGAGGGTATAGATGGGTTTTTTGTGTCTTGTGATGCTTCAAGGATTGGGCTTGGGTGTGTATTGATGTAACATGGAAAGATGATAGCTTATGCTTCTAGGCAACTCAAGAAGCATGAAAAGAACTATCCAACACATGACTTAGGACTTATAGCGGTGGTATTTGCATTGAAGATTTGGCGTCATTATCTGTATGGGGTCCATGTGGATATATTCACGGACCATAAGAGCCTTCAATACATTTTCAAACAAAAGTAGTTGAATCTTAGGTAGAGAAGATGGCTTAAGTTACTCAAAGATTACGACATCGATATCATGTATCACCCAGGAAAGGCAAATATTGTGGAGGATGCTCTTAGCTGGAAATCCATGGGTAGTTTGGCTCACTTAGAGGCATATCAAAGGTCGTTGGCCAAGGAGGTTCATTGGTTGGCTAGTTTGGGGGTTCGTCTTGCGGACTCTAGCGAAGGAGGAGTAATTATGCAAAATAGGGTTGAATCATCGCTTGTTGTGGAAGTCAAAGAGAAGCAATACAATGATCCATTTTTGGATCAAATGAAGGAGGGGATTCATAAACATAAAACTATGGTTTTTTCTCTCGGCACGGATGATGGTACACTAAGGTACCAAGGGTGGTTATGTGTTCCAAATGTAGATGGCCTCTGGGAAAGAATCATGACCGAGGCTCACACTTCTAGGTACTCCGTGCACCCAGGTTCTACAAAGATGTATCATGATCTCAAGAAAGTCTATTGGTGAAATGACATGAAGAGGAATATGGCAGTGTTTGTGGCAAGATGTCTTAGTTGTCAGCAAGTAAAGGCCGAACACCAACAGCCCGATGGGTTGGCTCAAAACATAGAAATTTCAATATGGAAGTGGGAAATGATTAATATGGAATTTGTGGAGGGAGTACCGCTCACTCCGCGCAAGTTTGACTTAATTTGGGTGATTGTGGGCCGGCTCACGAAATCAGCATACTTCTTGCCAGTTAAATCTATTGACACAATGGAACAGTATGCTCAATTGTATATTAATAAATAGTCAGGCAGCATGTCACTATAGTTTCCATCATTTCTGATCGGGGAGCACAATTCACTGCTAATTTTTAGAAGAAATTTCAGCAAGGTTTGGGTACTCAGGTGAATCTTAGTACAGCCTTTCACCCCCAGACTGACGGGCAGGCAGAGCAAACTATTCATACGGTTGAGGATATGTTGCGTGCTTGTGTTCTTGACTTCAAGGGTAGCTGGGATGATCATTTGCCACTCTTAGAATTTTCTTACAACAATAGCTATCATGCTAGTATTCAGATGGAACCATTTAAGGCATTATATGGTAGGAGATGTAGATCTCCCATTGGGTGGTTCGAGATTGGGGAAGCTGAATTGATAGGACCAAACCTTGTTCTTAGTCTATGGAGAAGGTCAAAATTATTAAGGAGTGGCTGAAAACTGCTTAGTTTCATCAAAAGTCCTATTCGTATGTTCGTCGCGGAGATTTGGAATTCAAAGATGATGATTGGTTATTTTGAAGGTTTCCCCCATAAAGGGTATAATGGGGTTTGGAAAGAAAGGGAAATTGACCCCAAGGTATGTCAGACCGTACAAAATCATTCAGAGGATTAGTCAGGTGTCATACTAGCTTGAGCTACCTCTTGAGATGTCATTGGTGCACCCGGTATTTCATGTGTCTATGTTGAATAAAGTAGTCGAAGATCCATCGCTTATCGTACTAGTGAAGACTATTAAGGCTAATGAAAACTGTAATATGAAGAAATTCCAGTCGCCATTCTTGATAGGCAAGTCCGGAAGTTGAGGAATAAAGAAATTGCCTCTGTGAAGGTGCTATGGCGAAACCAACAGGTTGAATAGGCTACTTGAGAAGCTGAGGAAGAGATGAAGAAGAAGTATCCTTAATTGTTTGAATAGCTATGTAATCTTTTATGAAATTATCGCCTATGATGTTTGTATCACTTGTTCAGTTGATGTAAAGGTGTTCCTTTCTGGTTATTTGTTGCTTATGAGGCCACGATTAGTATTGTTTTGTGTTATACAACGTCATTGGATTACGTATATATTATTAGGACGTGTTTCTGGGGTTCTCTGGCAGGTAGATAGGCCCAGTTATAAAGAAAACTCTGGCAAAATTGTTGGAATTTAGAGAGTTAGTCAAATTGGGACTATTGGTGTGTGGTATGGCAGTTGAGTCGCATTTGATGCTAGTAGTGAACTTTGACCCTCATTCGAGGACGAATGATCTTAAGTGGGGGAGGATGTAAGGCCCCATAAAATTTTACCTAAAAACCCGAGGTATCATGGTGCCGAGGTAGACTTATGTGTTATGTATTGTAGATATTTATCGTGGCGAGAAAGCTCGCCGCTGTACGAACTTTCTGGGTTGAACAGTGTGTTGGGGAGTAAAGGAAATTTTTTGGTAGAATGAGGCATTTCTGCGGTCCACTCTGCGACCGCAGAACCATATGTGGGCCGCATAATGGCTACAAGTGAAGCAGCAATGGGCAAGTTTGGATGCCTTTTTTGCGGTCGATTATGCGATCGCAAAACGAGTATGCAGTGCATTGTATGACTGCAGAACAGGCCTGCGGGCCACATAATAACAACATACCCGGTCATTTTTACCCAGTCCTTGAGGGCTGTTTTGCGACCCCTTTTGCGGTCTGCATAAGTCGTAGAACCTGTTCCAGAGCTTCATTTTTGGGTTTTTATAACCCGACCCTACTTCGTTAAAATAGATGCCATGGATAATTTTGAGCAAAAACCTGATATTTTTAAAGTGAGAGTGAGTGCTTATAGTGGGGGAGTGATCTTCAACCTATTATCTATACACTCTTGTTCAAATCATTGAAGATTAACAAGGAAAAACTCACTAGGTCTTCAACCAAAAGATAATATTCTACACCCTATCCCTTAATTTCAAATTTCAATTAAAGATGGGTAATTAGCAAGATAATTCTTGGGTATAAGAGTTGTTTATTTTGCATGCATGTATAATCAAAGGGTGTAGGAAGATTGTTGAGATAAAAATGGTAAAGGATGGGTTGTGAGATGATGGAATCCACCATTAAAAGACCTTGAAACCTTAATGCACACCTAGTGTTTGATAAAATACTCAAATGAGCTACGACAATGATCATCTTCCTAATTTTTGTTCAATTTGTTATATTTTTAAAATAGATTGAAGTTGCTAAGAATTCCGGAATATTTTAGAGTTTAAGGAATCTTAATTGAGGTATGTTGGCTAAACTTTTCTTTACGAATTGAACCCCACAATACTCTTGTATGTTCCAAGATGTTCTCTATGAACTGATTATTCCGAATAAGCTTTGTGATAAAGATATATGTCAAATTCGTGTTTCAAATGCTCTTATTATGTCGTAATATTGTTTGAGGATATGTTCAAAATCATGGATTGTGTTTCTACATTTTGTAACTTCGAGTCTTGTTTCATATGAAAGTTGATATGCCAAATCGTGTAGAGATCTTAATTGGGTTACACCTCCATCCGCACACAATGGGGTGAGGTGGTAGGGCCGCTTTGTATGGGATTTTGGTATTGTTGTACACCACCACCCATATATACTTTGGGGTGAGGCGGCGTGGCCACTTTGTGTTGTATTGGTATAGTTGTTACACCTCCACCCGCACATATTGGGGTGAGGTGGCAGGTTGCTTTGTGTAGGTTTTGTACCGTGGTTACACCTCCACTCGTATACATTGGGGTGAGGTAGAAGGGCTGCTTGAGTAGAGTTGTGGCATTGTGCTTGTACCTCCACCCGCATACATTGGGTTGAGGGGGAGGGGCCCCTTTGTGTAAAGATGGTTACAGAAGATCCCGTCTTAAAATTTCTAAATGTTATTGGCAACTCTTGATACAATTTGCTTTAGCTTCAATGGTTATCCATGTTATTCTATTGTCACCCTGGTTTATCACATTCATGTTATATTTGCAAGTTCTTGAATAGGTGTTTGGTTTTTATACTAGGACTATTTGATATGTACTGACATCCCTTTTGTCGGGAGTGCTACATCTTTAATAGATGCAAGTGGTTCCACAGTGGAGAATATTGACCAGTGATGGCGGTGACCATTCTTCCCAGCTGACTTGGTGAGCCCCATCTCATTCTGGGGTCGTGTCTATTTTGTATCATATGTATTATCATGTTTTAAGGTATAGTCGGAGCCTTGTTGTCGGCACTATCATTGTACTCCTTGGTATCCTTAGAGGCTCCATAGACATATTGTGGGTTGTATATTGGTTTAGTAAAAGTTGAACTAAAAATACCCAAATTGTATCACATGCTCCTATATGAAAATTGTGGTTGTGAAACTCACTATGTTGGAGACTTATTAAATGAAATAACAAATGAATATGTATTTGGTATTATCAACATGACCTCCTTGTTGGTAAATTTTCAAGTTATGCATTCTCTTTAAAGTATGGGTGAGTTGGATAGAAAGTATGCAATAGGCTTGCTCAACCGGGTTCACTCGGTTGAGAGTCGATCATACTCTCCGAGTTTGGGGCGTGATAAATGATATTGTCAGGGCGGAGTGTTACGAGTGCCAATAGGAGAGACAAGGGTGGCTATCAGAGAGATAGTAGTGGGTAATGATATTGTTAGTGCCGAGTGATACAACTGGATATAGGAGAGATAAGGGTGGCTAATAATATTGTCAAGGTGGAGTGATACGGGTAGCTATAGGAAAGATAAGGGTGACAGTGTCGAGGATGATGTGTGATGATGTGGGGGCATTGTGGTTGTGATTTTCTGCCTGATGTTGTGATTTTCCTTGTGTTTGTCATACGTCGTGCGTGACCTATTGTTGTTTCGATGAGCTATTCAATATCCTTGATATTACTTGTTGATTTGGGTTGCAGTAGTATACTTGTACAAGCATACACTATAGTACGCTGCTTATACTAGCTCATGAGTACGAAACTTGACATTTATTGGTTATGTCCAAGTATTCTGGTATTATCCATTTCATGTTGTTATTGAGCCTATGAATATGCTGGGCAAATTGTGATTTGTGAGTTTGTGATTACGCCAGGCGGATTGTGATTTTGGCATGTTAGTTATCCATGCAGATTTTGATTTTAGATGTAGGCACGAGGCGCCGTGAGTAAACGATCATTATGTTATTGGCACGCGAGTTGTCCGTGCAGCACGTGAGTTGTCCGTGCAGCACGTGAGTTATCCGTGCGGATCTATATATTGATATTATTGGCACGTGAGTTGTCCGTGTGATTGTGATTCGAGATGTGGACACGAGGTGCCGCGAGTATCTGATGGTGGATTGAGACCTATGATTTGTGACTATGAGATGAGGTACCACAGAGTGACTTTTGTTGCGAAAATATGTGTTAGAAAAACTTGATTAATTGGTTGTCCTTGTATATCTTATTTGGTTTGAACGATACTTTACGGTGTTCTTACTGCTTTACTGTTTATATCATTGATTGATTATTGTTGCCACTTATTGCTTCATGTTTTCCATTATTATCGTTATACTGCTATATTGCACAAGTTATTTTGACTAGTGAGTGCCATGGTTGTACCTCGTCACTACTCCACCGAGGTTAGTCTTGATACTTACTGGATACCGACCGTGGTGTACTCATACTACACTTTTGCATATTTTTCTGCAGAGCCAGGTATTGGTGATATCGGACTCGGACAGAGTTAGAGTGTGATCGCAAGGATTCAAGGTAGAACTGCTTGATCGTCGCAGTCCCTTGGAGTCTTTCCTTATATTGTATTGCATTATCATTTGAACAGTATTGCATTTTGATCCTTGAGATTATTTTATATATTTAGTTAGAGTTCGTGACTCTGTATTACCAACCTTGGGAGGTTTTATGAATATTTCCGCTTTTGGTTTTCAATACTTGTATTAAACTCTATTTCAAATATATAAAAAATGGCTTAAAATTTCTTATGGTAATCGACTTACCTAGTCTTAGAGACTGAGTGCTATTACGACGCCTGTGGTGAGATTTCGGGTCGTGACACGGGAACCTCTTTTTTGAGAGCATAAAGTTGCGTACTATCATATTTTCTCGCTTTTGATATACTCGAAATTCAATATTTATTTATTTTTAAATTCTTGAAAGGGTAAGACTTAAAAAATTCTTGGTATTAATTATTAATAATATGCATAAGCTCATAAGTCAGTCAAGTACATGATATCAATTATTTTTATATGACTGTTTACTCTGTAATTGTATTTTTACCTCCAAATATTGTACCTGGCTTTAATTTGTGCATCTAAATTACCTTTCTTGCGTCTAAACTGCATGCTTCTTATTCTTCAGCAATGAGTATACATTTATAATCAAAATTTTGAAGGTAAAACGTTCTCGATCATTCTTCAACAAAATTTCTAGAGAATTGACTGATGAGGGTGACATATCTATACTTCAGGCATTATTCTACTGGTGATTCTGCTGAAGACAAATAAGAAGCAAAAAGGAAATTTGTTACTTGTTGTCCACTAAAGACTTTTCGTTAAATTTATTTCCATGGGACTTATTTTGCAAATAAATCAAAAGTAATTTACAGTTGACAGTGACTTCAAGATTGTGGAGATGTTGATCTAATTGCAACTTAGTTTTCTACTTCTTTAATGACACATGCTTTTGGTGTTAATTTTCTTTTGGTAATCATGTAGCTGTGATTGTTGGAACATGAAGCCAAAGTGAAAGGGATTTAGAAAAAATGAGGGCAGTGCGTGTTTGAATTGTATCATATGAAACTATAGCTTTGGGTAGAGCACAAGTGACTCTTGATGTGAATAACGTTAAAAAATCAGCGTGTTTTGCGGTGAAAAATCTAGATATGCTTCAAGCCGTATACCTTGTTAGAATCACTTCCCAAAGAGAATTATTTGTCCCTTACAAATACTCATAGAATGAAGTAAAGCCAAGAAACAATAAAGCAGATCTCTAAACACACAAGTATCAGTACTGCAGTTACCAAACTTATGCAGTTTTTTTTAAGGAAGAATATTGGTATTTGAGATATATATCAGGTTATCTTATGCCAAGGAGTATTTTCCTGTTTCCCTATTTATAGAGGATGTCTATTTCTCAAAACTACTGGAAAAGCACCAGAAAACACTAACCAAAAAGGTGCAACGAATCAGCCTAAGTGATACTCGAAATGACACAATATTTTTCAAAGCAACATGTTGTATAAGAACTTTAAGCCAAATAACCATTTTCCCTTTTGCTTATTCCTGCTATTTTCTCTTTAAAATTACAACAACCCCCATCATTTTCAAGTGAAAGTAATAACCCAACAATTCCTTTAGAAAACAAGAGACAAGTGAATCCATGCGTAAATGAAGTATCTAGCGATTGAATACAATTTCTATTAAACTGAATAGTCAGGTAAGACAAGTCTTTTAAACCGATTACCATATTGTAAAATAGGATGTATTTCACGCATGTATTCTATTACATTATTCCTTTATAACCAACACCATAAGGCCTTGTGTTCTAATCCTCTCGCAAATGAATAGAAGCCAAACCCGAGCTTCTTGAAGCGGCCCACTTCACATCCACATAGGTAGACCCTTATTAACGTGCTCCTGCAAGAACACCCACCAATAGGTCTATTAATAATTTATAAACTCAACCTCCTTTTAACAAATTACAGGATAAAGCACTTACTTTAGAACGACAATACCAAGTGCTATCAACCAATAAAGAATGTTGTCACTCATTGAACTCGAGACTGGATGTTGTATCAAGTGCCAAGTTGAGGCTTCACCCTTAATGGTCTTTCTTTATGGGTTTTAACCCCATACCCCTTGATGTTCTAAACACCAAGTCCCTTGCTAATACCTTAGTCAATGGGTCAGCAAGATTATTAAGTGAGCGTACATAGTCAACAGTGATCACCGCATCTTTAATTAATTGATTTATATAACTATGTCTAAGGCCAATATGCCTAGACTTTCCGTTATATATATGACTGTATGCTTGAGCTAAGGTGACCTCACTATCACAATGGATAGAAAACGGTGGCATGGGCTTAGGCCATAATGGAATATCAAAAAGTAAATTTATCAACAATTCCCCTTCCTTAGAAGCGGATTACAAGGCTAAAAATTTTGCAGCCATAGTTGAATCTGTAAGACACATTTGCTTCTTAGATCCCCAAGATATTGCACCCCCACCAAGGAGGTATACTCATCCACTTGTTGAGGAATAATCTTCTTGATCAGTTATCCAACTTACATCTGAATACCATTCTAGTATAGTGGGATCACCACTATAATAGATGCCACAATCTAGAGTTTTTTTTTTTTGAGATATTTTAGTACTCTTCTTATAGCATGCCAATAATACTCACTCGAATTGCAAGTATATCTACTCAACTTACCCATTGCATATGCAATATCGGGTCTCGTACTAGTCATAGCGTACATCAAGCACCCAATCAATTTAGCATACTCAGGTTGAGCAATTAGCCTTCCACCATATCTTTGAAATTTAAAACATGAATCATACGGTGTAGAAACGGGATTATAATCAAAATCATTGAATTTCTTTAACACTTTATCAATATAATGAAATTGTGTTAAGAAACCCCACCCCACCCCACCCCCCACCCCCACTATTTCTAATAATTCTTATACCAAGAATAACATCCGCTTCTCCTATGTCTTTTATGGAGAACTGAGCAGATAAGAATCTTTTGGTGGTCTTGACCCGTTCTATGTCGGTCCCAAAAATTAACATATCATCTACGTACAAGCAAATGAAAACTCCTTTTCCTTTTTCAAATTTTGAGTAAACACACTTGTGTAATTCATTTATTTTAAAACCATTAGATAAAACTACTTCATCAAACTTTCGATGGCATTGCTTAGGGGCTTATTTTAGCCCATACAATGATCTTAGAAGTTTGCAAACTTTGTCCTCTTGTCCTTTAACTACAAACCCCTCAGTTTGTCTCATATAAATTTCTTCTTCTAATTCACCATTCAAAAATACAGTTTTGACACCTATTTGGGGTATTACTAGATTGTAAATGGAGGACAGTGCAATAACCACCCTCATCGTGACTATTCTAGCCACAAGAGTATAAGTATCAAAGTAGTCAATGTCGTGCTTGTGGGCAAAACCCCTAATCACAAAGCGAGCCTTGTATTTATCCACGGTACCGTCTACCTTTAACTTCTTCTTGAACAACCATTTACCATATATGGGTTTGGAACCTGGTGGAAGATCTGTTAGGATCCAAGTATTATTTTTCATAATTGAAACTATCTCATCTTGGATAGACTCCTTCCATAACGGTGCATCTGGAGATTGCATGGCCTCACCAAAAGTAGTGGGATCATTTTTCATATTATAACAGTAAGGAATTGTATTTCCAGTTTTATCAATTGAACCTTCTACTAAATAGATGTAGAAGTTATCTCCATATATCAATTCTTTTCTAACTCTCTTACTTCTTCTTACTTCAACAATGTCATCGTGATTTCCACCATTTTGAAAGATTGATGGTTGTGAAGTGGAAGAACTTGGATCCCTTGGAACAATATCATTTGGTCTAGGAATTGATACAAATCTAGTTTCATCAAAAATTGCATCTCTTGATTCAATGACGGTATTAACCGAGTATGAATCATTTGGTTCAATGACTAAAAATCTACAGGCTTTGCTATTTTCAGCATATCCTATAAAGATGCATTCAATTTCTCTTTCACCCAACTTTTTTCTTATAAGTTCCTGGACTTTAACTATAGCCCTACATCTCCAAACGTTGAGATGACTCAAATTTGGTTGTCTTTTGTTCTAGAGTTCATATGGGGTATTTGGGTTCCTTTTATTAGGAACCCTATTAAGAATATAATAAACCGTTAACAGAGCTTTACCCCACTAGCCGTGACTTAATCCTACTTTAAAAATTAAAGAATTAACCATTTCCGTTAAGACTTGATTTTTCCGTTCGGCTACACCATTTTGTTGTGGTGTATATGGTTCCGTTACTTGATGCACAATACCAGTGCTTTGAAAAAATGTGGGATTATAATATTCTCCTCCCATATCGGTCCTTAGACATTTAAAGAAAGATTCACATTGCAATTCAACTTCAGTCTTGTAAATTTTGAATTTTTCGAATGTTTCATCTTTAGAACTTACAAGATAAACTTTGCAAAATCTAGAGTAGTCATCAATAAATGTAATAACATATTTCTTTCCTCCAATTATAGAAGTACTATGAAAATCATTCAAGTTACTGTGAATTAATTCAAGCAACTTAGTACTTCTCTGGATACTTCGGAAAGATTTCCTTGTGATCTTTGTTAATATGCAAGTTTACATTTTCCACTATCCATGTTCATCACTTGTATCGAATCACATATAGACATATCTCTCATTGTATGAAAATTAACATATCCCAAACGGGAATGCCACAATGAAAAATCAAAATTATCAAGGATATAAATAGAAATTTCATCATTCATTGCATCGTTATTATTGATAATTACATTTAATTTAAACATGCCATTGGCATAATACTCCTGCCCAACAAATACACCATACTTACAATTATTAAATTGTAAGACAAGGAATTTCTTACTAGATGCATCTTCAGACATGTACTTGTGCTCCAGAGCATTCCACAGTTCCGTAGCGGTCTCCAAATGTTGATAAATATCGAATAAAGCATCCGTCATTGTTGTCCCTTTTCATCCTTGCCCTTGTGTTTTCTAATAGTTCCTCTTCGTCTTCATTGGCCTCCGGTGGACGAGCGGTGGAAATAACATACACAACCTTTAGTATTTTCAGGATGAAGTGCATTTTCTTTTGCCAACGGCGGAAATCAACTCCACCAAACTTGTCAAGTTTGGAAAAGTTGGTGGTGAGATCTTCCAGGGAAGACATGATGATAATTCTCTTTGATTATTAAAAGACTTGTGCGTTTGTGGTGAAAAATCTGGATATACTTCAAGCCATATACCTTGTTAGAATCACTTTCAAAAGAAAATTATTTGTCCCTTACAAATACTCTCTCGGGATTGAATGAAGTCAAGCCAAGAATGTTGCTACTTGAGATATAAATCAGATCTCCAAACATACAACTATCAGTACTGCAGTTATCAAACTTATGCAGTTTTTCTTAAGGAAGAATGTTGGTACTTGAGATATATACCAGGATATCTTATGCCAAGGAGTGTTCCCCTATTTATAGAGGATGTATAATTCTCAAAAACAACTTGAAAAGCACCAGAAAACACTAATCAAAAAAGGTGCAACGAATAAGCCTAAGTGATACTCGAAGCGACACAACGTTTCGCAAAACAACATGTTGTGTCAGAACTTTAAGCCAAATAATCGTTTTACCTTTTGCTTATTCCTGCTATTTTCTTTTGAAAATTCCAACAAATAATAGGTATAAAACCGCTTGCTTTGGCACATGTCATTGGAGATTAATTCATTTTTCCCATAGCCCGCGTGTTCAAGAAAGAACTTGAGACATATATCTCTAATAATTCTACCATCTTTATCGTCTCACATATTATGTTTAAGAACCTTACAAAAAGTCTTGATTAACACGAACAAGTCGGCTGTGCACGGGCACCACCTTTACTTGCTTCCTTTTTGTTTTGTTTTTCTTTTCTTGCTTCTGAGTGTTAGAGATCAATAATAACCAAGTCGCAGGATTAGGACCTTAAGTAGAAGAAACTTTTATATATTTATACTACTTTTGAAATTTGTTATTTTTCTAATCTATATCTATATCATCATACTATATTATAAGTAGGAAAACCCAAAGTGAAAGTTGAATACCATCTCTCTCTCTCTCTCTCTCTCTCTCTCTCTCTCTCTCTCTCTCTCTCTCTCTCTATATATATATATATATATATATATATATATATATATATATATATATATATATAGGAAGCCCCCAAATCAAAAGTTAAATTACGAAAAAGTCCATCAAAAATTAATTGACCATTTTGCCCTATACCATAAAGAGTAAGAATATTTTGTTTAAATAATACTAAATAAAATTAAGCACATTCATAGTATACTATTTGTCTATGATGTAATTTACTTGCTTTTAGTGATTCAAAACCCCAATCTAGCTCTTGGGAGTTACCGTATTTTTTCATATGGAGTAATAACGTACAATGTATATGATAATTTTTATTTATATAGTCTATATGTTATATATTTTTTTTTTCCTCAAGTTCTTACTTTTTCTCTATTTTTTGTTCAATAAAAATAAAAGTTAGTATTAATTAACTAACGTTTCGTATTCCTAATTAAAACAACTCTTATGCATGAACTTCATTCCGCTCGTATTCGGTATTCCTCATTAATAGGCACTATATTTAAAGATGAGCTCTAAATTTTAAGTGCAGCCACGAGTCCACGACTATCATTACAATCTATCATTGCACTTTAATTCACCATAATCATCATTTATCTTTTCTTTTCCAATTCTTCGAGGTTGATGTCAGAAAATATGGGAGCCATATCATGGCAACCAAATCTAAATGGGAAAAGGTAAAGCTAAACCTCCTTTTTGTTTTTAAATTTGTATTATTTGATTTAATCTTCATCTTTCATCCTCCACTTGCACAGGGTAAATCTCCTCATCTAATTTTTGAGCTTTGTCTATTCTTTATCTTTTTTAGTTTTTTGATTCCTATATTTTTTATGCTGGCACGTATGTTTTTTTTTCTTATACATTATTTTTACTTATTCTGCATTATTTCGTTTTTTCATAAACTAGCACCTCAAGATTAGTTGTATATCTATAATATGGTACCAAATTCACTTTGTTTAGAGAATTGCCTATCCTACTATTGTTGGACAAGTACGGCAAGAGCCGAGCTTTAAGGCTGCAGAATTAATAAATTCTTTCCAAAATTTGTAATGAATGGGATTACGAGAGAAAAAGGGGTTAGGCTAAGCACCTACTTTCTTTTCTTGCTTTCTAACTATCTGGGTATTTTTGCATATGGAGAAAGCTCTGGCTCTTTCAATGTCTCGGTAAAGCAAATAATCATATACAGTTCTTGATGACATTTTTGTTCTGCACTTTTTTAAAGGGTTTCATTGTCTACACCAAGAGTTATAGGCATGACAGAGTAACCAGAATGACACACTGAAACAACACCAATAACATGGTCTATAAAAAACTATAGGTGAGATATTAATATATCACATATTTACGGCTGAGAACATCAAGCTTTAACTTATTATAAATTTTACCTACCTAACTAAATTTAGTCGTTCAATTGAAGGTTCATATGCTATTATTTACTTTTAAAATCTGTCGCGACCCAAGTTCTCCCTCCATGAACCGTCGTGGCGGCACCTAGTCTCTACGACTAGGTAAGCCTAACATTTGCGGAGAAAATGAAATGAAAATATAAAAGCTAACGACTAATAGGAAATTGTTAAATAAGAAATTAAGATGTCGCTCGGCATATACAATAATCACTCTCGAAATGTACATAAACTCTCCCAAAATACGGAACATCGTAAGTCACAAACTACATAAAGAAAACAATAATTCTATATTCTAGAGTCTAAACAAAGGAATACAAGAAGTGTTTGACATGGAAAAGAGTAGAAAGGGACTCTGAGGTCTGCAGACACTGTAGATATACTTTGAAGTCTCTAAAGCTGTCTCGCCTCACGGATAATGCGGCCGATAAGCGGTACCTGGATCTGCACACCAAAAACATGTGCAGGGAAGGGCATGAATACATCACAACGGTACCCAATAAGTGCCAAGCCTAACCTCGATCGAGTACTGACGAGATCAGGGCAGGGCCCTATTGGTATATATATATATATAATAAAATAAGATAGAATGAAATAGCGCAGTAAAAATAAATACTGAAATTTAGCAAGAATTAAACCATAGAAAGGCAACAACTCAGTACACAGAGATAACAACAGGAGATCTCCTAGGATATCGTCCCGTAGTCACAAACGTAAATGTGCAGGGGGATCTCCCGGAATATCGTTTCGTAGTCCCAAAGTAAATATACAAGACAGGGGGATCTCCCGGAATATCGTTCCGTAGTCCCAAATTAAATATGCAGGGGGGATCTCCCGGTGTCACGACCCGAATTTCCCACCATCGGGATCGTGATGGCGCCTAACTTTAAAATTTGCTAGGCAAACCAACGTGTAGAAATTTAGTACACTAACCCTTTAATCAATTCGTTAAAAGACAATAATTTTAAACATAATAATTCAATGAAATGCAAAAGTTTATAATTACTCAAATATCTCAACACAACTACCCAATACCTAGTGTCACAATCTATGAGCTTCTAAGAGTCACTACAAGCATTAACAGAAAGAAAATACAATTGTCTTTGAATTAAAATAAAAACAGTGAACTGGAATAACTAGAAGAGGACTCCAGGGTCTGCGAACGCCAGCAGATCTACCTTGGGTCTCCTGAAGGGCTGAAGACAGCACCTCGACTCGGATCAACACGGTCCAACACCAAAATCTGCACAATGTGTAGAGTGCAGCATTAGTACAACCGACCCCATGTACTAGTAAGTGTCAAGCCTTACCTCGGTAAAGTAGTGACAAGGCTAGGACAAGACAATAACATGAACCTGTGCAGTTAAATCATGTACGAGAAAATAACAACAAGTAGAAATTAAGCAGTAAATAACGGGAAAGGGGATAACATGCTGAGAGGGGAGAAATCAGGCTATGGAAACAGTAACAATAAAGAAACGCAGTAAATAATATGATTGCACCAATGAAAGTAATAAACATAGCAAAACAAGTGCACGGCATCACCCTTCGTGCTTTTACTTTCATCCTAACCATAAGAAATAATAGAAATGGCATGACATCACCCTTTATTCGTTAACTCTCTCATAACATGGCACGGCATCACCCTTCGTGCATTAACACTCTCAGAATATGGGACGGCATCACCCTTCGTGCATTATCACTCACAGAATATGGCACGACATCATCTTTCGTGCATTATCACTCACTCACAAATATTACACGGCATCACCCTTCGTGCTTTAACACTCTCCCTTACCAAAACAATGATCAATAACAACTGAGAGATAGAAATATCATAAACCAGTCTTACTTCAACGTTTAATTCCACTATACCATCCTCCATTTTGAGTCAATACTCAATCAATACCGAATTCCATAAAGCATGATAAGGATTTCTCAACACATGGAATATCAAGTCTAAACATGGAATATATGATCAAAGAGTACCACAGTTACAAGAAGGAGACTAACTCGCATGATATGACCCGACAACAACACATAGGTACTCGTCACCTTACCTATACATTGTACATAACATCAAAACACGTAGCAAATAGGCAGATAATACCTAATCCCTCAATCCAGGGTTAAACCCAACAATTACCTCGCTCCAACGGCCAAACTCAAAGCTCAATCACAGTTTTTCCCTTCACACAAGGCTCTGGACCAATAGAATCTAGGCATAATTAACTTAATAACATCAATTATCGCTAAAGAAATCAATTCCAATGCATAATTATAAGTTTCCCAACATTTTTCCCAAAAAAGCCAAAAACCAACTCCGGGCCCGCCTGGTCCAAACCTGAAATTCGGACCAAAACCCGATTACTCATTCACTCCCGAGCCCGGATATACAATTGTTTTTGGAATCCTACCTAAATTTGAGGTCTAAATCCCCAAATTTCGAAATCCCTAAGTTCTACCCAAAATTGCCAATTCCATCATGAAAAACCTTAGATTCTAGGATGAAATCTTGTGAAAAGAATTAAAAGATTGAAAGAAATGAGTTAAGAATCACTCACATATGATTTGGGGAAGAAATGGTCTTTGGAAAATTGCCTCTTGAAGTTTATGGTTTGAAAAATGGGAGAATGAATTAAAAATCCCGTCTAAGTCCAAAGTTATCAGCTACAGATGTTGCATTTCTGACCTGTGTTTCGCAATTACGAAGATCGCAAATGCGAGAAAGGTATCGCAAATGCGAACCCTTCGCATTTCTGCTACCTTCGCAAATGCGGTAAAATTCTCGCAATTGCGATCAACCCAGTTCCCTCCCGTGCTTCTCAAATGCAAATAATTATCGCAAATACGAGGCTCGCATTTGCGAGCCAGACCTCACAGTTGCGAGATTTGCAGACCTGAACACACCAGCAATTTTCCTTATGTCTAAATCACTCTGTAGCCTATCCAAAACTCACCCGAGCCCTCAGGGCTCCAAACCAAACATGCACACAAGTCTTAAGACATCATACAAACCTGCTCACGTGATCAAATCGCCAAAATAACACCTAGAACTACGAATTTAGCACCAAATTGCATGAAAATTTTAAGATATTTTCAAAACTTCTTACTTTTCAACCAAAGGTCCGAATCACGTCAAATCAGTTCCATTTTTCACCAAATTTCATAGACAAGACTTAGATATTATATTAAACATGTACCGGGCTCCGAAACCAACATACAGGTCCGATACTAATGAGATCAAACATTAATCAATTCCTTATATTTTTAGTCTTACAATTTTTATCAAAAATTTATTTCGTGAGCTTGGGACCTCGGAATTCGATTCTGGGCATATGCCCAGGTCCCATATTTTACTACGGACCCACCTGGACAGTCAAAATACGGGTCCGGGTACGTTTACCCAAAACATTGACTGAAGTTAACTAAAATCAATTTTTTAGCCCAAAATTTATTATTTATCAATTTTCCACATAAAGGCTTTCCGGAAGCACGCCCGAACTGTGCACGCAAATTGAGAAGGAATAAACGGAGGTTTTTAGGCTTCGGAATGCAAAATTACATTTTAAATCATAAGATGACCTTTTGGGTCATCACACCTGGAATATCGTTCTGTAGTCCCAAAAGTAAATATGCAACTCAAACAGTAGAAATAACAACTACAACACGAAATCTTACAATTTAGACTAAGGACAAGTCAAGGAAAAAGCAGGGATTTCACTAAACATGTTGCACAAAGTTCAAATAAGAAATTAAGGCAAGTAGACATGCTATCCTAAGCTAACAGGATACTACACATCCTGATATAACTCAAATAAGAAGTAGAACATGTTATTACTCAGTGAAAATTGGGTTTTTACAACAATTATCACATGTACATACTTGTCACCTCGGGTGCACAGCGCTCACACATAAAAAAAACACTACCAAATCCTAAGGGAAGTTCCCCCACACAAGGTTACGCAAGCCACTTACCTCGAACCAAGCTCAAATCAATCTGTAACACTGCTCTTTCCACAAATATCCGACTCCGAGTGGCCCAAATCTAGCAAAATCAATTACATAACATAAATATAACTACAAGGAACTAATCTAGCTAATAAAATCAAAGCTAAAGCAAGAAATTAGAAAAGCGCCCTAAAAAGTGTCTCCGGGCCCATATCTCAAAATCGGGCAAAAGTCACAAATTACGAATACTCATTCACTCACGAGTCAAACCATACCAAATTTACTCAATCCGATACCAAAATCTCGATCAAAACCTCAAAATTCGGCCTAAGAACTTTTCTCAATATTTCCCCAATTTCTCACCCAAATTCCTTAATTAAATGATGAAATCAACTGTAGATTAATGGAATAAAACCAAAAATGAATTAGGATTCATTACCCAATAGCTTCCTCTGAAAATCCTTCAATTTATCGCCTAAACTCGAGCTCTCAAGGTCAAATGGTGAAAAATTACATAAACCCTCGAAATCCTCTCTTTTCTACCCAGTAAACTCGCTTCTGCGAGCCTTCAACTGCACCTGCGGAAAATCATCGCAGGTGCGAATATCACTTAAGGGGAACCGGGCCCGCATCTGCAAACACAGGCCGCATCTACGAGCCCGCACCTGCGCTCTTCTTCCTTTTCTGCTTGTCCGCTTCTGCGGGCCTATCGTCGCACCTGTGACCCCAGCTGGATAGGGCCAAAACTACTTCTACGACTCCATGGCAGCTTTTGTGGCACCACATCTGCGGCCCAAAGTGCGTAGGTGCGATTACACTAGGTGCAGTAGCTTCAGCAATTGTATAAATCCCAAATTGAACCCGTTAAGACGAATGAGTGCCTGTCACCCCGTAGCATTCAATGAAGAATATTCTGCAATATTAAATACACAGCTTGTTATAGAGAATTATGGCATTCATAAGCTGTCGTTACACATTCTTCAATGGCTCCCATAATTGTCATTTAAGAGGGGCTTGATCCTAGGACCTTGTTCCCTAGGTGCAACTATAAATAGTGATTTCAACAGTTATTGTAAGGGCGTGAATTTTTGATAAACTTATTCTACATATTATTTTAAGCTCAATAGCACTTTATTTCTTATTTATTGGTATTATTATTACTGTTGCCTTCGGAAGCTCTGGTCTCGAAACCAAGCTATCTACTGTCCTATCTCGATTTCAACGCTACATCTTACATTTTATTTAATCTATTTATCAATTTGGGATCAAATTGATTCGCTTGTCTATAAATCACGTACAAATTCAGTTATAACATTTTTTGGATAAATAATTTGGGGGCCACCGTGGGGCTTAGATAGTTGTGTAATTGGGTTGATCCTTGCATCTATTTCTAACATGTTTAATTTTTTGTTTCTTAGTGAAAAATCATTAAAAATGGCAAATAAAGGTATTATCATCACACAAAATGTTGAGGCCCAAGGAAATCAGACTCGCACAAAGATTCAATCAGCGATACCCACAACGAGGAGGGTGTAGCCACTCCGGTCCATGGCAGTCAATATCCACAACATGTTCGAGAGGCAACTCCTCACGATGCTGATGACGAGCACATTATGGAAATGGTGAAAATCCTAAGGGAGCAACAAAGGGCTATTATGGGTCATCTCTCACAACAAGATCAGGTCATGACGGACTTGAAGCAAGCATTGTCGGGTGCCTCCAACAATATGAATGGTAAAGGTCCAGTTCCTCCCGGTGCTCCCTCAAACCAAATGGCACAAAGGGTTGATAACAATACCCCGATAGGTAAGGTCAGCTTCGACAGGGCTGGGGGGGGTAGCAGTGGATTCGGTAACAACAATGAGAATGATCCCTTTAAAACCAAACTCATGTGGTTTATAAGGGAAATAAATGCTCGAATGGATAAAATTCCAGGCGCACCACCGGTGTTAAAAGGACCGAACTCAAAGAAGTACACCCATTTGCCTTCAAACCAAGCGTGGCACTGGAGTTAATCCCAAAGTGGTTCAAAATTCCACACCTGCCAAAATATGATAGGACATCGGATCTTCAGGAGCACATCACCACCTATACAACAGCAATGAAGGAAACGACTTAGCTCTGCACGAGATTGAATCAGTCTTGTTGAAGAAGTTTAGAGAGACCCTCACAAAAAGGGCCATGATGTGGTATTCACTTTTTCCCGAGCACTCAATAGATTCCTTCGAGTTGCTCGAAAATTCTATGATCAAGGGCCATGCCGGGGCCAGGAAGGTACATGGCCAAAAGGCTGACATATTTAGAATTGCACAAAGAGAATCTGAATTGTTGCTGGAGTTTATGACTAGATTTCAAAAGGAAAGGATGTTGCTACCGGCCGTGCCAGTGAATGAGCAGCTGAGGCATTTACTAAAGGACTGAATCCGAGGAGTTCTGACACTTCCTAGAAATTTAAAAAAGATTGCTCGAGTTCCAGGAAACAACATGGCGGATGTCCAACCCCGATATGAGTCAAAGATCAGAATAGAGGATTACCAGCTCAATTTTCCGGCATCAACCAAGGGTCAGGATTGAGAAAGGAATACGGAGAAGTTGAAGGATGAGCTCGACGCAGATTGACGGTCTTCTACAGGTTGGTTTTTCCCTACGAAAGGGCCGAAGGACGTGGAAAAGGTTTCGGATCGGTGGATAGATTCGCTACCGATAGGAGATATAATCGCGGCCAGAATAATAGATCATTGCAGGATAAATAGGTATCGGGCTCCCGAGACTCCACCAACCCAGGCTGTCTAAATACAATTTTAATGTCAGCATGGTGGAACTGGTATCGACAATGAAAAACATTAAAGAATCTCGATTCCCATGACAAATGAGATCTGAAACCAGTCAGAGGGATCCCAATCTATGGTACGAGTCTTAAAAGACCAACAGTCATCGGACAGGGGACTACCGTCATTTGCACGAGAAGGTGGTGACATTGCTAAAAAATGGTCACCTCAGAGAATTATTAAACGACCGGGCCAAGAATAACTATGGTAATGCGGAACCCTCAAAAGTAAGAGAAGATCCCCCTTGTCTAACAATCAACATGATTTTCGGCGGGACAAGATTAATGGTGTAACCTTTTCGGCAGCAAAAAAGACAAAGTTATTGGTGACCCATAGAAAAAGGCTCCAGGAAGTCACCGAGGACGACATCACCTTTACAGAGAAAGACGCAGATAGAATCCTACTACCGGACAACAATGCACTGGTAATATCTCTTAATATTTTAGATTTTAAAATTGAACGTGTTTAAGTGGATCCAGGGAGTTCAGCCAATATTGTCCAATGGAGAGTGCTGGAACAAGCCAAGCTAACCAGAAGCATTATTCAAGCCACAAAGTTTGCGTCAGTTCAATTTAGCAAGCGTGACAACCTGAGGGGAAATTCAGTTGCCCACAAATGTCGAAGGGGTAATGAAGACAACTTTTTTTGAAGTAGTAGACGGCAATATGGACTACCACATTATTCTTGGAAGACCATGGCTACACGAGATGAAGGTTGTTCCGTCAACATATCATCAAGGGACATGGGAGATGAACGCGGTCTTAGTTTTCAATAGCAGAGAGAAGGATCATGCGGCATAAAAATTACAGGAACCGATACATGCTACCAAACTGAACAAAGACAGCAAGGATGAGGAGTCATTGGAATCCTATTAGGTATCAAGATACTTCCAGGTACCAGAAGAAACAGATGTAACCAAATAGCAAAAGAACTCGATCAAGTCGCATTGTTCAAAAAATTCTTGGAGAGGAAGTTCCACTTGGGGACAGGGTTAAACCCCGAGGATCAGGGTCAAAACGAATCTGGAGGATCAGGAAAAACTTTGTTTATAACAAACTTTGGCACATATTGCTAAAATGCGATGCCTTTCAGGCTTAAGAATGCAGGAACCATTTATCAGAGTCTCATGGACAAAATGTTTGAAAAACAAATAGGGAAAATAATGGAAAATGCTGGTTAAGTCTTTAAACAGTGATCATCTGAAACACCTTCAAGAAAAATATGCATTCGGAGTCAGTTTCGGTAAGTTCTTAGGGTTCCTGGTGTCACAAAGGGAGATCAAAGTTAATCCCGATAAAATTAAAGCCATCGAAGACATTCCTGACCAGTTGTCGAATGCGAAAGAAGTTCAGAGGTTAACAAGAAGACTGGTTGCTTTGAGCAGGTTCATTTCCCGATCTTCAGAAAAGTGCCATCACTTCTTCTCACTTTTGAATAAGAAGTACAACTAATGGACCCTAGAATACCAGCAGTCTCTAAAAGATTTGAAAAGGTATTTATCAAGCCCTCTTCTATTATCGAAATCGGAGGAAGGCAAATAGTTGTTGATTTACTTAGCAGACTCAAAAGTAGCGGTAAGTGCCGTTTTAGTCTGTGAAAACGAAGGTACGCAATCTCCTATTTATTTTGTTATTAAAATTTTAACGGGAGCGGAAATTCGTTATCCACATCTCAAAAAAAAAATGACCTGAGCTCTCTTAGTCATCGCTCGAAAGCTTACGCCTTATTTTCAATGCCACCTGATAGTCGTGGTGACAACCTTTTCCCTGCAAAATATCCTTCACAAAATTGAACTTTCAAGTCGATTGGCTCAATGGGAAGTCGAAATGAGTGAATTTGACATAGAGTATAAACCTAGGATTGCGATCAAGTCACAAGTTTTGGCCGACTTTGTGAGGGATTGCAGTTCGGGACTGCTGCCTTTGGCCATCAAAGAAGTTGTGATGGTGTCGAAATTGACATCAGGAGTCTGTAACTTGTTCACAGGCGGAGCCTCCAATGTGAAGGGGTCTGGGCTTGAGGTAGTATTAATCACGCCTTCGAGAGAAACCCTGAGGTAGGCCATAAGAACTGTTCCCTTAACTAACAATGAAGTGGAGTACGAGGCCTTGATTTCAGGACTTGAGCTTGCCTGGGGACTAGACTCTGAGGTCATAGAAATAAAATGTGATTCTCAACTGGTCGCAAATCAGGTCTGCGGGATTTCCAACGCCAAAGAGGAGTGCATGCAATAATATGGAGTGAAAGTTCAGACTCTGCTCGCACGGTTTAGGGAATGTTCAATCACTTTCATCCCAAGAGAAGAAAACGTGGAAGCAGACGCACTAGACAATCTTTACTCATCCATGAAAATGAAGGAACCAGACTCCGGTACGGTCGTGCAACTTATGCATTTGGTAATGGATGTATAAGGCATATTGGCGCTTCTCGTACATGTTGGTTTATGATAAGGCTTGTCACTTGCCCATTGAGCTTGAGTATAAGGAATATTGGGCGATCAAGAAGCTCAACTTTGATATGGGTCTACTTGGGGAAAAATGGATGTTGCAATTAAATGAGCTCGAAGAGTTTTGATTGCACGCATATGAGAATACAAAGTTGTATAAAGGGAAAACAAAGAGATGGCATGACAAACATATTTTGCATCGTAAGTTCGAACCCGGTTAAGCCGTTCTATTATTCAATTCAAGGTTGAAGCTCTTTCCTGGGAAGCTCAAGTCTAGATAGTCGGGTCCATTTAAAGTAGTGCGGGTTACGAAGCATGGAGCTGTTGAGCTAAAGGATCCTGAAAGCGATGGCACATTTTTAGTCAATGGGCAAAAAGTTAAACACTATTGGGATGGTGGCATTCGTCATCACAAAACTTCAATAGACTTGGTGGATGCTT
The DNA here is from genome assembly GCF_000715075.1 of Nicotiana tabacum. Taxonomy (NCBI): domain Eukaryota; kingdom Viridiplantae; phylum Streptophyta; class Magnoliopsida; order Solanales; family Solanaceae; genus Nicotiana; species Nicotiana tabacum. The sequence continues at coordinate 131,864,264 of NC_134087.1, forward strand.
GAGGGAACATGTTGCATCGTGTCGCGATGTTAAATCAGGTGTTTATTGGGAGGAAACCCAATCTTTATTGCTTTCGTAGCTTAGTTTTTCTCTTTTTAGTTAGAGTAGATCAGAGTTTTTGTTTTTCTTTATAGTCATAGATAACGTAGGTAGGAATAATGTGGAATGTGTATAATGGATGTACAAAGAGCTGGGGGGGTCGAGGATTCATTCCAAAAAAAAAAAAGGAAAATCAGCGCCCAGGCCAGTGCGATGCGCTGCTTGGCGCACATATTACAGGAGCTATTTTCCCCTCTAGCGCCAGGGCTACCGCGACGCGCTGGGCTGGAGGGGCCAGGTATTTTTTATTTATTTTTGTATTTTTATTTTATTATTTAAAATAACCTATTACCCATAGAACCCGATCCAATTACCCATTTTTACTCACTTCCTATTACCCATACCCATTCCTAATTAAATTATAATAACACTAACACCCTAATCTCTCCCATCTTTATTCTCTCTCCCCGCTCTCTACCATACAAAACCCACACCTACGTTGCTCCTCTCCCCTTTACTCATTTATTTCTCTCTGCCTCTCACACTACAAAGGTAAGTTCCTTCATCTCTGTCTCTCTTCTTTGTTTGTCTTTGTGGTTGTTCATGTCACGCCCCAAAACCGAGAGGCGTGACCGATGCTCGGCCGGGCAGCCCCAGTCAAGCGGACCTGGGTGCCTTTCCTATTCCACGTGTTACCCCGCGTTTCCATTTCCCATTAACCAAGTGAAATGGCCATATATAAATTTAAACACATTCTTACGAGATTTACATAGCATACATAGTTACTTAGCGTGGTTTACAAGTTATACTGCCCTAAATACATAAGTACATAACCCACATTTCCTGTCTACAGAGCCTCAAGGGATACAAAAGAGTGATACAATACTTGCCGGTAACAAGGCTCCGGCTATACCTTACACCAAAAACCAAAACAAGACTCCGAAATAAAAAACGGCATGAGCCACGCAAGGCCCCGGGAGGAAAAGGGCTCACCAATGCTTCTGGCGGAAAGATAAGGGGAGCTACGGTCGGTGGACTGGAGTACCTGCTATGGATCCACCTACAATCATAACACGAATGTAGCACCCCCGGCAAAAGGGACGTCAACACATTTGAATTGTACTGGTATGTATAAACAAACTTGCCCTAAGTAAACTCAAATCATACACAAGTAACAAGTAGTAATGGAACCATCAATCAAATACACATGAAAGAAAACCATCAAGCCAAACAAGTTACAATCTCTCCATTTCCCCTTCAACATTTTCACATCAATGATTTCACAACTTTCTCATATTTTCCTTTCAATAGTGATTTCGATCACTTTTCCACCCTTATTACCTCGGCCACCCTTATCACCACAACCTACACCTTATTACTTCGTGTTGCGGTGCGCAACCCGATCCCACCGAACAGTCACAATTCACAAACAACACAACAACAACAACAACAATTCACAAAGAACAACAACAACAATTCTCAAAGAATTTCTATAGCCATCAATACTATTTCTATCATATTCAACAACTCATATGCATTTTATGTCACCGCGATAATTGCCAATACAAGCCATATATGTTATTACCACAGTTGTTCCAACTGCATCATTTACGATTTCCTTCCATCATTTGTTTCTCAACTCTTACCACATAACACATTCACAATCACACATTTGGTTTATTGCCAATTACGTACACCATTATATCGGGAGACTTAACCACGAACAATCAAATCATACCAATCACAAGAATTCCACAAATAATCCACGTAGATATCACATACCAAATATTCGTACACCAAACAAAGTGACTTTACAAAGGTCAAAGTTAGTCATACATACCTCGTTTGAGCTTTCCTTAAGTTACTAGGACATTTCGAAAATTCTAACAATCCCAATCTACTTGAGACATAACAAAGGGCCTTCACTTGATTATCTTTAAGGATTTAGCAAGATTTTGGTGGAGTAATTTGATGGGGAGAGATTTCCCTCTCTAAAACCCCTCTCTCTCACTCTAGAAATGCTCAGAAAATACCCAAAAATAAACCCTCCATCGAGTTAAATAAAATGAGGTTCGGGTCTTAAAACCCCTTTTTTTTAACTGCCGTACTGCGTGGGGAGCCCCGGGGCACGGGGCGTCTGTGCAAAATGTGTCTGAAAATGAAATTTTGGACCATACTGGAATTACTACTGGCGCGGCGCGCCGGGCGCCGCATGGGGCGCCGCGGTAGTGCAAATTTCTGCGCTTTTTTGGTAATTTGGTCATAACTTTGTGTAGGAATGTCCGAATGACGAACGGTTTGAAGCGTTTGAAACTAGACTCAAAGACCTTTTATTTGATAGGTTGTGCAATACAAAATCCTTATATAACTGGAGATATAATTGTCCAAAGTGAGGTCTTGTGCGCACTCATTTGCAACTTTCGTCTATTATGAAATTTTCCAACTTGGCTTAGACCTAGGCCTCTCCTTAGACCCAAATTCACTTCTAATATGACTTATACACTTATTAATATATCCAATTGATATCCATAATATCCTTAATCCTCATTTGTACGCAAGATAAAATATTTAGCCTACCTTGGCACCACGAAATCTTAAATTACTAAGCAAAATTTTCTGGGGCTTTACATTCTCCCCCGCTTAAGATCATTCGTCCTCGAATGAGGATCAAGTTTCATTCATTAGTCATCCTTATGTAACTTCTGCTTTTCACATTATGAAATATATCATCAGCCCCAAATTTGGCTAACTCTTTAAATTTCCGAAAATTTCGTCAGAGTTTCCTTTGTAACTAGGACTATCCACCTGTCAGAGGGCCCCAGATACATATCCTAATAGCATATACATGTTCCATAGACATAACATAAGTTGTTCAATACCAACCATGGCCGCATAGGCAACATACATAATCAAAATGGAATAGTTTACCATAGATCAAATCAAAAGATAAGAGTTTATAGGAACCAAATGCATGAAAGCTATTATATAACTATTCAAACAAATGTGGGTACTTCTTTCTCATTTCTTTCTTGGCTTCCCAAGTGGCTTCCTCAACTTGCTAGTTCCGTCATAATACTTTCACGGATGCAATTTCCTTATTTCTCAGTTTTCGAACTTGCCTATCAAGAATGGCAACTGGGACTTCTTCATATGATAGCTCTTCATTCACCTCAATAGTCTCGAATGGCACGATGGTGGACGGATCCCTTACTACCTTCCTTAACAAAGACACATGAAAGATCGGATTTACCAATGACATCTAGGGTGGCAGCTCGAGCTTGTATGCCACCTGACCGATCCTCTGAATGATTCTATACGGTCCGACATACCTCGGACTTAACTTCCCTTTCTTCCTGAATCGTATGACTCCCTTTATGGGAGATACTTTCAAGAACACCCAATCATCTGCTTGGAATTCCAATTCTCTTCGACGCACGTCTGCATAGGATTTCTGACGACTCTGAGCAGTTTTCATCCTCTCCTGAATGACTTTAACTTTTTCCATAGCATGATGCACAAGATCTGTCCCTAACAGTCCTGCTTTACCAACCTCAAACCACCCAATCGGAGATCTACACCTCCTTCCATACAATGCCTCAAATGGGGCCATCTAAATACTAGCGTGAAAGCTGTTATTGTAAGCAAACTCAACAAGCGGCAAATGGTCATCCCAACTACCTTTGAAATCTAGAACACAAGCTTGTAACATATCTTCAAGCGCCTGAATAGTCCGCTCTGCCTGACTGTCAGTCTACGGATGGAAGGCAGTACTGAGATTTACTTGAGTACCCAAACCTTACTGAACTTTCGTCCGAAAGTTTGCTATGAACTGAGCCCCTCAATCCGAGATAATAGAAACTGGAGTGCCATGAAGTTTGACTACTTCCTTGATGTACAACTGAGCATATTGTTCTGCAGTATCGGTGGACTTGACTGGCAAGAAGTGCGCTGATTTCGTGAGTCTGTCCACAATCACCCAAATTGAGTCAAACTTATGCATAGTGCGAGGTAATCCTACCACAAAATCCATATTGATCATTTCCAATTTCCACGTTAGAACTTCTATGCTTTGTAACAATCCTCCAGGCCTTTGATGTTAAGCCTTCATTTGCTGACAGTTCGGACATTTTGCCATAAAGTCCGCCACATCTCTTTTCATGTTATTCCACCAATAAACTTCTTTGAGATCATGATACATTTTAGTAGAACCTGGGTGTACGGAATACCTAGAAGTGTGAGCTTTTGCCAAAATACTTTCCCGAAGACTATTAATATCTAGAACACATAGGCGCTCTTGGCGCCGTAGGGTACCATCATCAATGCCAAAAGAAAAGATGTGATATTGTGTTTATGGATTCCCTCCTTCAGCTGTACCAACAATGGATCGTTGTATTGCTTTTCTTTGACCTCCGCTACAAGCGACGATTCAGCCTTATTCTACACAATTACTCTCCCTTCACTAGAGTTCGCAAGACGAACTCCTAGACTAGACAACTGGTGAACCTCCCTGGCCAACGGCCTTTGATATATCTCCAAGTGAGCTAACTACCCATAAATTTCCGTCTAAGAGCATCTGCCACAATATTGGCCTTTCCTGAGTGATAGAGAATCTCAATATCATAGTCCTTGAGTAGCCCGAGCCATCCTCTATGTCTCAGATTCAACTCCTTTTGTTTAAAAATATATTGAAGTCCCTTGTGGTTCATAAATACATCAATGTGGACCCCATACACATAATGTCACCAAATATTTATACAAAAACTCCCGCCGCAAGTTCTAAACCATGTGCCGGATAGTTCCTTTCATGATTCTTGGGTTGCCTTGAAGCATAAGCGATCACTTGGCCATGTTCCATCAATAGTGAACCATCTATATCACATTTCTCTTGCAACTTGCTCTTCCAAATTCTCAACAAAAGACATTACTGGATCAGTTTTCTTATAGAACCTTCTATTTCAAAGGAATAACATCTCCTAGCCTGCGCACACACCTTAATATCATTAATATGCACGACATTGCATCAAGTGTAATGTAACATTGTGCTTAGACCTTTCCTGGTCAACCTCTTTCCTCCTTGTGTGCCTTATAGGATTTAAGAAACCACTCCACTTTCCCTTGTAAACATTCTCGTGACCTCTCTTTACTGTTCAACACCACCCAAAACGCATATCAACACCCTTCGTACATATTCAATTCAGAAAGCGCCACTGGCCCGAACAATACCAAATGTGTATGTGATAGACCGATCCCAATACTCAATAAGATCGGTCATGGTAGCATGACCACATACCGTGACAACACAATTCCTATAAATTCGCGCGGCTGTGATAAAATTACCAACCAGAGTTGATACAGAGAACGGCTCATGAAGCTATTCGAGTTCTACCCCAAAACCTGAAGCAATAAATGGGGTGACATAAGACAAAGAGGACCCCAGATCAATAAGAGCATAACAATCAATGGCCTGAACAGACAAGATACCTGTGACAACATCTGGAGAAGCCTCTGCACTCTGGCGACCACTCAAAGCATAAAATCGGCTAGGTCCACTTCTACCACGAGCTCCACCCCTAATTGCACTACGCCCTGCTGGAGCTGGAGGGCGCACGGATGATATAGCAGCTGAAGAACCAGATGGCTGAGCAAATCCCCTATCTGTGCCCTCTCTGGGCACATGATAGTCCCACCGGATATGACCTCTCACCCCGCATCTATAACACACCGGGATATCCAAATAACAAGCCTCCATATGGAATCTCCCACACGTGGGGCATAGAGCTCCCTCCTGCTACTATGATCCCCCTCCTAGACGACCGGACTGATAGGGTCTCCTGCTATCTGAACCTGGTCTCAAGTGACTGCTCTGCTGATAACTGTGCACAGATGGCGATGCGCTTGCTGAGGACTGAGCATATGACTGGGATGACCCTGATGGCCCCCTTCTCTGAACAGGTCTCCCTGAGTGACCCACTAATCGGGCCCTGCTGTTACTCTCTCTTTCTGCTCGTATTTTCAACTTCCTAGCCTCTGTGGCCTGAGCGAATCCCACAATCTTCCCATAATTCATATCTGAGTGTAAGGCCGTTGTAGCATCCCACTGCGCCAGTAGTAATTCCAGTATGGTCTAAAATTTCATTTCCAGACACATTTTGCACAGACGCCTCGTGCCCCGCGGCGCCCCACGCGGTGCGGCAGTACAAAAAAATGGGTTTTTAAGACCCGAACCTCATTTCATTTAACTCGATTGAGGTTTATTTTTGGGGAAATTTCTGGTATTCTAGAGAGAAGGGAGAGCGATTCTAGAGAGAGTAAAGGGGAAAACTAAAGATTTCACTACTCTTCCTTGAATCACACCTTGAAATCGCATCAAAGGGTTGCTAAGGCTTCAAAGAGGTAAGAATTTCTTTTCCCTAATTCTTCAACTTTGAAATCTAACTAGAAATGGGTAATTAGTAAGACAACTCTTGGATGTGAGAGTAGTCATTATTCATGCATGTACAAATTAGGTTTGTGGAAAGATTGTTGAATATAAACAAGTAAATATTGGGTTGGGAAATGAAGGGAATCTTGTAAAAGAGATTTGAAATCAAGATGCACAACTAGTAATTGATAAAATTCTCAAATGAGCTAGAATTATAAATATCTTCCTAATTTGTGTTCAATTTTGTTATGTCTCAAAATAGATTAAAGTTGCTAGAATTTCCGGAATATCGTAGCAATTAAAGGAAAGATCAAGAAAGGTATGTATGGCTAAAAAATCCTTTTATTAGAAATTGAGCTCCGTTGGCATTTACGAAAGTGTGGTAAGAGCTGAATTGGTTAGTATATTGATTGTTATTACGCATTAATTGATTTGCAATTATCTACACATATACGTGAAGGTTGTGCCTCAATGTGAGTAATGTATCATTCTTGATAATTAGAGAAGTATGAAGAATACAATTATACGTTGAAATGCTTAGGTTGCAAGCCAAGATCAAAACGGAGAATTATTCATGCTAGCTATGTGCTCACTTACCTGTGATTGCAACTTGAATTTATTTTATTTTTTCTTTTTGTATATGTCTATGATCACAACTTGTAAGATGAATATTGAAAATGGAAAACGAGGTGATAATGGTGGCCCTGAGTGCCTCGGGATTGATATGATATATATGAAATAAATATTCTAACGTGATGAATAATGAGAAAGGGATAATGCCTAGATAAGGCAACCTAGCCGATCGGGTCGAGATCGGACACCATGCCGCACACATGGTGGTAATGTACTGATATTGAATTCCGAATAAGGGAAATGAAATATTGATAGAGATATATGCCTCCAATGAGGTGACCTAGCCGGTCGGGTCGTGATCGGACTCTGCTTAAGATAGCGGTGGCATTGAGAACAGTGATGAACATATGAAAGAGATGCCCCAAACTGAGTTTTGGAAATTATATGAAGGATTGCATGAATTGCATATTTGATTTACTCACGTGACTTATTTGTACTTGCTTGATAGTTCTTTCTAGTAAAATGGTGTTTAGTTATACATACTAGTGCTATTCGATGGCACTAACGTCCCTTTTGCCGGGGGCGCTACATTTTTTTTATGAATGTAGGTGGCTCCATTGTTGATAGTGCCGATCGCGCATAGCGGAGTACCTTCTTCTCAAAGTCTTGGTGAGCCCCTTTCTCCTTCAAGGGGTTACATTGTACATCTTCTTATTTTGGAATTTCACTTTTGAGGTATAGTCGGGGCCTTGTTGCCGGCATTGTTATCACGTCTTTTTTATTCTTAGAGGCTCTGTAGACGTTTGTATGGGTTATGTATGGATATTGGATAGGTCAATGGACCATGCTGTAACCTTGTACTCTTGCTTTCTTCTATACTATAACTTGTATGGAACCTTGGAAGTTTAACCACGTTTTAAATGTTGTGATATAAAATGAACTAAGATGTTGAATGTACTATCTTTTCTAGTTTAAATAAAGGTAAGCATGGCTTCCTTTTTCCTATCGAGTTGGGTAGATAGCGGTTGATAAGGTTTGCTCAGTTGGGTTCACTCAATTGAGCGCCGGTTGCGCCTCCCGAAGTTGGGGCGTGACAGTTCACCCCATCTCCCATCCTAAAACGACCTCTATCCTCAATCTCCCCTAGTTTTTCTTTTAGAACTTATGTTGCTATGGTGGGTGGTCTCTATGCGAAAATTGATTGGTGAACTAGGTTGTGAATGTGATATACAGAGTAGTAAATTATAAGTCCCTCTACTTCATTCAAATTTGGGAAGGTAATCATATTCCACCATTATTAAATTGAGTTGCACATACTTGACACCCACCACGTGTTCGATAAAATGCTTGAATGACTATTTAGTGCACCGGTGAAGTCTGAGTAGTTGAGTGTTGGTATATTCTAGTTTGGGTTAAGTGTGGGGTATTTAGGGGTCGGTTTACATAACTCGAAGCTTATTTTCAATGTTTGCCATGTCATAACCACACAATCCACACCTTGTAGCATGTATCATTTATGTTGTATCCTTTTATTAGCCTAAGTTTGTTTAGTGTATTAGTTGTAGTAATTGGGGATCAAGTGTTGCTTGCTTGCACTAAGGCTAAGTCGCATTGCCATGGTCAACTACTTGTCTTGTGTGGAATAACACTTGGAATATAATTGAGTGGCACAGGGAAGTCTTAAGTACCCATTACCTTGTTGGTGTAACACTTAGGAACTTTGTGAACGACTATTGTGAGTATATTGCATAGAACTGCTGGTTCTAAGTATGAGGTCATCTTTGACTATCACTTAAACCTTAGGCTGATTTCTTGACTCATTCTCACACTCAAGTTGATTGTTTTGTAAGTTGCAATGGCTCTTGCTGGTTCTAGCAAAGGAAAAGGAGTAGGTAAGTCCACTGCTACTGCTCCTCCTCCTAAAAAGCTCAAGCAAGGCGAGGGGTTATCTCGGCAAGCCAAAGGAAAGCAAGTTGCTGACGGGTCAAGGAGAGCATCTTCGGGACCACGACCCACAATGGATTTGGTTAGTGAGGATGCTATCCAGTGGTATCGCAATTTCGAGCCGTATGGGCGGTATATTTTTGAGATAGGGATCAATGTGACCACTTTGGAGAGGAATTTCCCAGATGTGCTTGCTCGGTTGAGAAGTATGAAAATAGACAAGTTCATTAAGTGCCCGAGATATACAAACTTGAGCATGGTAAAAGAGTTGTATGTGAATTAGAATAAGCACAAATTCATATCGTGGGTCTGAGGGAAGGAAGTGTCTTTGGATAGGGAGTCATTATGCAAGTTCTTAGGGGTTGATTGCCCAAACCATAGGACGATGCAAAAGTTTATAAGGTGCCCGAGCTGTACTGCTATTCGTCACACTCTATGTGGCATAATTCTAATATAAACTGGACGAGGACAAAGGGTGATATCCATAATGAGATGCTACTAATTGACTTCAACAAATCTGCCAAGGTGGCAGAACTTTGTGAAGGCAAGATTGATGTTAGTGGAGCACAACAGCAGGTGCACTCGAGCTAGGGTATGTTTGATCTTCTTTCTAATATCTAGGAGACCAGTCAATGTTGGTGAAATTATGTTGGGGGAGATGGACCCCGCACAGTTTGGGCGGAAGATAAAAAGGTTCTTCTTTGCTAACCTGCTGACACAGAATATACTTTCTCGTGAGGTACCTGAGTATCCTGGTCATGATGATGTAATAGAGGCTCCATAAGGACTGATGGATATTACTTCCTTATTGGATTATACTGCCAAGCTGAGCCTGACTGCTCGGAATGAGCAGGAAGAAAATTTCAACAGAAATTTGAACTTGATGATGAGCAGGATGGGCGTGACGGATGAGGCGCGGATGCAGCTGTGCAATAATCTATCTAGTGCATCAAAGGAAATATTGGGGATTGCGCCTGGAAGTCCCAGTCACCCATCGAAGGATGAAACACCAACAAGGGATCGGATGATAAAGATGATCGAGATGCTGATGTCACTAGACCAATGACTTTGGTACCCCTTGGAGCAAATGGTGATGAGCCTGAAGCTTCGATTGATTGGCGTTCTGAGGATGAAGGTTCACAGTATGACCCGAATGGGTCCGAGTAGCAGGGAGTTTTTCTCTCTACCTTACTTTTTTTTTTGTATTCTTATATGCATCGGGGACTATGCATAATATAAGTGTGGGGTGGGGGAACTACTATCTGAGTGTAATTGTATAAAACTTTTTCTTTTTCATTAGTTTTTCTTTTAAAACTCATAGTTAGTCGTAATCTAGTTTAGAGTAGTAGTAGACAATTATTTTTAAAAAAAATTGAAAAAAGCTCGGATTTTTCCCGACGATGGATCTCTTGGAAAAATTTCTTGAGAGATTAAGGTTCAATTAAAAATACCAAATAGGTTTTTTTCATTTATTGAAATCTTTCGTTTGTTATGATAGTTAGGTAGCATCCCTTGAATTTTTCTTTGAGCGCGGGTTCTTTTTCAAGGGTGTAGCATGAACCGAGTATTTTGATTTTATTTTTTTAGGAGTAGGATAGGAAGAAAACTGAGTTGCTTTGGTGCTGGTACATTAGGCTATGGCATCCGCACTGACTCCCTGTTATATTTGATTTGAATTGTGATATTAAGTAAAATAAATATCCTACTCTATGATGCATGTTCTCAGTTGTTTGACTTGTATGTCACCTAGTGAATTATTGCTTAAAATTTCTCAACAATATGTTCTTGCCTGAGTTGAGAGTTGAATAGAACCATCTTGATTGAGTCATGTGCAATGCGTGTGTATGGATTCGTGATATTCTGTGATATCATGTAATAGTCAAAGTGAAATCTTTAAGTTGTTCTAGTATAGGAGATGATGTAGGAAGGTCTTGGCTTGATTATAGATGTTATTGTCACTTACAAATAAAAAAATTCCATTGCTAGCCCTTTGAGCCTATAGACCTTTTCCTTGGCACCCACATTACAAGTTGTATCCTGATTTTGTTCTTAACTTGAGCATGTTGAACCTTTATCTCTGAAGGCATTTAGGCACTAAAAGAAATAAGGTGAGAGATTGGGAAGTAGCTTTCGAGTGGAACTATGGAAGGTCCCATAAGGTGCACTAAAGTTATGGAAAGGCCACTAGCTGATGAACCTTAATGTATGGAGTGTATGTGGAAAATAAAATAAAAATACAAATATTGTTGATAGTCAACAAGAAAAGAATAAATAAATGTCGCGCCCCATTTTTCCCTCTTTGCATCGGAAAATCGAGTTTATGACATTTTGGGTATGGGATAACTCATTCCTTTTGGGAACTGGGTTTGCATTTGAAGAGTCGCCACTTAATGATTTAAGGTGCATTAGGACACCTATAGGGTTCATTTCTAAGTTTGTTTGATAAGCAGAGATAGGGTAAGGGCTTGAAATTATCCTAAGGGGAAGGTGTTAGGCACCCCTCAGGATCCACTAGTGAGGTTCTCGGCCAAACAGTTCTTGTGAATTTTGTACAATTAGCAAATATAGGCTACAATAGTAGGGGATTTAAGTTTGAACACACAAGATTTTGAAAACAATTAAAAGGCAAAATTTGAAAATAAGTTATAGTTCTACAAATACTTGAGAATATAAAAGGAGGGGGGGTCCTGGGTTTATTTATAATATGGATCACAAAAATGCAATACCCGATATGACACTCCTCAGAAGAGGGGATACACGTGGTATTAGCGCACTGGTCATTATATCCATATCTACCTTTCCCACCTCATTAAGGTATTAAAGTGCGGATTGGTCTCGACCTCTATCGCATGCTATTACCCGTCCCATTCCTATTAGTCCCAGAGGAATTTAGGACTATTATTCCTATAAGATGGAGGATTTTAGGCTGACACTTGGGTTTTAAAGGTAAAAAGGCTAAGGCGACATACAAAACACGTAAGACTACATATTAGGGGAAAACATATAAACAAATAAGAGGCTCATGTATACCTCCGCAGACAATGCACATAAATAGCATGACTTAAACACAGGTAGGGTTAGAATTTAAAGTACTAAGGCAGTGTGTTTTAATTATTGAAGCAGACCATATTTATTACATAACTCAAATAAGAAGTCTGAATCAGGCCTGCCTGCTGGTTGTAGCAGTTGCTAATTAAACAAAGGAGAGTCCAATTTTATCATTACTACCTAAGGCTTGCCTAAGTGTGTATTGGTGATGTCCTATAAGCATGATGTCTATTACTGATTAGGAATGCAGTAAAGCAATAGTTAATTTTAAAAAGGTGATTTGGATCCTATAGGCATGCTTTCTAAACCGTATTAATTAACACGAAGAGAGTGAACTATTTAATCTGATTCAGACAGGCATGAGTCAAACTGATTTTAACTAGACTGATTTAGATCCTATAGGTATGATCTCTATTATAGCTGATTTTAATTCTTATCGACATGGTATCTACGTATTAAAAGCTGATTTTGGTCCTATAGGCATGGTATCTAATTGAACATGCAGTGAAGTAGACAGGATTTATTTGATTAAGCGAAATTCCTATAGGCATGATTTCTATTAAAATGAATTTTAATCCTATGGGCATGATCTCTATTTGTGTGAAAGTAAAGCATGCAGAACTTGAGTTAAAACAGAGCAGATCCTATAGGCATGTTCTCTACCCTTCTAATAGCTAAACATGCATAATTACCCCATCCCTTTTCACTAGCCAACCCTAATATTTGTTACAAATTATTACAGACCAAATACTGAATTACATCAGAAAAGTGTAAAAAAAGAAGTTACAACCATAGGAAGCCTCATTCTGACTTCCTCTCTGAGTTATGGAATAAACCACCTCAAATGCCACTTGTTTCAAAGCCTTTCTCAGACCTGGGTGTGTCTAAGTTCCCTAAGGGTCTCAAGGGACCCTGGCAGTGTTTAAACCCAAGTTTGCATAACCAGATAGAGATGAGTGCAGTGTGGAAGGGCCAGCCCTTATGTATCCAAGTTCAGAGGGAGCTTAAGGGTCCCAAGGCAAAGATCACATAAGAGGGGCAGAACCTAGGTTCTAATAATATAGTGGAAGTGCAGAAACAGAGATTTATTTAAAACTGGGTTAAGAATAGTAAGTGATAAGGGTGATTTGAAAACAGTAGTAATAAAACTCAAACTACACAGAATTAGCAGTTACACAAAAGGGTCAAGGGTTTTGGGTTATATTGCATGAAGCATATGACCCCAGAAAGGGTCAGGTTTGGTCATGTACAGCAATAGATGATGTTGGCATGCCCACAAACCAGCTAGAGAACACAAACACATAGGGGGATATGGGGGTTTGGGATTCATAAGTCAGCAAATCACATAACAAGTGACTGATAGAGTACATACATAAGGGAAAACATTAATTTAGAAGGGGAGGGAACAGATTACAGCATGCTTAGTAATGTAACTTGATTGCATAAACATAAGCAGAAGCAGGCAAGAGTGAAGGGAAACTGAAACAGCTAAAGAAACATGTTGTTGTTGATGCTTGAAGATTAACTAGGACATACCAGTAGAGAAGCAAAGTGCAGAAAGAAAGAAATAAGCAAGATTCCACAATCTAGCTTTGGCTTTCAGCCGGCTAGACAAAGCAGTAGCACAAGTAGTAGTAGAGAAAAGAGCGAAAGTTTTGAGTGTAAGTGTGTGTTCTTGAACTCAATTGTTCGTGTGTTTGAAAGAAAAAGGTTGCTGGGTATTTATAGCTTCTAAAAATGAGTGAAAAGTAAAGTCTTAACACAAACATGGAAACAATCACAAGTCAGAATCAATTAACTCAAGTGATTCCCTTTAGTTAAGAAATCACTATTTAACGGATACTAACAGTGATTAATTAAGAAAGAAATCAACTTGATACAGATTGATTATTGCCATATAGGGGCAGTAAAAGCATGAAGTAAACAGTCAAGTCTAAGTACAAATTATGCTTATTTTGGGAAAAGATTCAGCAAGGTAAAACATCACACTAAAGGGAAAGGAATCAATTAATTTTAAATAGGCGAGTGAAATTAGGGTTCATAAAAGAAAAGCTTTTGTAATTAGTCACAAGATCAAGATCAAACAAGGAAGAAACTTCGGTATATAAATAGAGTGAACAGAAGCATCAGACATGCGAGACCAAACACATTGGCAAAAGAGATAACACAAACACACAGTAGTGGCAGAAGTAAGCTAGGATTCAGTAGTAAGGAAAATATTCGAAGCACAGTAGTCAAGTAGGTCAAGTAGTCACATAGAATCAACAGTGAAGAAGAACATAGTAACAGGTAAAGAGAGTCAGAAAAAGGTAAAGGTCTCACAGTAGTAATAGGTGAGAAAAACCCCTTTAAGAAATTAGGGCTTCGACAGTAGTCGAGTTTGAGAGATGAAAAGAACTCAAATCAGATAAGTCAAACAAGGAGAAGAGAGTCAGAAACAAAGAACTTAAAATAAGCATATGTTTAGGCAAACAATTTCAGAACTCGGATAGGACAAAGATGGAACTAGGGTTTTCAGCATGCTAAAATAGATAGAAGAACAACATGAGCAAGTCGTTTTAAACATAGCAAAATCATAAACAACATTAAAATCAGAGAAGAGATATTTTGAAAAACTTAAAGGAAAAACTTAATCGTCAGAAAATGAAGAGTCGTTTTAAAAGAAAAGTTGAAGAACCTTAGAGAAACACTTAAGAAATTCATAGCAAGCACAGATGTATGGTAGATCTAAAAAAATGAAAGATCTTAAAGATTAGGGTTTCGGAAAACCCAGAAAAGGTGAGAAAGACCTTGAAAGTCACCGATCTAACTAGGAGAGTCAAGGATCTACCTTGAAAGGCCATGAATGGCCGGAGAAAGGTCATGGATAGCCGGAGAAAGGCCACGAACAGAAGTCGAGCAAGGACTGGACCAGATCCCTTCGAGGTCTGGCCATGAAACCCCAGAAACAAACACCTAAGAGCCATAGGAGGCTGATACACACCTCCAATAGCCATGAGAGCCATGGATTAGGCAGGGATTAAGGCGGATAAAGGTGAAATTAGATGGCGGCGGCTAGGGTTCCTGAGGGGTTTCAGAGAGAGCTGAGAGAAGATTGATTCAACGGCGGCATTTGGTGAAGAATGAGGTAGGTTTAGGGGTCTTTTAGGTTTAATTATGGAAGGGCGAATGGTGTCCATTGATCTTAATGATCAACGGCCTGGATTCAAAAAGGTAAGTGGGGGAATCCGGGTTGGGTCGTTTAATTGGGTTAGGGGTCGGGTTTAAACGAAATTGGGCCGGGGAAATTGGGTTTAATTTGGGGTCGAATTTAGGCTAAAATTAAAATGTAATTGGGCTATTATATAAATAGTCAATTTTCCCCTTTTAAAATTACAAAAAATAGTAAATTAATTTTAGGAAATAAATTGAAAGCACTAAAATGATTTATAACATATAATTAACAACTGGACTTAATTTTATGAATATAAAATACAATTGAATCTTAAAAGGGCTAATATTGCAATTATATGCAATTTAGCTTAAAAATACTAAATAAATTTGTAAAAATTACCTTAGCTATATTTTAGCTTAAATATAAAAGTTCAACAAATGAATTACCAAAATAATAATTTTGGAAATAATTATTGGGTTTTTTATGGATAAAACAGGGAAATAAATTGATTTGAAAACCTTTAAAAATTATGGAAAAATAATAAAACACTTGGATATGCTTACATATGCATATATATGCTATTTTGAAAGTATTTTGCATATTGAAAATATATAGGGAAAAATTGGGTATCAACAGTTGCCCCTCTTTACCCGGGAAGGATGAAAGAGTTGGCGGGTAAAGATATGATGGCCAATTTTGACCGAGCGAAACGACTTGAAGAGGTTTGGGCCTCACCCTGACTTCTGAGCTGCCTACATATCCTTGGTTTTACAGGAATCAGGCCATATGTAGTTCAGGATCCGTCGGTGGAGTATGTCGATGGAGACTTTTCAAGAACGGACGCAATATCTAGGGCCGGGTGAGGGAAAGGTTTACGGGAATGGTTATGGTTTGATATGGATGCGGGAAGTGGAGTGGGGTCGCTCCTGCTGGGATGGTCATTGCTCGCCGGTTTACCTGCAATTAGAATCAATACAAGCATATATCGCGCATAAATCTAAACATGATGCAAATTCCCGTCGGACCAGGAATGTTGTCTTCGGACGGTTAGGATGATGTCCTTAGACCATGACGTCCTAGGCTATGAAGCGTATGATAAAGGATTCGCAGGCCATGAAATGATGCTCTCGGGCTATGAGGATGGTGCCTCCGAACCATGGTGCCTTTGAATAATGATATGCAAAAGA
Organism: Nicotiana tabacum; assembly: GCF_000715075.1. Classification (NCBI taxonomy): domain Eukaryota; kingdom Viridiplantae; phylum Streptophyta; class Magnoliopsida; order Solanales; family Solanaceae; genus Nicotiana; species Nicotiana tabacum. The sequence goes on from NC_134087.1 coordinate 131,880,630, forward strand.
TTGAAAAGGATCCTCAAGCCATGACATGGTGTTCTCGGGCTATGAAGATGGTGCCTTCGAACGATGGTTCCTTTGGATAATTTGGCGATCCTTCAGCCCATGAGATATAGTATGAGGCGATCTTTCAGCCTATGAGATGCAGTAGCATGATGCGGACAAGACAGAGCTTAGTCTTGCAAATTGAGGGGCAGAGCTTAGCCCGTAAGAGAAACAAAATAAATGATGCTTGAGATAGTGCTTAGCTTCGAAGAAAATTGGAGGCAGAACTTAGCCTCAGAAGGCAGAATAATAGCCTTATGCAAAGAAGCAAATGCGGAGAGAGGTAGAGCTTAACCTCGGAAGGCATAATGGTAGCCTTATCCAAGAATGCAAATGGAGACAACGTTTAGTCTCGGAAGGCAGAACGGTAGCCTTATGCAGGAGTGCAGATGGAGACAGTGTGTAGTCTTGGAAGTCAGAATGGTAGCCTTATGCAATGCAAATGTAAATGGAGGTGGAGCTTAACCTCAGAAGGTAGAAAGGTAGACTTATGCAATGCAAATGCAGATGGAGGTAGAGCTTAACCTTGGAAGGCAGAAAGGTAGCCTTATGCAATGCAAATACATATGGAGGTAGAGTTTAACCTCGGAAGGAAGAATGGTAGCCTTATGCAATGCAAATGTAGATGGAGGTAGAGTTTAACCTCGGAAGGCAAAATGGTAGCCTTATGCAAAAACGAAATAACGAATGATAGTAGAGTTTTCTTAGCTGATAGTAGATTGTGGTGTTGTGATTACTAGGAGCATTATGACATATAGGACATCACTAGTGGATAGCAAATGATGGCAAGTGCAACGGTTTGGAGGGTCGTGTTCCTGAATAATGTTTGTCCCATGAATGTATAGTATGTTTGATGATTTCGCAATCCAAGTGCCTGCATCCAAAGAAAAATTGTGAGTTTTGTAGAGGGGGAGGTTAGTTCGTATCCCTGCTGGCTTTGCTTGACCTGCTCGGCTTTGGATCTGGTGATACTATACGTATCATTGGGGTAGCATTGCTAAACAAAGCGATTTCAGTAATAAATATGCATGATTTCATAAAGATATGACATAAGTGTATAGTAAAAAAATAGCTTTTAGATGAACCGATGACTGTGACATGGTTCGGGACATTACAACCTCTCTTGCTACGGAATTTTGAGGGTCCCCCTCAAAATTCTGCCCCAGTTTAATGGTTTGATGCTTCTGACTATTGCTTGTGCGATGATCGGCTGAAGTTTCTTCGAAATTTTGAGGGTCCTCCTCAAAATTCTGCCCCAGTTTCCAATTGCGGGGGGAAATGAAAATTTTATTGAATTGTGACCGAACCCATAGGGCTGCCTATGTATCCCCTCTTAAACGGGAATCAGGTAAGGCGTAGTTCAATTTATATCATATAAGTAAAGCATAAAGATTACACATAGTAACACGTGACTGCATTTGAGTTAATCGGCTTCGGCCATACTTTTCCATCCATTTCTGCAAGTATGAGGGCTCCTCCTGTCAGAACCTGGTGGACCATGTATGGACCCTACTAGTTGGGAGAGAATTTCCCCTTGGCTTCATCTTAATGCGGAAAAATTTTCTTTAACACCAGCTGCCCCGGTGTGAACTGTCTCGGCTTGACTCTTTTGTTGAAGGCTCTGGACAGTCTGTTCTGATAGAGTTGACCATGGCAAACTGCATTCATTCTCTTTCAATCTATAAGGTCTAGTTGATCATAACGACTTTTTACCCACTCTACGTCATCGAGCTCAGCTTCTTGTATGATCCTTAGGGAAGGAATTTCTACCTCGGCGGGAATAACAGCCTCCGTACAGTAAACCAGCATATAGGGGGTTGCCCTGGTTGACGTGAGAACTGTGGTGCGATACCCCAATAGAGCAAATGATAACTTTTCGTGCCACTGTTTATGCTTTTCTATCATTTTCCTCAATATCTTCTTGATATTCTTGTTGGCGGCTTCTACAGCTCCATTCATCTGAGGCCTATATGATGTGGAATTCTTGTGTTTGATCTTGAAAGTTTCACACATAGCTTTCATCAAGTCGTTGTTGAGGTTGGAGCCATTATCAGTAATGATTGATTCTGGAATTCTGAATCGACAAACAATACGGTCGCGGACAAATTCTGCCATGACTTTCTTAGTCACTACTTTGTAAGATGCTGCTTTGACCCATTTGGTGAAATAGTCGATGGCTACTAGGATAAACTTGTGTCTGTTGGAAGCAGCAGGCTCGATTGGTCCAATAACATCAATTCCCCAGGTGGCGAATGGCCACAGTGAGCTTGTTGTGTTGAGCTTGCTTGGAGGTACCTTTATCATTTCTGCATGTATCTGACAGTGGTGGCATTTCTGGACATACTGGATGCAGTCTGTTTCCATAGTCATCCAAAAGTAACCAGCCCGGAGTATTTTCTTTGCTTAAGACAAAACCGTTCATATGTGGACTGCAGGTCCTAGCATGAATTTCCTCTAGTAGCTTGGACGCTTCCTTTACGTCAACACATCTTAATAGTCCCAAATCAGGAGTCCTCTTATACAGGATTCCTCCGTTGTGAAAGAAGTTGTTGGATAATCTTCGAAGTGTGCATTTCTGAGTAGGATTCGCAATTTGCGGGTACTCTCCTTTTACCAAATATTCCTTGATATCATGAAACCAAGGCTTTCCGTCTACTTCCTCTTCAACATGGGCACAGTAAGCTGGCTAATCATGTCGGGTATTCTACTACCCTAAGAACCTTAGCTTTGATTTACTTGTTGACTTCTTCCTTGATTTTTAAACTCATACCAGGCTTGAATTTTCTGAGCTTTTGCTTTATAGGTGGACACATTGGATCGATTGGCAGTTTGTGAGCCACAATAGACGTACTCAGGCCAGTCATGTCATCATACAACCAAGCGAATATGTCCTCATACTCTTGCATAAATCATGTATATTCTTTCTTCTCTGATGGTGATAAGTGAATGTTGATTCGTGTTTCCTGGATGTTTTCTTCATCTCCCAAGTTGACAACTTCGGTCTCGTCCAGGTTGGACTTAGGTCTGTTCTCAAAGTTCTCAACTTCTTTGATAATCTCGTCAGGTATATAATCTTCCTCGAAATCAATGTCTGTTTGTTGCGTTGTCTCATTGCATGTCACAGTCGTTGGTTCATCAAGATAAGTAATAGTAATACTGTATATGTAAAAGTAATGAGAGAAAAATAATAATGACTGTTGATTCATAAGAAAAGTCAAAATGCTTTAATAAATTGCATAACTGTTTTGAACATTGGAGATCTTATTGCGAGAATTGAAAAATGCGAAAATAAAATCATTTAGTAAATAATGCTTGCTTCAGCCTTGCTACCCTAAGGCTCATCGGGCTCTGGTTGTCCTGATGGTCCAGTTATTGAGGCATGCCCCTCTGCTCGAAGCCTGTATGGAAGGGCCTTCCTCCCCCTCCTTCTCGAGAACAACACAACAGTCCATGTTATTGTCTTCTAGGAACAAATTCTTCACCACTGCAAGTGCTTCTTCTTCGTCTGACCCATAAACAATGTCGGCCTATTGGAAAGTCTTCTCTAGACGCGGTATTGGCTACTCCAGGGGATAGTAAGGACTGCGCCATGGTGGAGACCAGTTGTTGAATTCTTCCTAGGTGTAGTCATATCCCAAACCGAAGGTAGTGCCATGCTTCTTGAGTTTTATAGGCTTAGTGATTCCTTGGAGGTTCTTACCGAGCCCCTTGCCAGGTTCTTACCCACTCCAATTCAGTATACTCTCGATTTTATTATCCCACCATTTGTCTTTATCAATAGTATTTACCCGTTCAATGTGGTGGTAAGTCTCTCCACCCAGCTTCCTTCTTCCTTCGATCGCCGGAATGGTCTGACGACTGTATATAGGGTTGCTACTATCGCCGTGAATGATCACTTTCTGGTGATTCCATTCAAATTTTACTACCTGATGCAGTGTTGATGTTACGGCCCCAGCAGCATGAATCTATTGTCATCCCAACAGCAGGTTGTAAGATGTTAGCACGTCTATCACCTGGAAATCGACATCGAACCATGTTGGCCCCATCTGCAGGCATAGACTAATCTCACCAATGGTGGACCTTTGAGAACCATCGAAAGCTTTCACATTGATTGCTCCATCTTTTATCTCGTGTAGTCCGTTACCCAACTTCTTGAGTGTTACCAGTGGACAAATGTTGAGACTGGAACCTCCATCGATCAGGATCCTGGTGATAAAATAGTCTTCGCATTGCACAATGATGCGCAGTGCCTTGTTGTGCCCCAATCCTTCAGGTGGCAGCTCGTCCTCATGAAAGGTGATCTTATGGCTCTCCAATACTTGTCCTACCAAGTTAGCCATTTCCCCGCCAGTGATGTTGCTTGGTACGTACGCTTCACTTAGCACCTTTAACAGAGCATTCTTGTGCGTCTCAGAATTAGGAAGCAAAGAGAGAATGGATATTTATGCTGGCGTCTTGTTTAACTGGTCGACAACCGATTATTCTTTGGCCTGTATTTTCCTCCAAAGGTCGTCCGGTCATGTCTTAATGATGGGCGGCCAGTTGGAGGCCTGCTTTCTAGACTCAGCTAGATGTTCAGGGGTATAGACTCTACCAGTTCTTGTCATACCCTGTGTCGCAATGGTCTCTTCGAACCTGACCTTGCCTTTCCTCCTTGCCTCGATTGTATAATCCCAAGGTACAGCCTTTGTATGGAATGGTGTCATGGTCGACATTGCCACTAGGATTGGTATGGCTAACCTCACTCCAAATGGAGCATGTGCCTTGGGTGGTAAAATTGCAACCTCAAGTGGTGCGGGTGCATTTGCCGGAGACACTAATTCAACCTCAATAGGTGTTGGTATATTTGTGGATGATGTTGCTTCAAATTCAAGTGGTATAGACAAGTTCACCTCAGCATCCTCAGACGGTTGTATCTGGACTATGATTGGATTGAGAGTAACTATTGGCTTTTTTGGGTCATCACCTTCTGCGATTAGCCCGATTGATCCCTCGGGATCCCAATCATCCTCTATTTCAATCATGTGGATACCTCCACCCTTATGGTCTAGTAGGGGGTTGTTGCGGACATTTGGAGTGGGTTCCTTTGCCACAATAATCTTGTTATCAATTAGAGACTGGATCTTGTTTTTCAAGGAACGGCATTCATCGATGGTGTGCCCTTTCATGCCGGAGTGGTATGCACATGATTTGTTTGGGTTAACCCACTGAGAAGGGTTCTCAAGGGTTGCAGCAGGGATGGGGGTGACATAACCAGCAGCTTTGAGTCTCTCGTACAACTGGTCAATGGGTTCAGCAATGGTTGTATATTATTTTGGAGGTCTGTGATCAAAATTAGGTCGGGGTCTAGGGAAGTTTTGGCGTGCACGGGGTGATTGATAGTGGGATGTTTAAGCATTGTAGGTTTGGTAGACATGAGCGGGTTAGGAGTATCTAGGTGAGATAGGTTGATATGTGGGAAGTGGAGGCAATTGATAAGTAGGTGGTGGAGTTTGGTATAAGGGTGAAGGTGCTTGGTAATTTGTGGTTGGCTGATATATGAGTGGAGGTGTTGGGTAAGTTTGGTATTTGAGGGCAGATTTGGTCCTTTGTGCAACCATCATGGCCCCTACGTCCCTTTTCTTGGACACACCACCGGACTGTAAGGCCTTATTTGCAGCTTGCAAGGCCTCGAAGTTTGTAACCATTCCACTTTTGATACCTTCTTCAGTTTTTTCACTCAGTTTGATAATGTCGGAGAATTTATGGCTCTCGATCATCATCACTCATTCATAATACTGCGGGTCCTGAGCCCGGACAAAGAATTTGTTCATCCGTTCCTCCTCTAAGGTAGGCCTGACCTTAGCAGCTTTAGACCTTCAGCGAATAGCATACTCGCGAAACGTTTCTGTAGGCTTCTTCTTTAGATTCTGAATATAGAACACATCCGGTGCATTTTCTCTGTTAAACCTGAACATGTCCATAAAGACGAACGTCATGCCTACCCAGCTTGACCATTTCTTTAGATCTTGGCTTATGTACCAAGACAGCGCATCTCCTTTCAAACTCCTCATGAACAACTTCATGCAAATTCTCTTGTCTTTCCCTACTCCAACCAGCTTGTCACAGTACGTTCTCAAATGGACCCTTGGATCCCCTGTACCATCAAACATTTCGAACTTCAGAGGTTTGTACCCCTCAAGCAGTTCGACATCGGGCTGTATGCAAAGATTTTCATAGTTCAGCCCCTCGATTCCTTTACTTCCTTCAATGCCCTGAATTCGGCTAGTCAATTTCTTAAGTTCCTCATCCAGGTTTCTGATGAGCAGGTCTTTTTCATCAGACTCAAGTGTGCTTGAGATAGGTTGGGTAGAGTGTGGCATGGTCTCCATGTAGATAGGGGTGTTATGATGGGTGTGAAAGTGGTCCTTTGTGGAGTTTTGGGGTTCTGGGATGAGTAGCGGAGTATTGTTTGGGGTATGGCAGGTGTTGCATTGGGTCTTTGGTGGAACAGTGTGATGGTGAGGAGCGGGATGATTCTGTTGCTTTGGGATGTTTTGAGGCGGCGTAGGGTTTTGAGTATTGGGGAAATTGGTATCTGGGGTGCTGAGGAAAAATGACAGGCTTGCTAGATTCTGAACCTGCTCGAGCTCTTCTTGGAATTTCGACAACTTTTGTTCAAGCTGGGATACATTCTCTCGATGAACCTAAGTACCATGTCCATTAGTGGTCTCTACCCGTTCAGTTGGATTCTCCTTTCTGACGTTGTTCAAATCTTCCATCTTGCCTTTGTTCTTGTTTTTGACAGGACTAAGAGGAGGAGTGGGTGGAGGGCCCCTGGATCTCGTGGAATAGGATGATGTTGCCAGAGTGCACGAACTAACCTTTGGGGAGGGGAATAATAAAAACAAAGGTAATCAAGTTAGTGAGGATCATAAAAAGTATTGCAATATTTAAACACATAATACGGGAATGTAAAGCGCGTCGTAATTTGGGGACCTCTTTGTGCCCGAGGTAGGCCTAGCGACAAATTGATTTGGAGAACTTAGGATGCTAAATGCCTCATTTTGTTGATAAAAATAGACGAATCCCAAATTGACACTAAATAAACAGGAAATAAAAATTCACTAATGGACATTGGCCTTATTACATTTTATAAAGCGAAAAGATAAACTCCTATATACTTGGTCCCAGAAGGACCTTCCTCAGGTTGAATGCTCTCGTTGATCAGATCCTCCAGTTCGCGTAGGTTCACCAGTAAAAATGCCTTTGCCAGGTGTTCTCCTTCATTTCCCTCAGCGTTCTGGCAGTCGGTGACTCTCTTCCTCACTTTTCCTTCCAATTTCAGCAGACTGTATTCTAGATATTCCAACTTTTCGCTAGCTTTGGCGGCCTTCTCTTTCCACTCATTGATTTGGTCATTTGATGGAAGACTCCTCCACCAGTCTAGCAAGAGTGGGGGCGTGCTAATCATACCAAAACTAGGGACCTCGTGCCTCATTTCCTGCAAAACAAAAGGGTTAGACCCTACTCCCACCAGACTCGACTATTTATCATCAACAATTAGCATGAAGCATTTAGTTCTCCAAATAAATGCACAGAACGTGATGATGTCCGTTTGTGTTTAGGGAAACCCAGTGGACTTTGGACAAGGCTATCTTAAAGGGTCATTATGTGGACAACATAACTGACCTGGCTAGGTTTGACCATGATGCATGCACAATTTAAACAAAGTAAGGTTTCTATGGGGGTTTTAGACTGGTACCCTTGAGCAGACAACTCAAGGGGGAAGGCATGGAACTGTCCACTGCGCCACTGATCGACTAGTTTTACCGCAAATATGTCTTTCCGAATTTTGGGGGTAATGATATAGGAATAGCGCAACCACTCATTAAAAGCGCTGTTATAGTATTTGTTTGGCACGAGTGGAGTATGATGTTGAGCATGATTATGCAATAATTAAAACATGTTGGCATGTATTTGCACGTTAATAAAAGCGATAAATACAGCAGTTTCATAATTTAAAGCAGCAATAAAGGAAAGAAACAAGAAGACATGTCAGTTTTGCTTTTGAAAAGAAATTAAACGCTTAAAGGAATTAAACAAGTAACTACACATAAGGGAGGGTACAAATTCACAAGAACAATCTGAAGTGGTAAAATCCTAAGTATCCCCAGCAGAGTCGCCATGCTGTCGCGCCCCCTTTTTCCCTCTTTGCATCGGAAAATCGGGTTTATGATATTTTGGGTATGGGACAACTCATTACTTTTGGGAACTGGGTTTGCATTTGAAGAGTCGTCACCTAATGATTTAAGGTGCATTAGGACACATATAGGGTTCATTTCTAAGTTTGTTTGATAACCAGAGATAGGGTAAGAGCTTGAAATTATCCTAAGAGGAAGGTGTTAGGCACCCCTCAGGATCCACTAGTGTGGTTCCCGTCCAAACAGTTCTTGTGAATTTTGTTCAATTAGAAGATAGACAAATATAGGCTCAAATAATAGGGGATTTAAGTTTGAACACATAAGAGTTTGAAAACAATTAAAAGACAAATTTCGAAAATGAGTTATAGTTCTACAAATACTTGAGAATATAAAAGGAGGAGGGTCCTAAGTTTATTTATAATATGGATCACATCAATGTGATACCCGGTATGACACTCTTCAGAAGAGGATATACACGTGGTATTAGCGCACCGGTCATCATATCCATATCTACCCTTCCCACCCCGTCAAGGTATTAAAGCACGGATTGGTCTCAACCTTTATCGCATGCTATTACCCGTCCCATTCCTATTAGTCCCGGAGAAATTTAGGACTACTATTCCTATAAGAGGGAGGATTTTAGGCTGACTCTTGGGTTTTAAAGGTAAAAAAGCTAAGGCGACATACAAAACACGTAGGACTGCATATTAGGAGAAAACATATAAACAAATAAGAGACTCATGTATACCTCCGCAGACAATGCACATAAATAGCATGACTTAAACACAGTTAGGGTCAAAATTTAAAGTACTAAGGCAGTGTGTTTTAATTGTTGAAGCAGACCATATTTATTACAAAACTCAAATAAGAAGTTTGGATCAGGTCTGCCTGCTGGTTGTAGCAGTTGCTAATTAAACAAAGGTGAGTCCAATTTTATCATTACTACCTAAGGCTTGCCTAAGTATGTATTGGTGATGTCCTATAAGCATGATGTCTATTACTGATTAGGAATGTAGTAAAGCAATGGTTAACTTTAAAAAGGCAATTCGGATCCTATAGGCATGCTTTCTAAACCGTATTAATTAACACAAAGAGGTGAACTATTTAATCCAATTTAGATAGGCATGAGTCAAACTGATTTTAACTAGACTGATTTAGATCCTATAGGTATGATCTCTATTATAGCTGATTTTAATTCTTATCGACATGGTATCTACGTATTAAAAGCTGATTTTGGTCCTATAGGCATGGTATCTAATTGAACATGCAGTGAAGTAGGCAGGATTTATTTGATTAAAGCGAAATTCCTATAGGCATGATTTCTATTAAAATGAATTTTAATCCTATGGGCATGATCTCTATTTTTGTAAAAGTAAAGCATGCAGAACTTGAGTTAATATAGAGCAGATCCTATAGGCATGTTCTCTACCCTTCTAATAGCTAAAGATGCATAATTACCCCATCCTTTTTCACTAGTCAACCCCAATATTTGTTACAAATTATTACAGACCAAATACTGAATTATATCAGAAAAGTGTAAAATAAGAAGTTACAACCATAGGAAGCCTCATTCTGACTTCCTCTCTGAGTTATGGAATAAACCACCTCAAATGCCACTTGTTTCAAAGCCTTTCTCAGACCTGGGTGTGTCTAAGTTCCCTAAGGGTCTCAAGGGACCCCGGGCAGTGCTTACACCCAGGTTTGCCTAACCAGATAGAGATGAGTGCAGTGTTGAAGGGCCAGCCCTTATGTATCCAAGTTTAGAGGGAGCTCAAGGGTCCCAAGGCAAGGCTCACATAAGAGGGGCAGAACCTAGGTTCTAAGAATATAGTAGAAGTGCAAAAACAGAGATTTATTTAAAACTGGGTTGAGAATAGTAAGTGGTAAGGGCGATTTGAAAACAGTAGTAATAAAACTCAAACTACACAGAATCAGCAGTTACACAAAGGGGTCAGAGGTTTTGGTATTATATTGCATGAAGCATATGACCCCAAAAAGGGTCAGGTTTGGTCATGTACAGCAATAGATGATGCTGGCATGCCCATAAACCAGCCAGAGAACACAAACACATAGGGGGACATGGGGGTTTGGGATTCATAAGTCAGCAAATCACATAACAAGTGACTGACAGAGTACATACATAAGGGAAAACATTAATTTAGAAGGGGAGGGAACAGATTACAGCATGCTTAGTAATGTAACTTGATTGCATAAACATAAGCAGAAGCAGGCAAGAGTGAGGGGAAACTGAAACAGCTAAAGAAACATGTTGTTGTTGATGCTTGAAGATTAACTAGGACATACCAGTAGAGAAGCAAAGTGCAGAAAGAAAGAAATAAGAAAGATTCCACAATCTAGCTTTGGCTTTCAGTCGGCTAGACAAAGCAGTAGCACAAGTAGTAGTAGAGAAAAGAGAGAAAGTTTTGAGTGTAAGTGTGTGTTCTTGAACTCAATTGTTCGTATGTTTGAAATAAAAAGGTTGCAGGGTATTTATAGCTTCTGAAAACGAGTGAAAGTAAAGTCTTAACACAAACATGGAAACAATCACAAGTCAGAATCAATTAATACAAGTGACTCCCTTTAATTAAGAAATCACTGCTTAACGGATACTAACAGTGATTAATTAAGGAAAGAAATCAACTTGATATAGATTGATTATTGCAATATAAGAGGCACTAAAAGCATGAAATAAACAATCAAGTCTAAGTACAAATTATGCTTATTTTGGGAAAAGATTCAGCAAGGTAAAACATCACAGTAAAGGGAAAGGAATCAATTAATTTTAAACAGGCAAGTGAAATTAGGGTTCATAAAAGAAAAGCTTTTGTAATCAGTCACAAGATCAAGATCAAACAAGGAAGAAACTTCACTATATAAATAGAGTGAACAGAAGCATCAGACATGCGAGACCAAACACATTGGCAAAAGAGATAACACAAACATACAGTAGTGGCAGAAATAAGCTAGGATTCAGTAGTTAGGAAAATATTCGAAGCACAGTAGTCAAGTAGGTCAAGTAGTTACATAGAATCAACGGTGAAGAAGAACATAGTAACAGGTAAAGAGAGTCAGAAAAAGGTAAAGGTCTCACAGTAGTAATAGGTGATAAAAACCCCTTTAAGAAATTAGGGCTTCGACAGTAGTCGAGTTTGAGAGATGAAAAGAACTCAAATCAGATAAGTCAAACAAGGAGAAGAGAGTCAGAAACAAAGAACTTAAAATAAGCATACGTTTAGGCAAACAATTGTCATAGCTTGTGGTTTGAAATTGAAGAAGAGGCCTAATTCCGATTTTCTTTATATTTTCGCTCTTTTTTTTCCAGTTGTGATACTCCTACTGGGATGGCTTTTCCCTTTCTCCTTCCCTGCTCTGCGTCCCCAAAACTTGTGGGGATGATATTATTTGCTGGGAATGATCCCTTTCTGCTGGGGAAATCCCTCTTCTTTTGTGGCATAGTTCGGAAAGGCAAGGATATCCCTCTTGACACTCGTCGATCCTTTTGTCAATTCCCTTTTGCTGGGGATATCTTTTTTGACACTGGCCTCGCGCTTGTTCCTTGCTGACTATACCACTTGGATGTACTAGTCAGATCTCATCTTGCATGATTGGAAAGTTGATGGCCTTAAAAATAGGCATTTTTTGCATTTTTAGCATTTAATGTCCAAATATACAATTTTATGCTTAATTATTACTTAATTGTGCATTAATTGTTATTGGGAGTTAATTTGCGCTTTTATAACTTAATTTAGTTCTATATAATAATTTAAGGATTTTTAGAATTTAGTTTTAGAAAATAAAAGAAGAAAAAAGAGCGAAAATATAAAGAAAATCAGAATTGGGCCTCTTCTTCAATTTCAAACCACAAGCCCAAAAAATTGTCCAACCTTCCCCACGACCCGATCCATTTCAAACCGGGTCGACCCGGTCCATAACCCAAAAGACCCTGGTGATTTTATTTCTTTATTACACTATGACCGAAAATCAAACAACCCACATATTCTAATCAAAAGCTTTACAAACTCAAAAACAAAATGTCAGCTCCCTTTCTCCGTTTGGCAAATGCAACCAAATGGTTATTTTTGAAAATGTGGCCCCTTCCAAATTTCACATGAATTTTGAGGCCGGGGAGGATTATTTTATGATACTTTAACAAACTTGTCCGTTAAGCACCGTTGGGTGACACTCTCACTCTCGACCCTCATGCCAATCTGGCGAATCTTTCTTTTAGCGATTTTCTTTGTGTTTTACTTGCCCTAGTTCCGTATGACTCGAGCTCCGAATAATCCCAAACCGTCCTTATTTCTTTTAAATGTTCTGATCACCTTTCCGGGGTTTTATGATTAACTTTAAAGACATGTCTTTGGATTGCGTCACATGAAATGCACCCGCAATCCGGAACACATTTTTATTCAATGTTTTGGGATTTGGATTTGGGTCGCATGAAATGCATACCCGAGTTTAAGAAGGTAAGCTTATTAAAATGCGCGCCTAAAGCGATTAGCGTATTTATTAACGAATTCTAAGTTTTGGGAACGCAGAGCAGGGAAGGAGAAAGGGAAAAGCCATCCCAGTAGGAGTATCACAAATTGAGTCCAACACAAGTTTGGTGAAAATCGGTATCCTCAGCGGTTCCTTTCGGGGAAAGGCAAAACGAGTCTTAAGGGAGGTAGTCTTCGAAGGAAGAAGCTAGCAAAAAAAAAGGAGAAGTAGTTTGCAGAGGAACAAAAAAAGGGGTTTTAAATGTTCTGATCACCCGAGTTTTTATACAAGTTTGGCTAACTTTGTATAAACAGTCACCTTGGGTCATTTTTTTAGGATTTTGGTCCAGTTGACCCACACAACAATTTCAGAACTCGGATAGGACAAAAAGGGAACTAGGGTTTTCAGCATGCTGAAATAGATAGAAGAACAACATGAGCAAGTTGTTTTAAATATAGCAAAATCACAAACAACATTAACATCAGAGAAGAGATCTTTTGAAAAACTTAAAGGAAAACCTTAATCGTCGGAAAATGAAGAGTCGTTTTGAAAGAAAAGTTGAAGAACCTTAGAGAAAACACTTAAGAAATTCATAGCTAGCACAGATCTATGGTAGATCTAAAAAAATGAAAGATCTTAAAGATCAGGGTTTCGGAAAACCCAAAAAAGGTGAGAAAGACCTTGAAAGTCACCGATCTAACCAGGAGAGACAAGGATTTGCCTTGAAAGGTCATGAATGGCTGGAGAAAAGTCATTGATGGTCGGAGAAAGGCCACAAATAGAAGTCGAGCAAGGACTGGACTAGATCCCTTCGAGGTCTGGCCATGAAACTACAGAAACAAACACCCAAGAGCCATAGGAGGCTGATACACACCTCCAATAGCATGAGAGCCAAGGATTAGGCAGGGGTTAAGGCGGATTAAGGTGAAATTAGATGGCGGCGGCTAGGGTTCCTGAGGGGTTTCAGAGAGAGCTGAGAGAAGATGGATTCAAGGGCGGCGTTTGGTGAAGAATGAGGTAGGTTTAGGGGTATTTTAGGTTTAATTATGGGAGGGCGAATGGTGGTTGTTGATCTGAATGATAAACGACCTAGATTCAAAAGGGTAGGTAGGGAAATCTGGGTTGGGTCGTTTAATTAGGTTAGAGGTCGGGTTAAAATGAAATTGGGCCGGGAAAATTGGGTTTAATTTGGGGTCGAATTTAGGCTAAAATTGAAATGTAATTGGGCTATTATTTAAATAGCCAATTTTTTCCTTTTAAAATTATAAAAAATAGTAAATTAATTTTAGGAAATAAATTGAAAGCACTAAAATGATTTATAACATATAATTAACAATTTAAAATACTGGACTTAATTTTATGAATATAAATATAATTGAATCTTAAAAGGGCTAATATTGCAATTATATGCAATTTAGCTTAAAAATTCTAAATAAATTTGTAAAAATATGTAAAAATTACCTTAGCTATATTTTAGCATAAATATAAAAGTCCAACAAATGAATTACCAAAATAATAATTTTGGAAATAATTATTAGGGTTTTTATGGATAAAAGAGGGAAATAAATTGATTTGGAAACCTTTAAAAATTATGAAAAAATAATAAAACACTTGGATATGTTTACATATGCATGTATATGCTATTTTGAAGGTATTTTGCATATTGAAAATATATAGGGAAAAATTGGATATCAACAATAAACACACCTCATAAACTTCTTAATTCGTACAAGTGGGGAAATAAAAGTGCTTAAATGTACAAGGCTATGTTGTGTATAGTTTGTGACGAGTGAATTGGATGAGAAATATATGCTCGATTCTTGAGTGTAGTGTATTAAAGTGCTTAGAAGCGTTAGTCACTATTACTAAATGTATCTTATCCATCATTTGGGAATCCCATAAAAATTATGACCTGGATCAGATTGATTCATTTTTGAATCTCTATACGTGCAATTCCCTCGATGTAGAGGACATTCTCATATTTGTTTGTAAATAATTCTTGATACAATCTCTTATCTTTTTTATCTTCTTGTACACCTTCAGAATAATTTTATCCTACATTACAACCCATAAAGTACTAATTGATCCTAGACATAGCTAGCTTAGATTAGTAGAGATGTACACTACGGGCAAGCTTATGGTATGACCACGAGATGCATATGAATTGTTTTGTGAGAGTGAGCAAATTTTGTTCAATTGTGCGATGTCCTTAATTTATGTTCAAAGTTATACTTGAATATGTGGACAATTTTTATATTCACTCTCTTATTTTTTTGGTGAGGGCAGATGATCTCACGACGGATTGGTAATGTTATTAACTTCTCTTATTGGGTGAGTGCGCGAGTTAAGAGTGCTTAGTAGTAACGAGTCGGCTCTTGAGTTAGGGTGGTTATTGGTAGGTTGTTTGAATTGGTTGAATGAAATTTCGTATACTTGGGCATGTTTAAAACAGGAAGAATGTGAATTTTGTATGTTCATGCTTGATTGCCGGTATCGACCATAGTCAAAGGTCGAGTGCATGATTGAAAAATTAAATTGTTCCTCCATAGTTGATGTATACGTTGTTGGGGTGTAGTTGATAGTTCCATTGCTTGAGGACGAGCAAGAGTTTAAGTATGGGGTGTTGTTATTCGGTTTAAAGCATGTATATGTATATGCGTGTTGCCTCACATTTTACTTGTATTTTGTGAAATTTAGATATGTAATATAATGATTTATTCTAATTTGAGGTATTTTTATATATAGGAGTTACCCAGAGGCAATGTGGGACGAAGGTGCACGAGTTGAAGCAAAAAGATAATAAAAGAGGAAAAGGGCAAAGTGCAGTGCACAAGCTAGTGCACCGCGCTGCCTGGGGCGCAACTTACAAGCACAAAAAATTTCTGGCGCCAGGGCTAGCGCAACACGTTACCCTTGGCGTTGGGTGACGGATTTCGCTCCTATTTTATTTGAGACAAGGTTTTGACGGTCCTACGCACCCAACTCATATTAGAAGAAGTTGAAACCTATTTTGGAGGAGGGATGCCACGTTGAGAGGAAAACACAAGCACGAAACACTCAGGAGCAAGAATTCTTAGTTTTTCTTCATCTTTCTTAGTATTTTCAACTATTCAACACATATGAAATTGTCTAACTTTATCATGAGTGGCTAAGAACATAATTATTTTGGGGTTATGGATAATTATTGACTATTGTAGTTTGACGGTTGATTGTTTTGCTTGGTTTATCATATTAATTTGTTTATTCAATCTTGCACTTAATCATTCTAGTATAGCTAACAATAGAGTACTATCTACGAATTTATAGTTGAACTCGAAAGTGGAAACTATAGATTTCATATAAGATTGAATAGAGTAAGTTCTTGAATGCGGGCATCGGAGAATTGATTCGCAATTAGGATAGACATATTTTAGTTGCCTTACTTGGTTATTTTCGTAGGAAAACTACATGCATTCTTGTTAATTCTAATTCTATAGACATATAGTATTACGTTAGCTTGAATAGGCGAGCGAAGCGTCAAAAGAATTCTGTGGGCATAATAAACCCTGCTAATTAACAAATTAGATTAATTAAGTGAGTAAATCAACCAGAAGAACTCAATAGGAGAGACATTAATCCCTTAACTCCGGAATATTCTCATCATATTGAATTCACTCCTATGTGTTTATTTGCTCTACTTGCGATCTTATTTTCTTACGTGCTTATTAGTTTCGTAGTAATTTAGTTTACAAAAATCACCATCATTTTCTTCACCACCACTTGAGCAATAAATTTATAAATAGTTTAGATTGGACAATAGTTGATCATAAATCCTCGTGGGAATGATACTTTCTCATCACTTTATTACTTGTCGACCGCGTATATTTACATGTGCGTTTGGACCCAACATTGATGCAGTTAATAAACTACGACATGTTTCAATTTCAAGCAAGTTGGAGTTGGTGTTATGAATCGTCAATATCGTAAATGATATGTTTAGGTCCATACTATATTATGAAAATCTATCATGGAATGACAGTCGTTACACTAGCATTAGTTATAGGTTTAATTGCGAACCAAGTAACTAATATGAACTATGGATTCTGTAACACAAACTTCAACCCGATGTTCCACCTTTGACACGGATCATCATCCACTATAAGGGTTCGTTTGATATGGTGTTTAGGAAGAAATAATTGTGTAAATTGTATTCTTTGTTTAATTAATATTATTTGGTGTGTGTGTATATATATATATATCGTGAATTGTTAGATTTTTATTCATGTATAGTTAATCCTTGTATAAAGTTGTACACCAATCTTGGTATAACTTTATACCACTATCAACATGGAATAACTAATCTATGTATAACTTATACATGGATAAACACCAAAAGGACAAAATTATCCTTGTTTTTTTCCTAGAAGCCTATGAAAGTAAAGTACTCAATGATATAATTGTAAATTCACATCCTTTTAGTTTAAAATATAAATTAATATTTTAAATAATATCTTATATATTCAATTTTAGTACAATGAACCAAACATACAACAAGAAATAATTCCTGCATTACTAATCTATATATTACTAATTTTTATAGTACTAGTCTCTGCATTACTAATCCCAGCATAACTTGTTTTCGAATCAAACGACCCCTAAGTCTATAATCTTCCTTTATCCAGACCAATAATGTAAGAATTAATGAGTCACTCTCTGGGTAAGTGGGCTTTTTTCTGATTTGGGCCAGAATGACAGGTAAGAATGATAGGAATACCTACAAGAGATTTTTTCATTCCTATACACTATTTGAAACCTTCTTACGAAAAATATCCATGTTTTGGTATTTACCCGACCTAAACACATTTTAGTTACAAAATGTATATAATCCACCTTAAAAGATTCCCAATCCATTATTTGTGCCTTCAATCAAGAAATTTAGTTACACCCTTTTCCTTTTTTCTCTCCTCTCTCCCCTCTTCTCTCCCCTTTTCTAATTTCCTTGTTAAAAATTCCTTAGTTAAACTACCAGCCGTAAACAAGGAGGGAAAAGTAGAAATAAACCAACTTTCACACATCAAAGACAAAAACTTTTATTTTTTGGTGGATTATACCTCCACTCTCACACATCATTGCATCTTAAAACAAAAACTCATCGTCCCTTCCCCTCGTATGTATCATCTTTTGCTAGGTGTTTTCTGATTTCCTTATTAAATCTTATCTCTGGATTGAACTTATATTTAGGGATTTAGAAAATCTAATCCCTCATATCTCAACTGATGTATATAGCTTGAGTTGAAAATTCGAATTCAATTGTGCCTAATCTGCAACTTCCACTATGAATTCACCCTAGAGTTCTTGAACAGTTAATTGTAAATGATTCAATTTCTACCCAGTTATATACAACTACAATATCATACCACTTGAGTACAATTTTTATACAATATGTCTTTTGTATATTTTGTATCTGATTTATACATAGTAAAAATAAATTCCATACAACTAATTATATACATTATACAACTTACCTACAACTTATCTACAACTTTCATACATTATTTCTACCCAGTTAAATACAACTTAAATACAAAATTTATACAATATGTCTTTTGTATATTTTGTATCTAATTTATACATAATAAAAACAAATTTCATACAACTAATTATATATTATACAACTTATCTACAATTTCATACATTATTTCTACTCAATTATATACAACTACAATATCATACAACTTAAATATAATTTTAATACAATGTTGTTCAACTTTCATACAATAGTTAAATAAATAAAAGAAAAATATATAAACAACAAAATACAATTATTCTATAATTTTACTACAGTTTCGTAAATATAATGTATACCATATCTTCTTCTTCTTCTTCTTCTTCGAGTTTCAATCTGAAATTCAGCCAAAACCAAGTCTAATCTTCACCAAAACCCCTCAAAATTGAGGTATAAACTCCAAACCATATTCTCAATTGTTTGCAACAACACCCAATCCAAACAAATAATGATTTTTGAAAACCCAAATTCGAAGTCAAAGCTTCAAAGCTTTTTAATGGCTGTCAATGGTAGAATTGCTACTCTCTTTTCCTTTGCTTTACATTACTGAAATTAGGGATTGAGAGATAGAGAGACGTAGAGAGAATTCTCAATTCTTTGCAACAACATCCAATTCAAACAAATAATGTTGTTTTGAAAACTCAAATTCAAATTCAAAGCTTCAAAGCTTTTTAATGGTTGTCAATGGTGGAATCGTGGGTGAGTGCAAGATACGTGAGAAGGGGGATGAGATGTGGAGAGAGAAACGTGGGGGAGTGGAAGATATGTTAGAGTAATTTTAGGACACTAATTATTATCATTAATTTCCTTAAAATGTATATAAATGGTAATTGGGTATATAAAATGTAATTATAGTAAAACTTGAGTAGAGAAGGTAATATAGTTTCATAGAGTATATAGGAATGTAAAAATCTCTATATAAAACAATAAATCAAATAAAGTTATTACATGCATATATGAAATCTTACATAAATAGCCCGTCAGATTTTACTTTTTCTAGCCGGTATACATAAAGTATACGTTGACTATACATAATTATATATATATACACGCCAGCTAATTTTAGTTAAGAAATTAGGTGGATTTGGGTTAATTTTTTATTACAATAACCGGAAAAATCCCAAAATATGTCTTTTTCAACAGTATACTATTTAATTTTTTCAAATAGACTATTTTATGACTTATGAAAATACTTCAATTTGATCGCAAAAAAGAACTACAGAAAATTCTTCAAACGCGTTTGGGTCAGAGGTTGGTCAGCCACTTTGCTTGGAACACATATAACAGTACTTTTATCCGCGAATTTCATTTAACTAGTTAAACCGTAATTAATTACGGGTGACCTATATTCTCTTTTTCTCTCAAATCCACTCTTCATCTTGGTCAAAAATATTTCTGTAAAAATGGATTTGTGACAGAGCGTAATCGTAGTGCTTGTTCATTTTGGAGAAAGAAAAAGAAATGTTGCTGCTCTTTATAGTGTTTGTTCTGGGAGCTGTAACTGTCCTTGCAGTGGAAGCTGTGGGAGTGGTGCTTTTGATTCGCTGGTTGAACCGTAGAGTGGCTCGTGAAGTCGATAAAGCAAAACCGGACGGCTCGCTATCTTCTCTTGAGGACTTCGATTTCTCTTTGCACCAAAAGCAGGCATGTCATTTTACTTCCTTAATGTTTATGCTGCTCAATTATATCATGTATAATTGGTTTGCAGAGAGTCAATATGGAAGCTAAATTTACTAGATCAATTCATCTATATAAGAGTTTAAGCAATATACACTGTTATTGTAAAAAGATAAAAAAAATTACGCTATCAGGTCATCCAAGAATATTTACAGGTAAGCTTTCAGAAAAAGTGAGATATTATAGGTAAACGTGATATGATAGTATATAACTTTTTTTACACCGATAGTGTATTTAACTCAAACTCTTCGCTAAAACTAAAAGTTAGGTATTTGGAAACTATATGAGAAGTATATAAGTAGCTAGTCTTCCCTTATCTAAGTAGTGAATAAATGCATTTCAAATTGCTAGTCAAAGTGCAATTAGTTTGAATTTCGGGAAATGAGAAGTGTCGGACATTTTGGAACAAAGGAAGTGTAATTTCCTGACCTCATTTGTGTGTGTGTGTTTTGCGTGGCTATTAACCTATTGTTTTCTATTAGGGACATTGATAGAATGTAATTTGAGTAATTGGATGTATTAGTAGATAGATGTATTTTGAATATGGTATTTGTAGTCTATTTGGATATACATGTAGATAAGACTTAAGGCTAGTGATTTACATCACTACCTTCTAAGAGGCGGATCTAAAATTTGAACTTTATGGATTCCGGCTTCTAGGACAGTGACCTCAAGTGCTAGTAACTGACTTCTAAATTTAGTTTTTGTACATATCTAGTGGATTTCTTAGCAAGCTCCGAAACAACCCATAGGCTTACTTCGAGTGTGTAATCTACATCTTTCTATCTAGGACTCGGTCGAATAAGAATCATTGATTCCCTTTGTTGTTAATTTCTTATTCATTCATTGTGTTCGGCCAATGCTCCTTTCTCATCTCAAACCATATCCACTCTCAATGTTAGGAAAGATAAAGGAAGACCGCCTAAAGAAAGCAATCGAAAGAACTTGACCTATCTGAACTGACGATAGCACCTTAAAGCTAAGGTTATCATGAGCAACCTTGCTCCTTGATCAGCAAGGAGGCATCTCAAAGAATGGGGCAAAGGATTAAGCGTAATAAAGATTATTTCAAGTACTAATAAAAGCATTCATTACAAGCTCTTGTGCTCACTTATCTCAAGTATAGGATGTTTTCCATGAGCCTGTATGTGTTGAATACGCTTTTCCTGACACACATATATATAGTTTAGGCCAATGATACTGGGTTCTGCTGAACCCATGTCTTAAAGCCAACGTCCGCCCCTGAACCTTCTATATGACATATGTACTTGTACCTTGAATACAAAGTATGTATTTTGCACATGTTCTTTGAGAGGATTTAAATGTTCTATTACTGAAAAAGGATTCTAGTAGAAAATTACATCTTAGGAAACTTCAGAAAATATAATAGTTCTCCTACAAGTGATATCAATTTCTCACGGGTCCTCAAGCCTCTTTTCTACTAGAAAATGGGAGGAGATCACATCATTATTTCCAGTGGCGAAACATGATAGGATGTGCTAGAGAGATTATCAGTTTAGATCTGCTGTTATATTCAAGCTCAAGGTATAATTTTGAAGTATGTTTCTTTTTCAGACTGTTTAGGATATTATTCTTACTTTAAGAAGATATTTCTTTGTCACAATTTTGTTATTTTATAATATCTTGATAAAAATGTTTCTATTTCACAATTTTGTTCTGATGTATGTGTTTTCGGGGATAAACTGATAATTGCTCCACAAGCTGACGTTGTGCTGTAAAATTTGAGTTTTGTTTATCTATTCAGGTACCTTTCACATTTTCCCACGATCTGTTTCAACTTATTGTATTGTGCTTCTGTTCTGTCTTCCAGGGGATAGTCTGGGTTCTAGAATCTGAAAGAATACCAAAGGCTTTTCCTGCGGATAAAGCCTTGAAGCAGCAAAAGGCCAAGAAAGAGATATTAGAGGTTACACCTACTCAGAAATTTGCCCAAATCAAGGATCATTATCTCGTCCTAACGGAGTCAGATGGTTCCCATGTAGAAATTTTACTCAAAGGTTGCATTATAGCAGCTGTTTCTGCTTCAAGCTTGTCCTCTAGAAAATGGTAATATTGGAAGTACTATTATCTTTTGAAGTGTTTTTAAGCTGGACTGCGGCCCTACATTGCCAAGATTTATATTGCACTCCTATTCCTCTTCTAACAATTTTGAGAATATAGTACATAACTTAGTATTGAAGGCTCAGATCTGAAAGAGCTCCCTAGTCTCTAGCTGTAATTGAGATATAGGCTATGTCCTTTTCTCTGTGATTCTGCCTGCATAGGGTGGACATAAAAATGAGCCCAAAGCATTCTTTGTAGTCTGAATCTGATTGTTGAAAGCTGAAGCACACATATGTGCCTACATGTATTTTTGTTGTTTCATAGAGTGGAAGTGGGTTTGTATTTGCTATTTAGCCAAACTAAAACCTTTTGGATTTACAGTATCTGAAGTGCAACTTCTGGTTGGGAGTTTTTTTGGGCATCTGCAGATTTTATTCCAAAATGAGTAAGCTAAAAGTTCTTTTAAAGAAGTATGCAGAAGTAGTTGAATTATGTGCTATGTTCTCATACTGTGTGCCAGAAGCACAAAAGATGAACCAAAAGCAAGAGTAGACATAAAGGTGAACCAAAAGATTCTTCTTTGTCTGAGCTTGAAATAATATGGTAGTTGGAAGCTGATCTGCACATATATGCCTACATGTATCTCTGTAGCATCATTGGATGAAAGTAGGTTGGTCATTTGGTGCTGGATTTGGTAAAAGAATAAAAAATTTATTATAGTATTTGAAGTTCAAATCCTGGTTGTGAGATTTTCGGACAACTGCAGAGTTTATTTAATAAGAAAGCTAAGAATTTTATTAGAAATGGTATACAGAAGATAGAAAACCAAATACCCTTTTTCTCTAGCGTCAAGACGTTGATTGGTAAATTCTTGCCGCCTAGGCAAATGTAAGCATACCTCTCTTTTTGCCCATAATAGACTTCCCTTTTCCTAGAAAAATCTTAGGTTTCATTGAGTTAGGTTGAAGATGGATGTCAGACTTGCATTATGCACCATAAGAAATGTTCCAGTGGCAGCTCTATCTCTCTCCATCTTTCTCTTTTATTGGGTTGATAGCTTGATGCATCCATATTTAGGTCTAGGTTCCTATTTGTGGGTAATGTTTCTTTTTTTATTCATTTTTTAAATTTTCTGCATAAGTATCACTGGAGATATCATACACCTTATTTTGCTCTGCAAATTGGTGTTACATGACATATTTATTGGTTGGCTGGTTTAAGGAGGTATAATATCTTATGTTACGAATGTGGTGTAATCTAGCTACCTTGCTGTTTGAGAAGATGGCAAATGGAATTGAGGTTTCCGGGTGACGAAGACTCAAGGTTGAATTTTGATGCTTGTGGTAGAAAGAAATGAGTTAGCATTTTAACACTTGCTTTTTTCCATGCACCTTTTAAGCTCCATTCAACTGAATCTTGCATCATCCGTGACTTCTTAAAATACTGATTATTATTGCTCTTACGTGAATACCGGTGATTCATGTGACTGTTGGCTGCTTTCATTTGTTTAATGCACGAACTTCTGTGTATAATTTGGTAATGTCCCAGGAGAAATTTATGCAGAACAATTGCAGAGAGAATCTAATTTGCTTCCCTAATATTTTGGGCTGCAAGAAACTAGTCTTCTAACTTTTAGGTGAGCTTGACCTACTCCTCTCCTGATCAAAATTGGCCAATCAAGTTTTTTTTGGACAATATTGAATCTGTTTCAAAATAAGTGGTTGACCATGAGAGCATATTAACTTTTCACTTTATGTGCTAGGTGTTGTCATATTCACCATAGATTGGTGGATGTCAATTAGATTGTTAGTTCGTCTGTTGTGCTTACCTCGAAATTTGGAGCTTGTTCAATTTATAAAGAAGCTATTTGACTCTCACTTTTTCTACGGCGCTCCAGAGTGAGGCTAGTCTGATAGGATTTAGTCTTAGATTGCTAGTGGTTATTGTTGAGTTCACACCACTCTTTCGTTTCTCTTAGTGCCGGGCTTTATCTACTGGTTATTATTTTGCTTTTCATCTATTTTCTGGTTCTTGTAATGATGTTATTTTTTCTATGGTTTTTATTGATGGTACTGATATATTGCCTCTTTTCGTTTTCTTGAGCCGAGGGTCTATCGGAAACAGTCTTTCTACCTCTCGGGGTAGGGGTAAGGTCTGCGCACGCACTACCCTCCCCAGAATCCACTAGTGGGATTTCACTGGGTCGTTGTTGTTTGTTTTGCTATTTGACTCTCACTTTGGAGCGAAAAGCTACATAATGGCGAAATGCTTTGCAACTTTCTGTACTTCCTTTTGCCTTCTTACATTTCGTCTAGGATTTAGATGTGACTTGCAATACATGTGCATGTCCCGCTTCTTTTTGGGCGTAAAAACTAAGTGAAAACCCTGCATATCCTGATTTGACTTGGTGATATTTTTGAGATATTATAATCGTTACCTATCATGGTTGATAGCTCCTTTTTTTTTTTTTTTGATGAAGTATTTGGTTTCATTGATGGCATCAAGAAGATGCTGGATAGTTACAAAAGTAGTGAAAATTGTTAGCTCCAATACAAAAAGGCAAACAAATCAGCTTAGTACTAGGGAGCTAACAAAGTTTAGATAACTAACAGGAGAATCTACAGGGGCTAGATAAGCCCAACTAAATAAATACACTAGGCAAACAGCTTTGAGAGACTGGACAGCAGTTGATATCCCGTCAAAACACTTTCTATTCCTTTCGTTCCAGATAGTCCAAGAAATGGCTGCAGGTTGATAGCTCGCTTTTTGCTCCCTCTGTCTTCTGAAAAAACTAGTTAAGTTTTTTTGTATAATATAATATATATGATAAGACTTTCTTATTACTAAACTGGACATTATTTCTGAAGAGCTTGAAAAAAAAGGAAAGACTTACATTCAATTTTGGTTTACAAAAAGGAAATATAAATAATACTGGTACCCAATGTGAAAAGTAGTTGTAAATTGTAATAGATAAAAGTATCATGTGAGATTTAATCAGTTTGGCTATAATTGAAAATGGAGTTCCTTATCCAAAAAAATGCAACTGAAAATGGAGTTACCACTTCCCCACAGTAAAAGAGGACATGTGAAAAATAAGTTACTAACAGGTAAAACACATTCTACAGCAGCACTTTATAAAGGAAAACAATTTTCTTAGTGTGCTTTAAGAAGTCATTGGAAGGCAATATAAAGAACAAAATACCAGGTGGAGTTTATCAAAAGGTGTGAGAAATAAGTTATTTCCAACAAATAAGTGACCTTAATATATAGTCAATGTACAATTTTTTGATGAAATATATTCATGGATAATTGAAATGCTCCATTTTCTCTCAAGTGGTTTGTGAAAAATTGGAGTACAAAACCCCACAATTAGAGGTGTTATCAATTAAGAAAAAATTTAACTTCATTAGAGCAGGTAATACTGTATACTTTTTATGCAGAAGTTAATCTCATATCTTTTTCTAAAATTGATTTTAGCATCTAGTTAAGTTAGTGGTTTGTCTAATTATCTCATTGACAAATATGCAAGATTTAATAACAATAACTTACAGCTTCAATTGGTGTTATCTGGTACAATTTTACAGGGCAAAAAGATATCCTATTAAAATAGAGAGCAGAGCATCAACTTTATATGAAGGAAGTAGAATACTTTACATTTATCTTGAGACATGCTGGGAGAAGGAAGCATGGTGCAAATCCCTTCGTCTTGCATCCTGCAAGGACAAAGAAAAACTAAAGTGGTTTGCCAAGTTGAACATAGAGTTTCAAAATTACCTGATGTCATTAAATGCAGGATATCCTTCATTTATGAAACCACATTCAAGCATTGGTGTTGATTTAGGTGATAAATCAAGTAAGTTTGATGGTTCCTCATCAAAAGTTCGGCAATTTTTGAAAAAGCTTGGCAAGAAAGCTTCTAAGAGTGCTCCGGAAAATAAGGGAACCTTCATTTCAACATCAGACCATGAAGAAAGGAAGATAAGTGAGAGAGTTCATTCCTTCCAAGACCTTGCTTTTGCTGGTGGTGGTGTTAAATTTGCTCCAACACGCAAGCCTCTTGATTTTTCTACTAAGGATGTTGTAGTGCCTTCTACTGGATCAGGAAGCCGGAGTCAAATGTCTGTTACTTCTGATGCAGATTCTGATGACAGGGTTTTCGGTGATGAAGGAACCCTTTGTTGGAATTTGTTAATATCCCGTTTGTTTTTTGATGCCAAAAGAAATGACCAGATGAGAACCTCTTTGCAAGCCAGGATTCAGGTTTGTTATCTTTATTGCCTTTCCATTAGGAGATGTATGTATCTTGGTTTAAGCTTTTGGTTTACTGGCGTCATAATTTACTAAGTATTGCTTTTCAAGCAGTGGCGTAGCCACCCTATCACTCAGTGTTATTAAAGGCGTGCTTAAAGCGCGCTTAAGCTGTTAGATAGTTATGTGTAAATAGTCCTAGTCCTATATGTAGTAGGAGTAGAATATGTCCTAGTCCCATATGTAGTAGGAGTAGAATATGTCCTAATCCCATATGTAATAGGAGTAGAATATGTCCTAGATTTTTCTCCCGTACATTCTCACATGGTATCAGAGCTTCAGTGAGAAAATTATCGTTATGCGTCATTCCAGCGACATACGGGAATAAAGGTCTTGTCGTCGTGCAATTTTCCGGCAACTTCGTCTTGTTCCCAAGTATCATCACTGCTACAGTGGTACTGTGCATATACCAGTACCACCATCAGATCCGAAACCCTTGTGCGACCAAACCCCAGAAATTCCAGTCTCATCTGAACAGAAAAGTCTTTCCGGTTGACGACTCAAGATTGATTTGCATTATCTCCTCATCGGTAAGTGTTGTGCGAAAACCAACACTACCATCTTGTTCGGAAAAGTCAGGCGACAAAACCCTAGTCAATCGCTCCGGCAGAAAGTCACGCGCCTCCACGGCCACGCGCCGCAAGAACTAGGGTGGTCAAGCGCACCCCCTTCGCCGAAAATTTTGTATTGCATATTGTTAGATAATTATGTGTAAATAGTCCTAGTCCTATATGTAGTAGGAGTAAAATATGTCCTAGTCCCATATGTAGTAAGAGTAGAATATTTATTATATATAGGGCTTATTGTATCATTGTTAAAAAAAATAGATTTTTCTCCCGTACATTCTCACATGGTATCAGAGCTTCAGTGAGAAAATTATCGCTATGCGTCATTCCAGTGACATCCGGGAAGAAAGATCTCGTCGCCGTGCAAATTTTTGGCAACTTCGTCTTGTTTTCAGAGTTCATCACTACTACAATGGTACTGTACATATACCAGTACTACCATCATATTCGAAACCCTTGTGCGACCAAACCCTAGAAATTCCAGTTCCATCTGAACAGAAAAGTCCGTCACCGTGCGTCTTTCCGGTTGACGACTCAAGATTGATTTGCATTATCTCCTCATTGGTAAGTGTTGTGCGAAAACCAATACTACCATCTTATTCAGAAAAGTCAGGTGACGAAACCCCAGTTAATCAATCCGGTCGAAAGTCACGCGCCTCCATGGCCACGCCGCCAGAACTAGGGTTCCGGCGAGGTACATTAACTTTTCCGATGCGTGTGAGCCATTCCGACTACTTTTTGACAAAACTTTTTCGAGACAACTTATTCGTCCTGTGATTCCGAGCCTGCCCATATAAATTACATCAAATTCTGACGGCTTTTATTTTTTTCGGCATAAACAATGTACTTTTTTCGGCGTGAACAGTGACTTCTCGGTGTGAACAATAATTTCCGGAAAAGTTTCTGTTTTCTGGTGGTGTTTTAGAACGTATTTTGTAGTGGAATTCGGCTTAGTCTCACTATTTTCAAAATTTTCCGGCGACCTTTCGGCCAACCTCTTGGTTTTATTGCTCAGGGAGAGTCTAGTGGCCTTGTATGTCGAATGATCAGCTTGTAGATATTTTCACCAAGTCACTCACTGGTCCTCGTATTAGTTACATATGTAACAAGCTCGGTACATCTGATTTGTATGCACCGTCTTGAGGGGGAGTGTTAGATAGTTATGTGTAAACAGTCCTAGTCCTAGTCACATATGTAGTAGGAGTAGGATATGTCCTAGTCCCATATGTAGTAGGAGTAGAATATATATTATATATAGAGCTCATTGTATCATTGTTGGAAAAAAATAGATTTTTCCCCGTGCATTCTCACACACATATAAGTTAAGTACTACTTTATATGGTTATATATTATATTTTGAACACACTTAACACACTTGAGTGAGGCAATCCAGCGGTTCAAGGTGTTTAAAGTGACATGTTCACGGGTTCAAAGTTATACTCATTTTGTTTGCCAAAACTAAACGGAGGCCACCATGTATGGTCTATTTGGTTTTTCAATCTAAAAAATTTGCTAATAAAATAACTCTTAAAACTTAAAATTTGTGTAGAAATAAACAACTATTCTTAAAAGTAATATTTTAACTAAAATTTATTTCTTAAATAAATTTTATAGTTTAAAAGTCAAGCTATACAAACATTTCCTTAACAAAAGCTCTCTACAAACTATAAATCCTATCGACTCTCTCTTTCCTTTGGTTTTATGCTTACTTTTATTAGTAAAATTTCTAATGTTGTTTTTTTGTTATTTTAATTTTGATTTATAAACCTATAGTTCTATTAAAAGTTTTTTTTTATTGTTTAGCCAAATATTGCATAATTTAATTTAAAATTTTAGTACACCATTGAAACAACAACATACCCAGTATAATCCCACATAGTGGGGTATGGGGAGGATAATGTGGACGCAGACCTTACCCCTATCTTTGTAGAGGTAGAGAGACTGTTTCCAATAGACTCTCGGCTCAAGCAAGCATAGGTACCACAATAATAACAAGAGAACAAGACGGGACAACACCGAAAAAACATGTAAAAACAGAATACTCGACAAGATAGTAAGATGATTGAAATGTAAAAAAAAAAAAACGATAGGTATTCAATTAAGCCTACTACCAACCAAATGCGAGAGTACGTACTAACACTACCGGTATGAATAATCTAGACTCCCTAACCTACTATCCTAATCTTTGACCTCCACACTTTCCTATTTCATCGACAAAAGATATTATTGACCTGTTTAAAGTTGGAACACCCTGGCGGAATTCCTGGCTACGGCGCTACGCCATTGTTTTCAAGCATATAAACATCTTTTTGTAATTAGTTGTGTAGCTGGAAAATTGGCAATTGAGTTTTGTCAGCAGGAAGTGTTTGAGTAAAAACTGAATTTGATTCATTATAATACAATCTTTCTGTTTTAGAAAGTTGTGTCTGGAATGGTTGATATTTTCTTCTCTTCTACTCAAGTTATCATGGCAGGAAATTGTTTTAATGCTTTATTTGAAGCTTCGTAGGCTTGTATTTTTTGTTCTGACATTTTATGTTCCATTGTTATAGTAAATTAAAAGGACATTTACTTTATCTAACTGAGCTATGATTCTGTGTGCTCTTACTTGTAGAGAACGCTGTCCAATATACGAATTCCCAGTTACGTAGGTGAAGTGACCTGTACTGCCGTTAATATTGGTAACCTTCCTCCCTACATACGTGCAATGAGGGTTCTTCCCTCAGACATGAATGAGTTTTGGGCCTTCGAAATTGATCTTCAGTATTCTGGTGGTGCAATCTTGGATGTCGAGACAAGGGTTGCAGTTCAGGACCTTGATTTTCCTGAAGGGGACGAACCAGATGTAGATTCCGCTGCCAGTCATGATGCCAAACCAGATTTACTAGAAGGATTTGAGCAGTTTGGAAAAGGAAAACATTCTGAAGGGAATGTTGATAAGATTGACCAAACCAACGAAGGTACTATTTTTTTTAATGTTCTATAATATTTGGAATTTCCAATCATAATATGTTAATTTGGTTAGGCATACTTAATGGTTATTTGTATAGTTATCTATAGGGGAATACTCCACTATTTTAAAAGTAGAATTGTTTGTATTAGATAGTAATTGAGGTGCATTAATCAGGTGAATTTTCAGATGGGATGAGAAGCTCGAATATCATGCCAAGTGAGTCACCTCAAGTGTCTAGGTGGAAGTCCATCTTTAATTCTGTTGCGAAACAGGTTTCACAGGTTGGTATCAATTCCTTTATTTGTTACAATGGGCTATTCTATTTGTATAGATAGGGTGGAGGGGCACATTTATTCCTTGTTTATCTATTTTCAGTTCTTATCTTCGGTACAGGGTAGAGAGTTTGATAGCTCGCAAGGCTCGTTACATTGAGATGACGGGATATGATTGGTGACGGGTTAAAATAATATCTCTGCAACATCTTGTTTTGCCGAACTATTTTAGGGTCGACTCCGTCAATTAGTAATTAATTCCCGCTTTTTCGGTTTTTGGGGAAGGGCAAAAAAAGCGGGAAGGGACAAAATCACTACACTGTCACGGCCAACTATATTAAATCGGGATTAATTGGTTTTGTAGTGCTTTACAAATTTGTTTTGATTGTTTTATGCTTTTTTTACAAGAGATTTTCATTTTTACGCACTATAGATCTGAAAAGGTTATTTTCTTCTATTCAAATTGTAAGTGGCCATAGGAAACCATTTCCTCATCAAATCCTTAAATCTGGACCATTCTGTGTCAGCAATTTATTTGATTACAGTGGAGCATGTTTGAGCATTGCGCTGACTGGTTTAAGGGGTGATCACAGAAAAGGAGGTTGATTCCAGTACTATTAATATTCTTTTGGTTCCATAAATATAGGTTAACCTGTAGATTTTATGAACTCAATCAAAATGTGCACTATACTAAATTAGTACTATTGGTTTCTGAATATTTCTGAATATATTATTTCTTGTACTTCTTGTACTATAACAAATTTGCGGAAGAAGCTCTTTTGCATTCTAAACATTGAATCTTTAAACTCTCCAGGTTTCACTCTCACTGGGGATTAGGGTTGCATCCATTCAAGGAACTATGAGGCTATACATAAAGCCGCCACCTTCAGATCAAATATGGTTCGGATTCACATCAATGCCCGATATAGATTTCCATTTGGACTCTTTTGTTGGGGAGCATAAGATCTCAAGCGGGCATCTTTCTTCGTTCCTGATCAATCGATTTAAGGTCAGATTCTCTTCTTCTCATTTAACCCCTTTCCGTTGACCTAGCATGATTAAAAACCAATTATGGGGTGATTAAGATTGAAATTCATTACCTTAATAGTTACAACACTTTGCTAGCTTTAAATCCATTTTCAGCCAGTCAAGGTTTCTGGGATCATTAGCGACAGAGTAATATTAGTGGGTCAACAGATTGCAAGGTAACTTGTGGAACTTGGTGAAGTGTGACCATCAAATTTAAAAGCTTAAACTGTTTGAAAGAACACACTTTTATTTTACTTAATTACGTCTTCAATACGCTCCCTCACGTGCGGGCTTGATTCTTTTTTATGAGCCAAGCACGTGGACATTCGTTTTGATATTGGGTGGCGGTGATACTCGAACCAGAACCTCTGCCTGCTCTGCTCTGGTACCATGTTGAAGTGTATGACCATCTTATCTAAAAGCTTAAGTTGTTAGAAAGAACACACTTTTATTTACTTAATTGCGTCTTCAATAGAACTAAAATTTCTAGAATATTGAGAAAGTCTTCTTACTCAAAAAAGATTTGAGGAAGTCTTGGAAATAGATAGTACTGGAAAAAAGTACTTAGCAACCATCATATGAAAAGATATAATGGTTGATTGATTATAGACTCCATGTCAAATCCTAACTCTATACAAAAGAGTCCCTTCCCACGAAAATATAGCCAGTTTTAAAAATGGATATTTCATATGAATCCAAAAATATACAAAAATTGGAAAAATGCACTGAATTATGGAAGAGAGTATCTTCCACTTCTTCAAACTTTTCCACATAAGAGCCCAGGTGCTACTTCCCATATGTTTACCCTATTCCTTCCTGATTCCGTTAGTGTTGTGTAGCTGTAGCTTCCACAGTCGATGTGACCCCAAAGACATTGTCTGCTGAAATTTCTGTATTTCAAAATCGGTCTCAGAATAAGTAGATTCTAGTCAGAAACTGTAGAAGAAAGGTCGTTTAAGATCCAGAGAGTAGAGGGACAGGAGTGATTCAGTTGCTAACATTCATTCAAGAAGATAGAGATTGATGGCAGGTTATAACCTTCAACACGAAATGCGTAAGCTGAATACACTAAGCCAGCGTAACTAGTTTGTCGTTAGATCATTTCTCTTTGATAAGTTGTTATTTAAACATTTTTACTTGTTTCGTTCTCAATCACTTATGAATTCGATCTACTTTAAATTCAACAGAGCAGTGTATGCAATGTTTTCAATTATATTGTTCTCTTTTTGTAGCCCATAGCCAACATTATTTGCTAAAATGGTACGTAATACTCCCAGTGCTCATCTCAAAACATGGGTGAAATTTCCTTCAGAGGGTTAGCTGATGCTATCATCACTAATGCAGGTTGCTATTCGTGAAACACTGGTACTTCCAAACTGTGAAAGTGTATGCATCCCCTGCATGTTGGCGGAAAAGGATGACTGGGTCCCCCGACAAGTTGCTCCATTTATATGGATTAATCGAGAAGCTGCAGGTAATAATGCCAACAGACAAGAAGCATCCAGCTCCCAACCTGGGGATGCAACACGATTCACTGAAGTTGATAGGGGAGGCACCAGTGGTAATGGTGAAAGCAAAAGTGAAAATCCAGGAAGAACAGGATGGGCTAATCAACAAAGCAAGTCATTGGATCCACGGGCATTATTATCAGTTCCTACGCATAGTCCAGATACAGGAAGTACCACTAGCAATGCCGAAGGCAAACAAGAAAAGCCAAGAAAAGCTGGATGGTCTGCACTGCAAAGCAAGTCATTAGATCCACATGCATCCTTATCAGTTCCTATAGCGCAGCCTATCACAAGTAACCAGGCTTCAGAAGAACTGAAAGCCCCGTTATTGAAGCATGAGGAACAGCAAGTGGGTCACCTCAGGAGCACAGAGGAGAACATAGAATGCAAGTCACCTTCTCGACAACTGGTACTACTTGAAGAAAAAAATCAAATTACTGGAGAAGATGATACAAAGTCTGCAAGAATAGGGAGAAGGGCTAGGATGCTTGGTTTGGGGAAAAAAATGGGGGAGAAACTTGAAGAGAGGGCACGTCACATAGAAGAGAAGGGGAGAAATTTAGTTGAGAGGATGAGGGGACAACAGTGAAAAAAGGAATAATGTAAATTTGCAGCTTCTCCAATTCAGTTTGTTTAACAACGCAAGTCCCCAGTGTATCTTGTTATTGATTAATGGCTGTTTCATTAGTGCTTTAACTAGGCAAACACATTTTTACACATGTTTCAGTCACACAGGTGCTGTAAAACTGGCAACCATGTAAAGGAACAAATTAAATATAAGTCTTCGTGCTTTGAGTCGTCGTTGTCCGATGGTTCATCTTTAGTTGCCATGAGGAAGAGCTTGAGTTATGAAGCCCAACAGGTTCAGTTCAAGAACTAAACAAGCTTTGTTCGTTAGTCATGGAGAAGATGTAAGAAGAAAAATAGCTCTACGTTGATCGTATGAACTCAAGTGATTATTTTGGTCATTTTTTCATCGGGTTGCTGTTAAATTGAGAGATGTTGTCGTCACAGAAAAAAATGACTTGATTCGATTAATTGAAACTCAGAAGCTGAATTTTTTTTTCCAAGAAACTGTCAACAATTCAGCTTGCAAATTCAGTTTTTGAAAACTATAAAACACATGTAAGCGTCATACTTCAGAGACTATTTATGTTGTTCTCTTTGTCTATTACATCCTCAATGTTTAACTTCTGTGATTAAAGCGATTCCTGATAACATTTTTACGCTCCTGCCTATGTAAGAGCAAAAAAACGAAAATTAATTTTCGATTACGAAATAAGAGAATTAAAGAGTTAAAAGAGAAATTCATGAGATGCCAAGAAATAAAGCTTGAATCCAAGTACAAAAGAATTTGAGAAGACGAAGTAGAACAAGACGAGGAAAATGGTGAAATTCAACTCCTTTGCAGCCAATGACCTTTTGCAACCTAAATGCAAGTTCCGTTTTTAAACTGATTGTTCTGGTTATTTTGGACATTTCTCGACTATCTTTTTCCAAATAAAATTTGTATTACATGAAAAGAAAAGCATGGATCCTTCAAATATATAGAAAGTAAGAAAAATTACAAAATGAAGAAAAAAAATTGTTAACAGAAAGGAAAGAACATTGGGTAGTACTCAAAATTATTTTTTTCTTAATACCATTAATAATATCAGCTTCCCAACTGGGTTCCGTGAATTGAACTAACCAAAGACCCCTTGGAACAGAGATTTGAAAAGTTGGATTACAGTGCTCAAGTTAACAAGCCCAAAGGGTACTCAACCATCAAAAGGTCAATTACTAGAACCAGCAATGGACGTTAGGTTAACCGACTCAAAAGTCTACACCTGCTTTGTTTGTATAATAAATATCAAAAAGACAATCATAATTCATAGCTATAAAGAATAATAAGCCGTTTAACTCCTTGACTTACATCTTGCTTGACCAAGTTTCTTATAAGCACTAACACTCTTTGTTGTGCTCTTTTCTCATTCTTTTAGTAAAATGTACTCCCTCCGATCCACAATAAGTAATTTTTTGGCCTTTTTTTTATAGTCCAAAATAAATAATTTTTTCAAATTTCAAGAATGAATTAATTATTTTTTTCCTACGTTGCCTATGAAGTACATAGGTTGAAGTATGTGTTAAAGAGTGTTTAAGTGTATATGTGTTAGGAGTTTTTATGTGAAGAGATAGTAAAGGTTAATATGATCAATTTCATTGCTAATTAATGTTAAAAGGTGAATTTCTTAATCTGTGTGAAAACAACCAAAAAGTAACTTATTTTGGACCGGAGGTAGTAGTATGTTTCTCATCCAGTTATGGAACCCACAACTCTAATTTTGAAATTAAAAAAAAAAAAAAAAATCAATGTCCGAGGTCAAAGAAACCCTCCTAAGGAGAATTTGGTTATCCATTTTTTAGTAATGGAGTAACAATTCCGATTGGCGTTGAATATTTTCCAAAAGCAACCAAATTTGACAGTTACCACCTCTTGACAACATAACCACTTTGAAATTCTCCAAAAAGCCATGCTAGCAATGATTAAATAATTGAGTACATCCACAGAAAATCCTTTAACTGTGCAATGAACAAAACTATTTTTGTAGAACTCACAATGTCTACTCTTTATCCAGAAGGGAAGAAGAGCTTCCTAAAGGAAACAGGTTCATTCCCAGCCTGTGGCGCCAGCAGTTGGGGCGGCATCTGACACAGGAACTGGAACAGGTGCAGCTGCAGTGTCCCAGCCTCCTCCCTCAGCCACTGCAATTCATCAAAAGAAAAGAATTTAAAGTTGTTAGTGCCGCCAAATTTTGGCTAAACAATAGACAAATAAAAAACTCGAAATCATCAGACGATTGCAGAAGAGGTTCAACTACAGTCCAGGGGGAAAAAGAGAGTAGCAAACCACCATCCACTAAGACAATCTCAGAGCTTCCAACTAGTATCAAATTTCTTAGCAGAAAATATGACAATAACCTTAGAGTGACTAATTTGGCAGCTGCTCTGTCATATGTCAATATCCAGAGCTAATTTCATGTAACAGTTTAACAAACTAACCTCCTTCACCAGACCAACCACTAGCAACTACTGGACCAGAAGGTGCAGTATCTCCAGTCCACTGGGCCTCGGGGATTTGGCTACTAGACCAGTCACCACCGAGCGCAGCACCAGCGGAGTAGTCTGCATAATCGATTGCAGGGGCTTCTTCTTCTTGTTGCTCCTTAGCCTCTTCAGGCTCTCTGTAAAAGAAGAGATCGACCTGCAACAACGGAAATTAACACACGCAAATGAAAAACCGACATTCACAACAAAAAGATGTGATAATTTATTATTAAATTTCAGTTGTACCGGTTGCAAAATGGAGCATTAAGCTATCAATTGACCTTGAGAGGAGCATGCAACCAACAAAGGCAAAATGAAGAAGATGCAATTAGAGCTTAAAGATAGTCTTTACCATGACATCCCATTTATGTCCTTGATTAATGGAACCACGCATCTGCAGTACCATCCTCGCTAAGAGCCAGAAAAGAACACCAATACTATGCTTTCCTTTGTTATTAGCAGGGATACCAATGTCAACATAGCGCATTGGAGAGTCAGTATCACAGAAAGCAATAGTAGGGATATTCCCAAGCGCAGCCTCTTTGATTGGCTGCAAATTATTCAAACAGGTTATAAATCATTGGAAGGCTTAAAAAAGAGATGATGAGTATCAGGAAAATATGTAAAAACCTGATGATCGGTTCTTGGATCAGTGAGAATCAAGAGTCTTGGCTCACTGTATGAGGTCTGAAGCTGGTTGGTAAAAGTTCCAGGGGTATGACGTCCAGCAATTGCATTTGCACCAGTATATTGTGCAAACTTCAAGACAGCTCTCTGCCCATATGGCCTGGCAGATTGCACAATTATGTCCTTAGGATTCTCAATAGCAACAATTACCCTGGCAGCCATTTGAAGCTTTTCCCATGTCTTTCCGAGGTTAATGATGTAGATACCTAAGAATATAAATAGATAGGTCAAGATAAGCAGAATTAGTACTTAAATTAGACCAAACAAAAGCCAGACTGAAGATATATTTTGGGAAAGTAGTCAAAAACAGAGGATGAAACATAGCAGGTAAAAGTATCACTATGAAATAAATGATTCAATGTCAACGAAGTAATTCATTTGTATCATCTTTAGACATGAAAAATCAGAACAATGAACGATCATCTAGTAGAGTAATCAGCAGTTCCAAATAGAGAAAGCTAACACAACCTGCCGCACATTGGACCTAGTCTTAGCAATTTAAAGATGCTTCTTTTTATTGAATGCATGAGGTCTCAGGTTCAAATCATAGTCAAACTGCATGCAAGTTGGCACAGACACCACCGTCATTAAAACAATCAAATATATATTTGACTAACGAATTAATTTACAGACTGTTTGATTGAGCGAAATCTAACATTTATTGTGCATCACAATAAGCATTTGCAAATTTTGTGCATAAACACGTGCTATTTACTGCTAATATAAAATGCTTTATCACCGTGAAATGAGCACACATTGAAAGAAATGAGACAAGTAGTAACATTTTAAGAGTATATACCGTCGTTGCGGCGCTTGAAGACGTAGCGTTCCATTTGGAAGTCACAATTCTTAGTTCCGAGGTGGACTTCGGCAGCCAACATCATCTGTATGTCGGCTTCTTTTGTCGACAGTGTTCTTCCTTCCGCCGCCATTGTTGTACTCTGTTTCTTCCCCTTCGCTTAGCCTGCTTCAACTAGGGTTTTTTGCTTGCGGCAGATCGAAACTATCCCCAACCCTTTTTGAACGGAAGAGGTGGCTATAAAACGTGGAAATGATACTAGATAGTCAAACAAGCTGTTTAAAATATATTGGAATTTTTATCTACTAGCAAAGGTTAACAGCTTATTTATTTTAAATAAATATCATTTATAAAAATTATATTTGTGAGCATATAATTTTTGTCTCACATGAACTACTCCTACAGAACTCCCAAAATTAGATTTTTCTTTTTAATTATTTGTTATTTAAGAATTATTATAGAATTTTGTTATTTGTTTGCATTTTGTGTGCATGTTTAATTTTATTTAAATCATAAAAATACAAAAATACATTGCATTTGCATTTAGGATTTAATTTTACATTTTTAGATTAATTAGTAAATTAGTGTTTTACAAAAATGAAAAAAATCACGAAAAATAACTAATTTTTGCATTTTTAATTTTGAGTTTCGAATTTTGGTAGTTTTCCTTTTAATTTGGTATTTAATTATTTGTGATAATTGTTATTTAGAGTTAACTAATTTAATTTAGTAGGATAATTTGTATTAGGAATTAATTTAGATTTTATTTTTAATTTTGAAAAGAAAGAAAGAGTTTTTAAAATAAATGGAAAAAAGAAAAGAAGTGAAAGGATCAGGTTTTGGGCTAATTTCATTAAATCCCAAGCCCAATTGATTTATCCCCCACATACCCGTCCAAAACCAGCCCAAATCCATCCCCTTACCTGGTCTGCCCCACTCATAACCAAAATGACGTCGTTTCAATTACCCCTTGATCAGGACCGTCGATCTTACTTGATCGGACGGTCCGGAACTGAACCCCACATTCATATAAAACGGTCTGAATCCGCCTACCCCCCCCCCCAAATCCGTCTCTCTCAACCCCTCATCTCCTTCAGAGATTAAACGGAACCCTAAGCCACCGCCCTAAAATCCTCGCCATTTCTGGTGGCGGCGCCGGTCCCAATCAACCCCAAATCTATACCACAGACTCCCCTTCACCTCCCCGTTCTGAATCCTCACTTCTTTTCCTTCGAATCTGTCCGGAACTCGTCGAATCTTGAATTTGAGTTCAAGCCCTAAAAGCTTAAAATCGAACATGTGCATGCAAGGCTACTCTTCCGAATTCCCTGTTTGTTCAAGGCTGTTTTATCACAAAATAATGACGTTCGCTTATTCTTGACCAAGAACAAGCGATTGACATTGTTTTGGGTTAACTCAGAACACCAGTTTCGATTTCAAGCCTAGCCGGTGAGTCACTTTCATTTTTTGCTTTCGAATCATTTATGTTTCACTTCTGTTCTTCTTCCCTCTTTGGTGCAAGGTCATCACAATTGAGACTGGGTCAAGATTCTGGATCCAGAACCTCTTTTCTTGGTGTTTGTTTTCCTTTTAAAATTTGTTTTCTGATTTCTTTAGTCTGTCTAGT
This sequence comes from Nicotiana tabacum, assembly GCF_000715075.1. Lineage (NCBI taxonomy): Eukaryota > Viridiplantae > Streptophyta > Magnoliopsida > Solanales > Solanaceae > Nicotiana > Nicotiana tabacum. The sequence goes on from NC_134087.1 coordinate 131,919,453, forward strand.
TCTGTTAATTGCATGTTTAAACCTTTGATTTTACCTTTTGTTTTGTCATTTAGCTTAATTTAACAGCTCAACTAGTTCCTCGCCTGTTTGTGATAATTGATTAGTCAATTAGTTTGGCTCTTAGGTTCGGAATTTATTTAAGTGTTTCCCTTTTTACATGCATTGATTTGGTTTGGGGTCATCCTTGTTACTTGGGCTCTGAGGTCAGTTTAGACCCCATTCCAAGAGAGTTTCGTTTGGTTTGAATCTGAGCTCAGGTCTGGTTGAGTTATTGGGTCAATTTGACCCATTTGATTTCCTAAGGTAAAAACAGGGATCCTAAGTGGTAATTTAGGAAATCTAAGTTGGGAATCTGGTGTAACTAACTTGGGAAGTTTCCTAGAAGCTGGCCTTTGGGACTATTCTGAAAATCTGAGTTTTTAACTAAGGGTGTTTGAGCAAAAATGAAAATTCTAAAAGGATTAATGTGCAAAACTGAATACATTTTATGCTGCCCTAATAGCTTGCCTATAAAGGCATTGCTACTTGAAGCTCAAGTGAGAGGGGAGAAAGATATTAGAGACTAAGAAAAAATCTGAAACGGCTGAGTCTTGGAAAACCATTGAAAAAAATACCAAAATCCCTGCATTCCTTTATTGAAAACTACCAAAATCCTGCTTGTTTTGGATTTCTGATTCTCTTTGTTAGCTAAAGCTATTGAAAAAATCCATAGTTATACTTCTAGTTGGAGAAATGGTTTGAGTTTTGGTTTGAAGTTGGGTCTTGATCTGTTGTTTCTTCCATTGTTTCATCGACTATTTGGAGCTGGTTCTACTGTTTTATTGCTGAAATCTGGGTTTTGTTCTGCTGCTGCTTGTCTACTGATTCCTTACTTATTTTTGTTTTCCCCTTATTCTCAGGTACATATTTTCTGAATTCTACCTCATGTGAGGCTTTTGTCACACCTCCTTTTTACCCGCCACCGCAAAGGGGCGCGGAGGGAGTTTTTTCCAATTAAAGGACAATCGAAACGGGATTTATTATTAAAGGATCAGAGTCGCCATTTGGGAGATTTATGGTGTCCCAAGTCACCGGTTGAATCCCGAATCGAGGAAAATATTGACTCTGTTTAACAGTCCGCGCACCAGAGATCCGAGTAAGAAATTCTGTTAACCCGGGAGAAGGTGTTAGGCATTCCCGAGTTCCGTGGTTCTAGCACGGTCGCTCAACTGTCATATTCGGCTTATTTATCTAATTTTAATACATGTTGAACCTATGTGCAAATTTAAACTCTTTACCGCTTTTATTATTATTATTTTTAATAAGAATTGCGACGTCGCAAAAATACATCTCGAACCACGTCACATCAATGCACCTGTGGTTATCGACACATTTTGACTCCGTCAAGATTTGGATTTGGGTCACATAAATGTGCACCCGAGTTTCAGAAAGAAAATTATTAAAAGCGCGCCTGAAGTGACTAGCGCGTTATTATTTTGGGAAAGCCATGAAATTCGCTAAACGGGCCGTCCCGAAATCTAAGCAATCAATATATACATTTAACGAGGGCCCCGTGATTTATTTATTTTGTTCGGCGAGGCTCGTCTCATTTTTATTTTAAAAGGGCAAACCTAAAGCAATCTATAATTTTTTACTTTATTTGTCTCTAAAAAATAAAAAAATAAAAAGGAAAAGTCCTAATTAATTAATATTACAAAATCGGGCATCAAGTTCAAGTCCGGATCCAAACGAAAGGACGAACCTTTTAATTTGAATCCACTACCTAACTTAAAAGCCCAGTCCATCCTTAAGTGTTAACGTGCCAATTGTCATATCAGTCTTGGGCCCAAAGGGCCCAAGCCATAAAATTCGTGCAGGCCAACCGTGAATTTTCAGTGGCCCAAAGTGGGCCTAGGACTAGCCTAGTTCAAATGAACAGGATCAGGCCAAGAAGATCGCGGGATAAGCATTTGCACACCACAATTACTCCAACTCTCCAGAGTGTGTTTACCAAATAGTAATAAAATACTACGACGTACGCTCGTTCAAATTAACTACTTATTCATATCCAATTATCATGACCAATTTGTTTAGTCAGTGCTAATGGTGCCTGCTTATTTTAAACAAGTTATTGATGATGCCTACTGATATTACTAGCCTAAACTGTTGATGCCTACTGATATTAAGTTTAACTCGAAATCAAACTTGATGACCCATCATACACTTGCAACCCCAATCATGTTTCTGAATTTGATTTTTTAACAGAATAGTGCTATACTAAAGTGAACACTATCTATACTAAAGCGGTTGCTAGATAACCATGAATTCAAGTAGTCCCAAAACAAACCAGCGCACATTCGAACATTCTGATGATTTTGTTTCTAATTAAATTATTGTCCCTAACTAGTTGCCCACTTTGACATGAATCACTTATAGCAGAACAAATCAAGAGTTCAAATAACTTCATCTAGTACTAATTGTTATGGTAAAGCAAACTGACAACCTAACAGCTCAAATTTGGAAACTAACAGCATGTCAACATGAGCATAGCAGTTCAGTAGCTCTTAATTACAATCCGTGTGTATCCACTATTCACATAATACAAAACACATAATCAATATCGACTAGGTATAATTAACTAACAATTCATCCAATTGTAAATAACAGGCAGCCTACAAATGAACACAAATCTGTGAATATTTCCATTTTTTCAACTTCAAGGAGCTACATCAAGGCGATTCGAAAAGTGTACCTGGAATTGGAACAGAAATAAAGTAGAAGAGAGATCAGCAACAACAGTAATACGAGCAGTAATACAACAACAGTTCAACAACAGCAGTTGGGAGTTCAAACAGCTACCGACACAGCCCAGAAAGTTTGTAAAAGACCAAACAGCAGCAACCAATATCACCACAAACAAACTCAACCAAGCGTATATTAAACCCGAAACTGAACCAGTAGACCACTGAACCACTTAAGCAATCAAAGGGAATCGGATTCACTGTCCAGGATTCGAGTTACTCCTACAGATGCACTGAAACCATATCTTTCTTTTTGTTTTCTCTTTTTTAACTCTCCAGCCCTCTCTTAAGATTTTCAGGAAAAAAAAATCCCCCTTTCTGTCTAAAAATGACTCTATATATAACCCCCCAAAGCAGACCTGCCCCCTTCAACTCTCAAAAGCACTTTAGGCATAATTTTTAAACTAATTCTGCCCATCATCTCTCAAACCCCACTATATTATGTTTTCCCTCTTTTTAATTCATTTGTTCCCCACTAAACTTCCTTTTGTTTATTAATCCCACGCGGGTATGGGCAGCCTATTTTTCTATATCAAGTCCTTGTGACCCTCCCCATACCATTATGTTGTGTTCCCCACTAACACATTAGATTAAGGGTTAATTAAGTGCTTTACTGTCAGCCCACTTAGCAAGACCATTTTGCTAAACCTTTAAACCCCAAATTACCCTCCTAAAGTTCCTGAAATTACTGTCATACCCAATCCCTTTCACTCTGCATTGAACCTTTCAACTCTAACCTATTCAAACCTACCAACTAACTAAGCTGAATCCAACAAACTACAATAGCTATAACCAATTCAACTTATCTAATTCAATCAGTAATTCAAACTAGAACTCAGGTCATATCAAATAGCATAAAAATAAAGACCAATGCATTTGAACAAAATCACATTGAACTACCAAGGTCAAATTTTCAGACCATGATTGACACAGATACATGGGAATGACTAACTATGTTCACAATTCTAAATCAAACAAGATGAATGAAACACTGTCACATACTGGATGAACATAACTGAATTTATATGTAAAATGATGAACAACAAAACAAACAAGGAATCAGACATCACAGAAAGTGAGATCATTTGAACTAGTAATCAATTACAAGACTAGACACAGTTTTTGTGCAAGAACATTACGGGCACTGACCCTTACAACCAAACTAACGGACAAACATACTCAATCGATTCAGCATATGCCAACCAACCATATGAGAAAAACTAGACCAGAAAAAGGTCTGAAAGAGAAGAGAGGAATAAATTAAAAGATGGTGAAATACCATGAAGCTTAAGCAGATAAATAACAACAAAAATAGAAAAGAAAAAGAAGAAAAATACCTCAAAATTACAGGCTAACTCTGAACAGTTCCCATTTTAGACTTCGACTCGAACTTTTGAGGTCCAAACGGACCTTAATCGAGTGTTCTCGACTGAAAACACTCGACTAAAGTCGATTAAGAACCTCAAATTTTCCCTTTACTCGGACAGGTTCCAGGTTTTCGCTCTCTAGGGTTCTTCAATTGATTTGAAACTCGACCAGTTCTAGCAAGATTCGAGCCAGACCAAGGGCGTTTTAGGCACGAGGGAGGTCAGGTGGATAGCTGGTGTGAGTTTGGGTTCATTAGATGAACTAGGGTTTTGGGTCCTGAGCTTCGATTGAAGATTCGAAAAAGCCGGGGATGATTCGAGGACAACGGAGTGGGGATTCAGGTTGAGGGTGGTTAAGAGGCTCAGGGGTGTTAATTTGAGGGTCATCGGAGAAGGTGAGGTTTTAGGTTGATTCTGTGATCGAAGATTCGAGAAGCTGTGACGTGATTCGAGGTTAATAGAGTATGGAATCATGTTGAGGGAGGTTAGGAGGTTCAGGGGTGTTATTTGGGTAGCCGGCAGCGTCGTTGCCGCCGGGTTTCAGGCAAAGGCATGGGGTGGCGGCTCTAGGGTTTCTAGAGATCGTTTGGTCTGTGGTTTGGGAGACGAAGAAGAGGGGTTGGGAAATGAGGGGGGGTGGGTAAGGGGTTTAAAAGTTTGGTATATTGAGATGGTAAGATTAATGTGGTCCGTTGGATCAACGAAGATTGACGGCCTAGATCAATTCCCTTAATGGGAACGACGTCGTTTGGTTTTAGTAGGGGATGGGGCGGTTAGGGGCCACGGGTCGGGTATGGGGTTACGGGTGAGGGCAGAGTGATCTGGACCGTTGATCAAGTGAGATCAACGGCCCTGATCAAGGCTTCCCCAAAACGATGCCGTTTGGGGTGTCTTTGAGATGGACTGGACCGGGGTGGTTTGGACCTGTTTGAACAGGCAAAACGGGGTGGGTCTAGGCCCAATCCCATTTTTTTTCTTTTTCTTTTTCTTGTTTTATTTGTTTCTTTTTCTTCTTAAACTAATTTTCCAAATTAAAAACCAAAATCCTACATTGATTTATAAATCAAATTAACTTATAAAAATGCTAATTAATTATCACACATAATTGACTAACAAATGTGAAAACAAAATCGCACAATCGGACATCAAATGCTAAAAATGCACAGTACATCATTTTTGTGATTTTCGTTCTCGCAAAGCCAAAATTGTTTTAATTAATTCCTAATTGTAACATTAAATCCTAAATGCACATGCAACACATATTTTTGTATTTTCATTAATTAAAATAGAATAAACATTGACAGACAAAAATGCGAATAATTATGCCACGCAAATCCTCAAAAATTGCACACAAAGGAAAATTATTTTATCTTGAATTTTTGGGAGTGGTTCTCATAGGGCAAAAATCACGTGCTCACAGCTACCCCTCTTTGTCTGAAAACACAAAGAGTTTTCGTGCAAAGATAAAGTGAGCGGATACGAGCGATTTTTTCCCGTTGGAATACTCCGTGTGAAGCATTTTTTTGAAAATATTTTAACCGAACCTTTGCTTCAAAGGTTTCCTACATATCCCTAGCTAAAAGGGAATCAGGTCAATGTAGTTCGGGAAGTTTCGGTAGCTGGGACTACCATGGGACTGCCTTTTGCTGTTACTGCTGTTGCTGCTGATGTTACCGCTTACTGACCTCCTTATTACACCCTGATGAAAGATAAAGAAGTTATACTAAGCTATGATCTATGAATTACAAAGATTTATTCTCAAACTTGGTCATGTGACTGATGCTGCCTTGTTGCCTTGTATTTCCTCTGGTATTTCTTTACTTCTGATTTGACTTGTATTCTCCCTTGATTGCCGATCTCGGACTACTTATTTCCTTCTTGTGAGCTTCGCATTATTTTTCCTTCGAATCTTGAACTGCCTTCCTCTGCTGGGGATTTTTGTTGTTTCCCGCTGGGGATTTTGTTGTATTCCTCTGCTTTACTGACTTCCACAACAATTACTTCTTAAAATATAAACACCTTCATTCTCCAGGCGGGCTCCTGATTTCAACCACTTCCTAAAATATAACACCTCTATTCTCCAGGTGGGCTCCTGACTTCAACAACTTCTTAAAAATATAACACCTCTATTCTCCAGGCGGGCTCCTGACTTCAACAATTTCTTAAAAATACAACACCTCTATTCTCCAGGCGGGCTCCTGACTTCAACCACAACTATAACAATAAACACCTCCATTCTACAGGCGGGCTCCTGACTCCTTCAATTTTAAAATATAACAACCTCCATTCTACAGGCGGGCTCCTGACTTCTTCGACTTAAAATTAACAACCTCCGTTCTACAGGCGGGCTCCTGACTTCAACTACAACTCAGAATGTAATACCTCCATTCTCCAGGCGGGCTCCTGACTTCAACTACAACTTGAGAATATAGCAACCTCTATTTTCCAGGCGGGTTCCTGACTTCAATAAACAATTTAAAGATAATACCTCCATTCTCCAGGCGGGCTCCTGACTTCAACTAAACTTTAAAATGTAACACCTCCGTTCTTCAGGCGGGCTCCTAACTTCAATAAACTTCTTAAAATTATAACACCTCCATTCTCCAGGCGGGCTCCTGACTTTAACTACTTCTTAAAATGTAATACCTCCATTCTCCAGGCGGGCTCCTGACTTCAACTACAACTTGAGAGTATAGCAACCTCTATTTTCCAGGCGGGTTCCTGACTTCAATAAACAATTTAAAGATAATACCTCCATTCTCCAGGCGGGCTCCTGACTTCAACTAAACTTTAAAATGTAACAACTCCGTTCTTCAGGCGGGCTCCTGACTTCAATAAACTTTAAAATATAACACCTCCGTTCTCCAGGTGGGCTCCTGACTTCAACTATTTCGTAAAATGTAATACCTCCACTCTCCAGGCGGGTTCCTGACTTCAACTACTTCTTAAGCAATGCGTTTTATTGTTGTTGTTCCTTCCTGCCTCCCGAACCATTTTCCTTCTAACTTAAATCATCCTCTTTCAGAACTGCTTCCCTCAAAACTGGTGTCTTATTCCTCTGAAAACTGCTGGGGATAACACCGATATTTTATTCACAAATATGTTATGTTCCTTCTTCAAAGACTACTTCTTTTAAAGCTGGTGCTTTCACTTCTCTGAAACCTGTCGGGGATAACACTGCTGGGGAATTATCTTCCTTCTTTAAGACTAGTTACTTTCCTCCTTTTAACAATGGTGGGGATGATACTGATTCAAAGACCACTACCCTTAAAACTTGGGTTATCTTTCTTCTTCCAAGATTGCTTTCTTTAAAACTTGTATTGCCTTCTCCCGTAAACTGCTGGGGATTCCACTTCCTTCAAAACTTGTGTTATCTTCCATCTTCCCCCAAGTGGCTATCTGATTTCAAGAAAATTTTCGCAATGAGAAAATTTTCTGCCCCAGTTTGATAATCTTCTTTGTGGCCATATCTTCCCGCTGTCAATAACATTTCCTTTCCCTGCTTCAAATCAAAGAAAAATTTGTTAGTTTAAAACGTGGTGAGTGGTCATGCCACTCCTGTTGGGGATGGTTTTTCCCTTCTTCCTTTCCCTGCTCTGCGCTTTATTACAAAACTTGCTGGGGATGATATTCCTGCCGGGGATGGTTTTCCTTTTCTCTTCCTTCCCCACTCTGTGTTGTCCGACCATCGCGGAACTTGGTCGATAATCTGTCGGAGTTGTTCCTGCATCTCGCAAATCTGCTGGGGATCCTCTTGGAATTTGATCCATAACTTTTCAACTGTCGTTTTTTCTGTTTTTCTCCAATTTCCCCTAGAAATTCGGTCCTCCTGGAATCTAGACCCATTCATCATTTGGTCTTGCGACAAACTTCTTTTCGCTTTGTTGCCTTATCTTTGGCTCGTCCTATCCACATTGTGTTTTTGCACCATCTTGGCAACTGGTAATAAGCTCTGAAAAATCTTTTTCAAAAACAAACTGCTGGGGAGATAAAGTCCTTAGACCAAGAAATGAAAAAGTGGTGATTTCAAAAGATAGAAAAAGAAGAAATCTTTAATACATAAGAGACATGAAGACATATAGAGTACATGACTCAACCTGTAAGTCTGAATAACTTTGTAAATCATTAATTACTTTTAGCTTTATGCATATGCGTATAAATGTCATGTCGTGCATAGGTACATGTTTCATAACATCATCAGCCTCTGAGGGCATCCCATCATATCATATCGGCCACTATGGGCAAAATCATCATCGTATACCAGCTAATCAGGTGATGATGCATATATAACCCCATAACCTTTCCCACATCCCATACATATATACGCGTATATAACGCCGTTTGAATACATACATATATATGCATATATAACGCCATTTGAATACATACATATATACACGAATATAACGTCGTTTGAATTATATTTCAGCCACTGTGGGCAACATCATCATCATATACCAGCTGATTAGGTGGTGGTGTGTATATAACACCGTAACCTTTTCCCATATCTCATATATATATATATATATATATATATATATATATATATATATATATACATATATACGCATATATAACGTCGTCTGAGTCATGGGTCAATGTACATGTATAAATGCATGAAATGCATATGAAATACGATAACAAAATATCTCGGTACGTCATAAGACCATTATACCTCTGGTTAATATCATAAAATCAATGCTGGGGAAAAGGAAAGAAAAGAACTTATCTGAATGATATAACCGATCCCAACGATCATGTCGTGCATTCCGGATTAATCAACCCAGTCTATTTGTATCAATCAATCTTTCTGGTGGCCTCATTTCGCTGGGGGATATGCAGACGCCTAACTCTTTGCCAAATGCGGATCCTTTCCGCCAATCTTGTCTTGTCGCCTCATAGTGCCCTTCAAGGGGTTTTCACTACTAAGACTCTCTCATTTCTCTCAACCCCCGTCGCCTTATGGTGCCTGTGAAGGTTTTCACCGATAAGACTCTCTCGTTTTATTTCTCTCAACTTACGTCGCCTTATGGTGCCTGTGGAGGTTTTCACCGATAAGACTCTCTCATTTTATTTTATTTTTTCCAGCTGGGGATTGGAGTGTTACCGATATGACTCTCTCTGCTGGGGATTCTTTCGGCTATCAATTCATTTCCAGCTTATGATCCTCTTCTCTGCTGGGGATCAGAGTGTTATTCCCGACTTCCATTTGCATGACTTGGCACTTCTCGGATACGGATAGGGAGGTATTTTTGGACATCAATATGGGTTTTTGTGTATGGCTAAAAGAAAAAAGGTTCAAAATAATTTAGATGGGTAAAACATTACAACTCTTGGAATCAACTTTCTTTCCCAAAATTATAAACACAACTTCTGCCCCAGTTTTTCTTGCTTGGAGATTTTTTTTTTTTTTTTTTGTTACACTATGACTGAGTCGTGAGGCGCCTACGTATCCTCTTTGAGTAATCAGGTCAAACGTAGTTCCCAATTCCTTTGTTTTTCTTGTGACTTTTCTTTAGTCTTTATTATCGTTATTTTTCTCTTCTCTTTTTCTTTCATTTCCATTACTGATTCCAAAAGAGGGGTATGAAAGAATAAATAAGGCTCAAAAGGGGAAGCAAAGGTTAAAGTGTTTGGATATAAGAAAGAATTGCCTCTGTCATTTCATTTTCCGATAAATGCCAAGTACAAACAAACAACAATTACAATCAAAAGAAATCATACATAATATCTCTTAACTGCGTCAGAATTGATAGCCATGTCGACGCATTTCCCTTCGATATCTGTTAAACATAAAGCGCCATTGGATAACACTCTGGTTACAATGAATGGCCCTTGCCAATTTGGGGCGAACTTGCCTTTTGCTTCGGCCTGATGTGGGAGGATGTGTTTCAGCACTTGCTGACCCACTTCAAACTTCCGGGGACGCACCTTTTTGTTGTATGCTCTTGCCATCCTCTTCTGATACAACTGGCCATGACATACTGCTGCCAATCACTTTTCATCAATCAGGCTCAAGTGCTCCAATCGGGCTTTGACCCATTCATCATCATCAATCCCAGCCTCAGCGACAATCCGAAGGGATGGAATTTCAACTTCTGCCGGTATCACTGCTTCAGTTCCGTATACCAATAAATAAGGAGTTGCACCTACTGAAGTGCGGACAGTAGTGCGATATCCCAACAATGCAAATGGCAATTTTTCGTGCCATTGCCTGGACCCTTCTACCATCTTCCTCAATATCTTCTTTATGTTCTTGTTGGCTGCCTCAACTGCGCCGTTCGCCTTGGAACGATATGGGGTGGAATTACGGTGTGTAATCTTGAATTGTTGACATACTTCTTTCATCGAACTGCTGTTAAGATTAGCGCCATTGTCCGTGATGATCACTTTGGGGATCCCAAATCTACAGATGATATGGGAATGAACGAAATCCACCACTGCCTTCTTGGTTACCGACTTGAAAGTTTTAGCCCCAACCCACTTGGTGAAATAATCGATGGTGACCAGAATGAACCTATGACCGTTGGTAGCTGCCGGCTCAATCGGTCCAATGACATCCATGCCCCATGCAACAAATGGCCATGGTGCTGACATTGTATGCAATTCTGTTGGCGGAGAATGAATCAAATCTCCGTGTATCTGACACTGATGGCATCTTCGCACGAAATTGATACAATCACGCTCCATAGTGAGCCAATAATACCCTACTCGAAGAATCTTCTTCGCCAATACATATCCGCTCATATGTGGCCCACAAACGCCCGCATGTACCTCTGTCATCACTATCATGGCTTGACCAACATCTATACATCTCAGCAATCCCAAATCTGGTGTTCTTTTGTATAACACTCCTCCACTGAGGAAAAATCCATTTGCCAATCGCCGAATGGCTCTCTTTTGATCTCCGGTGGCCTGCTCTGGGTATATCCCCATCCTGAGGTATTCCTTGACATCATAAAACCATGGCTCGCCATCCATTTCTTCCTCTATCATGTTGCAATAAGCATGCTGATCACGAACCTGGATATGCAACGGGTCAACATGGATTTTGCCTGGGTGGTGCAACATCGATGCTAAGGTGGCCAAAGCATCGGCAACCTCATTATGAACTCTTGGGATGTGTCTGAACTCTACTGATCGAAATCGCTTGCTCAGATCGTGCAAACATTGTCGATATGGTATGGGCTTCAAATCCCTTGTTTCCCATTCACCCTGAATCTGATGCACCAGGAGACCCGAGTCTCCCAAGACCAAGACGTCCTGGACATCCATGTCTACAGCTAGTCGTAGACCCAAAATACACGCCTCATACTCAGCCATATTGTTGGTACAATAGAACCGCAGCTGAGCCGTAACAGGATAATGATGTCCTGTTTCAGAAATAAGTACCGCTCATATTCCAACTCCTTTCGTATTTGCGGTCCATCAAAGAAAAGCTTCTAAACTGGTTCCTCAGATAATTCCAACTCATCTATATGCATCACCTCTTCATCAGGAAAATACGTCCTCAATGGCTCGTATTCTTCATCAATAGGATTCTCAGCCAAGTGATCAGCCAATGCTTGGGCCTTTATGGCCGTCCTCATCACATAGACGATGTCGAATTCTGTGAGTAATATCTGCCATTTCGCCAATCTCCCTGTGGGCATAGGCTTCTAGAAAATATACTTCAGTGGATCCAATCGTGAAATGAAATAAGTAGTATATGATGACAGATAATGCTTCAATTTCTGTGCCACCCAAGTTAGGGCGCAACATGTCTTCTCGAGTTGAGTGTACTTAACCTCATACCCTGTAAACTTCTTGCTGAGATAATAGATAGGTTGTTCCTTCCTTCCTGTAATATCGTGTTGCCCCAGTATGCAGTCAAACGAATTCTCCAGGACCGTTAAATAAAGAATTAACAGTTTTCCCGGCTCAGGTGGAACCAACACAGGTGGATTTGATAAATATCCTTTGATTTGGTCAAATGCTTCCTAACATTCTGCCGTCCATTCTACCGCAACATCTTTCTTCAGTAGCCGAAAAATGGGTTCACAAGTTGCTGTGAGTTGAGCAATAAACCTGCTGATATAATTCAATCTTCCCAACAGACTCATTACTTCTGTCTTGTTCTTCGGCGGTGGCAAATCTTGGATGGATTTGATCTTTGACGGGTCCAACTCAATGCCTCGCCGACTGACGATGAATCCCAACAGCTTTCCAGATGGAACACCAAATGCATATTTGGCCGGGTTGAGCTTAATATCGTACCTTCGAAGTCTTTGGAAAAACTTCCTTAGGTCTGCTACGTGGCCTTCCTGACGCTTAGATTTTATGATCACATCATCTACGTACACCTCAATCTCTTTGTGTATCATGTCATGAAACACCGTAGTCATTGCTCTCATGTACGTTGCTCCAGCGTTCTTCAAGCCAAAAGGCATTACCCGGTAGTAATAAGTCCCCCACGGCGTAATGAATGCCGTCTTCTCCGCATCTTCTTCATCCATCAGAATCTGATGATACCCAGCATAGCAATCTACAAAAGACCCGATCTCACGTCCGGCACAATTATCGATCAAGATATGGATGTTGGGTAACGGAAAGTTGTCCTTGGGGCTTGCCCTGTTCAAATTGCGGTAATCGACACACACTCTGATCTTCCCATTTTTCTTCGGCACTGGCACCACATTAGCCAACCAATCAGGATATCGAGTGACCCGAATAACCTTTGTCTGCAACTGCTTGGTTACTTCTTCTTTAATTTTCACACTCATATCTGTCTTGAACTTCTTCAATTTCTGCTTGACGGGAGGGCACGCTGGGTTAGTGGGCAATTTGTGAACCACTAGATCGGTGCTTAAGCCCGGCATATCATCGTACGACCATGCAAAAACATCTTTTAATTCAATGAGTGCTTTGATTAGATCCTCCCTGATGTTCGGCTTAATGTGGATGCTTATTTTGGTTTCCCTGATATTGTCTGCATCCCCTAAATTGACAGCTTCAGTGTCGTTCAAGTTGGGCTTGGGTTTCTCTTCAAACTGGCTTAATTCTCTGTTTATCTCTTCAAAGGCTTCATCCTCATCGTATTCCGATTCATCTTCATAATCGACCTCTTGTACAATTAGTTCGGAATCAGATTGATTTTTAGACTGGGTTAAAGATCCGTTGTGCATGTCATGTCATTAGAACCAATATAAAGAGAACTGTTCAGAAAGAGAAAAGAAGAAAACAAAATTAGAACAAAATAAAAAGAAAAAAAGCTTTCACTTTATTAAAATACGGGATAACAGAGTTTCACACTTTGCCGAATACAAAACAAAACTGGATTATAACCCTGGAATAATCCAAAAAGACAAGAAAGAAAAATCAGAGCCCACTACCAAGACTCCCTCCGGGTAGGAAGGGGAGTAACAATCCAATTGTTGATATTTGCCCTAGTCCCCACAAACTGTACATCTAACTTACTGGACCCTTTTCCAGCTTCTACCATGTTGACATCGGCGAACAGCCTTTCAAAGCCCTCATTCAAATCTCCATCTGGCCCAATCAGTGGTCTGAGAACTTTCGAGACCGACAACTTTCTGATACCTGCTCTGACAAATGATCTGGAAAGACGTGGAACTGGCTTGGGAAGAACCCAAACTTTCTTCTTCAACTTTCGGGCCCGCCTTACATCCGCCACTGTAGGCTTGAACCCCAACCCAAACATATCCAGATTTTTGGGCAAAGAAACCGGCTGATCAATACCTTGCAGATCAACCCCCAAACCTTTTCCTGGTACAAACCCGCTGTTTAGCATTTCCGAGGCTACCATGAAGGTCATAGCTGTGATCCTGGGAAGTGGAAGGTCTTCGCCTTCAGAAATTTTATCCACTGAAACCGCGTCGAAAACCTGGTACACCCATGGACCTTTATCGTCATCAGTTTCTATGAATGGCACGATGGCATCACTTACGGCGCTTGTCTTGTCTTCCCCATGTACTATGATCTCTTGCCTATCCCACTCGAATTTGACCATCTGATGTAATGTATAAGGCACAACTTTGGCGGCGTGGATCCAGGGTCGCCCCAACAGAAGATTATATGACACTGCCACGTCTAACACTTGAAACTCCATAGTGAACTCGACTGGACCAATTGTTAATTCAAGTATGATGTCGCCCACTGTGTTTGTACCACCACCATCAAACCCTCGAACATAGATGTTGTTCTTGTGAATCCTGTCACTATCGACCTTCAGTTTGTTCAATGTGGCCAAAGGACAGATATTGGCACTGGACCCATTATCAATCAGTACTCGAGTGACTACCGAGTCTTCGCACTTCACGGTCAAATAAAGGGCTCTATTATGTTCTGTACCCTCCACGGGCAACTCATCGTCTGAAAAAGTGACCCTGTTGACCTCAAAAATCTTGTTTGCTATTTTCTCGAGATGATTCACAGAGATCTTATCCGGAACATGGGCTTCGTTCAGAATTTTCATCAATACCTGGCGATGCTCATCTGAATGGATCAACAATGATAACAATGAGATCTGTAACGGGGTCTTCCTCAACTGCTCCACAATGGAGTAATCTTGCGCCTTCATTTTCTTTAAAAATTCTTCCGCCCCTTCCTCGGTAACTGGATTCTTTGTCGCTACTGGATTGGCCCTTCTTAACTCTGCGGGGGCAAAACACCTTCCCGAACGAGTTAACCCCTGTGCCTCACATATTTCTTCCACAACCTCCTTCCCCTTATGCATTACCATTACTTGACTGTAGCTCCATGGCACAGCTTTCTTGCTAATTATCGGCAACCGCATTACTGGCCTGATAACAACTGGTCCTATGCATGCCCCCTTCACGGCTACTGGCTTGCTTGATATCCCTTGCACCGTTACTTTGACCGGCTCTGGATTCTTTGCAACAACAGGCAAACTCTTCCCCATCACCACTACTGGCTTGACGTCACCTTTTCCAATTGTATTACCGCTTTTCCACTGATCAACTTTTCTTTCGGACTGGCACGGATCATCATTATCGTTTATGAGGGCTTCTTGAGCCTCCCTCCTTCGTGCACTAGTTCGATCATGTGGGCTTCATGGTGTGCCAGCAACGGGTTCTAATTGATGTTAGGTGCCTCCGGCTCCTGGACCTCGATCCTATTTGTGTCAATGAGATCTTGTACGGCAGTTTTCAACTTCCAACACTTCTCAGTATCATGCCCGGGAGCCCCCGAACAATATTCACAGCTTACCGAGTGGTCTAGATTTTTGGGAAGGGGATTTGGCAATTTGGGCTCCACATGACTCAATAGGCCTAACTGCCTCAATTTGTGGAACAGAGTAGTATAGGTTTCTCCCAGCGGAGTGAATGTTCTCGGCCTCTGCACCCTTTCGTTCCTGAAAGTCTGATTCCCACGGAAACCTGGTCCCGAAGGATACCTGTAGGCCCTTGGTGGTGGATATGTGTTTTGTGGAGGTGGATATGTATTTTGTGGAGGTGGATATGTATTTTAGGGAGCCAGCACACGCCATTATGGGCGAGCCGGAGGTTGGGTATATGTCTGGGCTTGATGGACGGAGAAATGTGGTTCTTGTGGTGGGTAGTAGGGCTATGGAGGGTAATTTAGAGTGCGTGCGTAATTTGGGTGATGGGGTCTGGCTTGGTAGCGGGGAAAAGGACCTCTCGATCTGGACCAATTACCTACCTCTATTGTTGCGACCTCTTCTCTTTTCTTCTTCCCGAGCGCACCTCCCGTGCCGCTCTGAATGGCCTGAGTTGTTGCTTTGATTGCCGAATAGCTCAGGATTTTGTTGGACTTAAGTCCCTCTTCAATCATACCGCCCATTTTTACCACCTCGTTGAAAGATTTGCCAACTGACGTCACCAAGTGACCAAAGTAAGTTGGCTCTAGAGTCTGCAGAAAGTAGTCCACCATTTCCCCCTCTCTCATCGGAGGATCAACTCTTGCTGCCTGTTCTCTCCACCGGAACCCAAATTCTCTAAAGCTCTCTCCTGGCTTCTTCTCAAGTTTCAGCAATGTGAGACGGTCAGGGACGATCTTAAGGTTGTACTGGAAGTGACCTGCGAATGCTTGTGCTAGATCGTCCCAGGTATACCACCTGCTAGGATCCTGCCTTGTGTACCATTCCAGTGCGGACCCGCTTAAACTTTGACCAAAATAAGCTATTAGTAGCTCATCCTTTCCACCTGCCCCTCTCATCTTACTATAGAAACCTCGTAGATGTGCCATGGGATCACCATGTCCCTCATATAGATCAAACTTTGGCATCTTAAAACCTGCCGGCAATTGAACATCGGGGAAGGGACACAGATCTTTGTAGGCCACACTAACTTGGCTGCCCAATCCATGTATATTCCTGAAGGACTGCTCCAGGATTTTCACTTTGCGAAGCACTTCGTCTTGCTCCGGATTCTTTGCCGGCCTCTCAGTTTCCGCCGGGATCTCGAAGTGAGTATTATAGGTATGAGGCTCGGGTGCTTTAAAGGTTGGTTCAGGGGGGGTAATATTGGTTATCGTGAGCCTGAAACAACGGCTCGCTGGATGATCTTTGCAGCGTGGCTGGTGGGGGTGCCACGAAAACAGGAACATTTGGTGGAGGAGGGTTCTGATTGGGTTGTAAAGCTTGGGGATCATAGGCATTTCTTCCCTGATAGTATTGGTGACTGGGGAAGCTTGTTGAAGGTCCGGGGGAGGGTATTCCGGCGTGTGTCCTGGTGGGAGAGTGGGAATAACGGGAGGGTTAGGCAACTTTTGTACCCTAGCTAAGGCCAACTGCATTTCTTTCATCTGCCGTCTCATCTTATCCATTTCCTCCTTCAGCATTTGATTCTCCGTCCTTTCATCCTCGACACTTTGGTCTGAACTAGTCATGCTTTTTAGTACGGGCCCTTTGGATCTTGTTTGGTAATGGTAATCTGCCAGAACGTTCTAACAAACTAACTGGTTCGAAATTTCTGGGAAAACAACAAACTTGTTAGCGTTAGAGTTTTAACACATGCAATTTCACATTGGGGAATGCAATGCTTCTAGGCAGTTTAACCATTTCTAACATGTCTTTGCTTCGACCGCATGTGTCATTCCGGCTTACTTTGTTTGTGCCTTGTTTAAGTGTTTCTGAAGCTTTCTTTATCTCTCTTTTTATTTCTTTCTTTTCCTTTCTTTTATTCACTTTGTCTTTCTCTTTTTCTTTTTAGTGGTGGTCGAATCTTATGTGGATTGCCTACGTATCATGTCCCCGCATGAATCAGGCCGGGCGTAGTTCTGCCACCAATAAAGACACCAATTTTTGGAAAATTTATTTCGTTACTAAAACTTCTATTACAAAATACCCATTTGGAAAAGGAAAACAAAATACGGACTCCGAAGTACTAATCATAATTTGATGCCAAAAGGAAACACACAGACAGACAACAGACTTTTGAAAATAGAAAAATACAGATTTGAACTAGGAGTACATTAACGCTTTGAATTTTGGTGCCCACGGGGCATCGTTCGGCCTTTCCGCGGGCTTTGGTGCAAGGCCCCTTTGCAAGCTTTTCAATTCTTCCATAATTCGGGGGACGTAATCCATGACTGAGGCAAAAAAGGGTATCACGGGGTATTTCCTCACATGCTAGGCACCTCATGGTGACGTAATGCCCAATCTCCTCAATTCAACCCCTGATTCTATCCCTTTCCATGAATAGTTGCTCTATTTGTTGATTCTTTGTTCCCAGTACCTGAGCGTTGTAAAGGAGTTGATCCTGAAACTCATTCATCTGTTTCTCCATTCGGGCCATTAGATCATAGTCGCGCTTCCTATCTGCTCTGGCATCTCGGGCTTGTCTGAAGATCCGCTCTTTGAGAGTGGACATTGTTTCTCTCAATATGGCGATGTTCCTTTCGTAGTCCCTCTTCATTTGTTGCGTAGATCGTGCTCGCTCTTCTGCATTCTTTATCCATTTCACCTGGATTCTCGCTAGACCAGCTTTAGATTTTTCCAAGTCTTCTTGATACTCGAGGACTTTCTTCTTTAAACCGTTTACGAGCCTTTCATAAGCCCGACTTCTCTTTGGGTTTCTGGTAGCTATTTTTATTTCCCGGATTTGAGCTTTGAGGACCTCGTTTTTCTGAGCTAGTTTTCCCTTTTCTCCCTCATCTGCAGCGATATGCAAATCTCTCTCAAATTCCAAATCTAAAATTTACTTCTCCAACTTTCCTATTGTAACCCTGTACTCGTGCTCTTTAGCCAACCAATCCCACTGTTTTTGCGATGCCTTGACGAATTCCTGGAGATGGGGTCTTTTAGCCGGCCTTTCGTGCTCAAGTTCTCTCCTGTACCAAGCAAGGTATTCTAGCGCCACTGCGCCCTTGGCCCGATCCTGCACGCATGTATCTACTTTTAAACATTGGCATTAATTCCAGATCTGACGGACTCTTGCCTCAGGGAACTGTCCGTCAGGGCTAATCTCAATTACTTGAGCACTAATATCTTCCTCCTGTGGCGCTGTTTGGCATCTCCCGAGTTGTCTCAAAACTCGATATGGCGCGTAAGGTTGGATGCTCTTGAGCCCCATCAATAGAAAGTGGGTCCTAGCTACCGGCATATGGATGACCTCGTCAATGGGCAACCATCCTAGGGTCCACTGTATTTGGCTGGCGGTGAGGGTCCGAAAGAATGATGTCCATGTCGTAACTCCCTCGGGTAGACTGAACCCCTTGATTCTTGTGTAGAACTCTTCTATGCAAGTTTTCTTCGAGGAGCCATAACTCAAGAGCTGGGAACGGTGGCAGAGATGCTCAGTCATCCATATTTGTAGCAACAAGTTACACCCCTCGAAAAAGTTCCCTCTGGCTTTGCAGGCTGTGAGAGCTCGGAAGATATCAGATACTATCATAGGCGCAAGAGTGCTTTTATCTTGAATGAGCAAGGTACTGACAACCCCGGCTATTTTCAGATCAATGTTTCCGTCTTTCCTTGGAAATAACAAAAGGCCCAAAAAGGTTATCATAAAAGCCACTCGTCTATGCTCGTCCCATTTCTGACGGTTACTTTTGCTACATAACTTGTTACCCGGGTTGTTGAATCCTCCGACATGACCGTATCTGTCGTATATGAAGCGCGGATTACAAAAACCTGCGGCCAAATCTGGGTTATCGACCATCCTGGGTATCTTTAACGAATCCAAAAATCGATGCGCAGTGACAGCTCTTGGAGCAACCAGGTATTTTTGCCTCAACGGAACTTAAGCATTTCCGATGTACCCGACTATTTCCTCCAAAGTCGGAGTGAGTTCATAATCGAAGAAGTGGAAGACATTGTGTGCCGGGTCCCAGCAGGTGACCAAAGCTCTTATTATAACCCCCCGAGGCTGGATTTTCAATAAACCCGTAAGACCTTTTAGATATTTCTTGACCTCATCTTGCCCTTCACCACCTAAATCATCCCACCATAGCCGCAACTTGAAAGGGAATTTAGTCATTATTGAAAAACTCTTTGTGTTTTCGAACAAAGAGGGGCATCTGTGAGCACGTGATTTTTGCCCTATATGAGAATTACTCCCAAAAAAGTCAAAATAAAATAATTTTTCTTTGCGTGCAATTTTAGAATTTTAGTTGCATTTTTTATAATTGTTTGTATTTTTGTCTGTGCCTGTTTATTTGTTAAATTAATAAAAAATATGAAAAATATGTCATATTTGCATTTAAAATGTAATTCTACAATTAGATGTAATTAAGTTTATTTTACAAAATGAAAAAATCATAACAATAATGTATGTTGCATTGTTAGCACTTAATGTCCAAATTGTGTATTTTTTTCATTAGTCGCTATTTAATTGTGTGTTAATTGTTACTAAGAGTTAATTAATATTTCCAAATAATTTTTGGATTTTATAATTTAATATTAGCATTTTAGCTTATTATTATTTAGGAAATTGAATAAATAGAAAAGGACAAAAAATAGAAGAGATCGGATTGGGCCTTTTCTTCAATTTTAAGTCACAGGCCCAAAGATACCCAACCTTCCCCTACGACCCGGTCCATTTCAAACCGGGTCGACCCAGTCCATAACCCAAAAGACCCAACACCCCTATCTCCCTATCTTCCATTTCACAAACAAAACCCTAAATCTAGAAAAAAAGCTACCCGCCCCCCTACTGTATCATCTTCCTCAACCTCCCTTCCAGCTGCCATGGCTGCCCCTCCCTCTCGCTGCTTCACCACCCACAACGACCGCCCCTGCTGCGTCGTCTCCTTCATCGTCCAAGCCCGCCACGACGCGCGACCACAACACTTCATCGCTGCTGTTTCACCTTCTCAAACGACCCCTCCATCGTCCGCCATTGACGAGCAGCAGTGTTGCTGCGTTTCTGCTCGTTGAGCATCTGCTTCACGTCCAAACCACCATCACTGATGTTTCTTCTTCTTCGTCATAGCCACTGCAGCGTCGTCACTGTTGCTGTTGCTACGTCCAGCCATGGACGACCACCCCGCTGCCACGACTGCGTCTTCCAGCTCGTTGCTGCTGCCCCCATTGGACGTGTTAAACTTTTGATCCAATTTCTGTTGTTGTGTCAAAGACTGTTGCTGCCTGCTGCTTCACTGTATCCTCGTTGCCGCTGCGTCATCTTCAAACGACGCCAAACGACCATCTTCTTCGATCGTCCGTTCGTGGTCGTCTTCAGCGTCAAGTTATTTTGGTGCTATAATTGTTTCCGGGCAGATTTGTTTTCATTCGAGTTCGTCGTCATTCCGATCCGGTTAGTGGGCTTGAGTTTCATTTTGTTCGTATTTTTGTTTTGATATTCTCGGATCTAAAATCGGTAAATGTTTGATTTTGTTTTGTTCGTGTTTATCGTTTAATTAATTAGTTTTTCAGTTTGTTCATGTGTTTTTGTTAGTTTAATTTTTAGATTTAAATTGAAATTTAATTAATTTTTTTTCCAGTTTATTTCATGTGTTTTTATTTATTTTTGTAAAAGAAGTTGTTAGTTTAATTTTAATGTTGTTAGATTTCGAATTGAAATTTAATTAATTATTTCTTCAGTTTGTTTCATGTGTTTTATGTATTTTTTTTAGAAATTGTTAATGTTGTTAGATTCAAGTTGAAATTCAATTAATTATTTCTTGATTAGTTTAGATTAAATTCGTGTTCATCTTTTGTTTGAAGTTCGTTCTTAATCCGGTGATTTAATGTGAGTTTATGTTTTAAATGCTTGATTTAATTTGAATATTCATCTTGGTTGTATGTTGTTAGATTTAGTTTAAAGATCAAAAGATTATTGAATTTAGAAATTCAAATCTACTTATTTGTTATGTTCAATTTGTTAATATTATTGAATTTGAAAATATATGTGTTGTTAAAAATATCGTTCAGTCAAAATAATTCCGATTGTTGATTTGTTGTTCATCATTTAAGTTTGAATTTGTTGATTGAACTGGATTAGAGATTGGTTATAGCTGGTAATTTAATTTTAGGTTCTTAGATAATTCTGAAGTTTGAACAGATTTTGAATTAGGGCGTAACAGTAGTTTTAGGGATAAAACGGGAATTAACCAATTACGGATTATTTAATTGTGGTGGGGGACAAGACATAATAATAAAATCAAAAAGGAAAAGGTTGATAATGATGTGTTCTTTTCAAAAAGAGGGAACATGGGGGGCCCACGTTGACTACTTTTACTAAAGTAAAAGTGTAGGTAATAATAAAAAGTTAAAGGGTGCACATAGTAAAAGAATATTGGGTTAATAAAGTAAAAGAGGTAAAAGGGGTAGTAAAAATAGTTTTTAAAAAAAAAAGTAAAAAGGAATGGGGTAAAAAAGAAAAAGAAAGAGTCTTGTTTTTGGTATAAAAGAAGGACTCATTTGACACTTAAGGGGGGTGATAAAAATTTCAGAACTAAAGAGGAGATAAGAACATACTTTTAATCTTGAAGAAGAGGATTTCTAAAATATCCGAATACTATTTCCGTGTATTCCTGAGTGTGATCTCTGCCTACTGTTTGCTTCCGGGATTTTCAATTGGCTTCTTGAGTTAAATGTTGGTCCTTTGTTATTGCTTTATTGAGTGGTTGCTGGAATTTCTGTTTGGTTTTCAAGTCTACTGCTGGGTTTTCTGACTGCTGGTTGTTTGTTGTTGCTGCGCTGTTTCTACTGCTGATGATCCTATTCTTCCTTTCCTTGTATTCAAATACCAGGTACACGACTGTAATACTAGCTATTGCAAGCTGAAAAATGTGAAAGCATGAATACATGAAGAACGGAACTTTGAAGTTTTAATTTCGTTTTTTCTTCGTTTCTTTTACTGATTGTATTTAGGCTATTTCATGTATTACTGTTTAATAATTGGAATAAGAGAAAAATAACATAAGTTGGTCTTTAGTGAATCAGCTTGGCAAAATGGGTTAATTCACTAGCTATGAAAGTTTTAATACGGTCAACAGTAGGTCAATCATGAATGGATAGTTAAATTTAGTTAAAGCCAAACAAGACTAGATAATGTTTAAGTTTAATAATCTTTCTAATAAGCTTTAGTAATTATGGTTAAATCTAGTTTCAAATGGTTATGAATAATTAATCTCAATAGTTTTTTTTATAAACAATGCGAGCTTCAATCTAGCTATATTTGATTTCTTTTGAATATTAGTTGTCGAATTTCTTATTTTATTTATAATTTCTAATTTTTTCTTTAAAATTCTTTCATTTAATATTGGTCCTAATCTAGCAATTAGTATGTTACATGTTCTTAATTTTTCTAACTCCTAATTAATTAGGATTTTCTTTCTTTATTTTAGAGACTAAACATAATAGAAAAAAAATGTAGTCATTCTAAGATTATTACTTTTTTTAAAAAAAAAAAATGAGACGAGCCTCGCCAAATAAAAAATGCAAATTGCGGGGTCCTCACAAAATGTATGTGTTAATTACTTAGAACTCGGGATAGGCCGCTTAGCGAACTCCACGGCCTTACCCAAAATAACAACACGCTAGTCTCTTTAGGGCGCGTCTTAATTAATCTTACTTTCCTAAACTCGGGTGCACATTTATGTGACCCAAATCCAAATCTCAGCGGAGTCGAAATGTGTCTCTAATCACGGGTACATTGATTGTGACGTGGTTCGAGATGCGTGTCCATGACGTTGCAAATTCCTTTTAAAAATAAAAATAAGAATGAGATGAGCCTCGCCGAATAAAAAAAATACAAATTTGCGGGGCCCTCAGTAAATATTTGCTTTAAAATTGCTTAGACTTTGAAATGGACCGTTTAGCAAAATTTCACGGCCCTACCCAAAGTAAATGATACGCTAGTCACTTTAGGCGCGCCTTTAATAATTTAATCTTCTTAAACTCGGGTGCACATTTATGTGACCCAAATCCAAATCTCAACGGAGTCAAAGTGTGTCGACGATCACGGGTACATTGATTGTGACGCGGTTCGAAATACATTTTCACAACGTTACAATTCCCTGTAAAATAATAATAATAATAATGAAAGCGGTAAAGAGTTAAAATCCGCACATAAGCTCATAATTGTATAAAAAATCAGATAAACAAGCTGAATATGACAGTTGAGCGACCGTGCTAGAACCACGGAACTCGGGAATGCCTAACACCTTCTCCCGGGTTAACAGAATTCCTTATCCGGATTTTTGGTTCGCGGACTGTAATACAGAGTCATTATTTTCCTCGATTTGGGATTAAATTGGTGACTTGGGACACCCTAAAATCTCCCAAGTGACGACTCTGAAATAAATAAACAAATCCCGTTTCGATTGTCCTTTAATTGGAAAAACTCCTTCACCCTTCGCGGGGTCGGAAAAAGGAGGTGTGACAATTAAGAAATAAAATTTATTTGACTCAACAAATTGACTATTTTTTAATTTTTCACAGATTAAAAGGAAGATCCGGTTCCGCACACGGCTTTTCAGCACTTCGGGAACGAAGACTTTAAAGCTGGGTGAGTCAACCGGTCAAAAATCCAAAAATGACTAAAAGTGGTCGTTTATGCAAAGTTAGCCTTACGGCGTCCCTTTTGGGAACATTCGGCTATTTTTGCCAAAAACGGCATCACCCGACTTATTTATGTTGACAATTAAAATTTGACATTTTTTGGCTATTTTTGTAAAAGGGGAGGTTGGACCCGATGAGGGTTGCCTACGTATCCCGCGCCCTGTGAGAATCAAACCGGCGTAGTTCGGGTTAATAAAACAAACTTCTTTTTGAAAACCAGACTCTTTTCATTAGCAAATAAAATTTATATTTTTTTTTCATTTTCTCAAAAATTTTGGCAGAGTTTCGACACTATTTGGACATTGGTTTTTTTCAAAAACAGGCGATTAACTCTCCTTAACCCTCATACTGCTATTTCGCTTTCCTCAAAAAGTCGGTCAGCATGCAAGTCCGAAGCAAATAAATGCACAGGTAGCAAGTAAGATGCATCAGGATGGTCATTTCCATTTTTTGGTACACCTGTCCTAGACAGACCCAACCCCTGTGTTGAGCCTCCAAAGTCAAATGCACGTGATGCAAACAAACGTTCCTACTAGGGATCCGGCATGAAGCTGAGTTATTCTAGGTTCGTAACCTGGGTATTTGTTCTAGACTGTGTACCCGAGCGGACAACTCGAGTCGAGGAGGGGGCTACGTACCGGAGACCCGCGGGATCGTCCAGCTTTGTAACTTGTCCGACCTCTTTCTTATTTCAGGGTATAACACTAATAGAATAGAGAGTCTCAACCAGTAGGCAACATCCCCAGAGGTAAGAAGAGAAGGGTTTCGACACAGTTTATATACAATTCAGATAATATCAAAGCGGTAAAAGCATCATTTAGCACATTAGGCCCAAACATGTAAAAATCACATAAAACCAAATATAACAATTTATCTAAGCTCGAATTCTTGAACCCTGAACCAGAGATTCTGGGTTATGATCCCCAGCAGAGTTGCCAGAGCTGTCACACCTCCTTTTTACCCGCGCTACCGCAAAGGGGCGTGAAGGGAGTTTTTTCCAATTAAAGGACAATCAAAATGGGATTTATTATTAAAGGATCAGAGTCGCCACTTGCGAGATTTATGGCGTCCCAAGTCACCGGTTGAATCCCGAATCGAGGAAAATATTGACTCTGTTTAACAGTACGCGCACCAGAAATCCGAGTAAGAATTCTGTTAACCCGGGAGAAGGTGTTAGGCATTCCCGAGTTCCGTGGTTCTAGCACGGTCGCTCAACTGTCATATTCGGCTTATTTATCTAATTTTAATACATGTTGAACCTATGTGCAAATTTAAACTCATTACCGCTTTTATTATTATTATTTTTAATAAGAATTGCGACGTCGCAAAAATACATCTCGAACCACGTCACATCAATGTACCCGTGGTTATCGACACATTTCAACTCCGTCGAGATTTGGATTTGGGTCACATAAATGTGCACCCGAGTTTCAGAAAGTAAATTATTAAAAGCGCGCCTGAAGTGACTAGCGCGTTATTATTTTGGGAAAGCCATAAAATTCGCTAAACGGCCCTGTAAGCACGTGATTTTTGACCCTCCCCGAGAATTTTCACATTTTTAGCGTGAATATGTGAAATTGGGTCTAGCATAGCTATTTTAACTATTTTTACTTTATTTCGTTGAAATTCAAAAAAATTCAAAAAATATAGTTCTATTAAGGTTTTATAGTAAAATTCAAAAAATATTTTTTAAGCAAGGTAAAAATTCCAAAAAAAATTTCTTTTTCTTTAGAATAAGAAAAACAAAGGAAAAAGAAGGAATGTTTTATGTTTTTTGTATGTTTTTTTTTTTGTTAATTTGTTTGTTTGTTATGAATGAAAAATAATAGTCTATTTGATTGTTGTGGAAAAAATATAATAAAAAACATAGAAAATGGAAAAGGGTCTTCTCCAAGTTAGTTTATAGCCCGAACTACGCGGGTTCGATTCTCACCGGATGTGAGATACGTAGGCAACCCTCATCGGGTCCAACCCCACCTTTTGCTAAAAAAAAAAGCCAAAAACAAATAAATAATAATAAAAAAACAAAAAACAAATAATATGTCAAATTTTAATTTTGTTATAAATAAGTCAGGTGATGTTGGTTTGTCATAAAAAGCCGAATGTTCCCGAAAGGGACGCCGGAAGGCTGACTTTGCATAAACAGCCACCTTTTGGGTCATTTTTTAAGACTTGGTCCAATTGACCCACACAGCCTTAAAAATCTTCGTCCCCGAGATGTCAAAAGGCCGTGTTTGCAATATTGACTTTTCTAAATTCAAAAAACGATAAAAAGAGTCATAAATAAGCCAGATGATTCTGCTTTGTCATAAATAGCCGAATGTTCCCGAAAGGGACGCCGGAAGGCTGACTTTGCATAAATAGCCACCTTTGGGTCATGTTTAGGATTGTTGGTATAGTTGACCCACACAGCCTTAAAAATCTTCGTCCCCGAGGCGCTGAATGGCCATGTTTGCAACACTAAGTTTTCATTATAATTTGAAAAAAAAAACAAAGAGTCAGCGGTCAGGTGAATACCGTTTGAATTTTGTCATAATAAGCCGAGCCAGCTTCGGCCGCGTCTTAAACCGTTCTTGCCGAAATAGCCTTAGAGTATCTTTCAGTTGTCAAAAGGTTATTTTCGTAAAAGAACGGACAAGTTTGTAAAGTGTCATAAATAATCCTCCCCGGCCTCAAAATTCATGTGAAATTTGGAAGGGCCACATTTGCAAAAATAACCGTTTGGTTGCATTTGTCGAACAGAGAAAGGGAGCTAGCCTTTTGTTTTTGAGTTTTTAAAGCTTTTGATTAAAATATGTGGGTTGTTTGATTTTTGAGTTTGTAGGTCATATTCAAACCTTTGAAACCCAGTTTGTTCTAATATAAAAAAAAAGTTTAGTATTGTTTATCTTTCAGCGGTCCGAACTACGCAAGGTCTGATTCATGCGGGGTCATGATACGTAGGCAATCTCCATAAGATTCGACCACAACAAAAGAAAAGCAAAAAAAATGGAAAAGAGGATGAAAAAAAAAGAAAGAAAAAAGGGGAAAAGAAAAAAAAAAAAAAAAACGAAGAAAAATGAAAAAAGAGAAAAGGAAAAAATCGGAAAAAAGAAGAAAAAAAAGATGTTAATAATGGGGACCGACTGAGTCCATTCTAACCTGTTTGTTTTGCAGATGTTGTTAAGGTGGTTGGTTTGTGGTAAGCCAGACAATGACACCCAGAATCCTTTACTTGCACCTCATGATACACACTCTGCTAGGATCATGCCTGATAACAGAAGCACTCGAATCCTATTGGGGACTTGTTGACTAAGGTTGATGATATTGAAGACGGTAATGGTCTAGGCAATGCTGATGCGAAGCTCAGTGGCTACGATGCCAAGTTTGATAAAATGGGAGGACGCTCCGTTCCTTGGTTAGCAAGAGAAAAGCTTGTGGTGGTTTATTTTGTTGTCATTTCTGTTGTTCGGATTATTAGGATTGTAATTCGGATTTTGTCCTGTGTCAAACCTTCTTATCTTTCCATTTTTTTATCATAGCGGTTTGTTTAAGTTTTGTCCAGGTTGTTTAGGATTTTATTCCGGTTTGTTTTGTTTTTTTTTCAAACCATTTCACCGGTAATCTAATACAAAAGCCGGTCTTTTATTATTTCCAGTCATCTTTTTGTTTAGTCCTTATATCATTTTTGTTCGGCGCCGATTCTAGTGACATGACACGCGCACACAGTTTGGGCCTAAGCTTAAAAGTTAATCATAAAACCTCGGAAAGGAGATCAAAGCATTTAAAGGAAATAAGTACGGTTTGAGATTATTTGGAGCCCGAGTCATGTGGAACTGGGGCAAGTTAAACGCAAAGAAAACCGTTAAAGAAAGATTCGCCTAAATTGGCATGAGGGTCGTTCATAATAATGAAAATAAGAGTGTCGCCCAACGGTGCTTTAGAAGGGACAAATGACCAAACAGATGTTGAATATAATTGTCAAGTCCAGCACCATCAGAAGAGACTACAAATTTAAGTTGTGTTGTTTGCACTTGGCATGTTTTGAAGACTGGAATGACGAAGGCATTTTGTTCTGCTACCCAAACACTTTATCCTTCGTTACCCCTTTTGAGCCTTATTTATTTTCTTTCATACCCCTCGTTCGGAATTAGTGGCAACGAATAAAATACGCGAGCATGGCAGGTAAGAGAAAAGAAAGAAAAGAAAACAACAAAATGGAAAAAGAAGAATAAAAGAAAAAAGAGAGAAAGAAAAAACGACAAAAAGAAAGGAGAAATGAAAAGACAAAAGAAAAGAAAAGTGATAACAAAAAAGAAAAAAGAAAAAAAAAGAAGAAAGTCAAATGGAAAAGAGGAATTGGGAACTACGTTTGACCTGATTCCTCAAAGAGGATACGTAGGCGCTTCACAGCTCGGTCATAGTTTTGAAAAAATATAAATCAATCAAGTAAAATATCCCCAAGCAAGAAACTGGGGCAAAGGTTGCATTTGTTGTAAATAAATCTAGTTCCGAAGGTTGTAATTAATAACCCAAAATCGATTCATTTTTTGAGCCTTTAATACCCTTTCTTTCTAGCCCTATCCAAAACCCACATTACGGTCCAAAGAAGGACCTTCTGACCAGTCTTCAAAAGATGCCAAGTCAGACAAATAAGATTCTTACCATCGAACATAACATCTGTTCCACAACAGAAAGGACTCTAATCTCCAACAAAAAGAGTCATACCGGCAACACTCCAAATTCCCAGCTGGAAAGTGATACAAATGAGAGAGTCTTATTGGTGAAAACCTTCACAGGCACCATAAGGCGATAAAAGCTGAGAGAAAACCAAAATGAGAGAGGCTTGATAGTGAAAACCCTTCGGGCACTACAAGTCGAATAAGATTGAGAATCAGATGGGGAATCGCCAATTGAAGATCTTGAAAGATGATTGACGGTAAAGGATAGGCCACATACGCATGTCATGGCCATTAGAGTTGGTATCTGCATTTGATACATTTTTATTTATAGTTTCTTTTGTAAGAGAGTCATCGTTTCCTTTGTCTTTTATTTGGTTTCTTTTATCTTTCTCCTTTCATAAAAAATTCCCCAATAGAGTCTGGCCGGTCAGAACAAGTATGAAATGACTGCAAAATATGCCATCAACTTTCTAAGATGAGATCTGACTAGTATATCCAAATGGTATAGTCAGTGAGGAACAAGCGCGAGGCCAGTGTCAAAAAAGATATCCCCAGCAAAGGGAATTGACAAAAGGATTGACGAGCGTCAAGAGAGATATCCTTGCCAGAACCAAGGTTATAAACCTCAAGGCCAAGGCCATGAGCAGAGCAAGGAGAGCAGTGAGTATGATTTGGCGAAATCCATACTAGGCTAAAAGGTCGGGAAAATGCCAGTTTCCGAGCTATGCCATAAAAGAAAAGGGATATCCCCAGCAGGAAGGGATTATCCCCAGCACACAATATCATCCCCAACAAGTTGTGAAACGCAGAGCAAGGAAGGAGAAAGGGAAAACCATCCCAGTGGGAGTATCACAACCAACCACCGTGTTTTAAACTAACAGGTAAATGAAGTGGCATTGATGACAGAAATGCACGCCACAAGGGATTATCAAACTGGGGCAGAAAATTTTTCGTTTAGAAAATTTTCTGAAAGTCAGATACTCATTCGGGGAGGAATAAAGATAACGGCAGCCTCAAGGGAAATGGTCTTAGAACTAGTGTTGCCCCAACAGCAAATGGTGAAACTTGAGCTCAGTGAAGCACTGGTTCTGAAGGAATCAGAATTCCCCAGCAGTATTATCCACGACAGCGTTATCCCCAGCTGATAACATTTTACCCCCCAGCAGGTAAGTAAATAATCCCAACAGTGTTATCCCTGGCAGGTTTGAGGAGTCCAACACAAGTTTGGTGAAAATCGGTATCCTCAGCGGTTCCTTTCAGGTTAAGGCAAAACAAGTCTCAAAGGAGTTAGTCTTCAAAGGAAGAAGCTAATAATAATAATGATAAAAAAAAGAATAATAATAAAAAATAAAAAATAAATGGGGAAGGTGGGAAGGGAAAATTCATCCCAATCCCCAACAAGTATTCAAGGTAAGACATCTTCAAGTCTTAAGGATATGTCGGGTTCATCCGCCCTCAAATAGGATATGTTGGGTACATTCGCCCTCAAATAGGATATGTTGGGTTCATCCGCCCTCAAATAGGATATGTTGGGTTCATCCGCCCTCAAATAGGATATGTCGGGTTCATCCGCCCT
Organism: Nicotiana tabacum; assembly: GCF_000715075.1. Taxonomy (NCBI): domain Eukaryota; kingdom Viridiplantae; phylum Streptophyta; class Magnoliopsida; order Solanales; family Solanaceae; genus Nicotiana; species Nicotiana tabacum. The sequence continues at coordinate 131,949,827 of NC_134087.1, forward strand.
CAAATAGGATATGTCGGGTTCATCCGCCCTCAAATAGGATCTGTTGGGTTCATCCGCCCTCAAATAGGATATGTTGGGTTCATCCGCCCTCAAATAGGATATGTCGGGTTCATCCGCCCTCAAATAGGATATGTTGGGTTCATCCGCCCTCGAATAGGATATGATGGGATCATCCGCCCTCAAATAGGATATGTCGGGTACATCCGCCCTCAAATAGGATATGTTGGGTTCATACGCCCTCAAATAGGATATGTTGGGTTCATCCGCCCTCAAATAGGATATGTCGGGTTCATCCGCCCTCAAATAGGATCTGTCGGGTTCATCTGCCCTCAAATAGGATATGTTGGGTTCATCCGCCCTCGAATAGGATATGTCGGGTTCATCCGCCCTCAAATAGGATCTGTCGGGTTCATCCGCCTTCAAATAGGATCTGTCGGGTTCATCCGCCCTCAAATAGGATATGTCGGGTTCATCCGCCCTCAAATAGGATATGTCGGGTTCATCCGCCCTCAAATAGGATATGTTGGGTTCATCCGCCCTCGAATAGGATATTTTGGGTTCATCCGCCCTCGAACAGGATATGTTGGGTTAATCCGCCCTCAAACAGGATATGTCGGGTTCATCCGCCCTCAAATAGGATATATTGGGTTCATCCACACTGAAAACCAAATTTTAACGCAACAAAGTCAATGATGAAAGCTGACTTGTGTAAGCACGTGATTTTTGCTTTACGAGCAATCGCTCCAAAAGAAAATAAAAATAGTGACAAATGATTTCGCTGTACAATTTTTCGAGTTTTCCGTGACATGTGTTGTTAGTCATTTATGGGTCTGTCCATTTTACATCTAGTCATTACCAAATAAAAATACAAAATGCCTGTCGTTAAAAGAAAATTCAAAAAATATATGTCTGTGTGCATCGTTCGTTCTAAGCTGTGATCTAACCATTTTTTTTATTTTATTTTTTTATTTTTATTTATTTGTCCATTTATCGTTGTGGGTGTCACTCAATATGTGTGTAGGTTTATTTTAATTTTTACATTATTTTAGGAATTTTTGTTTAAATTGAAAAAAAAAGGGAGAAAAGGAAAATCCGATTTGGGCCCCGAAACAAGGCCCAAAACCGAAGTACTGATCCAGTCCAAACCCAGCCTGCCCAAGCACGGACTCAAACGACGTCGTATCGGCGTCCCCATTTGAAGCCGTTGATCTGATTCAAAGGAACGGTCCAGATCAGGCTGTCCAACTCACCTCAACGACGCCGTTTCAGGCAAGTTGATCTGAGCCGTCCAACCTCATTGATCCAACGGTCCCTGGCTCCCTCATGACCCGACCTATTTAGCCGGTTTAACCCAACCCCTCACCTAAACCAAAACGACCCCGTTCCCATACCAAACGACCCCGTCCTGTTACCCACCAATAGATCTAAGCCGTTCAGATCACTTGATCTAACGGCTCCAATCTCTCTTCCCCTTCCATATATAAACTTGACCCTTTACCCCGCACCCCCTATCCGAACCCCCCCCCCTTCAGTCATCTCCTTCCCCGAACCCTGAAACCCCCAAACCCTAACGCCGCCCTAGTTTCCCTTCCACCAAAACCCGGCGGCATGAACGCCGGTGGCCACCTCCCGAACACCCTAAGACCCCCTCACTCTCCTGAACATGGATCTGTTACTCCCTAGCCTCGAATCACTTTCGTTCGTCTCGAATCTTCATTTGAAGATTTGAGTCGAACCCGGATCTATGCCAAACCACCCCATCTTCATACCAGACACCCCCCTGACCTTCCTCGTGACCAAACCAAGCTTGGTTTGGTCCGAATCTACCCACAACTCCCAAAAATCCAGATCTGAAAATCCAGACTTTAGAACACATGCACATGGGGAATCCGGATATCCTTAACGGGAGTTTGAGGTCTAATAGACCTTAATCAAGGTGTTCTCATGTGAGAACACCCTGATTAAAGTTTGTTCGGCCTCAAAGGGTCAATGTCGAGTCAGATTTGGTTCAGTTTTGTCTGGACATTTTTGGTAAGCTTTCTTTTCCTTTTTGTTTTATTCAACTGCTAGTTAAGTATGTTAGCATGTTCTGTTGTGTTTGTTCGGTATTTTCTGATACTTTTCTTAATTTCTTCCGTCTTTGTAAAGACCTTTTATTTGGTCAATTGTTTTCTGTGTATGATTTGAATGTGTTCTGTGATAAACATGATCGTCGATTAGTTTAATCGGCAAATAGGTTAACTCATATAGGCCCCAGTAATTGAACAAAAATTGTCTGATGCCTTTTAGGTCCCTAAACGTATTGTTTGTGTGAGCGATTGATTATTACCTGTTATAATTAGTATAGTCGACTCGATAAATATCGTCGATTAGCTTTCTATAACTAATAAATCGAATGAGCTAATAATGTCGCATGACTAATTGAGCTTTGCCACTGACTGTATGCCCCAGCATTGTTTGAAATGGTTTGTTTGCACTGTAAAACTGACTGAAAAAGGTTCAACCCAGGCAGTCTTGAGTTCGAACTTTCATCAGTTCAAAGAATGCCCTGATGCTGCAATAGGCAGGGGCAGCAATAATCAAGGTTGACAGGGGTATTCTGGGGTGTTAAAAAGAACAAAAGTAATTAGTTTAAGTGAGCTGACAAATGGGGTACTAAATTAGGATTAAACTAATGCCAATGGGGGGACAAGACACAAGAGTATGGGTTTAAAAGGAATACTAAAATAAGCCCATAATCCTTGATTAAACAAAAACCAGGCGTGGGGAATAAAGGGGCTGGCACCAAAAGATGCTTAGGCATGGGCTTTAAGGGGTATGGGCAGACTGCAAGTTGCAGATGAGGGCAGCTTAGCTGCACTTGGTCACTTTGGCTTATAAATAGGCCAGTGGAAAACTTAAAAGGGGCTGGACTTTGGAGTCTTCAGAAAGAAAAAAAAAACAAAACAAAAAGGCTGAAAGAAAAAAAACTTTAGTCTGAAGAGAGGTCTAGTGAGTCCCAAATCACAATAGCGTAAACACAAGGTAGTTTCCAATAGACATTGTAACCAAACACTGCCTGAAAGTTGTACAAGAGTGCATATTGGTCAAAGCTGTCTTGGCCAAGTTCTGTTGCTTGCATTGGCTGAGTTGTTTGTGGTTGTTGAACTGTTAGTTTTACTGCATTTGAACCCTCAGTTACTGCTGTTATTTCCTTACTCTTTCCTGGGATTGCTGGCTTGGTTTCGACTATCTGCTAGTCCTTGTATTCTGGGAGACATTGTTGGTGATCTGTGGCTGTGGAAAACACTTGGTTTAGTTGGTTGTTGCTGTGTTGTTGCTGTGTGTCTGCTGCTGCTGTATTTACTGCATACTGCCCAGCTGACCATTCCTTTCTTCTTTTGTTCTCTATACCAGGTACACACCTAATACACTGTCAGATGTAATTGGAAAATTGAGGATGAATACAAAAATGAGAAAACCTGAAGAATGTCTTTTATGCGTAGATTGTTGCATTAAATATCATGTAATGTAGAATGATTTTTATTTTGGTTTGGATGCTGGAAGTAGCTTGCATGCCTAGTAGATGTCAATGCATGGTAATTGAATATCAGTTTGTATACATATGCTGCTAGTTAAAAGTATTCTCAATGAATTAGTTTGCATCTCAGATTTAGTTTACTTTGCCATATATGCTGTAATGTAGGCCAAAATAGGAAAACTATCCACATGAGTTAAAGTTCTTTCCCCTTTTGCTAGTTTGTCACATATAAATTGATAAAGAACAAAGAATCAGTTCTAGGCCTCAACCTCAGGAAGGCCAAGCCCAAATCGAAAGAATCAGCTAGGCCTGTATCGGAAAAACAGGGCCCAAGTCTGGCCATCTCGCATGAGCTAGGTTTGGGCCCATAATTTGCGACTAGTTGTCCATAAGTGCAGTCACGTTTTATTATTCTGTAATAGCACTTTAAATCCGGTTTTATAATCAACTAAGGCTATTTGCTGCTTTCAATTGATAGAGACGAACACGACGAGAAACGTAGTTGCTATAGGACATCCTTTAAAAATAACAACGAGATGAGCCTCGATAAAAATAAACAAAACGCAGATGCGGGGCCCTTGTTAAATGTATATTAGTGAAGCATTTAGTTTCCAGGACGGGTTGTTTAGCAAATCTCACAACCTTCCTAAAATAACAATACGTTAGACTCTTTAGGACGCGCCTTAATAAATCTTACCTTCGTAAACTCGGGTGCACATTGATGTGACCCAAATCCAAATCTCAACGGAATCGAAATGTGTTTCTAATCACGGGTACATTGATTGTGACGTGGTTCGAGATGCGTGTCCATGACGTTGCGAATTTATTTTAAAAAAAAAATAAGGATGAGATGAGCCTCGCCGAATAAAAATACAAATTGCGGGGCCCTCAGTAAATACTTGTTTGAAATTACTTAGAATTCAGGAGGGTCGTTTAGCGAATTTCACGGCCTCCGCAAAATAATAACGCGATAGTCTCTTTAGGCGCGTGTTTAATAATTTACTTGCTTAAGTTCGGGTGTGCATTTCATGCGACCCAAAGCCAAATCTCAAAACATCAAATAAAATGCGTTCCGGATTGTGGGTACATTTCATGTGACGCAGTCCAAAGACGTATTTTAAGCGATGTTCACATTCTTGTAAAAACAATAATAATAAAGCGGTTAAAAGTTAAAATTTGCATATAAGTTCATATCGTATTAAAAATCAGATAAATAAGCCAAATATAACAGTTGAGCGACCGTGCTAGAACCACGGAACTCGGGAATGCCTAACACCTTCTCCCGGGTTAACAGAATTCCTTATCCGGATTTCTGGTACGCAAACCGTAATATAGAGTCATTATTTTCCTCGATTCGGGATTAAAATTGGTGACTTGGGACACCCTAAATCTCCCAAGTGGCGAATCTGAAATAAATAAACCAATCCCGTTTTGATTGTCCTTTAATTGGAAAAAAAACTCCCTTGCACCCCCATGGGCGCGGAAAAAGGAGGTGTGACAGCTCTGGCGACTCTGCTGGGGAATCAGAAAAACCCAGAACCACTGGTTCAGGGTTAAGAATTCGAGCTTAGAATAATTGTTATTATTTGGCTTTATTTATTATCTGATTATTACATGTTTTGAGCCTAATGTGCTAAATGCTGCTTTTACCGCTTTGATATTATTTGAACTGTATATAAACTGTGCCGAAACCTTTCTCTTCTTACCTCCGGGGATGTGCTTACTGGTTGAGACTCCCTATTCTGTTAGTGTCATACCCTAAATAAAAGAGGCTCGGAAAGTTTCTAAGCCGGCTGGCCTTTTGGTTCCCGGAAAGGAGCTCCTTCCTCAGCTCGAGTTGTCCGCTCGGGTACACTGTCTAGAACACCGACCCAGGTTTTGAACATAGAATAACGTGACTTCATGCCGGATCCCTAGTAGGAACGCTTATTTGCATCATGTTGCATATGACTTAGGGGACTCAACACAGGGGTTGGGTCCGTCTAGGACTAGCGACCTGATATGAAAAGACCATTCTGATGCATCCTATTGTTTTCCGTGCATTTATTTGTCTCATGCCCGCATGCTGACCGGTGTTTGAATATTTGGAAAATTGTGAAGAAAAAAAAAAGAAATAACGGGTAGGGAATTGATTGATTATTTTTGAAAAAAAAAACAAATACTGTCAAAACCCTGCCAAAATTTTGAAAAATCATTGTTCTGTTTTGTTTTCTTAAAAAATAAAATATAAATAGAAATATATAGTTTGTCTTGCCATAAAAATAAAAATTAAAAAAAAAAAGAATCTTATTTTTAAGATGGTTTTTATGAAAATTCGAAAATAATAAAAAAAAAGAAAAAAGAAAAAAAGAGGAATCTTGTTTTGCCTTTACTTCTATTATTTGTTGCAAATATGTGTATATATATATATATATGAAAAATTCAAAAAGTCTTTCCTTACTTCAAAAAATGTATATATATCTTTATTTGTTGCAAAAGTATTTGTCTTGCTAAAGGTCTAGAGAGTTCTTTTAGGCTCCCGGTTTTCGAAACAAAAATCAAAAATATTTTCCGTTATTGACTTCTTTAGAAAGTTTTTTTTATATATATATACAAGAATTCAAAATTCAAAAATCGCATATATTTTTGTTTTATCAGAATAAGTGTCGTTTGTTAAAATCTTATTAATAAATGTGCAGAATGAGCACGACTCCGAATGGACCCTTTTCAATTATGAGTAAAATGCCCCTCCAATTGCGGCTCTGGTGGAATGATTTAGGCAAAGAAGGGCATGACGAAATCAAGAAGTATCTGAAAGGCCTCACGAGTTTGTTGGATATCAGGCCACGAGGAGATATCATAAGGGCACTAGTTCCCCACTGGGATCCTGCGCACAATGTCTTCCGTTTCTCAGATTTTGAACTTACCCCAACTTTAGAAGAAATAGCAGGGTATATCGGCAGCGCTGAGACTCCTTTGAGGCACAAATATCTGATTGCTCCAAGAGCTGTAGCGATACACCGGTTTCTGGACTCCTTAAAGATAGTCAGAACAATTCATAACCCTGACTTGGCAAAAGGTTTTTGCAGCATGAGTTTCATATATCAAAGATATGGTCACATAGGAGGATTCGACAAGCCAGAAAACCAGTTGTGCAGCAAAGGTAATCGCCAAAAGTGGGAAGAACATAGACGGATTGCTTTCATGATAACTTTCTTAGGACTACTAGTATTCCCAAGAAAAGACGGGAATATTGACATAAAGATAGCAGGGGTCGTCAGTACGTTGCTCACACAGAGTGATAGTACGTTGGCGCCCATGATAGTGTCTGATATGTTCCGGGCTCTCACATCTTGCAAAGCCGGAGGAAGCTTTTTCGAGGGTTGCAATTTGTTGTTGCAAATGTGGATGACCGAGCACCTATGTCACCGAGCCCAGTTTCTGAGCCATGGATCCACTGGAAAAACCTGCATAGAGGAATTCTATACCAGAGTTAATAAGACATACCTACCAGAAGGAGTCATAGCATGGACCTCATATTTCCGTACCCTCAACTCCAGTCAAATACAGTGGGCGCTAGGATGGTTACCGATCGACGAAGTCATATACATGCCAGCAGCCAGACCCCATTTTCTCTTAATGGGACTCAAGAGCATTCAACCATACGCGCCGCATCGGGTTTTAAGGCAACTGGGAAGGTATCAGATAGTGCCGAAAGATGAGGATCTAAGCACCCAGGTGATCGAGATCAGTCCCGACGGCCAGTTTCCCGAAGCAAGGGTGCGTCAAATTTGGAGCCAATGTCAATACTTAGAAGCAAATACTTGTGTAATGAATCGGGCAAAGGGGGAAGTTTCGCTCGGGTATCAGGCCTGGTACAAAGGGGAGACATCATCTGGAAGACCGACCAAAAGACCTCACCTGCAAGAATTTGCCAAATCTTCACAAGAACAGTGGGGCTGGTTGGCCAAAGAGCAGGAATATCTTGTCAAAGCAGGCAAACTGAAGCAACAAGTTCAGGATATGAGGTTTGAGTGCCAATTACAGTCTGCTGCCCACAAGGGAGAAAAGAACAAGTTAATCAGAGAAGGCGAGATCCTCAAAGCTCAGATCCGGAGAATGAAAAAAGAGGCTAATAGCCAGCTGAGAAGCCGGGCGGATAAAAGATTGATAGCAGGGTTAAAGGATCAGGTTGCGGAATGCCAGGAAGATTTGGAAAAAGCCAGGGCCAGCACAGCAAAATTGCGAACCAAGTGGGCAAAGGGTGCGATGGCTCGGAGGCAGCGCCTGCAACGAGTCATAAGGGAGTATGAACTGAGCATCGGGACATTAAGGGAAACGAACGCCTCTCTTCGAGAAAGGATCCTCAAGCAAACACGAGATGCCCAAGCCGACAGAAGGCAATGCTATGATGCAATGACCAGAATGGAAAGGCAAATGGAGATGTTCCAGGATCAGCTTGCCAACAATGCGCAAACACTGGGGTTGAAGAACCAACAGATAAGGAAGTTGTTCGCGGAAAGGGACAACATTCGGGGAAAGATCGACGAGATTGGGCATTACATCTACATGAGATGCCTGGCATGAGAGCAAAAGCCTCGAAAGACCCTCCTTGTTTCCATCATGGGTTGCGTCCACCGAATCATGAATGAGCTGAAAAACCTGCAGAGGGACCTCACACCAAGGGCCGCGGAAAGGCCGAATGATGCCTCGCGGGTCCCTAAGTTGGAAAATTAATCTTTGGTTGAGTCCTGTTTATTTGGCTTTGTCGCTTTTCCATATGTTGTTTTCTTTTCTTTTAGTCAACTGTGGAGTCTGTACTATTGCTATTCCTTGCTTGAAGTAATTTGTAATAGCAAAATTTTGAGAATGAATTTAATGATTTCACAAGAATTGTGTGTTTCTTTACTTTAAGGCAGAACTACGCCTAGTCTGATTCACGCGGGGACGTGATACGTAGGCAATCCCCATAAGATTCGACCGCTTTTAATAAATAAAGAAAAGAAAATAAAAACGCGGGGTTTCGCAAAATACTTTAAAAAGAGACGAATGAACAAACCGGGATGACGTATGTGGTTTGAGGCAAGGCATGTAGAAACGATTAATTGCCTAGGTGCATTGCATCCTCTATGTGTTATGATCAAATCTGTTAAGCTCTAACACTAACAAAGTTTGTTGTTGTCTGATACAAGACAGTTAGTTGTTAAAGAATTCTGGCAACACATTCATACCAAACCAGATCCAAAGGACCGGTAGCAACAAGCATGACTACTTCAGAGAATAGTAATGAGGAAGAAAGGCCGATGAGCCAGTTGCTAAAAGAGGCAATGGAAAAGATTGAAAGGATGGGACTAGAGATGCATGCAATGCAGCTAGCCCTGGCCAAAACACAAAAGAGCCCTGAGACACTAGGACACATGCCGGAGTACCCTCACTCTGGCCCTTCCACAAGCCGCCCAAATCCCCTCTATCATCAAGAAAGAAGCCCTCATTATTCCCAAGCTCCACCACCCCATCAACCTCTCCCAACACCCAATATTCCCATTTTTGTGGGACCTGCATCAGCCCCTTTGCAGCGAACGACCAGTGAGCCATTGTTTCAGGCTCACGATACACAATACTATCCCCCTGAGCCTACATTCCATGCACCCGAACCACAGGCTTACAAACCCCATCTGGAAGTACCGACAGAGGTTGAGAAGCCGGTTAAGGCCCCTGAATAGGATGAAGTGTTGAGAAAGTTCAAAAGCCTGGAACAATCCTTCAGGAACTTACACGGGCTGGGCAATCAAGTCAGCGTGGCATACAAAGATCTGTGCCCTTTCCCAGATGTCCAACTCCCGGCTGGGTTCAAGATGCCCAAGTTTGATTTATATGAAGGGCACGGTGATCCCATGGCACATTTGCGGGGATTCTGTAGCAAAATGAGAGGGGCAGGAGGCAAGGATGAGCTTTTGATAGCTTATTTCGGCCAAAGTCTGAGCGGATCTGCACTGGAATGGTATACCAGGCAGGATTTCAGCAGGTGGTACACGTGGGATGATCTGGCGCAGGCTTTTGCAGGTCATTTCCAGTACAATCTAAAGATAGTCCCTGACCGTCTCACGTTATTGAGAACTGGGAAGAAACCCGGGGAAAGTTTTCGCGAGTTCGGGTTCCGCTGGAGAGAACAAGCAGCTAGAGTCGATCCTCCCATGAGAGAGGGAGAGATGGTGGACTATTTTTTGCAGACATTGGATCCAACCTACTTTGGTCACTTGGTGACGACGGTTGGAAAATCTTTCAACGAGGTGGTCAAAATTGGGGTCATGATAGAAGAAGGTTTGAGGTCGGACAAGATCTTGAACTATTCGGCGCTTAAGGCCACAACCCAGGCTATTCAAAGCGGCACGGGAAGTGCGCTAAGAAGAAAGAAAGAAGAGGTTGCCACGATCGAGGCAGGCAGTTGGTCCAGGGCTGGCAGGCCGCACTACAACCAACCCAGGCCTCACAGGTCAAACTACCCATACAACCCACCACAAACTTTCTATCCACCTCGAGAACCACATTGTTCCGTACACCAAGCCCAGGTATACACTCAGCCTCCGGTTCGCCCACAATGGCGCGCACCGGCTCCCCAGAACATATATACACCACCACAAAACACCTACCCTCCACCAAGGGCATATAGAAATCCTTCAGGGGCAGGTTTCCGGGGAAATCCAGATGCCAGGAATGACAGGTTGCGGAAGCAAAGAACCTTCACCGAACTGGGAGAAACCTACACCGCTGTGTTCCACAAGCTGCGGCAATTGGGTTTGGTTAGTCCTGTCCATACCCGGGAACCAAATCCCCCGCCTCAGAATTTGGATCGTTCAATCAGTTGTGAATACTGTTCAGGGATGCTCGGGCACGATACCGAGAAGTGTTGGAAGTTAAGGCATGCCATACAGGATCTTATTGACACCAATAAGATCGAGGTCCAGACACCGGAGGCCCCTAACATCAACCAAAACCCACTGCCAGCGCACCACGAAGCTCACATGATTGAGTTAGTGTGTGAGGGAGGAGAATTAAGAAAACCCTCACAAACAGTGATGATGATCCAAGCCGCCCCGAAAGAAGTCTTAACCAGTGGAGCAATGAGTGTACGGTCGCAGGGAGAAGGCGTCAAGCCGGTAGTGATATTGGGGAAGAGCCCGTCCATCATAGCAAGCAAACCCGAGCCAAGCAAGTTGGTAATACCAGGGATCCTGCCCACACCAGCAGTCATGTTGAAAGGGGTATGTAGAGAACGGGTGACCATAAAGCCGGTGATCCAACTGTCGATGATTGACAGCAGGGCTGTGCCCTGGAAATATGAAAAGGCAGTGGTGACATACCAAGGAAAACAGGTGGAAGAAGTCAGTTGTGAAGCGCAAGGGCTGACTCGATCAGGTCGATGTTTTGCTCCGGTGGAGTTAAGGAAAACCAACCCAGTGGCAACCAAGAAGCCAGTGTCAGAAGTAGAGGCTGAAGACTTCCTGAGGAAGATGAAAGTACAAGACTATTCTGTGGTTGAGCAGCTGAGAAAAACACCTGCCCAGATCTCACTATTGTCATTACTCCTCCATTCCGAGGAACATCGTCGGGCCCTGTTAAAGATATTGAACGAGGCCCATGTACCCAGTGAGATTTCAGTAAACCACCTGGAAACCATTGCCAGCAAGATTTTCGAGGTGAACAGAGTGACATTCTCAGATGATGACCTGCCGGTGGAAGGAACGGAGCACAATAAAGCTCTATACCTAGCTGTCAAATGTGAAGACTCGGTGGTAACCCGAGTATTGGTGGATAACGGCTCAAGCGCCAATATTTGTCCATTATCCACCCTGGACCAGTTAAAGATTGACCGTGGAAGAATCCGGGAGAATAGCATCTGTGTCCGGGGGTTTGACGGAAACGGAACAGCCACTGTGGGGGATGTTGTACTTGAACTGACCATTGGTCCGGTCCTGTTTACCATGGAATTCCAGGTATTGGACGCCACGGTATCTTACAACTTGCTGTTAGGACGACCTTGGATTCATGCAGCTAAAGCGGTGCCTTCCACCCTACATCAGACAGTGAAGTTCGAGTGGGAAAGACAAGAGGTCGTGTTGCACGGCGAGGATACAACATGCACCATGGGCGGAACCATTGTGCCTTTCATAGAGACCACTGATGACAAGGGTCCCTGGGTCTACCAGATTCTCGATACAGGGTCGGCCAACAAAATTTCTGAAGGAGAAATCATCCCGCACCCTAGGGTAGCTGCTTCAATAGTCATGATGGTATCAGAAATGCTGGGTAATGGATTTGTGCCGGGAAAAGGCCTGGGAGTTGAACTTCAAGGGATAGTCCAACCTGTCTCCCTTCCTAAGAATCCGGAAACTTTCGGGTTGGGGTTCAAACCAACCGCAGCGGACAGGAAGCAAGCGCGAAAAATGAAGAAGAGGGTCTGGTTTCTGCCTAAACCAGTGCCATGCCTCTCAAGGTCTTTTGTTAAAGCAAGTGCCAAGGGGTCAGCGATCCCAAGGATTCGAGGACCTTTGATCGGTATAAATGAAGACCTGAATCAGAGTTTTGAGAGGCTATTCGCGGATGTCAGTATGGTGGAAGCTGGAGAAGGTTCCAGCAGAGCAGAGATACAATTTGTGGGGCCTGAGGCCAAGACCAACAATTGGACGGTTACTCCTCTTCCTGTCCGAGGGGAGTCTTGGTAGTAGGCTTTGATTAATGTTTTGTTTGTTTATTTGTTTGATCGGATTATTCAAGGGTGTAATCCAAATTTTACTTTCGTTTTGTAAAAGTGTGAACCCTTTTTATCCCGCAAATTTAATAAAGTTCTTTTCTTCTGTCTCATTTTAATTTTTGTCTTGTTCTTTTTTTCTTTCTGAACAGTTCTCTTTTTACTGGTTCTAATGACATGGCATGCACAGCGGATCTTCGACCTAGTCTAATAAATCAATCTGAAACCGACTCAATGATGCAAAAGGTCGTTTGTGATGATGAATCTGAATGTGACGAAGGTGAAGCCTTCGAAGAAATAAACAGAGAACTGTGCCAATTTGAAGAGAAACCCAAGCCTAACTTAAATGACACCGAGGCGGTGAATCTAGGAGACGCTGATAACGTCCAAGAGACCAAAATTAGCATCCACATTGAGCCGAATGTCAGAGCAGAATTGATCAAAACTCTCAAGGAATTCAAAGACGTTTTTGCCTGGTCATATGATGATATGCCTGGATTAAGCACCAATTTAGTGGTTCACAAATTACCCACTGACCCGGCATACCCTCCGATCAAGCAAAAACTAAGGAAATTTAAAACGAAAATGAGTGTAAAGATCAAGGAAGAAGTAATTAAGCAGTTACAAGCGAAGGTCATTCGGGTCACTCGGTATCCCGAGTGGTTGGCCAATGTGGTACCAGTCCCAAAGAAGGACGGAAAAATCAGGGTGTGCGTTGACTACCGCAACCTCAACAAAGCAAGTCCCAAGGACAATTTTCCGCTGCCCAACATTCATATCTTAATCGACAATTGCGCAGGGCGCGAGATTGGATCCTTTGTGGATTGCTATGCAGGTTATCATCAGATCCTAATGGATGAGGAGGATGCTGAGAAAACAGCGTTTATTACGCCATGGGGAACCTACTGCTATCGGGTAATGCCGTTCGGGTTAAAGAACGCTGGGGCAACATACATGCGAGCAATGACTGCAGTGTTTCATGACATGATACACAAGGAGATCGAGGTGTACGTCGATGATGTGATCATCAAATCTTGGCGTCAGGAGGACCATGTAGCAGACCTAAGGAGATTTTTTCAAAGACTCCGGAGGTATGATATCAAGCTTAACCCGGCCAAATGCGCATTCGGGGTTCCATCAGGAAAGTTGCTAGGATTCATCGTCAGTCGACGGGGGATTGAGTTAGACCCGTCCAAAATTGAATCCATCCGAGATTTGCCACCGCCAAGGAACAAAACAGAGGTAATGAGTTTGCTGGGTAGACTCAATTATATCAGCAGGTTCATCGCTCAACTCACAGCAACTTGTGAGCCCATATTTCGGCTGCTGAGAAAGGACGCTGCAGTAGGTTGGACAACAGAGTGTCAGGAGGCCTTCGACCAAATCAAAGGGTATCTGTCTAATCCACCCGTATTGGTCCCGCCTAAGCCCGGGAAACCCCTAATCCTTTACCTGACGGTCTTGGAAAATTCATTTGGTTGTGTACTGGGGCAACATGATGACACAGGGAGGAAGGAGCAAGCCATCTACTATCTTAGCAAGAAATTCACAGTGCATGAGGTCAAGTACACTCAACTCGAGAAAACGTGCTGCGCCCTAACTTGGGTAGCTCAGAAGTTGAAGCACTACCTGTCTTCATATACTACTTATCTCATATCCCGCTTGGACCCATTGAAGTATATCTTTCAGAAACCTATGCCCACGGGAAGGTTGGCAAAATGGCAAATTCTGCTCACAGAGTTTGATATCATCTATGTGACGAGGACGGCCATGAAAGCCCAGGCGCTGGCAGACCATTTGGCAGAGAATCCCGTTGATGAAAAATACGAGCCCTTAAGAACGTATTTTCTTGACGAAGAGGTAATGCATACAAATGAGTTGGAATTGCCTGAGGAACCGGGTTGGAAGCTTTTCTTCGATGGAGCTGCAAACGCAAAAGGGGTTGGAATAGGAGCAGTACTCATTTCTGAAACAGGACGGCATTATCCTGTTACGGCTCAACTACGCTTCTATTGCACCAACAATATGGCCGAGTATGAGGCTTGCATTCTGGGTCTGCGCTTGGCTGCTGACATGGATGTCCAAGACGTCTTGGTCTTGGGAGACTCGGACCTCTTGGTACATCAAATTCAGGGTGAATGGGAAACACGAGATCTAAAGCTCATACCATACCGACAATGCTTGCATGATCTGAGCAAGCAATTTCGATCGGTGAAGTTCAAACACATCCCGAGAGTTCACAACGAGGTTGCGGATGCCTTAGCCACCTTAGCATCAATGCTGCACCACCCTGACAAAATGTATGTTGATCCTCTACACATCCAGGTCCGTGATCAGCACGCCTACTGCAATGCCATAGAAGAAGAAGCAGATGGCGAACCCTGGTTTCATGATATCAAGGAATACCTCAGGATGGGGATATATCCGGAACATGCCTCTGGAGACCAAAAAGAGCCCTTCGGCGTTTGTCGAATGGTTTCTTCCTCAGTGGAGGAGTATTGTACAAAAGAACCCCGGATTTGGGATTGTTGAGATGCATAGATGCCGGGCAGGCAACGACGGTTATGGCGGAAGTACATGCCGGAGTTTGTGGGCCGCACATGAGCGGATATGTATTGGCAAGAAAGATCCTTCGAACAGGGTGTTATTGGCTAACCATGGAACACGACTGTATCACTTTCGTAAGGAAATGCCATCAGTGCCAGATACATGGAGATTTGATTCATTCTCCGCCAACAGAGTTACATACGATGTCAGCACCCTGGCCGTTTGTAGCATGGGGCATGGATGTCATTGGGCCCATCGAGCCAGCAGCGTCCAACGGTCATAGGTTCATTCTAGTGACCATTGATTACTTCACCAAATGGGTTGAGGCTAAAACCTTCAAATCAGTAACCAAGAAGGCAGTGGTGGACTTTGTTCACTCCCATATCATCTGCAGATTTGGGATCCCAAAAGTGATCATCACGGATAACGGTGCGAATCTTAATAGCAGCTTGATGAGAGAGGTATGCCAACAATTCAAGATTACACACCGCAATTCCACCCCATATCGTCCTAAGGCAAATGGAGCAGTCGAAGCAGCCAATAAGAATGTCAAGAAGATACTGCGAAAAATGGTGGAAGGGTCCAGACAATGGCACGAGAAATTACCCTTTGCTTTGTTGGGTTACCGCACTACCGTCCGGACTTCCATAGGCACAACTCCTTATTTGTTGGTGTATGGAACTGAGGCCGTGATACCAGCGGAGGTCGAAATTCCGTCCCTCCGAATTGTCGCTGAAGCCGGAATTGATGATGATGAATGGATCAAAGCTCGCTTGGAACAGTTGAGCCTGATAGATGAGAAAAGATTGGCAGCAGTGTGCCATGGTCAGCTGTACCAGAAGAGAATGGCAAGAGCGTATAATAAGAAGGTGCGCCCTAGGAAATTTGAAGTAGGGCAGCAGGTATTAAAGAAGATCCTCCCACATCAGGTCGAGGCAAAAGGCAAATTCGCCCCAAATTGGCAAGGGCCTTATATCGTGACCAGAATATTATCCAACGGCGCTTTGTGTTTGACAGATGTCGAAGGTAGATGCGTCGACATGGCTATCAATTCAGATGCAGTCAAGAGATATTATGCGTAACTTCTTCAATTATGGCAATGTTTGGTTTATTTGTTTGTATTTGGCATTTGTTGAATAATGAGATGACGGAGGCAATTCTTTCTTCTATCCAAACACTTTTAACCCTCGCTTCCCCCTTTGAGCCTTAAGCAATTTTTTTCAATACCCCTCTTTTGGAATCACTAATGGGAAAGATATGAAAAAAGAAAAGAAAAGAAAAAGAAAAGAAAAGAAAAAGACATGGAAAAAAATGAAAAGAAGGAAAAGAAAAAGGAAGAAGATAAAATCACAAATAACAAAACCATGGGAACTACGTTTGACCTGATTCCTCAAAGAGGATACGTAGGCGCCTCACGGCTCGGTCATAGTATGCATCATAGTAAATATAGGATGCATAATGTACATAGTGTGCATAATAGGCACAGCGTGCGTAACGCACATAGCGCAACATAAGTGTAAAAAATTAAATTTCCCAAGCAAGAAAACTGGGGCAGAGGTTATGTTTTAAAATCCAACAAAGGTTTGATTCCAAAAGTTGTAGCACATCACCCATCAGATTATTTTCATTTTTCATAGCCTTTCTTTAACTCCGCACCAAAACCAACATCAACGTCCAAAAGACCTCCCGATCAATGTTCAAGAGATGTCGAGTCAGGCGAATAAGACCGAGAATAGTACACCAATCCCCAGCAAAGAAGAGGATCGTAAGACTGGGAATGGATTGATAGTCAAAGGAGTTTCCAGAAGAGAAGGTCGTATCTACAACGCCCTGATTCCTCGAAAGAAATAAAATGAGAGAGTCTTATCGGTGAAAACCTTCACAGGCACCGAGAGGCGATGTAAGACGAGGGATATGAAATGAGAGAGTCTTATTGGTGAAAACGTTCACAGGCACCATAAGGCGCCGGGAGATGAGAGAAAAGAGAGAGTCTCATTAGTGAAAACCCCTCGAAGGGCACTATGAGGCGACGAGACAGATCAGCGAAGCTGCCACATTCGAAACGAAATGAACACTCATTTATCATCCCCAACAAGTCAAACCATCCGGCAAATCGATTGATACAGATAGACTGGGTCGGGAATCTATGGTGCACGTCATGATCACGGGGACCAGTCATTTCCTCCAGATAAGTTCTTTTGATTGTCTCCTCCCACAAAAAATATTGGTTCAGAAAGATTTTCTCCTTTCCATAACTTTTATTTCTTTTCCTAAAATGTGTCTTGAAAGGATTTTTCAAAGCTTACTACCAGGAACCAAAGGGGAATTCATCCAATGCAGGATAATACAAACAGTCTTAAAGACCGGTCCCAGGCAATGCAGGGATTCGTGCTCGGAAATTTTGGAAGAAGTAAGCTCCAAAGGGAGTAGTTTCGGGAGTTAGAAGCAGACTCCCATATCATGTGTTTAAAAAGAAAGCAGAAAAGGGGATAAATTGAAAACCAATCCCCAGCAGGCTAGAGACCCCCAACAGGCAACTTTGCCCGCCAACCAATTATGGGGACAAAGAGCAAGAAAAGAGGAAGAGAGAAAAATTGCTCGCCAGAAAGGCACCCTCTACCACCACGATTAAAACTGACTAAATCCTTTTGTCTGTTGCAGGAGAGCAAAGAATTAATGATGGCAGCAAGATGCAACGCCATGGAAGTCACCAAAAACCGGGGCAGAAAATTTTCTGCCGATTGTCGAAAATTTTCTCGAAACAACGGGGAAGCAATTTCAATACTTTTAAGCTCTAGGTCGCCCACCAGTATAATGCGGGAATACATTTAAGTTCTAGGTCGCCCACCAGTATAATGCGGGAATACTTTTAAGCTCTAGGTCGCCCACCAGTATAATGCGGGAATACTTTTAAGCTCTAGGTCGCCCACCAGTATAATGCGGGAATACATTTAAGTTCTAGGTCGCCCACCAGTATAATGCGGGAATACATTTAAGTTCTAGGTCGCCCACCAGTATAATGCGGGAATACATTTAAGTTCTAGGTCGCCCACCAGTATAATGCGGGAATACTTTTAAGTTCTAGGTCGCCCACCAGTATAATGCGGGAATACTTTTAAGTTCTAGGTCGCCCACCAGTATAATGCGGGAATACATTTAAGTTCTAGGTCGCCCACCAGTATAATGCGGGAATACATTTAAGTTCTAGGTCGCCCACCAGTATAATGCGGGAATACTTTTAAGTTCTAGGTCGCCCACCAGTATAATGCAGGAATACATTTAAGTTCTAGGTCGCCCACCAGTATAATGCGGGAATACATTTAAGTTCTAGGTCGCCCACCAGTATAATGCGGGAATACTTTTAAGCTCTAGGTCGCCCACCAGTATAATGCGGGAATACATTTAAGTTCTAGGTCGCCCACCAGTATAATGCGGGAATACTTTTAAGTTCTAGGTCGCCCACCAGTATAATGCGGGAATACATTTAAGTTCTAGGTCGCCCACCAGTATAATGCGGGAATACATTTAAGTTCTAGGTCGCCCACCAGTATAATGCGGGAATACTTTTAAGCTCTAGGTCGCCCACCAGTATAATGCGGGAATACATTTAAGTTCTAGGTCGCCCACCAGTATAATGCGGGAATACATTTAAGTTCTAGGTCGCCCACCAGTATAATGCGGGAATACATTTAAGTTCTAGGTCGCCCACCAGTATAATGCGGGAATACATTTAAGTTCTAGGTCGCCCACCAGTATAATGCGGGAATACATTTAAGTTCTAGGTCGCCCACCAGTATAATGCGGGAATACTTTTAAGTTCTAGGTCGCCCACCAGTATAATGCGGGAATACATTTAAGTTCTAGGTCGCCCACCAGTATAATGCGGGAATACTTTTAAGCTCTAGGTCGCCCACCAGTATAATGCGGGAATACTTTTAAGCTCTAGGTCGCCCACCAGTATAATGCGGGAATACATTTAAGTTCTAGGTCGCCCACCAGTATAATGCGGGAATACTTTTAAGTTCTAGGTCGCCCACCAGTATAATGCGGGAATACATTTAAGTTCTAGGTCGCCCACCAGTATAATGCGGGAATACTTTTAAGCTCTAGGTCGCCCACCAGTATAATGCGGGAATACTTTTAAGCTCTAGGTCGCCCACCAGTATAATGCGGGAATACATTTAAGTTCTAGGTCGCCCACCAGTATAATGCGGGAATACTTTTAAGCTCTAGGTCGCCCACCAGTATAATGCGGGAATACATTTAAGTTCTAGGTCGCCCACCAGTATAATGCGGGAATACTTTTAAGCTCTAGGTCGCCCACCAGTATAATGCGGGAATACATTTAAGTTCTAGGTCGCCCACCAGTATAATGCGGGAATACATTTAAGTTCTAGGTCGCCCACCAGTATAATGCGGGAATACTTTTAAGTTCTAGGTCGCCCACCAGTATAATGCGGGAATACATTTTAGCTCTAGAGTTTGGAATCAGTAGCCCCACCTGAAGACGGAAGGTTACAACAGAGATCCCCAAACGGGAAACAATAAAATCCCCAGCACCAAAAAGCAGACAACTTCAGAGGCAAGCGCGCAATTCAAAAGGAAAAGGGAATGCGTCTCAAAAGAAGCATCTCAAAAGAAGCAGTTCGGGAACGCTATGGCACGCCCAACATAACAATTCTGATGAAAAGCCATACCGCTGAAGAAACCATTGAAAGATTTAAGGAAGAAAGCCATGTTCCCAGCAAATCAAGCAGAGTGATGAGAACTGACATTCAGAAAAGGTGAATGACCAGCATCATCTCCAAGTTCACAAAATAAAGGCGTTAGAGGAAAGCGTCAGCCGACAAGAAAGCAAGGCAACAAGAACAAGTTGAAGATATATGAGATCTCACACTCTAGCTTAGCTTCTTGTTTTTCCTTTTAGAGCAATGTGACAGGGAGATCGGTTGAGCAGTAGCATCCTACAGCAGCATACAACAGCGCACAACAGCAGCAAGCAATACAGTCACACGGTAGTCCCAGCTACCAAAATTTTCCGAACTACATTGACCTGATTCCTGTTTCAGCCCAGGATATGTAGGAAACCTCTGAAGCAAAGGTTCGGTCAAATCTTTTTCAGAAATGCTTCACACGGAGTATTCGGACGGGCAAAAATCGCTCGCTTTATCTTTGCGCGAAAACCCTTCGTGTCTTCGTGCAAAGAGGGGCAGCTGTAAGCACGTGATTTTTGCTTTACGAGCAATCGCTCCAAAAGAAAATAAAAATAGTGACAAATGATTTCGCTGTACAATTTTTCGAGTTTTCCGTGACATGTGTTGTTAGTCATTTATGGGTCTGTCCATTTTACATCTAGTCATTACCAAATAAAAATACAAAATGCCTGTCGTTAAAAGAAAATTCAAAAAATATATGTCTGTGTGCATCGTTCGTTCTAAGCTGTGATCTAACCATTTTTTTTATTTTATTTTTTTATTTTTATTTATTTGTCCATTTATCGTTGTGGGTGTCACTCAATATGTGTGTAGGTTTATTTTAATTTTTACATTGTTTTAGGAATTTTTGTTTAAATTGAAAAAAAAAGGGAGAAAAGGAAAATCCGATTTGGGCCCCGAAACAAGGCCCAAAACCGAAGTACTGATCCAGTCCAAACCCAGCCTGCCCAAGCACGGACTCAAACGACGTCGTATCGGCGTCCCCATTTGAAGCCGTTGATCTGATTCAAAGGAACGGTCCAGATCAGGCTGTCCAACTCACCTCAACGACGCCGTTTCAGGCAAGTTGATCTGAGCCGTCCAACCTCATTGATCCAACGGTCCCTGGCTCCCTCATGACCCGACCTATTTAGCCGGTTTAACCCAACCCCTCACCTAAACCAAAACGACCCCGTTCCCATACCAAACGACCCCGTCCTGTTACCCACCAATAGATCTAAGCCGTTCAGATCACTTGATCTAACGGCTCCAATCTCTCTTCCCCTTCCATATATAAACTTGACCCTTTACCCCGCACCCCCTATCCGAACCCCCCCCCTTCAGTCATCTCCTTCCCCGAACCCTGAAACCCCCAAACCCTAACGCCGCCCTAGTTTCCCTTCCACCAAAACCCGGCGGCATGAACGCCGGTGGCCACCTCCCGAACACCCTAAGACCCCCTCACTCTCCTGAACATGGATCTGTTACTCCCTAGCCTCGAATCACTTTCGTTCGTCTCGAATCTTCATTTGAAGATTTGAGTCGAACCCGGATCTATGCCAAACCACCCCATCTTCATACCAGACACCCCCTGACCTTCCTCGTGACCAAACCAAGCTTGGTTTGGTCCGAATCTACCCACAACTCCCAAAAATCCAGATCTGAAAATCCAGACTTTAGAACACATGCACATGGGGAATCCGGATATCCTTAACGGGAGTTTGAGGTCTAATAGACCTTAATCAAGGTGTTCTCATGTGAGAACACCCTGATTAAAGTTTGTTCGGCCTCAAAGGGTCAATGTCGAGTCAGATTTGGTTCAGTTTTGTCTGGACATTTTTGGTAAGCTTTCTTTTCCTTTTTGTTTTATTCAACTGCTAGTTAAGTATGTTAGCATGTTCTGTTGTGTTTGTTCGGTATTTTCTGATACTTTTCTTAATTTCTTCCGTCTTTGTAAAGACCTTTTATTTGGTCAATTGTTTTCTGTGTATGATTTGAATGTGTTCTGTGATAAACATGATCGTCGATTAGTTTAATCGGCAAATAGGTTAACTCATATAGGCCCCAGTAATTGAACAAAAATTGTCTGATGCCTTTTAGGTCCCTAAACGTATTGTTTGTGTGAGCGATTGATTATTACCTGTTATAATTAGTATAGTCGACTCGATAAATATCGTCGATTAGCTTTCTATAACTAATAAATCGAATGAGCTAATAATGTCGCATGACTAATTGAGCTTTGCCACTGACTGTATGCCCCAGCATTGTTTGAAATGGTTTGTTTGCACTGTAAAACTGACTGAAAAAGGTTCAACCCAGGCAGTCTTGAGTTCGAACTTTCATCAGTTCAAAGAATGCCCTGATGCTGCAATAGGCAGGGGCAGCAATAATCAAGGTTGACAGGGGTATTCTGGGGTGTTAAAAAGAACAAAAGTAATTAGTTTAAGTGAGCTGACAAATGGGGTACTAAATTAGGATTAAACTAATGTCAATGGGGGGACAAGACACAAGAGTATGGGTTTAAAAGGAATACTAAAATAAGCCCATAATCCTTGATTAAACAAAAACCAGGCGTGGGGAATAAAGGGGCTGGCACCAAAAGATGCTTAGGCATGGGCTTTAAGGGGTATGGGCAGACTGCAAGTTGCAGATGAGGGCAGCTTAGCTGCACTTGGTCACTTTGGCTTATAAATAGGCCAGTGGAAAACTTAAAAGGGGCTGGACTTTGGAGTCTTCAGAAAGAAAAAAAAACAAAACAAAAAGGCTGAAAGAAAAAAAAACTTTAGTCTGAAGAGAGGTCTAGTGAGTCCCAAATCACAATAGCGTAAACACAAGGTAGTTTCCAATAGACATTGTAACCAAACACTTCCTGAAAGTTGTACAAGAGTGCATATTGGTCAAAGCTATCTTGGCCAAGTTCTGTTGCTTGCATTGGCTGAGTTGTTTGTGGTTGTTGAACTGTTAGTTTTACTGCATTTGAACCCTCAGTTACTGTTGTTATTTCCTTACTCTTTCCTGGGATTGCTGGCTTGGTTTCGACTATCTGCTAGTCCTTGTATTCTGGGAGACATTGTTGGTTATCTGTGGCTGTGGAAAACACTTGGTTTAGTTGGTTGTTGCTGTGTTGTTGCTGTGTGTCTGCTGCTGCTGTATTTACTGCATACTGCCCAGCTGACCATTCCTTTCTTCTTTTGTTCTCTATACCAGGTACACACCTAATACACTGTCAGATGTAATTGGAAAATTGAGGATGAATACAAAAATGAGAAAACCTGAAGAATGTCTTTTATGCGTAGATTGTTGCATTAAATATCATGTAATGTAGAATGATTTTTATTTTGGTTTGGATGCTGGAAGTAGCTTGCATGCCTAGTAGATGTCAATGCATGGTAATTGAATATCAGTTTGTATACATATGCTGCTAGTTAAAAGTATTCTCAATGAATTAGTTTGCATCTCAGATTTAGTTTACTTTGCCATATATGCTGTAATGTAGGCCAAAATAGGAAAACTATCCACATGAGTTAAAGTTCTTTCCCCTTTTGCTAGTTTGTCACATATAAATTGATAAAGAACAAAGAATCAGTTCTAGGCCTCAACCTCAGGAAGGCCAAGCCCAAATCGAAAGAATCAGCTAGGCCTGTATCGGAAAAACAGGGCCCAAGTCTGGCCATCTCGCATGAGCTAGGTTTGGGCCCATAATTTGCGACTAGTTGTCCATAAGTGTAGTCACGTTTTATTATTCTGTAATAGCACTTTAAATCCGGTTTTATAATCAACTAAGGCTATTTGCTGCTTTCAATTGATAGAGACGAACACGACGAGAAACGTAGTTGCTATAGGACATCCTTTAAAAATAACAACGAGATGAGCCTCGATAAAAATAAACAAAACGCAGATGCGGGGCCCTTGTTAAATGTATATTAGTGAAGCATTTAGTTTCCAGGACGGGTTGTTTAGCAAATCTCACAACCTTCCTAAAATAACAATACGTTAGACTCTTTAGGACGCGCCTTAATAAATCTTACCTTCGTAAACTCGGGTGCACATTGATGTGACCCAAATCCAAATCTCAACGGAATCGAAATGTGTTTCTAATCACGGGTACATTGATTGTGACGTGGTTCGAGATGCGTGTCCATGACGTTGCGAATTCATTTTAAAAAAAATAAGGATGAGATGAGCCTCGCCGAATAAAAATACAAATTGCGGGGCCCTCAGTAAATACTTGTTTGAAATTACTTAGAATTCAGGAGGGTCGTTTAGCGAATTTCACGGCCTCCGCAAAATAATAACGCGATAGTCTCTTTAGGCGCGTGTTTAATAATTTACTTGCTTAAGTTCGGGTGTGCATTTCATGCGACCCAAAGCCAAATCTCAAAACATCAAATAAAATGCGTTCCGGATTGTGGGTGCATTTCATGTGACGCAGTCCAAAGACGTGTTTTAAGCGATGTTCACATTCTTGTAAAAACAATAATAATAAAGCGGTTAAAAGTTAAAATTTGCATATAAGTTCATATCGTATTAAAAATCAGATAAATAAGCCAAATATAACAGTTGAGCGACCGTGCTAGAACCACGGAACTCGGGAATGCCTAACACCTTCTCCCGGGTTAACAGAATTCCTTATCCGGATTTCTGGTACGCAAACCGTAATATAGAGTCATTATTTTCCTCGATTCGGGATTAAAATTGGTGACTTGGGACACCCTAAATCTCCCAAGTGGCGACTCTGAAATAAATAAACCAATCCTGTTTCGATTGTCCTTTAATTGGAAAAAAAACTCCCTTGCACCCCCATGGGCGCGGAAAAAGGAGGTGTGACATCGGGTTCATCCGCCCTCAAATTGGATATGTTGGGTTCATCCGCCCTCGAATAGGATATTTTGGGTTCATCCGCCCTCGAATAGGATATGTTGGGTTCATCCACCCTCAAATAGGATATGTCGGGTTCATCCGCCCTCAAATAGGATATGTCGGGTTCATCCGCCCTCAAATAGGATCTGTCGGGTTCATCCGCCCTCAAATAGGATATGTTGGGTTCATCCGCCCTCAAATAGGATATGTCGGGTTCATCCGCCCTCAAATAGGATCTGTCGGGTTCATCCGCCCTCAAATAGGATATGTTGGGTTCATCCGCCCTCAAATAGGATATGTTGGGTTCATCCGCCCTCAAATAGGATATGTTGGGATCATCCGCCCTCAAATAGGATATGTCGGGTACATCCGCCCTCAAATAGGATATGTTGGGTTCATCCGCCCTCAAATAGGATATGTTAGGTTCATTCGCCCTCAAATAGGATATGTCGGGTTCATCCGCCCTCAAATAGGATATGTCGGGTTCATCCGCCCTCAAATAGGATCTGTCGGGTTCATCCGCCCTCCAATAGGATATGTTGGGTACATCCACCCTCGAATAGGATATGTCAGGTTCATCCGCCCTCAAATAGGATCTGTTGGGTTCATCCGCCCTCAAATAGGATATGTTGGGTTCATCCGCCCTCAAATAGGATATGTCGGGTTCATCCGCCCTCAAATAGGATATGTCGGGTCCATCCGCCCTCAAATAGGATCTGTCGGGTTCATCCGCCCTCAAATAGGATATGTTGGGTTCATCCGCCCTTAAATAGGATATGTCGGGTTCATCCGCCCTCAAATAGGATATGTCGGGTTCATCCGCCCTCGAATAGGATATGTCGGGTTCATCCGCCCTCAAATAGGATCTGTCGGGTTCATCCGCCCTCAAATAGGATATGTTGGGTTCATCCGCCCTCGAATAGGATATGTTGGGATCATCCGCCCTCCAATAGGATATGTCGGGTTCATCCGCCATCAAATAGGATCTGTCGGGTTCATCCGCCCTCAAATAGGATTTGTTGGGTTCATCCGCCCTCGAATAGGATATGTTGGGATCATCCGCCCTCAAATAGGATATGTCGGGTTCATCCGCCCTCAAATAGGATATGTTGGGTTCATCCGCCCTCGAATAGGATATGTTGGGATCATTCGCCCTCAAATAGGATATGTCGGGTACATCCACCCTCGAATAGGATATGTTGGGATCATCCGCCCTCAAATAGGATATGTCGGGTACATCCGCCCTCAAATAGGATATGTTGGGTTCATCCGCCCTCAAATAGGATCTGTCGGGTTCATCCGCCCTCAAATAGGATTTGTTGGGTTCATCCGCCCTCGAATAGGATATGTTGGGATCATCCGCCCTCAAATAGGATATGTCGGGTTCATCCGCCCTCAAATAGGATATGTTGGGTTCATCCGCCCTCGAATAGGATATGTTGGTTTCATCCGCCCTCAAATAGGATATTTCGGGTTCATCCGCCCTCAAATAGGATATGTTGGGTTAATCCGCCCTCAAACAGGATATGTCGGGTTCATCCGCCCTCAAATAGGATATATTGGGTTCATCCACCCTCAAATAGGATATGTTGGGTTCATCCGCCCTCAAATAGGATCTGTCGGGTTCATCCGCCCTCAAATAGGATATGTTGGGTTCATCCGCCCTCGAATAGGATATGTCGGGTTCATCCGCCCTCAAATAGGATCTGTCGGGTTCATCCGCCCTCAAATAGGATATGTTGGGTTCATCCGCCCTCGAATAGGATATGTTGGGATCATCCGCCCTCAAATAGGATATGTCGGGTTCATCCGCCCTCAAATAGGATATGTTGGGTTCATCCGCCCTCGAATAGGATATGTTGGGATCATCCGCCCTCAAATAGGATATGTCGGGTACATCCGCCCTCAAATAGGATATGTTGGGTTCATCCGCCCTCAAATAGGATATGTCGGGTACATTCGCCCTCAAATAGGATATGTTGGGTTCATCCGCCCTCAAATAGGATATGTTGGGTTCATCCGCCCTCAAATAGGATATGTCGGGTTCATCCGCCCTCTAATAGGATATGTCGGGTTCATCCGCCCTCGAATAGGATATTTCGGGTTCATCCGCCCTCGAATAGGATATGTTGGGTTCATCCGCCCTCGAATAGGATATTTTGGGTTCATCCGCCCTCGAATAGGATATTTTGGGTTAATCCGCCCTCAAACATGATATTTTGAGTTCGTCCGCCCTCGAATAGGATATTTTGGGTTCATCCGCCCTCGAATAGGATAAAGTTCCCTCTTAGGTTCAGTTTTCACCCATAGGAGATGCATTTCCTCCTAAGTTTAGTTTTACCCATAGGAGATGCATTTCCTCCTAAGTTCAGTTTTCACCCATAGGAGATGCATTTCCTCCTAAGTTTAGTTTTACCCATAGGAGATGCATTTCCTCCTAAGTTTAGTTTTCACCCATGAGAGAGGCATTTCCTTCTAAGTTAGTATTGAAGTTGGGAGCCCGCCCATATAACAGAGGCATACATTTCTGTCCTTTCACTTTAAGTTCTAGGTCGCCCACCAGTATAATGCGGGAATACTTTTAAGTTCTAGGTCGCCCACCAGTAAAATGCGGGAATACTTTTAAGTTCTAGGTCGCCCACCAGTAAAATGCGGGAATACTTTTAAGTTCTAGGTCGCCCACCAGTAAAATGCGGGAATACATTTAAGTTCTAGGTCGCCCACCAGTATAATGCGGGAATACATTTAAGTTCTAGGTCGCCCACCAGTATAATGCGGGAATACTTTTAAGTTCTAGGTCGCCCACCAGTATAATGCGGGAATACATTTTAAGTTCTAGGTCGCCCACCAGTATAATGCGGGAATACATTTAAGTTCTAGGTCGCCCACCAGTATAATGCGGGAATACATTTTAAGTTCTAGGTCGCCCACCAGTATAATGCGGGAATACTTTTAAGTTCTAGGTCGCCCACCAGTATAATGCGGGAATACATTTAAGTTCTAGGTCGCCCACCAGTATAATGCGGGAATACATTTAAGTTCTAGGTCGCCCACCAGTATAATGCGGGAATACATTTAAGTTCTAGGTCGCCCACCAGTATAATGCGGGAATACATTTAAGTTCTAGGTCGCCCACCAGTATAATGCGAGAATACATTTAAGTTCTAGGTCGCCCACCAGTATAATGCGGGAATACTTTTAAGTTCTAGGTCGCCCACCAGTAAAATGCGGGAATACTTTTCAGTTCTAGGTCGCCCACCAGTATAATGAGGGAATACATTTTGTCTGTTCATTCCATATTCTAGGTCGCCCACCAGTATAAATGCAGGCATGTCATTACCAATAGGAGATGCACTTCCTAATTTAGGTCATTCCGATTCGACCATAGGAGACACACTTCCTAGTTTGAGTCATTGAGGTTTTATTTTAGCAGACGCATTTGCTAGCATCATTGCATCAGTAGTGTAAATTTTGCTAACGACTCACAAATCTTCCCAGCACAAGCTGGGTTAGGAGATTTTATTTGTTTTGTTTGTTTTGGTTGTCAGGGACCCGCCTGTAGAACGGAGGTTGTCGTATGTCGGAAGGAAGAAATCAGGCGTCCACCTGGAGAACAAGGACAAAGAAAAGAAGAAATCAGGTGTCCATTTGGAGAACAAAGACAAAGAAAAATAGAAATCAGGTGTCCACCTGGAGAACAAGGACAAAGAAAAATAGAAATCAGGCGTTCACCTGGAGAACAAGGACAAAGAAAAGAAGTAATCAGGCGTCCACCTGGAGAATAAGGACAAAGGAAGGAAGAAATCAGGCGTCCACCTGGAGAACAAGGATAAACGAAATAGAAATCAGGCACCCACCTGGAGAATAAGGGAATACAATTGAAGTATTGAAGTCAAAAGCCCGCTCATATGAGAAAGGAGCACACTTAGAATCAATAAAGCAGAGGAATACAACGGGAATCCCCAGCAGGAAGCAATAAAAATCCCCAGCATTCACAAAAGGCTGGTAAAAAAAACAACAAGAAAAAAGAGAGAAAAAATGAATGATGAATCCAAGGCACGGAAGTGGAGAACAGAGGTGGTCTGCTCAAGAACTAGCGCCTACAACTAGCAAGTATCAAGGTTCAAATCCAAAGTCTGTATGAAGCACCAATCAAGACTCAAGACCAAGTTTCAGAAGACTTACAGATAGGAATCCTTGTAACTAGTAGCTGATAGGCTTAGTTAGTCTTTTTTTTTCAGTCTTCGTTTTGTTGTAACGACAGGACCGTGGACCGGAACCTCAACGGAACGGCACCTCGATCGGCTCTTCACCTCGGTACACTTCACTATCTCTCTCATTTCCGAACTACACGTGGCCTGATTCCTGTATAACCAAGGATATGTAGGCAGCTCAGATACCAGGGCTCGGTTACATTCCCTCCCTTTCCTTAAGTGTAGTCCGTCCAAGTAATGGTCGGGTCAAAAACATGTCTAGTCGTTCTTTGTCGGAAAACTCTTCGTGTTTCCAGTCAAAGAGGGGCAGCTGTAAGCACGTGATTTTTGACCCTCCCCGAGAATTTTCACATTTTTAGCGTGAATATGTGAAATTGGGTCTAGCATAGCTATTTTAACTATTTTTACTTTATTTCGTTGCAAAAAGAAAAATTTCAAAAAATATAGTTCTATTAAGGTTTTATAGTCATTTTAACTTTGAAAAATACAAAAATATTACCTCATATTTTATCTTAATATTTAAAAAACGAAAATTACAAAAAATAGTTTTATTAATATTTTGTAGCTATTTTAAATCTTGAAAAATATTTAAAAAAGATATAGTTTTGTTTAAATACTAGTCTTATTTTTGGTAGTTATTTTGCTTACATAGGACTAGTTAAGCAACGTGTTCCTATTTCTCGGGTCCGGGCAAAAGAATAATATTCGGGTTCAAACTACCCGGTTTTAGGCCTAATTTTCGGACCTAGCCCATAATAAACCGAGTCCAGGACACATGGGGAACCCCACCACGCGTGGGGGACATAAGTCTCGAACCCCACCACGCGTGGGGCTCATTTTTCTGGGCAAACCCATTACAAAACACGGACAAGGCCAAAGCATGGGAGGACTTCGGAAATTTTGGAAAAAAAACATGTACTATAGACCTTCTTCTTCCTAAAGAAGAAGAAGCAACAAAACCTAAAACCCTAGCAACTAAAACCATGACTCCCTTGTATCCAAACGACCCCTTCCTGCTTCCTCTTCCTCGCAGCAACCAACCCCTCTCCGTCAACCGCCATAACCATCCCATACCCCACCATCGCCGCCGTCCAAACACCTACCCGTCCAGCATCGTCAAGCAGCAGCTATTGCTGCTGCATCGTCCAAAACCACCACAACCCTTCCACCTCCAGCTATCTCCCCATCATCGTCACGGTCCAAGCAGTCCAGCAAACACCACCTCCGTCAACCGCCATAACCATCGCCTTCACCAGCCTCACGCCCAAACAACACCTACTGAAACCAGTCACACCCCCTTCGACACCACCCGCTACCAGTAAACCACCCAAACACCACCTCCATCGTCACCTTCTCCTTCGTCTACAACCAGTAACGCTCAAACACCACAGTTCCGACAACCATCCAACCCAGCTCCTTCCGTCGCGTCGTCACTGTCCCTCGACCTCTTCTGCTTCATCTTGTCGCACCGATCTGTTGCGTCAAGAAAAGTCAGTAGTAGCGAACATGGCAAGTTGTTAGCACTTTCGGGCCGAGCTTTCAGTTCCCTGTGAGGTCGTTTTGTTCGTCGAGGTCCGGTACGTCGAGGTTAGTCGTTGAGGTCGATGTAGAGGTTTGGTCCGTGGCTCTATCCGTTTCTGTTTGTTCAGGTTAGTAAACCTCAAGTATTAGATAAAGAAACTTTACGTTAAATGTTCGAAGATGCAATATATAAATTGATATGATAACTTTCTGCTTATGTTTTCGTTGTATGCATTTCATTCAATTTTGCGTTATGTTATTCTTGTTTATTTGCTGTCATTTAATTAAGTTGGGTTAATTGTTCTATGACACAAGTTTGATGTTAATTTGTTCGTGGCCCTTTGCTTAGTTCATTCGGATAAAATTAGCATTAGTACTTGTTGTTACTACTCCCGAAACACTCATTCGCTAAACTCATTTTATTAATTTTTTTTTTTTGACAAGTTATGAGATTTTAGTTGTAAAGAAGTCGTAAGGTTTAGTATTGTTAAAGGTGTAGAAATGGCATCCTTTTTAAAAATAAAAAATAAAATAAATAAATAGAAAACGAGACTAGCTTCGCCAAATAAAAATGTACAGATTGCGAAGTCCCTCACAAAATATATGTATGAAATACTTAGATTCCGGGACGGGTCGTTTTAGCAAATCTCACGGCCCTACCCCAAAATAATAATGCGCTAGTTGCTTTACGCGCGCCTTTAATAATGTTATCTCCCTAAACTCGGGTGCACATTTATGTGACCCAAATCCAAATCTCAATGGAGTCGGAATATGTCTCTAGTCACGTGTATATTGATTATGGCGTGGCCCGAGATGCATTTCCATGACGTTGTAAATTCCTTTTAATAATAAATGAGATGAGCCTCGTCGAATAAAAATACAAATTGCGGGGCCCTCAGTAAATACTGATTTTAAAATTACTTAGAATTCAGGAGGTCCGTTTAGCGAATTTCACGGCCTTCCCAAAATAATAACACGCTAGACTCTTTAGGCACGTGTTTAATAATCTACTTTCTTAAACTTGGGTGTGCATCACATGCGACCCGAATCCAAATCTCAAAACATCAAATAAAATACGTTCCGGATTGTGGGTGCATTTCATGTGACACAGTCCAAAGACATATTTTAAGCGATGTTCACATTCTTTAAAATAATAATAACAAAGTGGCAAAAAGTTAAAATTGGCACATTGGTTCATAATTGTATTTAAAATCAGATAAATCAAGCCGAATATGACAGTTGAGCGACCGTGCTAGAACCACGGAACTCGGGAATGCCTAACACCTTCTCCCGGGTTAACAGAATTCCTTATCCGGATTTCTGGTACGCAGACTGTAATATGGAGTCATTCTTTTCCTCGATTCGGGATTAAAATTGGTGACTTGGGACACCCTAAATCTCCCAAGTGGCGACTCTGAAATAAATAAATAAATCCCCTTTCGATTGTCCTTTAATTGGAAAAAACTCCCTTGCGCCCTAGCGGGTGCGTAAAAAGGAGGTGTGACAGGCCCGTCCCGAATCTAAGCAATCAATATATACATTTAACGAAGGCCCCGCGATTTATTTATTTTGTTCGGCGAGGCTCGTCTCATTTTTATTTTAAAAAGGCAAACCTAAAGCAATCTATAATTTTCTACTTTATTTGTCTCTAAAAAAATAAAAAATGAAAAGTCCTAATTAATTAATATTACAAAATCGGGCCTCAAGTTCAAGTCCGGATCCAAACGAAAGGACGAACTTTTTAATTTGAATCCACTACCTAACTTAAAAGCCCAGTTCATCCTTAAGTGCTAACGTGTCAATTGCCATATCACTCTTGGGCCCAAAGGGTCCAAGCCATAAAATTCGTGCAGGCTAACCGTGAATTTTCAATGGCCCAAAGTGGGCCTAGGACTAGCCTAGTTCAAATGAACAGGATCAGGCCGAGAAGATCGCGGGATAAGCATTTGCACACCACAATTACTCCAACTCTCCAGAGTGTGTTTACCAAATAGTAATAAAATACTACGACGTACGCTCGTTCAAATTAACTACTTATTCATATCCAATTATCATGACCAATTTGTTTAGTCAGTGCTAATGGTGCCTGCTTATTTTAAACAAGTTACTGATGATGCCTACTGATATTACTAGCCTAAACTGTTGATGCCGACTGATATTAAGTTTAACTCGAAATCAAACTTGATGACCCATCATACACTTGCAACCCCAATCATGTTTCTGAATTTGATTTTTTAACAGAATAGTGCTATACTAAAGTGAACACTATCTATACTAAAGCGGTTGCTAGATAACCATGAATTCAAGTAGTCCCAAAACAAACCAGCGCACATTCGAACATTCTGATGCTTCTGTTTCTAATTAAATTATTGTCCCTAACTAGTTGCCCACTTTGACATGAATCACTTATAGCAGAACAAATCAAGAGTTCAAATAACTTCATCTAGTACTAATTGTTATGGTAAAGCAAACTGACAACCTAACAGCTCAAATTTGGAAACTAACAGCATGTCAACATGAGCATAGCAGTTCAGTAGCTCTTAATTACAATCCGTATGTATCCACTATTCACATAATACAAAACACATAATCAATATCGACTAGGTATAATTAACTAACAATTCAACTAATTGTAAATAACAGGCAGCCTACAAATGAACACAAATCTGTGAATATTTCCATTTTTTCAACTTCAAGGAGCTACATCAAGGCGATTCGAAAAGTGTACCTGGAATTGGAACAGAAATAAAGTAGAAGAGAGATCAGCAACAACAGTAATATGAGCAGCAATACAACAGTAGTTCAACAACAGCAGTTGGGAGTTCCAAATAGCTACCGACACAGCCCAGAAAGTTTGTAAAAGACCAAACAGCAACAACCAATATCACCACAAACAAACTCAACCAAGCGTATATTAAACCCGAAACTGAACCAGTAGACCACTGAACCACTTAAGCAATCAAAGGGAATCAGATTCACTGTCCAGGATTCGAGTTACTCCTACAGATGCAATGAAACCATATCTTTCCTTTTGTTTTCTCTTTTTTAACTCTCCAGCTCTCTCTTAAGATTTTCAGGAAAAAAAATCCCCCTTTCTGTCTAAAAATGACTCTATATATAACCCCCCAAAGCAGGCATGCCCCCTCAACTCTCAAAAGCACTTTAGGCAGAATTTTTAAACTAATTCTGCCCATCATCTCTCAAACCCCACTATATTATGTTTTCCCTCTTTTTGATTTATTTGTTCCCCACTAAACTTCTTTTTGTTTATTAATCCCACGCGGGTATGGGCAGCCTATTTTTCTATATCAAGTCCTTGTGACCCTCCCCATACCATTATGTTGTGTTCCCCACTAACACATTAGATTAAGGGTTAATTAAGTGCTTTACTGTCAGCCCACTTAGCAAGACCATTTTGCTAAACCTTTAAACCCCAAATTACCCTCCTAAAGTTCCTGAAATTACTGTCCTACCTAATCCTTTTCACTCTGCATTGAACCTTTCAACTCTAACCTATTCAAACCTACCAACTAACTAAACTGAATCCAACAAACTACAATAGCTATAACCAATTCAACTTATCTAATTCAATCAGTAATTTAAACTAGAACTTAGGTCAAATCAAATAGCATAAAAATAAAGACCAATGCATCTGAACAAATCACATTGAACTACCAAGGTCAAATTTTAGACCATGATTGACACAGATATATGGGAATGACTAACTATGTTCATAATTCTAAATCAAACAAGATGAATGAAACACTGTCACATACTGGATGAACATAACTAAATTTATATGTAAAATGATGAACAACAAAACAAACAAGGAATCAGACATCACAGAAAGTGAGATCATTTGAACTAGTAATACTAGTAACCAATTACAAGACTAGACACAGTTTTTGTGCAAGAACATTACGGGCACTGACCCTTACAACCAAACTAACGGACAAACATACTCAATCGATTCAGCATATGCCAACCAACCATATGAGAAAAACTGGACCAGAAAAAGGTCTGAAAGAGAAGAGAGGAATAAATTAAAAGATGGTGAAATACCATGAAGCTTAAGCAGATAAATAACAACAAAAATAGAAAAGAAAAAGAAGAAAAATACCTCAAAATTAAAGGCTAACTCCGAACAGTTCCCATTTTAGACTTCGACTCGAACTTTTGATGTCCAAACGGACCTTAATCGAGTGTTCTCGACTGAAAACACTCGACTAAAGTCGATTAAGAACCTCAAATTTTCCCTTTACTCGGACAGGTTCCAGGTTTTGGCTCTCTAGGGTTCTTCAATTGATTTGAAACTCGACCAGTTCTAGCAAGATTCGAGCCAGACCAAGGGCGTTTTAGGCACGAGGGAGGTCAAGTGGATAGCTGGTGTGAGTTTGGGGTTCATTAGATGAACTAGGGTTTTGGGTCCTGAGCTTCGATCGAAGATTCGAAAAAGCCGGGAATGATTCGAGGACAACAGAGTGGGGATTCAGGTTGAGGGTGGTTAGGAGGCTCAGGGGTGTTAATTTGAGGGTCATCGGAGAAGGTGAGGTTTTTGGTTGATTCTGTGATCGAAGATTCGAGAAGCTGTGGCGTGATTCGAGGTTAATAGAGTATGGAATCGTGTTGAGGGAGGTTAGGAGGTTCAGGGGTGTTATTTGGGTGGCCGGCAGCGTTGTTGCTGCTGGGTTTCAGGCGAAGGCGTGGGGTGGTGGCTCTAGGGTTTCGAGAGGTCGTTTGGTCTGTGGTTTGGGAGACGAAGAAGAGGGGTCGGGAAATGAGGGGAGGTAAGGGGTTTAGGAGTTTGGTATATTGAGATGGTGAGATTAATGTGGTCCGTTGGATCAACGAAGATTGACGACCTAGATCAATTCCCTTAATGGGAACGACGTCGTTTGGTTTTAGTAGGGGATGGGGCGGTTCGGGGCCACGGGTCGGGTATGGGGTTACGGGTGAGGGCGGAGTGATCTGGACCGTTGATCAAGTGAGATCAACGGCCCTGATCAAGGCTTCCCCAAAACGATGCCGTTTGGGGTGTCTTTGAGATGGACTGGACCGGGGTCGTTTGGGCCTGTTTGAACGGGCAAAACGGGGTGGATCTAGGCCCAATCCGATTTTTTTTCTTTTTCTTTTTCTTGTTTTATTTGTTTCTTTTTATTATTAAACTAATTTTCCAAATTAAAAACCAAAATCCTGCATTGATTTATAAATCAAATTAACTTATAAAAATGCTAATTAATTATCACACATAATTGACTAACAAATGTGAAAACAAAATCGCATAATCAGACATCAAATGCTAAAAATGCACAGTACATCATTTTTGTGATTTTCGTTCTCGCAAAGCCAAAATTGTTTTAATTAATTCCTAATTGTAACATTAAATCCTAAATGCACAGGCAACACATATTTTTTTATTTTTCATTAATTAAAATAGAATAAACATTGACAGACAAAAATGCGAATAATTATTTAAAAATGCCACGCAAATCCTCAAAAATTGCACACAAAGGAAAATTATTTTATCTTGAATTTTTGGGAGTGGTTCTCATAGGGCAAAAATCACGTGCTCACAGCTTTGACTTGAAGTTTGAAATGAAACCTGGAGTTTTAAGCATGGCTTAAACATGTTCTGATTCATAGTTTAGCTTCATTTCTCCTGAATCACTTGGTTCTGAGCTTTATTTAGTGCATTGTATTTTGCTGATTGCTCGTAATAACTAGATGTTGGTCTGTTGACAAGTGAACCTTTATCATTGTATTTGATCTTGAACTGTTATGAAATTTGATTAATAGCCTGTTTAGTTGAATCAGTAGCTAGATTTTCTTTTGCATTCAACCATGCTGATAGTACTATGTGGACTGCCTTTAAATTCTCTTTACCTTGTGTTTAGTTAAATTATTATTAGCATGTTGTAGGGCACGAATGATTCTTTACCTCATGGATGATTCCCAAGCTAATAGTTAGCAGATCTAGGCAGTACTTCCTTTTGAAATCCATGTTCTTATGGCTTATGCTTGAATATTTGGTGTTTAAAATTATAGTCGCATAATATCAACCTCTCTAGTAGCTATGAGTTTAATTAAGGTTCAAATCCTCATGTTTTGGTTGTAAATTAGTTTGAGCTTTTAAATGAAAATGGCATACTGTGCAATTGGTGCTATTGGAATAACTAGACTTAAGCAATTTGCTTTATTTCAAAATGATGCTATGGTTCAGCGATGCTTCACCCCTTGTTGCTTATTTGATTAAAATTTGACATGGGTCAGCTAGTGATTTTGGAATCCAAATGCACGCTGTGTGAATGCTATGAAAGGGACTCGATCTTGAGTCCCAAGTTTGGTGACGCTGTTTTGTCCTTAGGATTGGGCTTCCTTTTGGGTCTGAGCTAAACTATCGTGAAATCTATTATTCTGCAGCCTTGTAACTTTATTAGGCTATTGGGCCTCATGTCAGGCCCAGACCTCGGAATAAAAGACGGGACCTCATAAAATGTTAGTCTTTCTGTTTAATGAACCAAGTTCGAATTTTAGTTTAAAGTAATTTTAATCTCTCCAAAACCGTTCTCAATTGATTAGTTGGGCTTTTTTAAAAGTAGATGGGAGGCGTGTTATATTAGGTAAAACATAGCTTATGTCCCTCCAAATTTTAGTCCAAGTTCCCTTTAATAATTGGAATCGAGGTGCGCCGTGCCAAATAAAATCTCAAAATGCATGACCCTCGCTTAATTAATTTTAAATCCTTAGAAAACGAGGCGTGCCATTTAGTTGAATTTTCCATGGCCCTCGCAAAGTCGAAAGTGCGTAGTTGCTTTAGGCGCGCTATTTTAAAAATTAATTTCCTTAAACTAAGGTGTGCATTTCATGTAACCCAAATCCAAATCTCAACAACGTTAAATAAAATGTGTCATGAACTGCGGGTGCATTTCATGTGATGTGGTTCACGTCGTGTTTTAAATAACGTTGAATCTTCCTAAAAATAATTGAAAGCGGTTAATAAGTTAAAAATGTACCATAGGTTAAAACATGTATTAAAATCGGATAATAGGCCAATTATAATAGTTTAAGCGACTGTGCTAGAACCACGAAATCCGGGGGTGCCTAACACCTTCCCTCGGGTTAACAGAATTCCTTACTTAGAATTTTTGGTTCGCAGACTTCAAAAGAAAAGTCGAATTTCCTCGATTTGGGATTTAAAATAAATCGGTGACTTGGGATACTAAAAACAAACCATCCCAAGTGGCGACTCTGAACGAAAAAATAGATAAATAATCTCATTTCGAATAATGTCACTTAAATTGGAAAAACTCCCTTGTACTACCTTCGGGTAGTGTAAAAAGGAGGTGTGACAATATTCTATAGATACCTTTTAAGGTTTATAGCAAAATATTTAATTTTGGTTACCTCCTAGCCCTAAGCCACTAAATACGCTAATCAGTTACACTATTTTTTTTCTCTCTCTACTTTGATACATCCCATTCTCTTCCCCCATCCCATTAAAATTTCTGGTCTCCTCCTCCTTCCACCGGATTTGTGCAAAGCTCACTTCAGAAATTGCTCCGGCTCCCGCATCCGATGACTGCAACGGCATATTCCTACAGCTAAAAACCCAGGGGATCGATGTTTTTCGTATTGTTAGAATTAAGAGAAACTTAATAAGTGTTTAAGGTTGAAATGTTGGCACATGAAGATCTGCTAGTGATGAGAAAAGATACGTGCAATCAAGTACAGACGTTTACTTCCTTTTCGTAAATTATCCCTCAATAACATTTTGATGAACTAACTTGACTCCTACTGAGTTCAAGAAAATTTCTATTATGATGTAGAGGCCTCGTGAATATCGTCCCTGCCAATTGAAAAAATTTGAGATAGGATGTTGTATCCACTAGCCTCGTGAATACCGTCTCTGTCAATTGAAAAAATTGAGATATGGATGTTGTAGGATGATTTTCTGTTAATATATGTCAATGTATTTTATATGTCAATGTATTTTTATGTATTTCATTGTATTCATTGTCTTTTTTTTAATTGTAATTCAATGTATCTCGTTGTATTCCATGTATTTCATTGTATTCACTGTCTTTTTTTCTCATTATATTTCAATGTATCTCGTTGTATTCTATATATTTTATTGTATTCACTGTCTCGCTATATGCCATGAATGTACTCATAAGTTTTTTTTAATTAATATAATTTATGTATTCAGATGTATTATATAATTTCTCTGAAGATTGTTATGTTTTTGGGTATTTTTCGGTTGATAATCTTTTTTATAACTGAAAATACAAATTTTGTGTGTTATAATTGAGTTTGTTGAGTTATATTAGGAGTCTATTATGTTAATTGATTCACTTTCCCTTTTAAAAACAGTATAATCTCCTATTTCACGCCGTAAATACAGTCGAATACAATAATCTGTCCAGTTGTAATCCCATGTTTCACTTCATGAATACAGTCGAATACACTCGAATAAAACAACTGATTAGCTGGACTTCCCTGGTTCATGCCTATTTTTGCTATTGTATTCATGAATACAATAGCTTAAATACATCAAATATATCTTATAACCACATAAAAGGTATCTATATCCGTAATATAGCAAATGGTATCTATAGGTGGCTAATTACTACTAAAAGATAGTGCTTTATGAAAATTTCTCAAATATATTTAGAGTTACATGTATTTAAAAATTAGCCACTTACTTTTAATGATTAGCCAATATGCTTGAACTTCAGGACATAATGTCTTCAAGTTCCAAAATTATGTAAAGAAATTCGAATCGTATGTCCTTAATTTTAAATTAGCAATTCAAAAATTTAGGATACTTAGTCCTGAATTTTCAGTTAATAGCTCACAAACTCAGGACACTAAATCCTGAATTGAGGAATTTTGGCAAAATTTTGATAAAGCGGATTATTGAGATTTGAACCCTGATTTGGAGTCGATTTTGAATGAAACTTATATATTTGGACTCGTATTAGAATGTGTGATCGAAATTTGTGAGTTTTGTCGGGTTCTGAAAGGCTGGTACAGGTTAACTTTGTGTATTTAATTAAAGATTTAATTTTTATTGATTGTGTTCGACTTTTATGGCTTGTTTGACATTATTGGGTTGTATTTGACTAGATTGGAGTCGTTTGGAGTTGGATTTTTTGAGGATTTGGCATTTTTGACGAATTTTAGGCTACTGGGTGGAGGTAAGTCTCTTGACTAACCTTATTAAGAGGGAAACTCCTAGGATTTGACTTGATTTCTATGTGTTTAAGGTATTGGGGATAGTATATATACATGGTGACGAGTGTATATGCACTTACCGAGCTTATATCATAATCGGGGTAGGTATGGAATATTTTATGACTTGTTTTGACTCTGTGCTCATTTGGTTCATGATTTATTTGACTCATGTGACTACGTTTGCTCTCTTATTCATGTTAGAAATCGTGCCTAAGATTAAGATTATTTATGAAGGCACGAGAACTTATCCTTTATATATTGAATTGCTTAGTCACATAGAGATGTCATGAGCATATATCCATATGATTTTTGTTAAGTCCATGCGCACATTTTATTTGTAATTCTTGAGCATATACATACATTTTTGAATAATGAACACTTGATTTGTACTGAGGATTTTGGCACGAAGGATAAGCATGTGGATGAGATACAGTTATGACACACAGAATTTGATGAGCGGATATTAATTTATGAGTGAAGCTATTATGCTCCTATTTGCGCTTGAATTTTAGATTCGTCCCTCTGGAGTCAGGTGATAACCCATGTTACTTTAAGCCCTGTGAGCGTGGTTGGTATATGAATTTTGTCTGGGTCGATATATGGATTTTGTATCGGATTCTGTTGGTACATGGATTATGTATCGGGGTACATGGATCTTGTGCAAGTTTGACCTTGCATTCATATTATTGACTCATTTAGAAGTATTCATTCAACTATTCATTATTATTTGACATCCTTATATGCTAGTTGGAAGTCCCGTGTTCGTTATTTGAGCATTGCTATCTTGCAATATCGTGATTGAGCATCAGTATGGTTATTTATGTACTGGAAGAGTATGCCTCATATTTGAATT
This sequence comes from Nicotiana tabacum, assembly GCF_000715075.1. Taxonomy (NCBI): domain Eukaryota; kingdom Viridiplantae; phylum Streptophyta; class Magnoliopsida; order Solanales; family Solanaceae; genus Nicotiana; species Nicotiana tabacum. Next base: position 131,989,998 of record NC_134087.1, read on the forward strand.
ATTGATGCATGTGATTCTTGTTATTCATGATATTATCTACCATCTCAGTTCTTAGTGTTATTATTATACTTCTATAACAATTGGTAAGTATTCGGAAGCATCTAGTCTTGCCACTACTTATTCGATGTTAGACTTGATACTTACATGATACCGATTGTGGTGTACTCATACTACATTTCTGCACATCTTTTCGTGCAAATCCTCAGGTTCGTGATTGAGCTTAGGAGACTACATGGAGACTTAGGATGAGCTGCACTTCATGGATCTACTTTGCAGTTCTCGAGTCCCTGTTCCTTACATATTTCCTGTTTACTTGTATTTCAGACAGCTTGTGATGTATAAAAACTTATTCTCATTTTCATAGTTTGCTCGTGTAATTGTGCCACCTAGTCTTGGGAGTCGTACAATATTTGGCCGTATTTAGGCCGTGTTTTGGTTTTATCTGATATTGTTACTGCTTTGAGATTATTTCCATCTTTAATTATTATACATCTCTGTTAATTGATGAAAATAGACTGCATGTGTTTGATTGTGAGTTTGGCTTGCTTAGCAAGTTTGGTTAGGCGTCGGCATTAAGGTGTAAATTTGGGTTGTGACAATAACTTCGAGATCATACTCTTAAATCCAGTCTCTATACATCTTGTCTTGCCGAGTTATTTTAGTGTTGACTTTGTCAACTTATTATTAATTCCTGCTTTTCACTTTTTGGAAAAGGAAAAGTAAACGTGCAGGAGGGACAGGAGCACTACACTTGTCACGCCAACTATACCAAATCCTTAAATAGGAGCCACTTGGAGTCATCAATTTAATTCTTGACCCTCTAAGAAAAAGGAGATTGATGACAACACTCTTTAACATTCTGTGGTTCCATAAACATAGAATAACCTTTAGATTTTGTGAACCAATCAAAATGTGCACTATACTAATTTAGTACTATTGGTTTCTGAATAATTTGTCTCTTGTTCTATAACAATTGGTTTCGGAAGCATCTAGTCTTGCCACTACTTATTCGATGTTAGACTTGATACTTACATGATACCGATTGTGGTGTACTCATACTACATTTCTGCACATCTTTTCGTGCAAATCCTCAGGTTCGTGATTGAGCTTAGGAGACTACATGGAGACTTAGGATGAGCTGCACTTCATGGATCTACTTTGCAGTTCTCGAGTCCCTGTTCCTTACATATTTCCTGTTTACTTGTATTTCAGACAGCTTATGATGTATAAAAACTTATTCTCATTTTCATAGTTTGCTCGTGTAATTGTGCCACCTAGTCTTGGGAGTCGTACAATATTTGGCCGTATTTAGGCCGTGTTTTGGTTTTATCTGATATTGTTACTGCTTTGAGATTATTTCCATCTTTAATTATTATACATCTCTGTTAATTGATGAAAATAGACTGCATGTGTTTGATTGTGAGTTTGGCTTGCTTAGCAAGTTTGGTTAGGCGCCGGCATTAAGGTGTAAATTTGGGTTGTGACAATAACTTCGAGATCATACTCTTAAATCCAGTCTCTATACATCTTGTCTTGCCGAGTTATTTTAGTGTTGACTTTGTCAACTTATTATTAATTCCTGCTTTTCACTTTTTGGAAAAGGAAAAGTAAACGTGCAGGAGGGACAGGAGCACTACACTTGTCACGCCAACTATACCAAATCCTTAAATAGGAGCCACTTGGAGTCATCAATTTAATTCTTGACCCTCTAAGAAAAAGGAGATTGATGACAACACTCTTTAACATTCTGTGGTTCCATAAACATAGAATAACCTTTAGATTTTGTGAACCAATCAAAATGTGCACTATACTAATTTAGTACTATTGGTTTCTGAATCATTTGTCTCTTGTTCTATAACAATTGGTTTCTGAATCATTTGTCTCTTGTTCTATAACAAATTGTGGAAGAAGCTCTTCTGCACAAGCACTGAATCTGTAATCTCTCATTAGGTATTAGGATTGCATCCATTCAAGGAACTATGAGGCCATACATAAAGCCACCACCTTCAGATCAAATATGGTTCAGATTCACATCGATGCCTGATATAGATTTCCACTTAGGCTCTTTTGTATCTCAAGCGGGCATCTTTCTTCGCTCCTCATCAATCGGTTTAAGGTCAGATTGAGAAATTATCTCTGCTATACATTGAGAATGTGTCAATACATTTCTTCTCCTCATTTAACCCCTTCCCGTTGACTTAGTCATGACTTAATTATTTGGGGTTATTAACATTGAAATGCGTAACTTTAATAGTTATAACACTTTGCTAGCTTTAAATGTACTATGCTTCTCATGCAGTTATGGAATTTTCAAATTAAAATAAATTGAATGGCCGAAATCAACAGTTGATAAAGTAAACCCTCCTAAAGAGAATTTGGTTATCCATTTTGGAATAAGGCAGTAATAATAAATTGGACAGCTTCCACCTCTTGATAACAAAACCACTTTGAAATTCTCTAAAAAAAACCGTGCTAGCAATGACTAAACAATTCAGTAGATCCACAAGAGTCAAAATCCTTTAACTATGCCATGAACAAAACTATTGTAGAACACACGATGTCTACTCTTTATCCAGAAGGGAAGAAGAGTTTCCTAAAGGAAACAGGTTCATTCCCAGCCTGTGGCGCCAGCAGTAGGGGCGGCATCTGGCACAGGAACTGGAACAGGTGCAGCTGCAGTATCCCAGCCTCCTCCTTCAGCCACTGCAGTTCATCCAAAAAAAAAAAGAAATGTAAAGTTATCAGTGCCGCCAAATTTTCACTAAACAATAGAAAAAAAAAATCGAAATCATCAGATGATTGCAGAGGAGAATCAACTACAGTCCAAGAGGAAAAAAGAGACGAGCAAACCACCATCCACTAACACAATCTCAGAACTTCCAACTATGATCAAATTTCTTAGCAGAAAATATGACAATAACCTTAGCAATATACAAAGGGGGATAAACGAACGATATAGAGTGACTAGTTTGGCAGTTGCTCTGTCCTGTGTCGATATCCAGAACTAATTTCATGAAACAGTATAACAAACTAACCTCCTTCACCAGACCAACCACTAGCAACTACTGGACCAGAAGGTGCAGCATCTCCAGTCCACTGGGCCTCGGGGATTTGGCTACTAGACCAGTCACCACCAAGGGCAGCACCAGCAGAGTAGTCTGCATAATCGATTGCAGGGGCTTCCTCCTCCTGTTGCTCCTTAGCCTCTTCAGGCTCTCTGTAAAAGAAGAGATCGACCTGCAACAATGGAAATTAACACAGGCAAATGAAAAACCGATATTCACAGCAAAAAAAAAGTGATAATTTATTATTAAAATTCAGTTGTACCGGTTGCAAAATGGAGCATTAAGCTATTAATTGAACTTGAGAGGAGCATGCAACCAACAAAGGCAAAATGAAATTAGAGCTTAAAGATATAGTCTTTACCATGACATCCCATTTATGTCCTTGGTTAATGGAACCCCGCATCTGCAGTACCATCCTTCCTAAGAGCCAGAAAAGAACACCAATACTATGCTTTCCTTTGTTATTAGCAGGGATACCAATGTCAACATAGCGCATTGGAGAGTCAGTGTCACAGAAAGCAATAGTTGGGATGTTCCCAAGCGCAGCCTCTTTGATTGGCTGCAAAGTATTCAAACAGGTTATAAATCATTGGAAGGCTTAAAAAAGAGATGATGAGTATCAGGAAAATATGTAAAAACCTGATGATCGGTTCTTGGATCAGTGAGAATCAAGAGTCTTGGCTCACTGTATGAGGTCTGAAGCTGGTTGGTAAAAGTTCCAGGGGTATGACGTCCAGCAATTGCATTTGCACCAGTATATTGCGCAAACTTCAAGACAGCTCTCTGCCCATACGGCCTGGCAGATTGCACAATTATGTCCTTAGGATTCTCAATAGCAACAATTACCCTGGCAGCCATTTGAAGCTTTTCCCATGTCTTTCCGAGGTTAATGATGTAGATACCTAAGAATATAAATAGATAGGTCAAGATAAGCAGAGATTAGTACTTAAATTAGACCAAACAAAAGCCAGACCGAAGAAATATTTTGTGGAAGTAGTCAAAAACAGAGGATGAATATTGCAGTGAAAAATATCACTATGAAATAAATGATTCTATGTCAACTAAGTAATTCATATGGTCATGTCTTGTGTCACCCAAGAGATACACCAGCCCGTAAGTGTGAACATATGGTGAATGAAGGTGTTAAAAGAGGCTGAGGTAGACCTAAAATCACATGGAAAGAAATTGTCTCGAAAGACCTACAAATCCTTGGAGTCAATACAAGCTTAGCTAAATATAGGGCAAAACAAAAGAAAAAGATACATATAGATGAGTTAGGAATAGGCTTTTTTAAAGAACTTGTAATATTATTAATACTTAACTTATTTTCACCACTACTCTTATTTCAGTTTGGCATGATGATAATATGAGTTGAACTTAAAGAAAAAAATGAGGATTTATTTGCTGGCACCAACTTTGTTTGGGACAGAGGCATAGTTGTTGTTAGCATTGAAAAGATCATCTAGTAGTGTAACCAGCATTTCCAGATAGACTAAGCTAACAAATCTGCCGCATATAGGACTCAGTCTTAGCAATTTAAAGATGCTTCTTTTCATTCAATGCGTGCTGTCCCTCGGGGTACAACTATACAATTGATTTTCCGTGAACTAAACCTCAACCCTAAACTAGTTAAGAGTGACCCTATATGACTCCTCACTAACAATTCCACTATATATTGCACCCAAGGGTGTAGCAAGCAGTCAATAAAGTGGGTGGGGAATCATGAGGTCTCGGGTTCAATAAAGTGGGTGAGCACAAACAATAAACGCAATGCGATTTCTTCTCATCCGCTAAGCTTAATAGAGTTGCCTGGTACATGTGCTAGTAGGAGAGAAGTGCGTGTAAACTGGCCTTGGACACCCGTCATCAAAAAAATATCCACTACATATATTTGACTAACGAATTAATTTACGGATTATAGGATTATAATTGATTGATTGAAATCTAATATTCGATAAAAGTGCATCACTAAAAGCATTTGCAAAATTTATGCATAAACTCGTGGTATTCACTGCTAATATATAATGTTCCATCATCATAAAGTGAGCATATATTGAAGGAAAGAGACAAGTAGTAACATTTTAAGAGTATATATACCGTCGTTGCGGCGCTTGAAGACGTAACGTTCCATTTGGAAGTCACAATTCTTAGTTCCGAGGTGGACTTCGGCAGCCAACATCATCTGTATGTCGGCTTCTTTTGTCGACAGTGTTCTTCCTTCCGCCGCCATAGTTGTGCTCTGTTTCTTCCCCTTCGCTTAGTCTGCTGCTACTAGGGTTTTTGGCTTGCGGCAGATCGAGACTATCACCAACGCATCTATAAACCCTTTTTGTATCGAAGAACTGACTATAAAAGGTCACTTGTATTGGGCTGGACCATTGTGGAATTTTGGGCTGAACCATTGTGGATTTTTGGGCTGGTCCATGTAGCTATTTTAGGGGGCATTTACATCTATACCCGTTTTTTGTGTCACATTTTAACCTGTGCCCGCTTTGCAAAAAAAATTGTAAGCGTACCCGCTTTTTCGCATAACTTCAGCATACGGGGCTGAAGTAGCAAAGGCAATCACGCAAAACTTCAGCATTCTAGTAGCCGGGTCTGAAGTTTTTGTGTTGTAAATGGGAATCTTTTTTTTACCACCTATTAATATTACATACTAGAGCTGAAGTTTTTTTACCACCTATTAATAGTACATACTAGAGCTGAAGTTTTTTACCACCTATTAATATTCAGCTCTAGAGCTGAAGTTTCGAGTTACAACACAAAAACTTCAGCTCTAGAGCTGAAGTTTTTGTGTTGTAAATGGGAGATTTCAGTTATTCGAGGTGCTAGGATCGTCAAATATCATGCTTCGGAGAATCATATGGACATCATTTAAGCAACATGTATTACATACAGTAAATCCTTGGGTATTAGCTACCTTTGAGATCGAGGATTTAAGAACTACAGAAACAGACTAAAAGATGACAGTTGGTTGGCATGACATTAACAGAGGGTTGGGAACACATAATCATAAAAGATGACTGTTGCAATGAGGAATGCCTGCAAATCTCTTCTAGAATAGATTAGAGTTTTCTTGTGGCTTTATAATTCCATCCATGCTACTGAGTAGCTATGGCCTATCGGCCAGTGAAAACCTTGTACTCTTTACGTTTATTATATTGGGGGGTGTAAGCACGTGATTTTTGACCCTCCCCGGGAATTTTTACGTTCTTAAGCTTAAATATCTAATTTAGGACTAGTATAGCCATTTTAACTATTTTTACTTTATTTCGTTGCAGAAAGAAAAATTTCAAAAAATATATATATAAATTTTAGTTTATGTATCTCTCATAAATTTAAAAAATACAAAAATTGCACTTTACTTTTGTACTTTATATAATTTCGAAAATTACAAAAAATAAATAAAATATAGTTCTATTAAGGTTTTATAGTCATTTTAACTTTGAAAAAAATACAAAAATATTACCTCATATTTTATCTTAATATTTAAAACGAAAATTACAAAAAAAAATATATATATAGTTTCATTAGTATTTTGTAGCTATTTTAAATCTTGAAAAAATATTCAAAAAGATATAGTTTTGTTTAAATACTAGTCTTATTTTTGGTAGTTATTTTGCTTACATAGGACTAGTTAAGCAACGTGTTCCTATTTCTCGGATCCTGACAAAAGAATAATATTCGGGTTTAAACTACCCGGTTTTAGGCCTAATTTTCGGACCGAGCCCATAATTAACCGTGTCCAGGACACGTGGGGAACCCCACCACGTGTGGGGGACATATGCCTCGAACCCCACCACGCGTGGGGCTCATTTTCATGGGCAAAGCATTACAAAACACGGACCAACGAAAAGGGACGGGGGGACTTTTAAAAAATGGGAAAAAGGGGTACTGTTCCCTTTTCTTCTTCATAAAGAAGAAAGAAAGGAACAGAAGAGAGGGGGGACGGGAGAATTTTTAAAAAACAAGATACTACTGTTCTTCTTTGTGCGAAAAAAAAGAAAAACGAAAAAAAACGGGGGATTTTTGATTTGAAAAAAAACAACTACTGTTCATCGTCTTCTTCTTCAACAAGAAGAAGAAGAAGCCCTAGCGTCAAAACCCACGAGACCCTCCTCATCGCAGCGTCAAAACACACAGACCTCCCCGTCACCTTCCCCATCGCCTACAACCCCGGCAGTCCCCGTCGCTGCTTCACTCGTCGTCCTCCTCGCACCACCATCTCGTCCTCCTACCAGCCTCCTCCATCACCCGAACGACGACCAGCTCCCCCATCGACTCCCTCACGTCGAAACACCATCTCCCTACTGTCCATAACCACAATAACCGACGACCAAACACCACCCCGTCACCTCCACCCATAACCACCATAACCAACGACCAAACACCACCCCGTCGCAACCCAACAACACGACCAACGACAACAACCCATCCAGTCGAACCCCAGGCCTCCTCCTCACCCCAGTCACGAACCAGCAGTAACGCCATTAGCGTTAGTATGCCCAGCTGCCGCCGTTTCTTCGTTATCGTCGCGCACACCGTCTGAGGTCGTCGTCGGGTTGTGCTCGTGGCTTCCGGTCTGATATCGTTGAGTTCGACATCAAGGTTCCGTCATTGGAGAGGTTTCCGATAGCTGTCGAGACAGTTTGGTTGTTGTTCTTGCTTCAAACAGGTGCATATACATTTCCAAACTTGTTATATTTGCTTAAATGGAATGAAATGATATGGATTTCCTATGTACTATTTGTGTATCGGACTTGTTGAATGTCTCTTCCTTTGTTTCGTTATTTTAAGTAGCTATTCCGCAATTTGTTTCTTCATATTAAGATTATTGTTATCTACATGCTTGTCTTAAGAGTTGTTTGTACGTATAGTAGTAATGTTAAAATCATAGGACTAATTTTAATCCCACTGAAAAATATTCGTTTCATCAAATAAGTTTAATCTACAACTCATGACCTCGCAAAAGTAGCAAAAAAAAATGTAGTTATTTTAGCCTTGTTTTTTTTCTTTCTAAAATAAATAAATAAAAAAATAAAAAAAAAACGAGACTAGCTTCGCCAAAAAAAATATATAAAAATGTACAGAGTGCAGAGCCTTCACAAAATATGTGTATTAAATTACTTAGATTCTGGGACGGGCCGTTTAGCAAATTTCGCGGCTCTACCAAAAAATAATAATGCGCTAGTTGTTTTAGGCGCGCCTTTAATAATGTTATCTCCCTAAACTCGGGTGCACATTTATGTGACCCAAATCCAAATCTCAACGGAGTCGAAATATGTCTCTAGTCACGTGCGCATTGATTGTGGCGTGGCCCGGGATGCATTTCCATGACGTTGCAAATTCTTTAAAAAAAATAAGAATGAGATGAGCCTCGCCGAATAAAAAAATACAAACTGCGGGGCCCTCAGTAAATACTTGTTTAAAATTACTTAGCATTCAGGAGGGTCGATTAGCGAATTTCACGGCCTCCGCAAAATAATAACGCGATAGTCGCTTTAGGCACGTCTTTAATAATTTAATTTTCCTAAACTCGGGTGTGCATTTCATGCGACCCAAATCCAAATCCTAAAACATCAAATAAAATATATTTCGGATTGTGGGTGCATTTCATGTGATACAGTCCAAAGATATATTTTAAGCGATGTTCACATTCTTGTAAAAACAATAATAATAAAGCGGTTAAAAGTTAGAATTTGCATATAAGGTCATACTTGTATAAAATCAGATAATCAAGCCGAATATAACAGTTGAGCGACCGTGCTAGAACCACGGAACTCGGGAATGCCTAACACCTTCTCCCGGGTTAACAGAATTCCTTATCTAGATTTCTGGTACGCAGACTGTAATATAGAGTCATTATTTTCCTCGATTCGGGATTAAAATTGGTGACTTGGGACACCCTAAATCTCCCAAGTGGCGACTCTGAAATAAATAAATAAATCCCGTTTTGATTGTCCTTTAATTGGAAAAACTCCCTTATACCCTCGCTGGTGCGGAAAAAGGAGGTGTGACAGGGGGTGAGGTTGTGATGGTGATGGAGAAGGATGAGGAGAAAGGGAGCTGAAATTATTTAAGAAGTGGGTACAAGTTAAAAGTTTTTTTAAAAAAATAGGTATAGGTTAAATGGGGGCGACCAAATAGGGCGCCCCGTGCAATTTTTATCTATTTTAGGGTGATTTGCACAAGGAAAAATTACGCGACACATCAAACATATATATTGTATTTATCATTTGTAGCTATACTTTTATCAAAGTTATCATTCGTAACTATATTTGAATTTTATAGTAAATCCATAAAACAAGAGATTAATTATTTTGAACTGAAACAAGAGAGTAACAAACTCTCGTAGCAAAGTCAGTTAGAGTGTCCGCTTATTTAGCGGAGGTCTTGAGTTTGACTCTCAACAAGAGCATTTTATTTTTCTGTATTTTGTCTTGGTTGTATTTGTTACGCGAACGAATATAGTCGATACAAGTTCTATCTTTTGTATACACCATTGTATTTCGCCTTAGTTACAGTTGATACATGTTGTATTCGTTGCGCAAATGAATACAATTGCACAAACGAATACAGTTGATTACATGTGTATTTGTTGCGCGAACAAATACAGTTGACACATGTTGTATTCGTTGTACGTTTCAATACAAATACAAGCTAAGCTGGTAACAATTGAACAATAGCTAAAAATAGTAATTAGATAAATTATAGTTATTAGGCTCTAAACTATAATGCTTTATGAAAATTAGTCTTTGCACAATAAGATCTCGAGAATCATTCCGTAAAAATGGGGTGGGTTGGCCAGTTTTTCAACCTTGATTAATATTTAACTACCATTTGAAATGTAATTGTAGAATAATTAATTCTTCATTAAAATAAGCCTTAAATGATTGTTTTACTGTTTACTCTTCATCTCATTCATCATACCCAAAACAATATTTACTAAATAATGGTAGATTTCCGACACTTTCAATTTTTAAAACAAACGTAAATAAGTCATGTTATCCATGCTCCACCATTTCCATTTCAGAGTCAGGCAATAACTTAATGATAATCTTTCTTTTTTTTTTTCAATTGGTAGAGTCCTGGACTTCTACTTTTATAAATTCGAACTCCATGATATTATTTTGGAGTTTTAAATTGCAAAATTAAATTCAAGGATGATGTGCCAGAATTAAAGCTCTTGTATATGAAATATCAGTACATCGCGTTAAAGCTCAGACTTATATGAGAACTATGAAAGATTGAAGCATTCTGGATCTTGCTTGGCGAGAAGCTCCAATTGAAATCTTTTGACAAAGCCTTGTTAGATTTGATGCAACACTTAGGCACCAATATAAAAACATGAGTCTTGTCACGTTCTCTCTCTAAACAGTTGAATTAGTAAAGTACGAATTTAAATAACACAAGAGATTTTTACATTGAAAACATCATTGCTTAAGAGAGTAAACATCACATTTAGCAGTAAGGGTTAGAAAATAAAAAGGAAATTATAAAGGGGTAACGATCCAATCGGTCATTTTGAGTGTTGTAGCTCTGTTCCCCTACTTACTGCTTATTCTATGGTCAATTATCATTATATGACTTGCCGGAATAATTGATTTTGATTCTGGGAATGTTTCAGAATGAGTTAAGACACTTAGTCTCAAGGTTGGAAGCTTAAGCTGAAAAGCTTGACCGGATATTAACTTATGTGTAAATGGCTCCGGAATGGAGTCTTGATGGTTCCGGTAGCTTCGTTGGGTGATTTTGGACATAGGAGTGTGTCCGGATAGTAATTTGGAGGTTCATAGTTGATTTTGGCTTGAAATGGCGAAACTTGGAAAATTAGAAGTTTTAGAAATTGAGAAGTTTGACCGAGAGTTGACTTTGTGGTTACCGGGCTCAGATTTTGGTTCCAAAAGTTGGAATAGGTCAGTTGTGTCATTTATGACTTGTGTACAAAATTTGAGGTCAATCGGACTTGATTTGATAGGTTTTGGCATCAAATGTAAAAGTTAGGAGTTCATAAGTTCATTAGGCTTGAATTGGGGTACGATTCGTATTTTTATGTTGTTTGATATGATTTGAGGCCTCGACTAAGTTCGTATGATGTTTTAGAACTTGTTGGTATGTTTGGTTGGGGTCCCGGGGGCCTGTGAATTTCGGAAGGTTAACGAAGTGAAATGGGATTTTGAAGATTGCCGAAGCCTACTGGAGTTGTGTGTTCTAGTTTCCTTCTATGCGACCGTGTGGATAGGTCCACGATCGCTAAGGTTTGTTGGTCACTGATGGGAATTTGTTCTATGCGATCGTGAGGTGAGGTCTCCGATCACGTAGTTTGAGCAATTAATATATCGCGAACGCATGGGCGTAGTCGCGTTCGCAAAGAGGAAATGAGGCAGGAGCTGGTCACACGCTTTGTTATTCGCGATCGCGTGGAGAGGGTCGCGATCGCGTAGGTTTGAAGAGTTAGTGCTTTGCATTCGTGTGGATTTTTATGCGATCACGTAGATCTAAGTTCTAAGGCAGTTGAGTTTGTGCTTCGTGATCGTGAAGCTTTTCCCGCGATCGCGAAGAAGGGACATTTGGGCAGAATTTAAAGTCTAAAAAACGAGGGTTTGAGTTTATTCACAATTTGATTTTGGGAGCTTAGACTGAGGCGACTCTTCGAGAGATTTTCTAGGGAGTGATTAGGGTAAGTGATTCTTACATGGTTTTGGTTAAATTACATGAATATATCTTTGATTTCATCTTTTAATTAGTGATTTGGGTTGAAAATTTGGGGAAAATGGAGAAAATTTCTTAGGCCAAATTTTGGGGATTTGAGCGAGATTTTGGTATCGGATTTGAGTAATTTTGGTATGGTTGGACTCGTTCTTGAATGAATGTTCAGATTTTCTAGCTTTCATCGGATTCCGAGAAGTGAGCCCGTGGGTTGACTTTTGAGTTGACTTTTTGACTTTTGATTAAGAACTTAGCATTTTCATATGGAATTGATTCCTATAGCTTGAGTTGACTGTATCAAATTGTTTGTGGCTAAATTCGAGGCATTCGGCAGCCGATGCGCGAGGCAAAGGCTTGTTGAAATAGAGCTTTGCATGGTTTGAGGTAAATAACACTTCTAAACTTGGCTCTAAGGGTATGAATCCCTGAAATTACATGCTATGTGATTGGTATTGAGGTGACGCGCATGCTAGGTGACGGGCGTATGGGTATGCACCGTAGTAATTGTGATTCAGTCAATTCGGTGGAACTGTGTAGCTACCTTATCTGAATATTATTACTGTACCCTATGTGTTAGAGCACTTGAGCTGTGATTTATGTTAGAAATTATGTTTGGGCTATGTGCTAGTGCTATTTGGACCCACGGTGGTCGTTCTTTGTTGTTGAGTTATTTGCTTAATTGTAGTTATGTACTCAGTCGCATTCATCATTGCATATTATATCTTAGTCTCTATTATCATACATTGTCACATCACGTATCATTGATTTGGGCTGCTTAGCATGAGTGTTGTGAGCCCGAGAGATTGGACAGATTGATGATTGAGTGAGGCCGAGAGCTTGTTTGTGAGTGATATTTATGGGATCGGGCTACGCGCCGCATCAGACTTTATTAATTCACACCATGATTGTCTTATTATAGCTCTTGGGCTGATCTGCCCCTCAGGAGTCTGTACACCCACAGTGAGCACACTTGTTATCCATTCACGATGGGATCGGACTGCACGCTGCAGCAGGATTTATTAGCACTTGGGCTGTATCTACCCTGTACAGTGCTGAGTGATTGAGTGTGATGAGTGAGAATTGAGACAGTCAGGTTGAGTACTCTGAGAGTGTGAGTACGCGAGGCTTTCATTGTGTTGCATCACCTACGACATGCATGTTTGTGATGACCCAAAATGTCATCTTTAAATTAAATAATTATCTCGGTGTTTAAGACCTTGAAAAATGTTATTAATTATTTCCCGACCTGTGTGCGCAGTCCGTATAATTTCCGGAAGGTTTTTATGTAAAAAATGGATTAAAATGTGAATTAGAACTTTAAAACTCAACTGAGTTGACTTCGGTTAATATTTTGAGCAAACGAACCCGGACCCAAGTTTTACCCATTCCGGTAGTTCCGTATTATGATTTGGGTCTTGGTCATATGCCCTAAATCGAATTCGGAGATCCCAAGCTCAAATTATCGCTATTTAACGGAATCTAGAAATCTAAGGCTAAAGATTTCTTAAGTTTGACCAGAGATTCGACTTTTGAGCAAACGACCCCGGAATAGAATTTTGTTGATTCCAATAGTTTCGTATTGTGATTTTGGACTTAGGAGCATGTTCGGATTTGGATTTGGAAGTCCGTAGGACAATTCGACGCATTTTGGCGAAAGTTGGAAAATAATTTTTTTTTGGAAAGTTTGACCGAGAGTTGAATTTTTTATATCGGGGTCGAAATCAGATTCTGAAAATTGATACAACTCTATTATGTCATTTATGACTTGTGTGCAAAATTTGAAGTCATTCTGGATTGATTTGATATGTTTCGGTGCAAAAATATAGAAGTTGGAAAATTTGAAAACTCATAATTCAATTCGATGCGTGATTCATAATTTCGGCGTTGTTTGATGTGGTTTGAAGCCTAAATTAAGTTCGTATTGTATTTTGGGAAATTTTGGTATTTTCGGACAAGATCCTGAGTGGCTCGGATGAGTTTCAGATGGGGTTCGGATAGTTTGGCGACTTGTTGAAGCTGCTGAAATTTCTGCAGAAACTGTCTATGGTAACAACTACTACAATCGCAGAGCCTACTTCGTAAGCTTATATCTCGAAATCTATAAGGTATCTGTAAATTTGGAAAACATAAAAGATGTAGCCCTTGTATCCTAGTTTACAGAAAGCTAAAGATATGTATACAGAATGTTATGATCGATTGAATAAAGGTTGATAATGTTGTATTGAAATTTTCCAGAACTTTCTGATGCGAGGAGGCTACTTTGGAAGCTTATATCTCGAAATATATAAGGAATCTGAAAATTTGCAAAACATGAAAGTTGTAGCCCTTGCATTCTTGTTTTAAGAACATTAAACCGTTCATCATTTGGACATTTGTACGGAAAGTTATGGTCAATTGAATAAGGGCTGGTAAAGTTGTTTCTAGTAGACTTTTAGTGACGACTTTTAGTGACGAAAATCGCTTTTAGTAATGGATGGACAGAAACATTTAATCACAAAAATCAGTCACTTTGCCATTTCGTTTTGGAATTTTTGGAGCTCGATTCTTGGGCGATTTGGGCGATTTTCACGTGAAAACATTGGGGTAAGTGTTCCTTATCCTATATTGATTATATTTCATGATTTCATATGCATTTACATCATGAATCCATGAATTTATGGAAGAAAAATTATTTTTTTAGCCAAATCTTCCAAAAATAAAAATTTAAGATTTGAAAGCCAATCCGATGTCGGATTTTGGTAAAATTTATATGGTTGGACTCGTGGTTGGATGAGGGTTCATATTCCGTGACTTTTGTCGTATTCCGAGACGTGGGCCCCACGGGCGATTTTTGGGTTAATTTCGGATTTTGTTGGAAAATTACTATTTTCATATGGAATTAATTCCTATAATATGTATTGAATGAATCGAGTTAATTGTGACTAGATTCGGGACGTTTGGAGTCCGATTTGAGCGACAAAGGCATTTCGGAGTAGGATTTTTGCTTGGATTGGGGTAAGTAACAGTTATAAATCTGGTCCTGAGGGTATGAAACCCCGAACAATGTGTCGTATGACTATTTTGGAGGTGATGCACATGCTAGGTGACGGGCATGTGGGCGTGCACCGTAGGGATTGTGACTTGGTCCGTCCCGTGAGACTATGGAATCAATTGGCCTACTATTTAATACATGTTCCCTCTGTTTTCATAGAAATTGCCTATACTTCATGTTAGAAATCATGTTTAGGCCTTATGTGATCACTGTTGAGACCTGAGAGGTCGTGTACTTGCTGAATTAGCTGCTAAATTACCGTTCGTACTCAGTCATAGCTTTTCTTGCTTATTATGCCTTTGTCTCTTACTGTATATTGTTGATACATGATATTACTTCTATTTGGGCTGTTTATATGATTTCTGAGAGTCCGAGAGACTGGAGAGATTGATACCACTTGATAACAACTAGGTCGGGAATCCAAATTAGATAAAGAATTTGAGAAGTAAATGCGGAAGCAATAACAACAAGGAATTGAACAACTAGAATTAAAGAGATGAAAATAAAGGATATGGGAAGAATTCAAGGAAAGAATTCTAAGAACTTCCAAGAACGCAAGTTCTATAGCCTTGACAAGATCAAAGTAACAACGTCTTGATTTATGGAAGAAATCAAACGCCTTTACTTAAAAAGCAAATCAAAACAATAGATTCGGATCTTGACCACTTTACGAGTAACTTGAGACAACAATTAATAACTAGTATTAATCGCCTTCTAAGAATACCACAAAGGAATCAAAGATATCATACTTTGAGAGTTCTTTTGAACCTTTGTTACTTGTGCTTTGAGATTTATCTTTCAACCTTTACTAGTTCTTAGTTCAAGGTAGTAAGATTACTTGAGTTGTCCGTGCGGATCCAGATATTGATACTATAGCACGTGAGTTGTCCGTGCGGATTTAGATATTATATTATAGTACGTGAGTTGTCCGTGCAACACGTGAGTTGTCCGTGCAGTTTATAGCACTTGGGCTGAAGGAGCCCCTCCGGAGTCTGCACAGCCCCAGTGAGCGCAGGTACCTATTGAGTATGATTATTGAGGGCTGAGAGCCGAGTGATTAAGCTGTAGAGATAAGCTGAGTTACTGTTGCCTTGAGAGGCCATATTTGTTTTCAGTTAATTGCTACACTTAGTTGCTATTTGTCCATGTCGTGCGTATTTCTGGAATATTTGATATCTGGTTTATTAGAGTACGCACTGATGAGACTAAAACTGTTAAATCGAAAGTATAACTACTCTTATTTGAAAGTTATTGAGATAACTGTATTTGCATAGCTAATAACTACTTCTCAGTTCCTTATTTATTTCTGTTACTTACTAAGTTGGTATACTCACGTTACCCCATGTTACCTCGTGTACAGATCCAGACACTTCTGGTCACGGTGGTTGCTGATTGAGGAGTCAGACTCAGGAAATTATTGAGGTAGCTGCATGGCGTTCGCTGACCTTAACTCTCCTTTCCTTTCATGTTGTATTGTTCTATATTTTCAGACAGTGTTTTATCAGTCGGTTGTTCTTATCATTTAGATGCTCATGCACTCAGTGACACCGAGTTTTGGGGATGGATTGTATAGTAATTTTGGAGTTATATTCTATTTTTAAAAAGATTTCTTTAATATTAACTACTTCTGCCTTTATTTAAAAGTTCTATTGTATTGAGATGTCGAGTTGAGGCTTGCCTAGTTCCACGATAGGCGCCATCATGATAGGTGAGATTTTGGGTCGTGACAATGTTGGTATGTAGATATAGAGATGTCATATACCTCATATCATTCAGACTTGGTATATTTTACCTGTATTGAGTTTAAATGTTATACTTGGAAGCATGTCTACATTCCGGTATTGTTACTTGCAGATTATGAATTTTTTGAGATATTATTGGCATTTTTTCTGTAATTTTTGTACTGTTAGTTCTGTATGTGGGCTGTATTGTGTGAGCTCATCACTACTTTCACCCTAAAGGTTAAACTTGTTACTTATTGAGTTAGATGTACTCACGCTATACCCTGCAACTCGTGTGCAGATCCAGGTACTTTCGGGCACTGTAGTTACTGATTTTGGAGTTTCATCAGTTCGGAGATCATCGAGGTAGCTGCCTTGGCATCCGTAGACCTTGACTCTCCTTCCTCTATCTCTCAGTTTTACTTATTCAGCAATACTTTTTTAGACAATGTATTATACTATGTTATCGTATAGATGCTTGTGTACTTAGTGACACCCGGGTTTTGGGAAGTTTTGTATTGAGTTGCGGTGTTTTCATATAGTTTTTATGAGACTTTTACTTACTTAAGCTTATTTCCGTATAGTTTAAATTTCAAGATGTTGGTATGTATGAGTTGTCGGCTTGCCTAGTATCATGATAGGTGCCATCACGACGGGTTAGGTTTTGGGTCGTGAGAAGTTGGTATCAGAGCCTAAGTTACATAGGTCTCACGAGTCATGAGTAGGTTTAGTAGAGTCTTGCGGATCGGTACGGAAACATCTGTACTTATCTTCGAGAGGCTGCCAAACCCTTAGAAAAATTCCACATTCTTGTATTCTTGTCGTGCGAATTTCTTGATTCCAGGAAGTAAACTTCTGTCATTCTATTCTCTCACAGATGGTGAGGACACGTGCTACTAGATCAGGCAGACGGCTACCAGTACCACCAGCTAGGGCCATAAGAGACCGAGGCCGCGGTATAGGACGAGGTGCAACTTGTACAGTAGCTAGCGCAACACTTTTAGATCCACCAGTTGCTCCAGCTGAATAGCAGGTTCCAGATGTGATTGAGCTGGTAGGACCAACTCAGGCACCAACTGTGCCTATTGTGATTCCAAGCTTTCAGGAGGCTTTGAACAAACTATTAATTGTTGCACTAGCCTTGCTCAACGGTTTCTGTTCAGGCCGCGCCAGCCACTTCTCAGGCTGGGGGAGTTACTCAGACTCCCGTCGCTCGTACTCCAGAGCAGGTAGTGTATGGACTTCAGACACCGGGGGTACTACCAGCCCAGCCGGTTGTAGTTGCTTAGGCCTAGGTTGGTCCCGTTATGAGTGATGAGAAGCAGAAGAGACTAGAGAGATTTGGGAGGCTTCAGCCTCCATCATTCAGTAGGGCTGAGTCAGAGGATGCTCAGGATTTCTTGGATAGGTGTCAACGGATTCTTCGCACAATGGGTATTCTAGAGACCAGTGGAGTCTCCTTTACTACTTTTCAGCTATCAGGAGCTGCCTTCAGATGGTGGGAGGCCTATGATAGGAGTAAGCCAAACAGTGCCGCACCACTTTCATGGCATGAGTTCTCCATTCTCTTCTTGGATAATTTTGTGCCATAGACCCGCATGGAGGAGTTGCGTAGGCAGTTCAAGTAGCTACACCAGGAGGGCATGTCTGTGACCCAATATGAGATGAGGTTTTCAGAGTTGGCTCGTCACGCAATTTGGTTGGTTCCCACTGAGAAGGAGAGGATTAAGAAGTTCATGGACATAGATCTTGTCCGAAGCATTTATAATCGGGGATGGATCTTCCCCATGGGCTGGATTGGCCCTACCCAGTATTAAGTGATTGATGGCCGATTGATGTATATATTCCAGGATGAATCTTTCCTATGCCGGATTGGCCATATACAATACTGAGTGATTGAGCATTTCGAGAGTGTGAGCACACGAGGCTTTCAGCATGGTGCATCACATACAACATGTGCATTGGCATGTAGAAGTAGAGAAGTTATATTCTTCAACTTATTCAGAATTGATCTATCTTACTGTATTGAGTTAACTGTTGAACTTGAAAGCATGTCTACGTTTCTGCACTGTTATTTCTATACTGAACTACTCAGTTAAGTTTGTCACTACTTTCAGTCTAAGGGTTAGATTTGTTACTTATTGAGTTGGTTGTACTCACGCTGCACCATGCACCTCGTGTGCAGATCCAGGCACTTTCGGTCATGGCGACTGCTGAGTTGTGGAGTTAGGATATTCGGAGATTATCGAGGTAGCTGCATGGCGTTCGTAAACCTTGACTCTCCTTATTTTCATTTATATTTCAGTTCTTATTCCCAAGATGTTGTATTAGACTATATCCCTGTATAGATGCTCATGTACTCGGCGACACTTCGGTTTTGGGAGAGATTTTGTATTGAGTTGCGAATTTTATTCTGCTTTTATAAGGTTTTCCTTAAATATTAACTGCTTCCGTATTTTTCAAAGCTTTTGTTGTGTTGAAATGGTTGAGTAGTTGGCTTGCTTAGTTCTACGATAGGCGCCATCACGACGATTGTGTTTTGGGTCTTGACTTTTAAGAAGAAAAGTTGCAAAACAAATTTTAAAAAATCACTTGTCGGGTGTCATGAGAAGTTAAAAAAAGTTGATTCCTAGATGAGTGTTCTTGAGTTCGAGAAGGAGATCGCAAAGAAAAAGCGTTTTTGTATGGAGAAGAAGCAATTATGTATCGTTGATATGTGGAGTTTCATATTGTCCCAAATATTATTTACTCATAAAAGAGTAGCTTAATTTCAATTAATGTTGAAATAGCAGCTGATTTTTAGCCAACAACCAGAAAGTGATTATTTTTAAAAATGTTTCGATCATTCCGTACTGCTGTTTAAATTTTGTGACAGAAATTTATATGTTATCATCTCTTTTACTGTTTATCTCCAAATTACTAATGAAGTTTTGTAACTTTTTTCACAACAAACAACTCTTTAATTCAAAAGATTTCTCCTTTAAATCACTTTCACTTTCTCTTGCTAAACGAATGATTTATCTCTTCCATAACCTCCCACTTGATTAGTAAATTAGTACAAGAGAATTAACTTACCATACATAATTTGGCAAGTTATAGGTCACCCATTGTATTGTATCACCTCCTATAGGAATAAATGAGCTAAACTCGTGAAACTTCATTATCTTTATCCTTTTTATGATTGGTATAAAGAGTTAATCTACACATGATTTTACCGAGTACCTATTATCTCTCACCTATAGTGGCGGACCCAGGATTTTCATCAAGCGGATTCAATATATGAAGAAGTAATGCATAAAGAAATTAACAAAATAAATTATTATTAATTGAAAAAATTATCTAATATATTATTCCAATTGTACTCTACGAGTTTTCATTTCATGAAACCTATTCATAATTGTTTCATCAGAAACACTATTAAACATTTCTCTTTCTACATAAGGCACCAAACAACCACTCATAAATTCATCATTCATTCGATTTCGCAATTCACTCTTGATCAACTTCATTGCGGAAAAAACTCTTTCAACTGTAGCAGTGGCAACTGACAGGAGCAATGTAAATTTCACTAGGCAAAACACAAATAGATAATTCAAATGCTTCTTTGTCTTAACTAGCTTTTCAGAAAGATCACCAAGTCCTTTTAAATTAGAGAACCTTTCATCAATATCATAGACATCAACGATATAAGTCGCAAGTTGATTCTCAAAAGTAATCATAATATTTTCATCAAAATCATCAGGATATAATTCAGCCATTCTCAATATCTTCTTGATGTCAAAACTAGAAAATGAGCCAACTGGATTCAAGCAAGCGACTCCCATAAGCAAATATGTTGTCTCCTCATTAAAACGCTTCTTGAGTTCATGAAGTTGCCAATCAATAATCTTAATAAATACATTAACACGACAATGATGTGAAATGGTATGCTCTGCAACTTTGCGTCGAGATCTTCCAGAGTTAACATAGAACTCATCAAAATTAGGTATCACTATGTCATGCTTGATACAAAATGGAGACATCAATAAGTGGATCCCATCCTTCATCCCTTAGCCTTTGCAATCGTTTCCTTGCCACATCAATAAGTAGAACAACATTTGCAATATCCTGTTCTTTCTTCTGTAAGGATGCATTAAGCTCATTTGTGATCACCAAAACATCTCTTATTAAGTGTAATGTGAAAGAAACCTCAAATGTTTGACATGTTCTAAGATATCCTGTTGCCTTAGATCTTTCTTCTAAAGACCGTGCATCAACAACGATAGTATCTAGAACATCAATAATAGAGCCAAACATATTAATAAAGTTCTTAAAAGATTTATAGTGCGACCCCCAACGAGTATCAGCAGCTCTAGCTAGATCAAGTTCTTGATTTAAGCCCTTGCCAGTATCAATTTCTCCCATATCTAATGCCTCTTGAAGTTTTTCTGTTTGAGATTGTCGAAGATCATCCATACGCTTAAAAGAACCCCCCCCCACTACATTTAATATGTTAGAAATCAATAACACAAGTTCTCCCACTTCAAGACATTTTTTACAGACTGCAACAAGGGTCAGTTGAAGTTGATGAGCAAAACAATGAATAGAATTAGCTGATCTACTTTCTTTTCAAATCAAAGTTTTAATGCCACTTAGATCCCCTTGCATATTGCTCGCTCCATCATAGCATTGTACACGTACATAAGATAAACTCAAAGAATGTTGAGCAAGGTAATTAACAATTACTTCCTTTAAACATAAAGCACCAGTGCCATGAATATGTACGATCCCAATAAACTGCTCCACCATAGATCTCATTCTATCAATATAACGCAAGACAATAACCATTTGTTCTTTGCGTGAAATGTCACAAGATTCATCCACTAACAATGCAAAATTGTCACCATTTAGATCCTCTATAATAACTTTAATTGTCTCAAGCTTACATGCAGTGACAATATCTTTTTGAATTTTATGAGAAGTCAACTTATCATTTTTTGGAGCCTTTTCCAATACAAGATCACGGATTTTATCACACCTTTTTGCATACCACTTAAGGATTTCAAGAAAGTTACCTTTGTTTAATGATGATTCACTTCACGATGTCCGCGGAATGCTAATCCTTGATTCAAAAGGAGTCTCACCACCTCAATTGAAGCCTTTAAACGATGTCGGTGTTTGAGCTTTGTTTGAGTGGATTTCCTATGAAATGCAGTTTGAATTGACTGTTTTTGTTGCATTAGATCTTCACATTTTTTCTTTGCTTGGTTATGAATACTGCTCAGCCCTCCAATATGCATGTCTAATCTTTTCTTTTTATGCCAACTTTTAAATTCTATACTCGAAAATACATCACCTCCACCTTGATGAATGCTTTCATCTTGAAATAAATGACAACACAAACAATAAGCTGCATCTTCTATCACGCTATACTCCAACCAATCATGATATTGATCAACCCATTTGGGATTAAAACGATGCTTTAAACCGAAAAAATCTCTTTTAGGAAACTTGTGATTTCGAGGTTGGTAAGGACCTCTTTGAAGGTATGCTCTTCTAATTTCATCACGCTCATTTGGATGATAGTCCCTAATAGATATTCTTTCCTTTGGATCATCCTTTAAAGAGTCCAGATCAGCTCCTTGTCTTTGTTTTTTTAGACGAAGGAGGTTGTTCTTCTAATTGGTTCAGATTTTCTTCCCCGGGAGGAGCATTTTGACGGGAAGAACTTGATTGTGGCAACTTGGAAGATGCTGGAGTGAAATATCTCTTCATTGAATTTTGAAACTGGATTACCAAATTAAATTTCTAATTAGAACAATAATTTAATAAGTATATTTAAACTTATGTTTCAACTAGCATCACAAACAAGAATAATCTTAAACTCAATTCAAAATAATGATGGTGATTGGTGCCAATTCCCAAATTACAAGAGAGAAGAAATACCCAAACCCAACTGTAATTACCAATGATTTTAAGAGGTGCATATTTTTCTTATTTGAAGAAATCACAATTCACACACAACCATGCTAATTTTATAATCAGAGATAATTAGATACATTATACAAAAAATAGAGAATAAAGAAAAACCTGATTGGTGACTTTGCGGATGGCGCGAGAGATGGATTCTAGCGAGATGGCAGTGGGCAAACAAAAGCGAGGCTACGGCCGATAGTGGAGACCTTGAGGTTTGAATGTTTTATGGGTGAAAGTTTTTAACCAAGAGACATGGGGTTTTGAGATTCGGAGACTATTTAATATTTAATATATAGTTTTTTTCCTAATGAATAAAGAAATAGATTTATATAGTAAAAAAACAAAAACAAAAGAGAGGCAAAAACGTGTAGCCTAGGTCTACACTTTTCAAATTATAGTTTTATTTGGAAAAGAAACAAAAAAAAATATTTTCTATTTCTAATGAATATAGGAATAGGGGAATTATTTAATGAGCGAAGATGCAGGTTCCACGAAAGCTTTTACTGGAGAAAAAGTAAAAAGTTTATATATAGAGGAGACATTGTTGGCTAGTTCGAACTTGGGATCCTTGGAAAATAATGAACCTCCTGTGCCAGCGAGCTGTGCGCTCTGTTTCTGTCAAAGTGGATTCAAAATCTTACTTATCCGCTTATTTTCTTAAAGAAAAATGAGATATACCTATAATTTTTCGGCAAAGCGGATTTATATGAACCCGTTTGATCTGCTCACCTATCACATATATTGAGTAACTTTCGCATGAAGATTTAGACAAATGATAAAATACTACCTAATTGTTTTTTATCAATTTGAACATCAGATCGTTCTCCTCCCATTCATTATTATTCTCTAATTTAAAAGGAGGACAGCCCTTCAGTTAGATCTTATATTAGAAAGCAACGGAGCATAGTTCTGCCTGCTTAATTCATTGCATCTTTTTTCTGGACCAATTGCATATTAGGAACTCATTCTTCTGCACCAACCGAGTATAAAGAACTGCACTCATTATGCACCAATCGAACAACCGTCCTTTAGTTTGCACCATGCACCTTGACGGGAATTTCAAGTGAATCACTATAGTGATTTCTGCTAGTGATCTTTGTACATTGAACTTGAAATTCTTATCATTGAACCCATTATATATATATTAATGCATAATTTTATAGTTGTTGTCAAAAATTTTAGATTGAACCCGATACCTTAAAACTGCATCGCCCTACATAGCATTTGGGAGCTCATTTTATTCATGTATTTAACCAAGACTCGGACTTCCCTTATTCAGATTTTGGAAGGGGCCATATTAGTGATATGGTTGTTTCCAATAAATTTGTGCAGAAAAATAAAATTAAAATTACAATAAGACTATGAAGAAACATAAATTTCTTGATAAACAATGCAGGTACAATTTTATTTGTTCCCTCTGATTTATTATTCTTAATTCGAGGGCCTTAGCGGCATATTTCTCGAACATAGAATGATATGCACCTCCTTAATGTATTTGATGATCAAGAAGCATGCTATTCCGTTTGGATTCGATTACTAGAAATTTAAGCAAAACATATTTAACATATTTTTATCTCTTAATGAATATTCCTAAAATTTTATGAATTATTTCGGAGATAGACTATTTAATCGCTTTATGCATATTCCGAAAGTGTAGTATCGCTTTATGCATATTCCGAAAGTGTATGAACTACTGAAATCGTCTTTGAAGGACATATATAATCTTATTTATAAGCATTGATTAGGGTTTTTGTGAAGTATCCACCAAGTAACTCTAATAGACTCGTAATATTTCAAGAGTCGCCTTAAATTTCGGATTTATCATGATCTGTTAAAATTTCATAAACACTGGTGTCTGAGCAATATACACAAACGACGAAAAAAGGAGCATTAAAGACACATAAATTATTACTGGCAACATTATGCTATTATTTAGAAGCTTACAACATGTAACTATTAAACAAACTCTCCACGCGACTACATTAAAACACAGACAAACTTCACGAAACGAGTCTAGGAGTCTCAGCACAAATCTTGAATGTGCTATTTAGTAATCTTCTGGAGCCAAGGGTTGATGGTGAGTGTGGATTGGAGCAATTTCAGATTGTATAAGCCCAAACTCATAGATAAGTCCAGCAATGGCTGCACCTATAAATGGGCCCAACCAGTAGATCCAATGGTTCCTCCACCTCCAGCCCACAAGAGCAGGCCCAAATGCCCTTGCAGGATTCATGGATGCCCCTTCAAAAGGCCCACCAACAAAGATATTAGCCCCAACTATGAAAGCAATGGCGAGAGGTGCAATGATGCCCAAACTTCCCCTCTTTGGATCAATGGCAGTTGCATATACTGTGTATACCAGCCCAAATGTCATTACTATTTCCATCACAAGTGCGTTCAAGTTGCCAACTCCTGCTGCTACTCCGAATCCCAGTGGCCTCTGAAACCACAAGAAATTTGCAACAAACTCAATGTGAGACTTGGACAGTCGATTTGACTAAACAGATAAACTCAATATTATATTCATAAACTATCTACATAAAGTATTGTAAGTTACTTGCAATTCAATATGAGAAAAAAATATATTTTAAAATATTGGTCAAAATTTACATAAAACAAAAAGTGACACACCAATTGAGACTGAAGAGTAACTGTATAATGAGTTAGCTAGCTGCTGGTCAAGGATCAAGTAAGAGGATTCCTTCCTCACTTCAATGGAAAACCAGAATATACAAGACTACAGTATTCACTAAAAGCAAGCTGATTGAGCAGGAAAGACGAACAAGGAAAATAAAACTTGTATGGTATGACAGGAAAATATCCTTACACAAATAGCAACATTAACTGTTTACATTTTCCAATCAATAACATAAATTACATACTAATTATACATAGATTATATACTAGTATGTCCGCTTTCTATTTTAACTTTAAGCAGTTAGATGAGCGACTATTCAGGTTAATTACTCAAAGATTCACGTTTGGAGATATGACTCATTCTCTCCGGACCGGTTAATACAAGAACTATAAATAAATGATCAAGATCCACTATGAAATCTAAAAAGATTTTTCATACATAGCATAATCCAAGCGAACCCACATAACATCTTTACTTAACTATGACCGGCCATTGTATTAATTAGCAAATAAACGTATTGCTCGAAACAATAAGGGGTATTGCTCGAAAACAATAAGGGATTAGCTCAAGGAAAACAATAAGGGATTAGCTCAAGGAGTACTAAAAAAAGGTGCTAATGACAGTGGGACTCGTGCAGGTAATAAGAAGCTTTAAAAATGTGTTGGAGGGTGGAAACTATTTTTCAAAAAAATATTTATTAAATACATCCAAAGTGGCTAGATCCATCTTACCAAGCCATCAGTAGCAAGCCTCAACAAGGCAGAGGCTACAACAGCACCAAGGAGC
Source organism: Nicotiana tabacum (assembly GCF_000715075.1). NCBI lineage: Eukaryota > Viridiplantae > Streptophyta > Magnoliopsida > Solanales > Solanaceae > Nicotiana > Nicotiana tabacum. Next base: position 132,015,903 of record NC_134087.1, read on the forward strand.
TGAGCAACCCAATAGTAGACAGCACGAAGAACGCTAATCCTGCCACCCACGAGGGCACCAAAAGTGACAGCTGGGTTAATATGTCCGCCCGAGACGTTCATGCTCGACGCTACTGCTGCAAAGAGCGACAGTGCATGTGCCAGTGCGATGGCCGTCAATCTTGATGCTCCTAAAGCTGTGTCGGGATACAACTTATCTGCATATTTCACATTCAGAGTTATAGCTTTTTTGCATGCATGCATGATCGAGCAGAGCAGTAAATGATTTCAAATGCAATTTTACTAGGAGACGAATTAGCATGTTCTTTCTCTAATAATTAAGGTAACCCCCCCCCCCCCCATATATATATATGGCTTGACATAAAGTGTTAGTAAAGTATTTATTATTATAAGTCAATTTTGTGTAAAAAATACTAATCTCTCCGTTCCAAATAAATTACATGAGATCTTTTATTTTTAGTCTGTTCCAAAATAAATGACATATTTTTTAATTTAGAAATAGTTCAACTTTAAACTTTTCATTTCACCCATTTTACCCTTAACGAAAAGGTAACCACACAAAATATCATAAGCCCACAAAGTTTTTATTCCTTAAGCTCTTGAGAGCACAAGTTTCAAAAGTTTACCTTACCGTGTGAAACTAGCTCATATATTTTAAATTGAAACTGAAACGGAGGCGGTATATACAACGGTTAGTGCACAGAACTCAAATATAACGAGATGGGACTGAAAGATGCAGAATTGGTGTAGTTATTTATTTACCAAGAGCAAGAGCAGAGCCTTCCCCAGCAAAGACGAAGATGAAGGTAGAGAGGAACTCGGACAAGGTGGCTCGCATGGAATCAGGGTGCGTGGCCTCATCCACCCTCCCAAAGGCATATCTGCGAGGTGGCTGCATTATCTAAGTAAACCACTTCACCTTAATTTCTTCTTATTTGGACCAACAGCCTTTACAATCACTATCCGTATACTTAATTCTTGTTTACTTGAGAAGAAAAGATAAAGATGAAGAGATCAGAGAAAGACGAGAACTATCGATATTGTCGAGGGGGTTATAGGTGGGTTCCAGATAGATAAAAATGGATTTAAGTGGACACTTGGGAGAACTTGTGCATGAATACTGACACGTACTGCGTACTTGCATGCGTTGTCTATTCGATCCAATCAACACCGTATTCATCTTTACTCTCTTACATCTACTAGTGCGGTTATATCTGGGCTAAGCCCGGGCCCAACAACTATAGGAGCAATAATGTGTAAATATATACCTTGGCTTAATTTTTTTTGACGATTCTTAATGTAACACTATATTGATACTATTCAGAAATTTTCTAAGCGTTTTAAAAGGATGACATAGTTGGCTATATTCATCGATCACCAAATAGAATGAGGCGAACATTTTTAGTTCAGATTGACAGTCCTCTATATTATTTACTTTTCAAAATTTATGCGCTACTTGTACCATGCATTATATTAAATATTGTCTGCTCGTATATTTGTTCAGTTTTCTTGTAATAGACAAATTAGTCAATCTACACCTTTAAAAATTTATCCAAAAAATATTTTTTTCCTGTCTATTATCGTAAATGATCTATTATATGCAGTGCAAAAAATGTTCTCAGCCTTGCGGCCATTATTGTTGTTAAACAAATGGTAGCATCTTTGGTGATTCTTTTAAGAATTCACTTGTTTTTTCTTTTAATTTTTTGAGTAGGATTATGGAGTTAGCGACATGATCTGATAAACGAATTAGAACTAACAAAAGATATTTTTTAATAATTAAGTGTAACCAACTTCCTTTTGTAAATATTTGTTGAACTCGTTTTCATATTAATTTAGATTAAACGTATGTGTTATAGTTTGTTCAATTCTCTTCTACTACTGTTTGCATCTCTAAGTTGTGTTCTATAAATAGACATTAATAAATGAAGATAGCTTTTAAGAGTAAAGACGTTACATTCTCTGTTTGGCAAACTGCAGACCTTTTTCCAAAAAAAAGAAATTAACTTTACACTTGAAATTAAGTAACAACATTAATCTGGTGCAAATATCACATGAAGGTAAACAAATTTCTGAATCTACTCATAGTTGTTACTAACCCAACTGAAATTCCAAATGCAAAAGGTGAAAATCAGTCTTTGTCGGTGATGAATATTGAGCTAAGAGTGAGTCACATGGCGACTCATCTCATTCATTATTAGTCTTAATTATTTCCAACTCTAGTGTAATGTGTGACATATTCAAAACCCGAATTTGGTGTATTCAATTTATTTGAAGTAATTACTTATAGCATATGTTTTTATATTAGTCATGTAATAAAGATATGTTTTATCAACATAGTACGAAGTTGGCATCATATAGTGTCTTCTAGAAAATTCTACGCCCTTGTTTTTCAAGTTTACCATAGTAAAGGCAACTGAATTTATTCTTACTGCGTAACAAATTAAATACGATTGTAGAGATTAAGTAAAAGAAAAAAAAAGACAATTTAAGTTCTACAAAAAGTATTTGAACTAAATCCTGAGGAAAAAGTTATTTTCCTTCAAAATAATTTAATGCAATTCTCAATTTATAAGAGTTTAAACTTTCATGCAATCTAATATAGCCCTAAAAAAAGATGTCTTTTTATATTTAAAATAATTTAATTATAGAATTTCTCTTTTACTCTTAATGAGATGATTTATAATTACAAAAATAGCTTAGAGTTGTTTTAGACCATAAATTTCAAAAGTCTTCATTTCTTTCTGGGGGAAAATAATTTACACCCTTCTAACTCTGCTTTAAAATTCAAATTCCCCCCTCAACATTGAGCAATTGTCATTCTCCCCCTCATTTTCTAATTAATTTTTTAAATACCTATGTTAACCTCTATATAATCAATTTTTATATTTCTTTTAAATTTTTCTTAATATCATTATATCTTTTCTCATTTTTCTAATATCTATGTTTTGAACTTGCCTATATAATAACTACATTGCATTTTTAAAATAAAAAGGTAATCAATCATACGATTTAATGATAGTGAATAATAAAATAATGACCGGAATAAATCAAATTACTCATATGAGCAATTTAATTAATAGTACTTAAATTTCCCAAGCGCAAGATGGAGACTTTGCTAAAAAAAAAGTACCTAAACTAACTTAGTAAAATTTGACAATGAAAGTATTGACCGAAAGAGTATTTACTTTTATATCTAGCTATTCTAAATGACATTCAAGAGAAAAATAATATGTTTAAGCATGTACCGAGTTTATTTGATTCATTTGATAAATTTTTTTATTGCAATCGTCTAATCAATAATCATGTATGCCATTTAGAATTTTTTATTTCCTAAATGAAAAATTATTGTTATACCTTCTTGAATATACTAACCTAGTATGTAGAAGTTAGTTTCATTGTCAAAGTGAGCATATCTCTCCTTTTGAATTTAAATTATAATTTTGGCGACAATTGAAAAATATAATAAAAGTAATGGGTTTTGTTTAGCATCTCAATTTGGTGTATGCACCACTTTATTCTTGTATAGACAGTTAGACAATTAGAAGAACGTAACTATTCAACCATATAATCAATTGGAACTTTCCAAAAGACTTTTTGTTTTTCCTTTTAAAATTATTGAATTCCATAACCACAAATATATACATATGGATGTTTAAATCAAGCTGAGGCCTGAGTGGTATCATGGTGTTTCTGCCGATGTTATACTGGGAACTAACTAATAATGAAATGAACACTGAGGATGAATAGGGCTTCTATACATTATAACTTCAAACTTTGAAACATATATATTTTCCTATTCATATGTTATTTTAGAACATTATAACGAATTTTAATGAAAAATGTACTATTTTTTGTTGCAATTATGAGCGGATACACAAAAGTTGCTTATTTTAACCATTAGGTTCGCAAGTCGTAATGTTCAAATTATCACTATTTTAAAGTTATTATATTAAGTATTTTATTTGTGTAATATTATTCACCCTTTTGTTAATATCATTAATTATATTACTTATATTATATTGGAAGGAAGAGAGCCTATCAACAATCTAAAGATAAAAAAGGGCGGGTCACAGTAAAACTTCTGTGGGGCCACAGTAATTTCTCCAAACTGAAACTTCAATGAGTAGATACCTCATTCTTGTGGGGCCACAGTAATGAGATAATTTGGCAGGCAAAGTGGCACGTTAATTAGATATCAAAGATGGGCAAATTGGTCTTCACAACTAAAAATAAAAAAGGGCTACAATAGTAATACACAGTGGTCCAATCAAAATAAACACAAAAGAAGGTAAAAATTCAATTTTATCACTGTTGGATAGCACACAGCACGACCCGAAGCTCCTTAACTGATCCCTTATATATAAGTAGAATATACGCTAAAATCCAAACGCCTTAATTGACCTAATTAACTTCGACACCAAGTCTACTCTGCTTGAATGCAATTCAATGAGGAAATAATCAAAATCGTCCCTAATGTATGGACGTCGGATCCATTTGGTCCCTGATGTGCAACACCTAATGGAAAAGGTCCTTAATGTATATTAAAAGCTAATTAGTTTGGTCTTTAGCCCTAAAAAGTGACGGCACCCTCTAAAAATCCGTCAAAATGAACAGAACACACGTGAGAAATAAAAGTACAAACAAAAAACTCTGTCTTCTTCCATCATCACCAAATGTGAACCCATCTCTTTTCCAACAAAACCCTGTTCATCTCTCTTACGAATTGAGTAAAATCAGTCGAGACAGGCAAGGTTTCTCCATTTTTGAACAATATTAATCAAAAGAAATGATGTCCGATCAAACCCATGTTATGGTAAGAATTTACAATAGGTTATTTTGCTTTTTGCCGAGACAAGTAAAGTTTTTCCAACTTATTTTTTATTCAGAATATGATGGGTTGTTACTATTATTTTTTTAATCCTCTTATAAAATTCCACTCTTTCAATTTTTTCTACCGTTTGTGTTATCTCGTTGTTATAACATAGTGAATTCAGGAATATTTTGAAGTTGGTGTTGCTTAAAAATAGACATACTTCATTTTGTAACATCTAGAATGTGGTCCTGACCTGTTAAAAATATATTCTTTTATCTGTAGATCCTGTGTCCGAGGAGACATTTTTCAGTATTAAAGTTTATCATAAAGGATCGATGAAACATCAACCAACCAAACAATATGTTGGTGGAATCGTTGACTACTTTGACTATGTCAAAATGAAGGATCTCAATTTTGCTGGTCTGAAGAAGATGGTCGAAATATGTGGTTATCTTACTGACTCGATAACATTTTGGCATAAATGCGGAAAGTTCAGTAACAGATGGAGATTAGTCTCCACCGAAGTTAAAGCTCACACAATAGAAAAATTCATCCCCAAAGATAGAGTAGTGGAGTTATTTTTTGAACATTTGGACTCTTATATTGGAATAGATCTAGTTGAGCTTGATTGCCGAACTAGTTGCATTCCAAATGATGAAGATGTTACTGGACTTGTTGACAAAGAGCTCGAAAGGGAGAACTTATATGGCAAGGATGACTTTGTGGATTTTGAAAATGAATTTTCGGATGAAGATGTAGTGGTTGATAAACCTGAACAATTTAAACATTGCTTTGAGGATGGTAGAGAGCTTGTTAGTGTTGAAGTACAGAGGAAGATGTCAAATGAAGACGGAGATTCTGATTGTGTAAACTCTGAAGACAGCAAGAGTTTGGATCGTGATTCTGACAACGAGAGCTTTGATTTTCCAAAGCACAATCCAATGACTGATGGAAAAAAATCTAGTGTTAGCTTTGGAATATACCTTTCAAAGTAAGAAGGAGTTCAAAAATGTTGTAACAACTTATGAGGTAAATGAAGGGTGGTATATCAGGTGGAAAAAGAATGATAATACACGGATTAGGGCAGTGTGCATACACGGCGATTGCGAATGGAAAATAATGGCGTAAAAAATGCACATGGACAAGGCATTTCAAATAAAGACTTATAGGTCCTCACATAGTTGTAAAAATTGGCACCACCATAATTAGACAATAACTTCTTCATTTATTGCAAGGACATATCTTGATAGAATTAAAAACAATAGGGGATGAAAGTTGTCTGAATTTAGAGATACAGTCAGCGTCGAGCTTAAAGCGCAAGTGACTTCAACTCAAGCTAGAATGGCTATGAAAAAGACAGCTGCATTACTGGATGGAAATATAAAAGATCAATTTGCCATTCTTTGGGATTATGTTAATGAGATTGATAGGACTAACCCAGTAACTTTAATTTATATGAAGTTTAATAACAATGAGATGCCTAATAAGCCATATAGATTTCAAAGGATCTATTTGTGTTTTGCTGCTTGTAAAGAGGCATTTAGGGCTGGATGTCGCAAAATAGTAGGTGTGGATGGGTGTTGGTTGAAGGGCCCAATGTATGGAAATAAATTATTAACAACAGTGGGTCTTGATGCTAACAACAACATATTTCCAATAACATATGCTGTTGTTGAAAGCGAAACTACGGAGACATGGGCATGATTTTTAAATCACTTGGTTGGTGACTTAGAGATTGATGATCAAGAAAGTTGGACCTTTATGTCCGACAAATAAAAGGGTCTTATTGAAGCATTTAATGAGGTTTTGCCATATGTTGGCCATAGATTTTGTGTGAGACACCTCCATAACAACTTTAAGAGGGCTGGATTTATTGGAGAATCCCTCAAGCATACACTTTGGGTTGCTGCCAAGGCTACAACTGTGAAGTTCTCTGATATTTGCATGGAGAAGATGTATGAATTAGATGCCGAAGCTGCTATGTGGCTGAATGAAAAGGCACCTAGTGAATGGACCAAATCACATTTCTCTTCATGTGCTAAATGTGATGTTTTATTGAATAATATGTGTGAAAATTTTAACAGTATGATTCTTGATACTCGAGACAAGCCAATTATTACGTTGTTGGAGAAATTAAGGTATCTTCTTATGGCAAGATTCCAAGCTAATCGAGATAAAGCAGAAAGATGGAACTTGGGTGATATTTGCCCTCGGATCAAGAGCTTACTGCATAAGAATGAGTCTGCGGCAGCTGCATGTATTCCAAGAAAATTGAATATGTGGAACTATGAAATTCTTGGATCATCCATTGCCGACAATTGAGCTGTTGACCTCCAAAATAGAAAATGTAGTTGTAGGAAATGGACAATAACAAGAATTCCTTGCAAACATGCAATATCGGCTATCTGGGCTAAACATGATAATGTTATTGACTACGTTGATGATTGCTATAAAGTTGACACATACAAAAAAATTTATGAAAATGCTATCTTTCTGATCAATGGGTCGCAATTGTGGGCTAAATCGAATAAAGTCCCTCCTTTACCTCCGAGACTTGTAAGACAAAACAAGAGGAGAAGAAATCAAAAATTGAGGAGAAGAGAGTCTGATGAAGCAGGATCAAGTAGAACAAGAATGAAGAAAAAGTAAACATCTGTCAATTGTAGCTTATGTCACAAACCTGGCCATAATAAGAGAACATGTAAATTAAACTATGTGGAGTCAGAAGTAGGTGTACATGACTCAGCTTTTTGGATGCCTCCTACATCAACAATTTTCGAGAAGTTGCCGGTAAAATCTTTGGCGTAATATATGAATTGACTCTCCATTAAGGATTTATAATACAATATTATTTTTTATCTTGCTTGCAGGTTAGAAGAGCAAATCCTGGACCAACTCAAGATACTGGACTGAATCACGATTCTTGGAATATTTAACATGATCTGCTGTTATTTTTTGTTAAATGGGACAAGGTGCTACTGCTTTTTGCTATGATGAAACCTGAAGATGTTGTTTTTTTGTTGAATGAATCTACTATCTTAGAAGAGTAGTTTTAGTTAATTGTTTAAGCCATGTCAACTATTATGGTGCAGCTATCTTTTCTGGTGTTTCTTAAACCAGAGAAAGACTTTATTTTCTTTGTCCCATAGTTATGTAAATTTATTCTTGATTTTTAGCTCCTCATACAAAAATCTACATCTCATGAATTTATTACTAAGTTATATGCTACTATCGTATGCACCTGGTTCATCTAATTAAGAGACAAAAATCTGTAATGGGATATCACTAATAGCTAGTAAACTTTATGATGTACCTCCAAAATACAGTAGCATATTCATGACAAAAAGCACAATCAAATAAGACTTTTAATTGGTAAGAGAGATGAATAGGGTTTTGTTGGAAAAGAGATGGATTCACATTTGGAGATGATGGAAGAAGGCAAGGTTTTTATTTGTACTTTTGTTTCTCACGTGGTTCTGTTCATTTTAACGGATTTGTAGTGGGCACCGTCACTTTTTAAGGCTAAAGACCAAACTTATTAGCTTTTGGTATACATTAAGGACCTTTTCCATTAGGTGTTATACATCAGGGACCAAATGGATCCAACGTCCATACATTAGGGACTGTTTTGATCATTTCCTGCAATTCAATCATCTCTCTTTTATTTTATTTTTAACCTCCTCTTCCAGTCCGCATCCACGCTAGTACGCGAACTCGAGAAAATATCATCTAGAATTTAACATACTGAGAATACTAACAAATTTAAACTACTAAATCACTTAGGATATATTAACTAATTATAACATGCGCAGATTGATATCCTATAGTAGTATGACCTGTCCAATAGATAAATTACAAGAGTATTGTTTACCCTTAAAATGATTAACAATTAAATTTATATGCAATTTGAAGGATATGTGATTTAATTTAACACGAATAATTTGAGAACAATAAATAATTGAATTAAAGGAAAACAAAACGATCAAACCAAATGCGATGGATGATTAAGTCTAGCTTTATGATAGATATTGGAAGTAGAGGCGGATGTAGTGTTTTGTCCGCATGTTCAACTGAATCCATAACTTTCGACGCGAAGTAAAAATTTGTATGTAAAAATTCATTAAAATCACAAAATAGTAGATATGAACCCATAACTTTAAAAATATAATGGGTTCAATGCTAAAAACCTTAATAGTTGAACCCATAGAATTTAAATTCTGAATCCATCTCTGACTAGAAGTTGGTTCCGATCCGGCCATCGGAATGGGCTCGGTTGCAACTCAATAAACAAGCAACTGAAGAACACTTTGAACAGTACCTAGAGAACAAAAATTAACTTTATTGCCTTGGTATGAACGTCAACAGTGGTCCTTAAAATAAAAAGTTACCCTCTTTATATAGTAGGGTGTCACGACCCGGATTACCCACCCTAGGGAGTCGTGATGGCGCCTACTCGTAGAAGCTAGGCAAGCCGCGAAATATAGAAATTCTAAGTTTTCATTTTAATCCTTTTTAACAACTTGAATTAACAGGAAATTAACACTTTAAAAATTAACGATAAACAAAATGAGCGGAAGATTTAAACAACTAAAAAAATAACCAAGCCAGTGCTACAATGCCAATATACTCCTCTATCCGGAACCGGTGTCACAATCAATACATATGCCAAAATCAGTACGAAAATGCCAACATGCATCTCTACCTAGAAACAGGTGTCACAATATCCACAGACTTCTATGAATACTATATACAAATGTATGAACAAGGAAATACAGTCTGTCTCGGAAACAAGTGGAAACAGAACATATAAATAGATAGAAGAGAATGACGGGCCTGCGGACGCCTGCAGGACTACCTCAGGATCTCTGAGTGGACTGAAGGTTGGCTCCCCAAGTGCTACTGTCCAAATGCTGCTCTGGTATCTGCACATAGTGCATAGTGTAGCATCAGCACAACTGACCCCATGTGCTGGTAAGTGTTTTGCCTAACCCCGACGAGGTAGTGACGAGGCTAGGACCAGACTCCAGATAAACTTGTACAGTTATAAATATATAGCAAAAAAATAAACAGGAATAAAAAATGTAAGTGGGAGGGGGTACATGCTACGAGGAACATATCAAATCCAACAGAAGCTAAAGAGTGATAAGAGAGAACTGTTCAAGTTCTACAACAAACAATAATAACACTGTTGCGGCACGCAACCCGATCTCTTATCATTTAACACTGTTGTGGCGTGCAACCCGATCTATTTATATTACTGTTGCAACGTGCAACCCGATCCAATATATATTAATGTTGCGACGTACAACCCGATCCAATATATATAAATGTTGTAGCGTGCAACCCGATCCAATATATTTATATACCTTAAACTCAACCATACCACGAGTCCCGGTAAGGGATCAACAATAAACTACACTATCCTGACAAGGGAATTCAACAGTAAAAGTATATACGTCCCGAAAAGGAAAAATCAGCTATAACCAATCTTAATTCAATCCCTACTCATCTCAGCTAACACCAATACCCAATCATAATTACTTTCCAAAAAAAAAAACTAAATCCTTGCTCAATATCGAGAATCACCAATTAAAGCATCCGTAGTATCATTTAAGAACACAACAAATATCAATTTAAGACTCACTGCTCGACACCAATGTATAGATACTCGTCACCATGCCTATATGTCGTACTCAACAAGAAGCAAATAGCAAATAGGACATAACTCCTAATCCTTCAAGCTAAGGTTATACCGAACACTTACCTCGAACTTCCACGGCCAACTCAAGCCTCAAACACCGCCTTCCCTTTCGAATTCGGCTCAAATCAATTGTATCTATACATAATCGACTTCATAACATCAATAAACGCTAAACAATCCAATTCCAATGCTTAATTATAGCTTTCTAATCATTCTTCCTAAAAAGTAAAAAATTGACCCCGGGCCCGCTTGGTCAAAATACGAGGTTCGGACCAAAACCCGATCATCCATTCACCCACGAGCCGGAATATATAATTTTTTTTTCAAATCTAACCCCAAAACGTGGTCAAATTCCCAAATAATCAAAAAGCCCTAACTCTACCCAAATCCCTAATTTTCTACCCTTAATCACATGTTTTAGGCCTAGAAATCTAGTGGGTGTTGATAAAAATGGAAGAAACAAGTTAAAGATTACTTACCCAAGAGGTTATGATGAAGAAGTTCTTCAAAAATCGCCCAAGAGGTGTGGAGATGATGAAGTTTGTGAAAAATAATGAAAATCCCGTAATGTGTTCTGTTTTTAGAACTTAAAATAACTGGGCGAAATTACTCATCGAGTTCGCAACAGGTCCATCGTGTTCGCGATGGGTTAGGCCTGCTAAGCCTTCGCGTTCGCGGAATACGGCTCGCATTCGCAGAGAAATGACCCCCCGAGCCTTCGCGTTCGCATCCATGTGGTCGCGTTTGCGTAGGTTTAATGCCCCACCCCCTGCCCAGGCTCAATTAGCCTTCGCGTTACCAGGGCTGCGTTCGCAAAGGGAAGACCCCCCAACGCCTCGCGTTCACGACCTGGGTTACGCGTTCGCGTAGAAGGAATTTCCTTCAACATAATTGACATATAGCGTTCGCGAGGGTCCTCCCGCGAACGCGAAGAAGGAAATATCAGAATACCAACAACTGAAAACCTGCAACTTTTTAAGAGTTTAAAACCTTCCGAAACACATCAGAAACTCACCCGAGCCCTCGGGGCTCCAAACCAAACATACGTACTATCTCGAAAACACCATATGAACTTATTTGTGCGATCAAATCGCCAAATTAACATCATTAACATCGAATTAAACCTCAAAATCAATGAATTATTTCAAACTTCTTAAAACATCAAATTTTGCAATTTAGGTCCGAATCACGTCAAATGACATCCATTTCTTACCAAACTTCACAGAGTTATCTTAAATCATATATAAGACATGTACCGGACGTCGGAACTAAAATACGGGCCCAATACCAACATGTTCTAATCAAAATTTATTTCAAATTCCTTTAAACAATTTCAGAAAATAATTTTCTTTAAAAATTCATTTCTCGGGCTTGGGACCTCAGAATTCAATTCTGGGCATACGCCCAAGTCCCATATTTTTCTACGGACCCTCCAAGACCGTCACATCACGGGTCTGGATTCGTTTACCCAAAACGTTGACCAAAGTCAAATTAACTCATTTTATAATCAAAACTTATCATTTTTCATAGATTTTCATATTTAGGCTTTCTGGCTACGCGCCAGGATTGCGCACGCAAATCGAGGTGATGCTAAATGAGGTTTTCAAGGCCTCGGAACACATAATTCAATTTAAAATCAAGTGATGACCTTTTGGGTCATCACATAGGGGGATTTCAATCCTAGTACAAGTCGCTAAGTAAGGTAAAAATCTTTTTCTTCCGGTAGACATTGATACGCAGTTGATATCGGACTAGATTTGCACCGTAATATCCGGTTAAGGGCGGATATTTCGGCGCACCATTCGTCCTCCCCGGGCTTTTGATCTATGGAAGCCATCGACTTTACCCGAGGCCATATCGGGTCGCGCTGTCCTCTTGTTTCTTTACCAAAAAATTGGGAGTAATTTTATCCCCGATTTTAGCCCCACATAGATAGTCCCCTTACTTTTTGGAGAGCAGATTTATTAAAAGGACGAGAAATGATTAACTGGCCTCGGTTCCTTCCTCCATACGCTACAAGTGGGTTGACGAGTCAGCAAAATGTACCATCAGTTGCGTCGTTCTGACTTCGAACACGTGTCAGCCGCCTGTTGACCATCCTGGATGGGCATCGAATGCGAAACGTCACGCATTAATTATTTCACTCCTACAAAAGTTTCGATTTCCTTTTTTTCACTTTTTTACTTTCCTATTTCGAATCTTCTTGGGTTACCCTCGAATTTCTTTCTTGTTCATCATTCCCCCGACTCTTTATAAATTGTTTTTCACATCTTCATTTCTTCATCTTCAATTTTCAAATCTTCATCTTTCGCCTTTAAATTTTCAAGCTAGACCTTCAATTCTTCATACCCATCTTCAAACCTTCATGTCAGCCTTCAAACCACTACTAAAAAATAGTTGATTTGCGACTGAATATTTGCGATCGAAGAATCAGTTGCAAATTTGCGACTGATTCAGTCAGAATTTTCAAAAAAAATATTTGTTATATTTTTTTTAATTTTTTCGACTATTTTTCCGACAACATTGGTCGCAACGTTTCGCGCAAAAATCCGGCATAAATTATTGCAACGGATTCAGTCGAAAACTAAAAGTCAAACAATTTTATTTTACCATTTGCGTCTGTTTCGGTCGCAAATATTTTTAAACTTGGTCAAATTATTTTCTTAAAATTGCGACTGAAACGGTCGCTAGCTTTGCGACAGAATCAGTCGCAGATTATTTTTAAAAACCTAGCCCCACCCCAATTTTTTTATTCTTTCTTTTTGCTTCCAGACCCCCCAGCCCCCACAAGAAAGTCCAAACATTTTGGCGGGCCATTCACAAATCACAACAAATTTTAAATTAGCAATCCTTACCAAATCCCTAACTTTTCCTCCAATCTGTCGATTCATTCTTATTTCCCCTTCTTCTCCCATTTTCTAGGGTTAATGCTTCTGTCTTTGCTTCATTTCAGGTTCCTAATTCCTAACTCACATTTTTTTTCTGTTTGATTTTGTCTATGTGTGTTTCAGAGTGTCTGTGTGTGTGTGTTTGTTCTTTCTTTTTTTTCTCTATTTTGTTTCTGATTTTTCTTTTAGGTGCGCGCTCTGCTGTTTGCTTGACGTCTGGGTTTCAAATATAGATTTTTCCTTGTTTTTCTATAGGTAGGAACAACATTCAAGCTATTTTTGAAGGTTGTCAGTAACAAGTCAATTATCAGAAGAATTTGTTCATAGCTTCTGTAAGAATTTTTCAGTCACTTCTTTGAAAAAATCAAATTCCTTTTAGTTTCATATATATGTTGCCGCTTCATGTGAATTTCGATTGCATTTGGTAAGGATAGATGCTTTTGGTGATATTTTTCATGTGTTGATTGAAAACGCTTTCAGGTATTTAAAAAATGGCTTCTTACAATAAATAATTGAAGTGAATTTAGCCTTTTAGACTTTAGAGTGGACTATATTTTCCTTGTAGAAAATATTTTACAGTATTCAAATTTTAAGGGTAATGAAGTATCGAAAAATCACTTCTTAGAGTAACATTTCTTTTTCATAACAAATATCTCAAAAGTATGAACATCTTTCTGTTTTCATAAATTTTTTCTGGTGAGTTATTGTGCTCTATTCTAGAGACTAAGAGCTGAGTTAGCAATATATTTGATTGAATATATGCATTATCCAATATCAAGGAGATAAACTGTACAAATGATCATTTTTGCATATATTAATTTGTGGATGGCTTTTCTTTCCTTTTGTTCTGCCTCTGTCGGTTTCATTGTAGTTAAAATCTGAAATTATTCTACAAGATAATGTCTCATATGTGAATGAGTACGGGAAGTTCTAGAAATTTTCTTAATAAAAGAGTCTCAGCAACTAGCACTAGTTATTTTTCTGAGTTGTTGAGTTTTGTTTTGTATCTTTAATACAAAAATGGTGTTTCTCTACTGAGAAAGTATTTATTGGACTATTAGGGGAAATATTACTCATCATCCTGCTTGGTTAAGAGTTGAACATTTACGTGGGTAACATATGGTGGTCTGATTTCTAAATATAGATTGGATTAGTAGAAAAATGGAGAAAAAGAGGGCTGACACTTTACATTTATGTTATGACAAGTTCAGGTGTTCTCTTCCTTATTTAATTGCCATCAATATTTTCCATCATTATGCCTCTTAAACCATTTAACAACACTGATTTGTGCTAATTGTGGAGTCGTTGCCCTAATGGTATACTAGCTTCTTTTATCAGGTAGAAGACATGTTTTGCCCTTAAAAGTATTGATCTCATTTAGCTTCTCTGAAAAATCACTGAATTTTACATGCTTAACTCATAAGAACAAATAAAACTCAACTAGCATTGCTGGACTTGTCATCTCTAGTTAGCATCTCCTATGCAATCAGTAAAGAGTTAACACTGTTTTTATTCTCATTTTGTTAGGTTCTCTCATCAACAGTTCTCTTCTTGCTTTTGAAGTTCGAGAGCTAAGATTTGGTGCAAATAAATTAAGCTAAACATTAGGTGAACAATAACTGTCTTTCTCCTTTCTTCTGATTTAAAGATTGTAGAAGTTCATTAGTTATTAGACACTCTGAAAGTATAGCTCATTACAATACTGAAGTATCACAGAGCTTCTATTTTGGATGGTGAAATTAGCAATAAATGTAAAATCACATATTTATCATTCTGAATTCTCCTATTGGATACGTGAGGATGTCTGGAATCAGCTCTTAGTGAAGTGGAACACCCCTGAGTGAAAGAAGAAAAGTGAACAAGCAAAGTTAAACAGAGCTTCTACTAAGGGTGGAGCATTGCATACTGGAGGTTCTATTAGTTTTGAAGCCCATCGTTGGAGAATTGTAATTTCATTATAAAATATTCTTATTTTTACAAGTATGCAAATTGAACACATATGTGTGTGTGTATATATATATATATATATATATATATATATATATATTTCTAATTACTTCTTAATTTTCAGGAAAAGGAACGTGGGGGAGCTGTGACTTATGCTGAGGTCTTTGCAGAGACCCACAAGAAGAAGAAGAAGGATGGCACAAGAGAAGGATGGATCGAACATCGTGCTTTAGAGACATTTGTATAATCCAAACACCAACACTATATTATTTTTTCTTCTTGGTTTATTTTATTTATATAACGTGTATTATTTTTATTTCAGGACAAGTATCATATTGATCTTGATGCATGGAAACAAACTCAACCTGAAGGAACTCAGCCGACCCTGGAGGATATGACTGCAATTTGGACACAAGTGGCTGGTGACGTGAATAAAGGTATAAATATTATGTAATTATCTATTTTGGTATTAATTTGAAAGTTGCTTGTTTGTTTTCTTACTTCTTTTACTTTCTTTTCTTTATTTCTCGTGAAAATAATAAAATAAAGGTCGAGTCTACAGGATTGGAGTACAGCCATCCTCCAGTCGTCCACCAACAACATTATTCACTGGGCCATCAGTTTCCTAAGAAGACATGGAATCTATGCGTCAAAAAGTGGATCAAATGTCGCAAGAACTTCAAGAAACTTAGGCTTTGATCCAAAAATTGTTAAAAAAGAAAAGAAAGAAAAGAGCTGCAATGGAGTCGGAGTCTGAGTCTGAGTCTGAGGAGGAGATTGAATCTGAATAGGCTATTTGAATGTTTTAGAGTTGAAGTTAGAGACATGTTTAATTTATGTTGTTTGATAGTTCGTTGTTTCATGAGTTGGTTGAATTGTTATAAATATTATTGTTCGCTTTGTGGTAAATATTGAATTTTGAATTGTTATATTAGGTTTTTGGTTAATTGTTAGGTGTTTAGTTGGTTGTTTTATTTGGCAGGTGAGTAATTAGAAATACAACAGGATTTTGCCTAAAAATGCCACGATTTGCGACTGAATCCAACACCAATGTCACCAGGAATTATCCAGATTTGCGACTGATTCAGTCGCAAATTGAAAATTTCTAACAATATTTAATTAATTTTTACGACTGAATCAGTCGCAAATGGAGAATTTTCGATATTTTTAATTAATTAATAATTAATATTTACGACCCACTCAGAATAATTAATTAAAAATTAATTTTATTTTTAATTTTTCGACGGAATCAATCGAAACTTTTTATTTATATTTATTTTTTAACTCTGGTCAGTGATAAAATCAGTCGCTAAAATTGCAACTGATTCGGTCGCAAATTGCTTAATTTCAAATGTCCCCGCATTTTTCAGTTTGCGATTGAATCCGTCACAATTTGTCGACTGATTCAGTCGCAAATATATTGCGACCACGTATTTTCTGATTGGCACTTTTCAGTCGCAAATCGGTCGAAAAATACGATTTTCTATTGATTTGCGACTGATTTGACAGTCACAAGTTTGCTGTTTTTAGTAGTGAACCTTTATATTCCCAGATAAAGATGGAAAAAACCTCTAAATCTGCGCCTCAAAATATTGCTCCTTCAACCTCTATCCCGGCTGTAGATATCGAAGCGACCCTTCCGGTAGTATCCCCGAAATCGATTCTTAAGAATTTTATCCCCGGAGACTTCTCCGTAGATAACAACTTTAAGGTCGAAAAAGCCTCCGAACAAGGAGATCGAGGTGAGGAGGCATATATGTTCCATCACCGAAGACATGCTCCCAATAGTCTGGGATGATTGCAAGTGGGCAGGCAAGGAAGTAGTCATCCTCGGTCCTGATGAGTACATCAGAATGCACGTGGAGGGGTACTTAAGCGTTTATACATACCCCTTCACGCTTGGCCCAATAGACACGATGGTCCTCGACTTTTGTAAGAGGTACGGGGTCTACCTTGGATAGATCCATCCGTCCTTTCGGATATTGTGAGTCTCTTCTATCTCTTTGTCAACAACACAGAGGAGTACCAGTTCGCTATCGACCATCTACTTTGTGTCTACAGCCCCGAATCTTCCGAGGGTTGTTAATAAAGCTTGCCTGACGGGCAAAGAAGGCTTCCTTCTCAAGCATCGATGGAGACATGTATCGAGGCTGGCAGGGGAGATTTGTTTGGGTAAAGACCGAAGATCTCATTCCCTCTGATTTCCTGCCGTTCCCTAAGAAGTGAAACTCAACACGTAAGTTCATCTCCTTTTAAGTTGTCAAAATAACCCTTTGCATTTACTCTTCTTTCTCATCACCCGGCTTTCCTGACATACAACAGTTGCTCGAGTCTCCAATGTAATATCCCATTTCAAAGAGTGGGTCGAGGGCATCTGCAAACAATTAACATACTACGAGCACGAGTGGTGCAAACTTTTTAAAGGCAAATAGGAAGCTCGTTCCCATGGTGAGTGCCCTTCTTCTCCTGATTAAGTTTGCTTTTTAGTTTATCGTCAATTTGGCTAAGTCCCTTTTATTTTCAAAGTTTTGCCCAAGACCACCGAGCTTAGGGAAATTACCGAGGACATGGCCTCATTCACATCTGCAAAACCCTCCACCTCGGTATAACTTACTATCGAGGCTGCTGCGAAGAAGGAGGAGAAAACAAGAAAGAAGAAGAGGTCCTCTGGCTCCTCGGATGCTCCCCCCGAGACCAAGAAAAAGAGGGTCTCGGTCAGGTTCAGAAAGAGTACCAAGAAAAGTATTCGTTCCAGTGTCTCGGACCCTAATTCTCTCTACCGGCTCAGGGACTACCCCGAGGATGATGACATGGAGTTTGTCGTCCACGAGTTAGTCGACTCTACACAAGAGCTAGCAGTACCAGAGGGGAATGAGTGTAAGGCTGAACCCTCCTCATCTCGGGAGCCCGAGGAAGAACCTGTGGCCACTGCCTCTCGAGAGGCTACTCCGGTCCCGAGAGAGTTCACCAACGTCATTGACGTCCCGGAGTCACCGTCCTACACGAAGCCTCTTTTCAATGAGGCTCAAGCTATTACAGAAAAGTCGACCGAGGCTTCATGAGCCACATATGAAGCCCTTAACCTATTTTTTGAAGGTATGGACATCGGTGCGCTGGAAGACTACTCCGATTTGGCCACCTGGAGATCCCGAAAAGGGATGTGCTATGAGGGTCAGTCGGGCCGAGTTTGAGCCCAAATCTTGTGAAGCAGTTCCCCACCCCGAGTGCGAAACTTGATCATAAGAAGACTGTCATGTTGAAAGTACCGACGGATACCAGGATGTTATCCGGGTCAGTCGGTATGGCCAACTCCTTTGTTCCTTAGTAACCGAAGAGGACCAAGTGAATATGAACGAAGTGGACGCGCTGAGCCTCTTCAATGAGGCACAACTGGCGCTGAATAGGGTATATTTTCTTTTCCTCATATCTTTAAAGAGTCGATTTTGCATTAGCGTATTTTAACAATTTTGACATTTTTTATGCCTCAGGCCTCAATACTTCATCATGAGATCTTTCACCGGTCTTGGATGAAGGTGATTCACCTTGAGTTCGAGCTCAAGGAGCAGGTCCAACTAAATGACATATACAAAGCTCTTTGTGAGCAAAAAGATGAGGTCCTCAAGGACCACTCCATCCTCCAAGCCACGCTGGAAAAAGCTCAAAAAGAGGCTTTGAAGGTGAAACTGGAACATGCTTTTCTAGTTGAAAAGGTAAGAGTGTTTGAGATTAATAACGAGAGGGTAAACGCAACTTCTAACGCCGCAACCTCACAGCTCCAAGAGAAGATAGACCTTATCGACCAGCTTAGGGATGAGATGGACGAAGTCAAGCCTCAACTGAGGAGTTAAGGAGAAAAATGGATCTTCTAGCCTCAGAGCGGGATGCCACCAAAGAGGATTTGGCATCGACCAAAGATCAGCTCCAAGTGATGAGGGAAAAAGCCGACAAATGGTCTCGGCTGAATGAGGAGCTCCGGGCGCAACTTGACTCGACTGTTACAGAATGGGACACTCGTAGCCAATAATACACTACACTGAAGTCCAAGTTGAAGGCAGATTCGAATGAGGCCTCCGAAGTTCAGGACATGCTGGCCTAGTACAAGAACGATATAGAGGTAGTCGAGGCCCGTGTAATAACCAAAGCTGAGTATGTGAAATGGCTGTCTCGGAGAGACACCCTTAAGGAGATTCATGCCTAGGGGATTGACCTAGCGGCTAGATCAAAGAGGCTGGAAGTCGAGGCCAAAGACAAATACTAGCACTATGGTTTGAGCATCTAGTCGGGCTCCAATGAAGACTAGGTGAAAAATGCCTTTTTTGTTTTCCCTTGTATTTTGTATTTTTGGGCCGTTTTTACAGTGCCTTTGTAAATACCTTTTGGTACATATATATATATAAACCTTTCTTTGGCTATGCATTGTGTCTTTTACTTTTCTATATTTGCTTGTGTCTAAAACTTATAATATACCTTCGATTCCTTAGCGTAGAATTTGACATCATTTAAATTGTTTGTTCCCCTAAAGCCCGGATGAGTCCTGAATTAAGTAAAAACTCCAAATTGCTTTGGCTTCGGAGGACCCGATAAAAAATAAAGTCTTCGTTAAAATTTTTGAGCATTTTAGACGGACACAATCATTCTTTGACGAAGATGGCTCTTTTCATGGCCGTAAATCAAGAGCGAGTAACTCGACCGGGTCTTAAGTAGTCTTTTTTATTATTAAAAATATGTAAGGACCTTACTTTTCAAGTATAGACTCAAATGTCTCCGAGCCATTTAAGTTGGTCGTGGCCTTTCGCGTTGGGGACCTGCCTAGTAGGCTCAGTGCCTCCAAGATTTAGTAACCCAAATTTTTCTGTCTTATCGTCGAGTAGCAGTCTCCGATTCGGGGAGGCCCATATGCTTAAGGGTTTTGAACCCAATATTTGTTCTAAGTGACTTTTGACGATAATATTGCTTATGCAAATTGATAGGTTACAAGTACCTTGGGCACAAGTACTTTACTTTATGTTTTGATGATCTAACAAACTTACCATACAAAACCAGTAAAGGAACCTGTTATACATTTACAAGACCCTGTGATCACAAATTTCCAGGTTGGGATCCAGACCTTGGGAAAGTAAGGTGAATTCTATTACTGAATCAAAGAACTTGCAGGAGCTGACCATAGAAGAGCTGGTTGGAAATCTGAAGACCTATTAGATGAAGAGGAAGACATGTAGTGAAAGAAGAGAACCAAAGAAAGAAAAGAACTTGGAATTCAAAGCTGATAGAAATGACTCAAGTGAGGAAGAGTGGAAGGAACAGCTGCGGAACAGGTCCCTACCAGTTCCCGAGGAGACTGTATGAAGTCAACTCTCCAATAGGAAAGTTGCTGCTGCACACGCTATTGTACAAGAATAGTGCAACAATCAACTTTCTATGGAAGGCTTTTTACCTACCTTGCTTACACCATTGTAAGTAATGTCACACATGTATAAATACAATCAAGGAAGGTAAAATAACTTACTTCATGAGAGAACCAGATAAAGGACCTGAAGCATGCCTGGTACAATTATTCAAGTCAATCGACTCAAGATAATCTGGGCAGTGTGCTTTAGATTCACAAGAACCAGATTAGGGAACCGATACCTTGGTGTTTCCTTGACAGAAGTATAAGTCAACTGTACAGCTGGAAAGCAACTGCAGATAGTGACTGCCTGCAACAGTGCAGCAGTCACTTTCCATTGAGATTGGACATCACCATTGTGAATTGACATCACTAAGGTAATGTCTCGTGTAGTATAAACCTCATGCAAGGTACAAAATTCTGGTTCAACACTTGCTAATGCAGAAAATGAAAATCCTCTCTCAAGTGCTTGCAACAACCTCTCTCAAGAACAAATTTGCTTCAACCTCAAAAACCTGATCCAAGATCGAAGATATCTTAAGTCCTTAGGTTTATTGAGTCTTTGTTATTTGTTCTTCATTGTAACTCCTATCTTGCTTTCTTAGAAGTTGTTTTTAGGAAACCCAAAATCACAAACCCTCTAAGTTTGTGTCTTGGCTAGAGTTAGTCGAGTTGTAAAGTTTTTGTAACTAGAGAGTTACAAAGTTACTTGTAATAAGTGTTATTACAAGTTAGAGTGATTAAAGTCTTTGTCACTAGAGACTGACAAAGTGACTTGTGGTGAGAGCATCACAAGTTATTTAAAGTCTTTGTAACTAGGGAGTCACAAAGTGGCTTGTGGTAAGAGTACCACAAGTTAGTTGAATTCTTTGTAATAGAGTTATTACAAAGTAGCTTGTAATAGGGGTTTACAAGTTAGTGAAGTTAAAAGCCTACAAGTGTAGGTCATGTTTTTTGTCCCCTTGAGTTGGGATTTTTTCACGTAAAAATCCTCTGTGTTCTTTACTTTCTGACGAGCTACTGTGGGAACAATTAGAGAACATGATTCCCTATACTGGCTGGTTTTACAGTCTGTTGCTTACAGTGGAAACTTATAGAGAATCTGGTTCTCTATACAGTGGGAACTTATCCTGTGTATCATTTACATACTTGTTCAGTAGTTAGCACTGTACCAAACTGATATAGGACCAGATCGCTATACAGTTTGGTTCATGAATATTTTCAAAGAGGAAACTCATAGAGAACCGGTTCTCTATACTGTGTAGTGGACGCTAAGTTTCTAACAATTGGTATCAGAGCATGTTCTTTCTAAAAGGTTAACACTTAGAAAGGATCTACATGGCTGCTCCATCAAATCACGAGGAAGGACAATCAACGTACAGACCACCAAGTTTCAATGGTCAACACTATGGTTGGTGGAAAACAAGAATGCATGATTTCATTATGGCTGAGGACTCAAAGCTGTGGGATGTAATATGTGATGGACCTTTTGTTCCCATGAAAACTATTAGTGAGGGAACAGTTACAGTCCCAAAAACATGAAAAGAGTACAACGATGCTGATAAAAAGGCTATTGAGAAGAAGTTTAGGGCAAAGAAGATTCTTGTTTGTGGCATCGGACCAAATGAGTACAATCGCATTTCAGCTTGTCAGTCTGCTAAGGAGATTTGGGAAGCTCTTCAAACTGCCCATGAAAAACTACTCAGGTTAAGCAGTCTAAAATTGATATGCTTACTACTGAGTATGAGCTTTTTAAGATGAAGGAGGATGAGTCTATTCAAGATATGAACACACGTTTCACCTCCATTATCAATGAGCTTCACTCCCTTGGTGAAGTCATCCCAAGAAACAAGCTGGTCCGGAAAATACTCAGTGTTTTACTAGGTTCTTGGGAAAGTAAAGTAAATGATATCACTGAAGCCAAGGATTTGCAGAAGCTGACCATTGATGAACTCATTGGAAATCTCAAAACTTATGAGATGAAGAGAAAGGAGGATCTTGAAAGAAGAGAGCCCAAGAAGGAGACGAACATGGTTCTCAAGGCTGCCAACAAAGACTCAAGTAGTGATGAATCCGACATGGAGTATCTCACTCGATGATTCCAAAAGATGATTCGGAAAAATGGTGGGTTTCCAAAGAAAAGAAGTTCCAACAGGAATTTCGAAGAAAATAATTGCTGCCATAGGTATGGAAAGTCTGGACACTTCATTAAAGACTGTCCTCTTCATAAGCAGGATTATTACAAAACCAGCATTGAAAAGGCAACTAAAAGGAACCATGTCACTGACAGAAAGTTCAAAAGAAGAGATGCCGCTAACAACATGTTGAAGCAAGCCCTGGTTGATTGGGGAAATTCCTCTAGTGAATTTGAAGGTGAAAATATGATGGTTGCTGACAACGGATCTTCAGAATATGAGTCAATCTTTGCACTCATGGCCAAATCTGATGATGATGAGGACAAAGAGGATGATGAGGAAAGTTTTCTTGATGTTCAACGAAATTTGAAAACTTACTCTAAGAAAAAATTGATGTCCTTAGCAAATGTGTTGATTGATGCCTATCACAGCCTCATTAATGAGAAGAATTCTTTAATAGAAGAAATTGGTGGCATTGAACAAGAGAGGGATTTTATTGGAGGTTCCATTGTAGACTTAGAGGAAACCATTGAGAGTATGAAGAAAGAAAAAGAGGTTTTAACTGAGAGTAATGCTAACATTGAGCACGAGAGAGATGACCTATTGGCGGTAGTTGTAAACTTAAAGGGAACAATTGGAGAACTTAAAATGAAAAGTAGGCCTGAGAATTCTTAAAAGGGAAAAGAAGTTGCAAGTGAGGCACACATTAAGCTTGAAAGTGAGTTAAATTCAGTGAAGTCTAGTCTGTGTGCTGAGCTTGAGAGAAGCAAACAACTTCAAGAAGAACTAGGAAGAGTGAAAAGTGATCTTGAAAAATCACTTAAGTGGACCTGGTCCTCTGATGCTATCACTACCTTGTACAGAAATAATGGGGGAAACAGGCAGGGAATCGGGTTTCAAAGGGAAAAGACTCCCTACAACCTTTATAGCAAGTACATTACTGTACCTGACAATTGACTTTGCACTCACTATGGCAACACTGGACACTTTAAAGAAAATTGTAAGGTTAGAATTCAGTCGTTGCAGAAAAATTAGGTTTTTGCTGAAAAAAGTAACTGTTGCTACGGAACTTGGTCCTTCACATAAAAAACATATAATGCCTGCTTGGACCAAAAGAGCCCTCATTCACCCCTTTCTCATTGCAAGGACTCCTGTAAAGTTAAAATTCAGTCGTTGCAGAACAATAAAGTTTTTGTTGAAAAGAGGCATATTGATGAGGAACCTGGTTCCCAGAAAAGAAAATATGTGCTGCCTGCATGGGCAAAAAAAGTCTGATCCACTCGTTCTATCATTACAAGGGAGCCAAACTCGTTTGGGTTCCTAAGTCTAACTCTTGATTTTCTTGTGCAGGAAATAGTGAAAGGGAGCAGCCTACAATGGTACATGGATAGTGGCTGCTCAGAGCATATGACTGGAAGTACAAATAATCTCCTTTCACTTAAGGCCCTGCAAGGAAAGAGTGTACCCTTTGGAAATAGCTAAAAAGGGTACACTCTAGGAGAAGGAAGGATTGGGAAGTCACCCACTTACTCAACTGAACTATGTCAATGGCCTGAAGTAAAGTCTCTTGAGTGTTTCTCAGGTATGTGACAAGGGAAATAAAGTGGAATTGTTGTCCAAGATATGCACAGTCACAAATCTTGTGACTAGTGGGGTGGTGCTTGTGGCCAAAAGATACAAGAATATCTACACTGCTGATTTTAAGTCCTGGCATGGTGGTGATCTAACATGCCTAAGTGTCATTAATGATGATGCTAAATTATGGTAAGATGACTGGGCATGTGAGTTTCTACTTGTTGAATAAGTTGGTTATGGAGGACCTGGTTTATGGGCTGAAGCAGTCAACACTGCTTGCTACTTGATTAACAAATGCATGATCAGGTCCCTCCTCAACAAGTCTCTCTATGAACTGCTCAATGGTAGAAAAGCCAAGTTGACCTACCCGAGAGCCTTTGGATGCAAATGTCTTGTTCCCAACAATGATGGAAAAAGAGTCACAAGACCAAGCAGATAAAGATGGAGAATTCACAAATGCTCCTGGTAAAGCTATAGATATTGCAAATGGAAAGGCTGTTTGATGAGTTAAGTCAAGTAGAAAGATGAAGGAGAAGCAGTAAAATCTCTAAAATGGCACAGAGGAACCTGATCCCTCGATGATTGGCTATGTTAAGAAGGAAAGGTACAATGCTAAAAGGTGTTTTTCAGCGACATCTAACTCAAATCTATACTGTTACAGGTATACACATATGGCAGTTTTAAGACAAAAAACAAGTAAGAGTGACATTGCACTTCTAGGAGTTTTTGCTCAAAATTTTCAAAAACTGTCAAGGAACTTGGTTCTTGTGACTTAGGTTAGTAGTCTCTCCAATACTTATATGCCTTTTTAAGTTGCTGAAGTGTTATGTCATTAATTTGTTTCTGCCTTTCTCCTGCCTCTCCTCCTAATTTTTGAAGTCCAAAATGTTAAACCTTTTCTGAACCGACCCGTTGCCCTAAAAAGGAACTTCTCTATCTTATACCCAAATAAAACCGATTCTTTTCTTCAAAACCAGAACCAACCTTGTCTCAAAGTAATCCTTCTTTCCAAATATACCAGAGCTGAACCCAACTCTCTCACTTTCCAAAAACCTAACTCCATCAGAATCAAAACCCCAAGAAGTCTTTGATAGATTTTGATGGAAGTGTAACTGAAAAGGAATATGGTAGATCTAATATTCTAGAGCGTGAGGCTGAAGTTGCGGTTGGATATGTAGAAATGTTGAAGAATGGAGAAATTGGTGAATATGAGGACTAAATGAGGGACCTGATCCCTCAAGTCCTTATCATGAAGTTAATTTTAATGATGATCTTTTTCTCCTTGAGTTCTGTGTATAAACGAACTTTCGATCAGTAAAAAGGATTGATGAAAAGTAGGCTGATTGATGGTGAAGTGGTGTGAGCTGCTGATGTGATTATGGAAGAGAGAATGAAATGAAATCTTTTCCTGTGAGAAAGAATTTAAAAAATAAAAGAAAAGAATGGGGGGTTGGCTGAGAAAGATGCAGCAGATGATAAGGGTAAACAAATTGAGAAGTAGAAAAGGGAGACATGGCTGCTCAGGGATAGAAAGGGTAGTGTTAGTAAGGAACCTGGTTCCTTACAGAACCAAAAGGTTGAGCCATTAGGTTTGAAGGGAGAAAACTTTGAAGTCTCAAAAAGTGTTGTAAGGCAGAGTATTGACTCCGATATTGTTGCAAAATGGAGGAACCTCTTAACATTGTTGAGCTCCAAAAATAGAATCACCTCTTTGTTTCTCCAAGTCCCAATGATTTTGAAGAAGAAGTAACATACTTCTATGTTTTATGAGATACTATGATTCTATATGTGCATGGGACTCGTTTGTTATTGATGAGACGAAGCTTGGGGAGAGTCTTGGTGATCTGATTGATGGTTCAACCTACTTAGTAGGTTGGGAACCTGATCCTCGAAGACCCTCGGTAGAATATAATGCTAAGTTGAAGGGTGAGAATGCATGATTGAGGAAACATGTGGAGGAACTGAGAGAGAAGATGATTCTTGATCAAAGGAGAGTAAATGAATGAATGGACAAGCTCATCAAGGCCTTAGCCCCCTTACTTTTCCTCTTGCCCAGTAATCCATGTCTTTCACTCCTTCCAAATTCCCTTGAATTCTTATCCTCTTTTGATCCCTATATTTGATGACATTGGTACTTCAGTTGTTTAAATTGTCATATTATGTATTGAAGCTACTATGCTTTTATTATCATTACTTCACTATCGGCAATTACTCTATGTTGTGCACTGACATTCACTTGTTGTTCTTGTTATTGTTTATGCTGTGTTGCCCAAGTGGCCTGAGTTAATGTTGCTGAACTTCCTTTTGGTAGTACTTCTTCTGTTATTCTTTTCGATGATGCCAAAAGGGGGAAGTTACATAGGTGTCAACATGGGAGGAACATAATCGAAGTGCATGAAAGATGGATCTGCTTCGCAGGGGGAACGGTGCTGATAATGCAGGGAAACATATGAGGAATTTGGTTCTCTGGTTCTCAAGAGATAGGTCTGCTTCGTAGGGTGAACGATGTTGATAATATGTTGATTATAGGTCTGATCTGCAGGAAACATGTAAGGAATCTGGTTCTCAAGAGGAATATCAATTTTGGGTTTGTCATCATCAAAAAGGGGGAAATTGATAAGCTATGGTACTTTGAGTTTTGATGATTTGCCAAACAGTCTTGAGGAACCAATTGCGATCAGCTCCTTAGGTTTGGTTCTAATTGGGAATATGGTTGATTCGTAGGGGGAACAATATGGAGATCTGGTTCTTAGAGGGAATATCAATTCTAAGTTTGTCGTTATCAAAAAGGGGAAAATTGATAGGTTACAAGTACCTTGGACACAAGTACTTTACTTTATGTTTTGATGATCTAACAAACTTACCATCCAGAACCAGATAAGGAACCTGTTACACATTTACAAGACCTTGAGATCACAAAGTTCCAGGTTGGGATCCAGACCTTGGGAAAGCAAGGTGAATGCTATTACTGAATCAAAGGACTTGCAGGAGCTGACCATAGAAGAGCTGGTTGGAAATCTGAAGACCTACTAGATGAAGAGGAAGACAGACAGTGAAAGAAGAGAACCAAAGAAAGAAAAGAACTTGGTACTCAAAGCTGATAACAATGACTCAAGTGAGGAAGAGTGGAAGGAACAACTGCGAGAACAGGTCCCTACCAGTTCCCGAGGAGACTGTATGAAGTCAACTCTCCAGCAGGAAAGTTGCTACCTGCACACGCTATTGTACAGGAACAGTGCAGCAGTCAACTTTCTGTAGAAGGATTTTTACCTACCTTGCTTACATCATTGTAAGTAATGTCACACAAGTATAAATACAATCAAAGAAGGTAAAATAACTTACTTCATGAGAGAACCAGATAAAGGACCTGAAGCATGTCTGGTATAATCATTCAAGTCAATCGACTCAAGATAATCTGGGCAGTGTGCTTTAGATTCACAGGAACCAGATTAGGGACCTGATACCTTGGTGTTCCCCTGACAGAAGTATAAGTCAACTGTACAGCTGGAAAGCAACTGCAGAAAGTGACTGCCTGCAACAGTGCAACAGACAGTGCAACAGTCACTTTCCATTGAGATTGGACATCACCATTGTGAATTGCCATCACAAAGTAATGTCTTGTGTAGTATAAACCTCATGCAAGACACAAGATTCTGGTTCAACACTTGCAAATATAGAAAACGAAAATCCTCTCTCAAGTGCTTGTAACAACCTCTCTCAAGAACAAAGCTGCTTCAACCTCAAAAACCTGATCCAAGATCGAAGATATCTTAAGTCCTTAGGTTTGTTGTGTCTTTGTTATTTGTTCTTCATTGTAACTCCTATCTTGCTTTCTTAGAAGCTGTTTTTAGGAAACCCAAAATCACAGACCCTCTAAGTTTGTGTTTTGGCTAG